>NC_090201.1:23453660-24151160 GCF_033026475.1 Channa argus | reverse complement strand
GTTGCTCCATAACTGCTATATAAGCAACTGTTTGCTAACTCTTTTCTCATAAAAACCTAACATAGTGAAGTCAATGTTGTGGCCACAACTTGTTTGTGTTGCTCCAACATGGCCAAACCTCCCGCCCAAAAAATTAACTGACAATATGTGTTTAGGAATCATGTCAACAGAACTGTGTGAAGTTTTGTTTTTTTTTTCTTTGTTTTGGTTTTGTAGGATTAGTGCATTGCTGATAAGGCATACAACAACTATGAAAAATGTGTTACAGTAGCATTAATATCGATTTGCTTTCATTTACTGGCTCACTTGAATATTGCTGATTCTTTTCTGGCTTTAGCATACACTAAATCGCATGAGTGTTTCCAGTGATGTTTCCTGCAAATACATTAAGAAAAAACATCAGGGATGCTTGGATATAAAGACACTTTCCATGAGACAGAGGTTAAACTTTGAAATACATGTTTTAATCCTGCTTAACTATATTGCGTCTTGGCATACAGCACTGATGTCTGAAAAGGGAGGAGAAGTTGTAGTTGGTGGAGACTGATGGTGACTTTTGGTACAGTTTTGAGAATCGGTAGCTTTCCTTCGTGTGCTGTCAGTTTGTATTGAGAGTGTAGCAGTGTACTGAGCTGTTTAAAGGCAGCTTTAACCACCTCTCTGCCTTTCTGTCATTAGCATAGCGTAGGAGGCAGAGCTGATTGAGTGGCCAGTTGGCAGCCAGGGAGAAATTTCTTTTCAGATCATTTATTCATGTGCTGCTTCCGCATCAAAAAAAGTACATCTCCGTCTCCTATAATGCTTTTCAAAACCAAATATTAAACCGGTGTGTACAGCTGCTCAGAGGCTTTGATGAAACATTTCATACGTTAAGTTATCTATAGATTTTATTGATTTTCACCAAAAGAGCAATTTAAAAAAGAAATCTCCCCAGCTGAAAATGTTAAACATATCCATGATATGATTGAATAACAATCCTGTTATTTGACTCTCAATATTGACAATATCAATATTGCCTAACCTTTAATTGAAATACTATTTTTTTCTTCCCCCTTTTGCACTAATAATTATGCCAAGGCATTTTTCCAACGTTTGGAACGTTGTGGGTTTTCTCAAAATATCACTTCCGAATTTGTTTTCCATTTTGAATTAATACATTTTAACACTACTTCAATACCACATCATTTATCTGGACATATTTTTATATTAGTCTGAAAATATTGTCCTTTTTTCCATTTTACACCAGCCTCAATCTCACAACCCAATTTTGTAAATTGTATGTTGAAAACTCATATGAAAATAGGACATCAACGTGGAAATATTGCTGTTTTTGTCTTAAGATATTAGCATTATTAACTTCGAAATATTATGACTTTTACCTTCAACTTTATAACTTTGCCTCAACTTACATGTTGTTTTATTTTTTAATTTTGTCGTTTAAATTATTCGTGCACAAATATTTCGAAACCCCCTTTTTCTCAAAAAAATATTTATTTCAAATACTTCATAGGTTATTAATAATTTGCATTAAAATGCGTGTTAGATTAAATAAACTTTGCCAATATAATTGAAACTTTTCTAATCACTTGATTTATTTGCCACTTGCAGAGATGAGCTTCCATACATCGCTCAAGAATAGAATGATCTTCCTCTCAAGTTTGTTTTTCAATTTCAGCATGAATACGTAATTAATTCATAGATCCACCTTAAAAAACGGGGCAATCCCGGGCTGGTCCCTCCCTCTCTTGCAGTCTCCAGCACCACCTCACCTCTCAGTTCCCTGTCGAGCCAGGAAAGGACGCTGAACCGGGCGTTGGGTTTTTTTCTCTTTCTTCGGCTGGTCCCGTTTGAATGTGTCGGACCTTTCACCCCCCGCCCTCCCCAGTCCCACCCACCGCCCCGCTCCGTTCTGCAACACAAACACACCAGCCAGTCCTCATTTAGGCTACTGGATCTGCTCTCGTTTATCAGAGCCTTTTCCTCCTCGGCTTTTTATTTCAGGAAAGACAGAGGGGGGGAGTTTCTCGTCTTAATTTTAATGGAGTGATTTCTGACTTACTCTGGATCTGGTCTGTCCTTCTTCCTCGGGGCTGCAGACTGCGAACATAACGCTAATTACTGTCAAAAACACAGTTTCAAACATCGGATCGAAGGGACGTTGAATATTTCTTCCACACCCGGTCCGTCAGTCATTCTTCACCACTGCAGTTGTCAACTTGGAGACCTGCTGGGAAATGGACAAACCCCTCTAAAGTGAAGACGTTGCGCCGCCTCAACAACACAACACAACAACCACGGGACGTGATTTGGACGAGGACCCCCCCTCGACTCAAGGTAACGCCAATTCCGTGTTTTTGCTAACTTTCCGCCCCAAACGTGCGCTTGCTTTCACTTCACATGTGGCCGAAAAACAAGAAAAACAACGCCACTTGTCTGCCGGAGACTAGTAAAGTGAAATTTTATCGTGTTTTTGAAGCCGAAGTCTGTCGTGCCCCCCCCCCCCAGCTGTCCGCACTGCTTAGCATCCGGGTAACGTTCACAGCTGCTGTTTCTTCTTTACCTTGACTCCCACTTATTAGCAACCGCAGGCGAATTTTGGGATTTTCCACAGGTGTGAAAACGCGCTGCTGTTCCGTTCAGGGACATTGTAACCACTATGTCATTCAGTTTCCCCGACGTTTAGCTCAACAGTATTTCACAAGCCCCAGGGGGCAGCTTTTTCTAGTCGTTTGTGTTCGTCAAATGTCCCGACGGTTAACGCTAGCTCGGTCACAACCCGATACCGTAGCGTTACGTGCCTGTCGGTCGTCTGCAGTCACCGCTGCCAAGCCTCCATTCAAAAATGTCAACGTTTAGCGCTACGTTACATTGTGTTTCTAATACACAAAACGCCCTTTAAAACACACCATGTACGTCACTGTAGGGGCGCTTAGATATTAACATCCATATGATTATGTGTATGACACTTCAGTTTTCCTAACATATTAACTTTTAGACGCGGTACGCAGTGTGCGGTAGTGCGCTTACAACCAAAAGACCGAGAGTGCGTATTAGTTGATAAAGTTGTCTTTTGGGGAAGACAAGGTGGTTTTTCGTGCAGTAAAAACTCGCCGAATTTTTCAGCTATGTACGGCAATTCCTTTGGATTTTTGAAATTTATAAAATCTTCACGTCAACTACCTAACAGGGAAGTGCAATGCACATTGTCGGTTTCTCAATGGCGCTTCTGTGTCGGGTCTCCCCGGTGCAGCGGAACGGCACGTTATCGACTGTTGCAGTGGCTGCGAGGCAGGAATCAGACCGCCCGCACATCTTTGAGCGTCTGGAAACTGTTTGCTCATACAGTGCGGCTTCGGTGTTTTGTTTTCCGAGTGATTTTCCCCTCGGTAACCGGCCATTGGTCGTCAGTTAATTACACTGTATCTGGTAACTTAGTAAAACAGGCGTTTTTCAGTGAAAACTGGTTGCTGCAATTGTGGACCTTGTTTTGACAATACAGCGTTTGTATTACTAGTACGAATACTGGGACGTCTCAAGCATGAGCTTGTTCAGCTTGTTGGAGTGGTTTCTTCAGCTTCTGCACGCATATTGCAAATACTACTTATGCTTTCCAGTCTGCCATAATGACGAGGGGCAGTGGATGAGGGTGAAAAAATCCTCACCGAGCTCATTTCATTTTAATTAACGGGCTTTCAGCTCGCCAAGTCCCGTCCTTACGTCATTGGCTAAGATGGTCGGATGAGCAGCAGCAGCTCTGCTTCTTTTCCCTTCTCTCCTCTCCTCTCCTCTCATTTCATCCTCCTCCTCCGCCCTTCTCTACCTGGGTGTGTCCTCCCTTATTGCGTTAGGGAAGGAGGGGGGATCCCGCATCTTGGTTCATGGTGACTCCTCCTAAGCTTGTGACCTCTAAACGAGGGCATTGCGCCTTCTGTTTTCCTCTGCTGCTAATACAGCAAACGGAGAAGCTCTCTGCAAAGAAAAATCAGAAGCAAGCAAAACTTTTGACGCCTGTTTAGAGAACTAGGCTGAATTTTTGTGTATTATGGGAAAAGCCATGACTTGGTGACTGCCATAGTTCCTGCATGCTAGAGTGAAAATGGCTAGTTGTGATCAAATGTGCTTCATAGAATTAATTGTATTTCACTGGCTTCATGCCCACAGATGTGCGACTTTCTTGATCTGAATTTAAGGGAGAAAGCACAGTTTGTGATGCAGTGATGGAATTTATGGGAAATCCGACAACACCACAAATGCATTGGGTCAAAAAGTCTGTTAGTACGTTTTCTGTCTTCAGGCGTTCATCATGTAATTTTTTGAAAATTTTAATGTTAGATGGATAGATAGATGCATAGTCCTAAATTGCTATTTAGGATTCGCCCATGGAAGGGTTCAGCCGAGGTGGTCTGCCAAGGTTGTGTTATAATTAGTGGATGATGGCCTGAACAGCAGCTAAAGCTGTTGGCATTTGCTGTGTGAAATAGCACCTCTGCCCTTATTATCTGAAGGTTAACGTCCTCTTTTATAAGTGTTTTTTTTTATTTATTTTTTTTAATAAAGGATGTTAGAGGTTGGATTCGCTTCAGGCAAAATTTTAAATGTCTGATATAATTAGAGATAAAAACAGTTTCAATTCACTGTTAAACACTTTTTCAATCATTATAAACAGAATATTTTATCTTGGTGCCACTAACTTTGGTTCTCACTAAACAGCGATGGACATCTTTTGACTAGAGAATTATCTGAGGTTATAAATGGACTGCATACGAAATGTTTCTCTGTGATTTTTGTCTTTAAATGATTGCACATTCTTAATTAGTTTAAAGTACTGTCGCAAAAGTGATCTTCTAGAAGCGCAAGAAACAAAATATGAACAAAATAGGTTTTGTATTAAACAAGACAACATGCCCAATCAAAGCTTTGCCATTATCACCACATAAGTCACACAATAAAGGGTTAGTTATCTGTTTGTCAGCAGTTCATCTGTGGAGTATCTTGTGCCACAGGGGTGCTGTTTCAGGATGCATTCCAATGGGCCGTATCAATGTGTAGGGACACACAATATGCTGGAAGGCCATTTTGGCTTTAAGGCGAGTTGTTCAAATCTGCAGGAAGTGTTAAATTTCATTGGTAGCGGCTTAAAGTAAGTAAAATGGCAAACTAGTCATTTTTGTTACCTAAGACATTGTAAATTGAAGGGTAAGTGCTGTAATTTACAATGTCTGCTACATATTTAGCTACAGGTAATTCCATACCTTATTTTGTCCTTTATTACTTTTTGCTTACCCCCTCCCCCCCCCACACACACGTATGTAAGCCCTGTTACAGACTGTCGACCTGTCTAGGGAAACTGCATTATGACCGGAGATAGGCTGCATTTCTCTCACTCCCTGCGCAGTATAATGAATAGGTGCAGTTAATAAGGGCATGGATGGTGCCAGCCATGGTTTACAGTTCAAATTACCCTAGAAAATAATACCTGAAAATAATACAGCCTTCACTGTGATGAATATCATTTGTCCAACCTCAGGCTTGACCTCCTCCCTGCTGAGAACACAGTCAGGTTTACCTGCAGACAGATGCGTGCTCTGTTTGTGTCTGAAGCTGATGCTGAGGTCCTGATGGCCACAGGTAGTGACGGATGCTGACACAGTGTGTTTGTCCTCTTAACATCCTGCAGCAAGTTAAGGCTCCTTCAGCAGCAAAAAAGCAGAGTAGATTTGATATTTCTCCGTGATTTATTTAGAGATCAGTAAAAATCTTCGCTGAAGAAAGCTCTGCGTGATCTTAGGTGTCACACTCACATCTGTTATGTTACTGATGCTCCAGGTGCTGTTAGTGAAGGGATTGAAAAGAGAGCGCCATTTCTCAACCTGTCCTGTGTACTTTATTGTAAAGCAGTGATTTTTGTTTTTCTACATTTCTCTGAAAGCCTTTTATCAAACTAGCAGAAAAAATGTTGTTACAGTCTGTTAAGCTCTGTGTCTGTCAAGTTGTAGAAATGTCCAGTCATGCTCTGTGCTCTGTGTCCGTCTTGGTCTGCATGTGATGTGATGTAAAGTTACAGTGAATTGAGGGTGATAACTGTTGTTGCTTTTAAAAGAAAAAACGTCACTGCGCTTCCTCCTTGTCAATAGCTTTCTCCCTTTCTGTTAAATGTTTGTTTCAAAATGGTGACTATATACCAACATCAGTGGTATTAACCACTAGAGATTTATTTTTAATATTTATCTCTCTCTCGTGGTTATCAGTGGCTAACACCACTGACTTCGATACAGTAGGTCGCGAGTGATTCCATTTAGGTCGTGGTCAATATGCAGTGTGTGCCCTTAGGCAAGGCCCTTAATGCTACCTGCCTTCCTGGTTGCTAATGAGAGTTGGAAACACGAGCCACACCGGCTTGGACGTCCCCCGGGTCCCCAAGGTCCACGTCAGGTGTTGGGGAACCAGGGCAACCTGATGAGAAGTGGGCTACTGGAACAAGACATTCATGGACCCCACCCTGAATGGTTAACTGAATGCCAGACAGTCCTGATCCTGAAGGAACCAAAAAAGGGAGACAAGGGAGCTCTATGCAATGCATGGCGAGTTTTCCCCAAATTTAGGATTCTGAGACTGTACACTAAGCGGAAGGAAAGAGGAAGAGGATTATTGAGTGTCAGAGCCACTATCCAGGATAAAAAGACCAAGACCCATGAATACATCATGACGATGGCACCATGTGATGATGTGCTAAGTGAATACCTCAGGCAGCAGAAATCAGAGACCCAAAGGAAAGAAGAGCAGGAATCTTAATGGAAGGACAAAGCTTGCCAGTATGTACCACCGTCAGATAGAAGAAGTGGCTGAAAGAAATCCTACCAGTGGCTGAAAGACAGCATAGAGGCACTAGTCCTAGCAGCAGAGGAGCAGGCAAGACCAACAGAGGCCGGGGTCTATCATACCAGGCAGGACTCCAGTTGCAGGCTGTACAAAGATGCCCCTGAGAATATCCAGCACATAACAGAGGGATGCAAGATGCTAGCAGGCAGTGTATACATGGAACGTGCTAACCAAATACCTGGCATAGTGTACCAAAACATCTGTGCCAAGTACGGCCTGGAAGTCCCAAAGTCAAAATGGGACACTCCTCCAAAGGAATGACAGCTAAGATCCTGAGGGACTTCCAGATACAGACCGACAAACTGGTAATGGCCAAACAACCTGACATAGTAGTTCTGGACAAACAGAAGAACAATGCTGTGGTGGTAGATGTAGCACGGTACAAGTGGTTCTCATGGTAATTGGAACTCTGGTGGCTGTGACCCCCAAACTGGAGAGTTGCTCCAGCAGATTCCAGGAACAACATCTTAGATCTCTGTCCAGATGGAACAGGTAATATAAGAAAGGAATAAGACTGCCCTAAAAAGAAGTTTTATATATAAAATTGGAATTTACTATTTTAATTCACTGACTTAAATGTCTCTTTATTGTACTTAAATATATTTGTTCAGATCTCAGTTGCTTTATTGTAACAGCAGTTGTTTTTCATTTTTCAAAGAACACACAGAGCAGCTGTTTTCTGTCAGTGGAAACCTTAAATGTGAGTCATATGTTACTTCTGTTAGGGATTCCAGGTTAACCTAAGAGGGGTACAATGCAGCTTTCAAGTTTGAATGTGGTTGTTGACGGAAGTGGCTTTGGAAACCTCAGACCAGCCTGCTACACTGACAGAGATGCTGCATCAAAGTGTTAGTCAATGGTTTAAACTTTCAGGGCCTTGATTTACTGATTGAAGTGATCTGAGTCACTCTGAGACAGAACAACTGTTGTCTCCCTCACTGCTGAACTCTGAACTCTTAGGACTGTTTAACTGTTAAAGGATTAACCTTGAGTTACTCTGTACATATGATATTGAGTTAACATCCTCTCTGTAAAATTGTAAAAGAAAACACCTGAAAACCGTAAAATATACAAGTGATTGGAGGAGAAACTATTGATTGAATTGATTACATGTTATCAGCAACCACGTACAAAAACATGGTTTCTCTTTTTAAAGTAAAGATATCCTACAAAGGCTACAAAGCACCTACTTTTATAGGTGCTTTGTAGCAGAGTTACATTTGAATCTATATTATAATAATATATTTTTTTTACCACTCTGCTTTATATTTTTTGCCTTGATGCTTTTATGGAATGGCTGAAAGTTAATAACTTTTACTATATTTGAATAAAATAATTTCAAATGAACTGTATTTTTACTGCTTACATGACGAATCTTCGCCATAATGAGTAAATATATTATGCTTTTCTTTCAGAAATCTTCATTTTATTTAAATATGCTACACAGATGACTGTTGCAAAGTTTAGCACACTGCACAGTCGTCTATATATGGATGAAATTCTCATCTGACAGAATACGTATTTGCAGAAATTCTGTCAATTATTTAAACAAACTTATCATTGTCTGGTTAAAGAATGTCTTGTCTTGTGATTTGCTCCTTTTCTCAATTTGATTTGGTTGTACAATACAAGCTACAGACTGCTGAATAACAAAACATCTTTTTTGACTTCTGCTACTGTTACAGCAGCTATGAGTATGTATCGTTCACAGCCGGGACCTATCACATTAACTGAACACACTGTCCGATGTCAATGGTGGCGTTTTAAAATTCAGTGAAATGTGGAAACCCCTCTGCAGGTGGAATCCCTGCCTGTGAACCAGATCCAGCAGTACACAGTTTGTCTCTTATGTAAGTCCACATCAATTATTAATGGCCGCAGTGCAGCTGTGAGAAGCTCAGTCCTATATTTAAGATATGGATGCTCTCAGCTCAGCAGAGCCTTTGTGTTTGTGGTTATAATAGAGGAGTTGGCCTTTATCATTATTTTATAACCCTGCTGGCAGGAAAGAGTTCACCCCAGTGTAGAGTGCTGTGTGTAGCCCTTTTATTTCTTAATTTATTTTTAATTTCATCTCAGTCATTTAATGCTGGTCAAGATGAGTTACAAAAAAATAGTTGCAAACAACAGATGTAACTATTATAATCAAAAACATTCCTAATAAAATGAACTATGCATACTTATTTGTCAAATGAATGAAAACTGCTTCTAGTGGTCTATAAGCTTTATCAGCTCTGTCTTTTTATTAGGTTGATTCTGTGGCCTGTAAAATACTAAAATCCAGTTTTAGTTTCTGAAATATCAGTAGACTACAGGGCCATTAAGGATCACCTTGTTTTATTCACTTCTTTGAAGCAGATGGGTCTTATTTCAAAACTTTATAATATTAATCATATTGTAGTAATAAGCCTTGCAGCAATTCATTCTGCTCCTGTTTTTAATTAGATGTCACTTTCTCTCAATCTCTCTGATAAAAAGAGTTACAATTACACTGCACATTCACTAATTAGTCACTTCTGCATTGTGGTTTTGTTGTTTCTGGGCAGCTGGTGTCAATAAAACATGTTAGATCACCCTTCTCAACCTTAAGATGTGTCTTTCAGCAATCCTTTTTGTTTCGATAATTTTTTATTTAAAGAAAAACTGAATTCAGTTAAGTGTTATTGTGAAACACCTGCAGAAAGGGACTGATGATAGCTAAGAGAGATCATAAAATAAGTAAAGGTGAGTCAATTTGTAAGTTTAAAAACAGCATCTCTGTATGAGAAACTGTATTGCTTCAATTGGTGCTTTAGGACTTGGTCCTTTGGATTTCATTTTTGAATTTAGTGTAGGTTATGTTGGTATACAGAAGATTTAAATTGATTTTTGGTAACTGATTACGTAGCACGCTGCCAGAATTTTGGTTTAGACAGATTTTCATCTTTATATTGCAGCTTCAGGTTGTGTTACAATAGCATTTCAAGGTAACTTTTACTCACAATAACTATCTATGTTTACTCTCATGTGAACTCAGGCAAATTTGAAACCTCTTCAGTGCTGTACAATGTATGTTAAAGTGAAGGTAACCATAGCAACTGTACTGATGCTTCAGGTTCTGTCAGCAGTTAACTGACCAGTGAAACTAGTTTGACCATGGATTAAACTGACTACAAATACACTAAGAGGATGAAGGAGGACTCAGACACAGCTGATTTCTGTTCCTGGGGTCACTGGACATGATGGAAGAGACGATAATGGAATGCAAGGCATCCACATAAGGACAGTAATTGCGTTGATTGCAGTGTTGTGTGCTCCCTCATTGGACATGATACTCATGGGGATACCTCATTGCTGCACCCACTTGAAATATCCACACAGATGACATGGAGGCGTTAACAGAATTGATGATTGTAGCTGGACCATCTCGGTGTCCTCCTGACACACGCTTGCATAACCACTGTGTGTGTGTGTGTGTGTGTGTGTGTGTGTGTGTGTATGTGGTGCTTGGCAGGTGTTTAGTGGGTGGGAATGTAGGAGTTTGTGTGTGTGCGTGACAGACAGGAAGGCCTGAGCAGTAGAACAGACATTCAACAACAACATCTTTTCCCAGTGCAATTTAAAAAGGGGGATCTGGATCAGATTCTCTGCCTACACTTGTGATGTCTCTATTGACAGTGATTATGGTTCAGTAGCATTTTATCTCATCTGCTTTTCAACTCTAATTAGGTTCAGCTTTCATCACTTGCAAAGAAACCAACATTATAAATAACTTAAACTCAACTCAAGATTTCTGGTTTTGTAAACATCTTTGTTGGTGGCCTAATTAGCGGTGACAACCTCTAATTCTAACCAGAATAGCAGTAGTTATAAAATGTTGATTGAATATGTATCAGATCCAAATACTGAATATTTGGATTCACAAAATATAACAGTGGCAAGATGTTTCTTTTCAGCTGGCTTCATCGGGGATGCTAACTGGACAACAGCCAAACATTTCATTTTTGCCATTATGGAATTAACCCTAATTATGCACTGCTGATATAATAAGCTGCCATTGACATTTGTCATTTTACTGAGGGAGAACAACAGTCATCATTAGCTAAAAATGAGAAGCTGCTTCCTGTTTTCTACATAGCTCTTTGCTAATGAAATAGTCAGTAGAGATGAAAGGTTTGATAAAAGAATAGCATCGGAGCTTAATGAAGCTAGATATTTTAGGATCTGGTGAGGAAATGCAACTCATGTTTTCAGAAACTGCCAACACAACGATTAAAATCAGACGATAGTTAAACAAAAAAACTAAAGGACGCTGAATGGGGAATCACTATCTTTGCATGTACAGTAAACCTACACCATGTGGTATTTTGACATCAATGAAGGTGGTCAAGTTAAAGCAGCATGTACTGTTTTGTGTAAACTACGCCCATACTACACAAACTGGTCAAGTATTGAAGTGTTACATGAAGCCTTAATACAGAAGCTCATCATTTTAAGATTTGGCAAACAAGCAGATATTGTCTGATACTTATAGATGCTTGCTGGCCTCAGGCATTCTCCCAGCTACAATATGTAATTATTTATATATGTACACAATTAATATTGAAGCTAAACCTGCAAAAATATAATGCAGAGAATTAAGTGAGTCACGACATTAAATGTAAATCATGCATCTTAATTTGTGCAACTGCTACAAACATATCAAGTCATTATTATATATTCATGATGGAGATTCCAAATGGAGGAGTAGTGGAATTTGTCTGTTTTAGCTTATTTTCCTTTCCTGCTCTAACTTTAACTTTTCTCGCATCCTGAAGGTGAAGGTGCTGCTGTTACATGCTCAGATGTGTGTATGTGCTTGTGTGTGTGTGTGAGAGAGAGAGTTAATCCTTGTGAAATCGTTGGCGCAGAGAGGTGTTGAAGCTTGTTGTGAATGTGACGAGCTGCAGTGAGTTGAGTTTTGTGGGTGTGATTTATGCTGTGTACTAATAGACATGGGCGTGTGTGTGTGTGTGTGTGTGTGTGTGTGTGGGAATATTACATGTAAGTGTACTTTTTTGCTCCTTGGGTTGATGTGCATCAACCGTTTCTATGAAGATCAATAATGATCAGTTTTACTGAATTTTAACAGCTGCCACTCCGTTGCCACAGATCAGGGACGTATCAATATTTATCATGATAAAAAAGTGCCTTGTTGCTGTCGTGGTGCAGGCAGGATTCAGGCAGGGCACAACCTTACCAGTTGTCTTTAGGCAGTGTAAGAATATGAAAGTAGCAGCATAAAAGGCAAAGCTGTCCCCAGAAATGATGTATATTACACACACATTGCACCTCAAGCAGGTTTGAATGTAGTCAGTCATCTACTTGGTTAGTCTTAGACATCTAGCTGTGTGCTTTACCACCGCAGTTCCAGCCCCATCTCTGCTGATCATCAGACATAGAATGTTAAACCTGCCAGCAGCAAAAACTGATCATTGATGTCACTCAACATAACGGGAGCAACAGCAAGCAGTCATTGCAGCGTTACGTGATACAGACACCGAACCCATCCGTCGCCAACAAGGACAGATTAAAAACCTATTGGCCGTGCTCTGCCATTAGTGCCATTGGCCAAGGGTCAAATCATGGCCTAGTGCGATGCTCTGACTTAACTACCACAATCGCTAAAATGCAGAAAGACATGGACAAGAATTTGACAGAATGATACCTAGGCAAACAAAACAAGTTTTGGCTAGATACATCTAAATGACAAACAGACAGACAGGCTAAGTGACGCAGGTACTGAACTAGGTATTTAATCAGATAAAACAGACTGTATGCTAAAGATAAAAAATTAAGACTGTTGAAGTCATAGGTTTTTGGTATAATTGCATCTCTACAAATAATCCTTTATGTTTTTTCTTTATTATGTGACCAAAAAAGCTCATCATATCTCGTTATAATGTACAGTTAAACAAAGCGGCTGTCCCTTCAGGGGTCGCTACAACGGAACGTGTTCCTTGATTTGGCAGGAGTTTTTAACACTGGATGCCCTTCCTGCTGCAACCCTCCCATTTTTTTTCTGGGCTCAGGAGCGGCACGAAGGTGCCCCTTGGTGACTGGCCAGGGTCACACCTGGTGGGGTAGGGCTCGATCCCGTGGCCTTCTCCATTCCAACCCGCTGCTCTACCCATTGAGCCACCAGGTGTACAGTTACCGATTTTAAATTAGATCTTCTGGTAATCCATAGTCAAATTCCACGTACAAGATACTCATTCTTCCAATGTAAAAAAATTGTGCTTGCGAAGGGCGACCTGCCAAAGCAAGATTTGTGCTTCAGTGTGGAGCTTTAAGTCTGTGCATGGAGCTACTGACTACTGGTCAGAGCAGAGGGAATACTGCTTGGCTGTCCTTCTGACATGATGGCAGTGTAAAAGTAAATATGGCACGAGGGGAACGCTGCAAACATTCTGCTCACACTTCTGTATTGCAGTATATGAAAAACATGTAAATACAGCCGCTACAGAATATAGTTTGACATTCGGTAAAAGGAGGAAAAAAAAGGTCGGCCTTGCTGGTGTTAAAGGCAACATACATTAATAACAATATGGCCTAATACAGCCTAATGCTTAAAGCTAAATCAAAACCTACTGCAGGACTACAGTATAAATCCACCTTTTAACTTTTAACTAGTCTTTTTTTTTTTACATTGCCTGGGTGTAGGCTGAACAAAACTCTGCATAGTTACCAGCTACCTTTTAGATCCTGCAAACAACCGGTACCTCACATGCACACTGCAGACTGCTGCTGTTCCTGTGCTGTAATCTCCTCACGTAGTAAAATAGATCATGCTTGAGTATAATAGAGAAATAATAGAGAAAATGGTTATATGATACAATTACCAAGTTTAACTACATAATGTTATAAACTATTTATTGTTCCAGACATAATAATCTAATAGTGAATATGATGTTTTTGTTGATGGTTCTTTTTGTTAACTGCACGAGGTGTATTCCAGCAAATTGGGGATCTAAGATGCCAGCTGCTGCGTCATTTTCCTCTTGTTTGCTTTTTGCTGTTGCCATGGTCAAACTACAAGCTAAAAAAAGTGAAACTATCGTTAGGTCATGGAGCAGAAGCTCACAAAAAATAGCGGTGGTATTTGATAAGGGTACCTCTTTGGCGTTGCTACAGTAATTTTTAAATGTGAGTCAATAGAGACAGCAGCAGCAACTGTTCACTGTCTGAAAGCTCTTTAATGTTCCACTTTCTATATTATATATTAAACAGACTGCAGTGAACTGAATCAGCTCCAGGACTAAGCAGCTGTATAAAATAGATCTTCCTGCCCATTCTGTAGTCTAGAGTGTGTGTGTGTTTGTGTGTGTGTGTGTTTGTGTGTGTGTGTGTGTGTGTGTGTGTGTTTAATGCTGGCAGCTTACTTGGAGTCCCTCTGCAGCATGTTAACAACTGATAAAGATGAGAGAATAAAGACAGGGATGCTGCAGGAGAAAGCAGAAAGCTTTTTTACCAACAAGCTGCCAGAACTGAAATACAAAGTACAGAGCTGCAAGTGAACTGACTCTGTTAGTGGTTCATTATTTCATCACTGTCTAACCTTACATTTTTAGAAGCATCTTAGGTCTGTTCCGTTCTTATCTAAATATAATCCTCCTTCTCTGTGATGCTGTGTGTTGCATTTAATGGTGTATGTAATGCTCTTGTGCCATTCCTATGCGCCACCCCTTTCATTTTAAATAGGGTGACTAAAACATTAGAACCACCTTATATTGCACTCCAGTACAACTCCACTAACCACTATGACCTCAATAATAAACAGAGTATAATCGAGATTTGAAGGTGTGCCTATCTCCAGAATTATCAGTACTTTCTGACCAGATGTTAGGTGTGTTGCCCACGGTTTACGCAGTCATCAGGTGTGTGCCCCTCGCAGACCTCTGATTTATATTTTCTGACCTTTTTATTTAACCCAAATTCAGGCCATGAGAAAAAAAATATTTTGCGATTTTTCAACAAAAATTAGAGAACAACCACAATGAGCAATTCATAGAGGAAGAATAAAGAGGGACTGAAAAGCATAAAAAGCTTTTTGAACACATCGGGAGCACACCAGTAAGCTGCTTTTGAGCAGGATCAGTTTCCCTTAAGCAACTGCCAGTCTATCAATCTTAGTTATTCTTATAGAAGTGTGTATGTGAAAGTGGATTTGTCCTCTTAGAAACAGTCAGAGAAAGGTGTCGGCCAGAGGAGGAAGTGAGCAGATTGAGGGTGGTAAAAGAGCCAACAGGAAGTGGAGGCTTGATGGTTTCCCCATGTTGTGTTGGCAACGGTGAGGATTTCACTTCCCTACTCACACAGCCCACAGGTGCTTGTGTGTATGTGTCACATATTTGTCCAGCTCTGCCTGTCTTCACGTTCTATCTCTTGCGTTCTCACCACAGAGGAACTAAAAAATTTGTTGCCCAGTGGAGCAGTGTGACTAGGTGATTTGGTGTGTGTTGGACAATGGCAGCGATAATTACGGACTTTCAGAGTGCATATGGATGGATATACAATTGTGTCATTTTTGGTTTTAGCTTCACAGCAATGACCCTGCTTTCCTACATGGTTTTCAAAATTTAACAAAACTGGTCATGAGATGATATGAGTCAGGATCAGGAAGACGAAACCGTTTTGTGGGGAAACCCTGCTGACAGTCACTCTTGGTTCCTGTTCAGGCTGCAAATGCTGCAGTGTCCTAGCTGACCCGCATTACTGACACACAACTGACTGACACAGGTCCGAATCCTTCTCAGATCTTAGTCCCGGTCTCCGTATTTTGTATTGGTGTAGGCAGTGCAGGGTCAGTGGAATGCAGTGTTTGTGTAGGAGAAATGGGCATGGGGGGCGTGGCTCTGTTTTGCCATGGTGACTGAGCACAAACTGCAAACAGCACACAGCCGTGTGTGTGTGTGTACACCGAAACACACAGCTCAGATCTGAACACACACACTTCTTTCACAGCCAAGACACTGAAAACAGGGATGAAGAAATCTGGAATGAAATCTGTTAAAACATACAACAAATCAGAGAGGAACAGGGACCTGCACGCTGCTCTGCTGTTGAACAATCTCAACTTCACAACTTCACTCTGAGGAGCAGAATCAGATCTGGAGTTTTGTTCTTTTGTCCTATTATTCTGTTCAACTGTATAGTTGGCAAAACCTTGGCTTTGGAATAAAGGTGTTCTGAAAAAGTGTCTGCCATTGATTTTAAGGTACTGAAAAATGTCAGTTTGTTGAAGTAAAAACATTGTATAGAGTACAATCCAATAATCAGTTGATTGGTTAATATTGCACTGATCTGACTTTCCATTCTTGGGGAGTGCTTTTTGCTGAGACATTTCTTTCCATATTACTTACTTAGGGAAGTGTGAATTCATCACACGTCATGTTTGTGTTTAATATACAGCATGTAGTACACAGTTTTGCTCTGGTATTACTGGTGCAGTGCAAAGATACAGGCCTGGCAACTAGTGCTGCTCTGCTGTGATTATCAGTAACCAGAGCTGATGTTCTGTACTCTGTCCTCTATAGGTGTCTTTCTACTCCTAAATCAAAACCTAAACCCAAGAACAGAAACTTTGTTTAGACACAACATGATCTAACCAAACTTTCAGGGGGATCAGTTAACCCCATATGACTTATAAAAAATATAATCATCATCGTTGGGGAGGTGGGTTAACCAGAAGTCAAGCTTGATTTCTACTCGTGTTAAATCTGTTGTATAGGTCTCGCTTAGGTTCTGAGTAGCCGGAGGCCTCTACATAGTCCGCAACTATGATCATTCCACTCTGTCCTTCTGCCTCAGTTCGTTCAGTGGTTGTACAGACAATCTCCTTTGCCGTCTGCTCTTTTTCCTGCCTTGCAGTAATTTCAGTAAAAGTAACTGCTGTTCAACATCTGTTAGCTCCAGTAAATTAGCCTATGTACTGACAACAAATAGAAAGTCAGGCGCCTGCATGAGCAATAGATTTCATTTAGACTTGTTGGATTTGTCTTCCCATTTCCTTGGGCAATCTATATCCAAATGCTAATTCAAGCGTTAACACGTATGTAATGGCTATCAGTTTAAAAGCACACGGAAAAGAGGCCTCTGCAACGGAACAAATTTCTGCATGTGCTGGATTTAAAAAGCACTACTCACACTGGACATTAGACTCGCAGCTTCATAATCACAAGGTGGTGTTTTTTTTTTTTTTTTTTCTTTAATTGAGTTAAGGGACTCTTAAACTTTTTAACTACATATCATAGCTTTCAATAGATGTTTCTGTGTTTGGACAGAACCTGGGAAATTCCAATTCCTGGAACTTTTCTTAACTTGAGCAAATGTCTTTACCTGTCCTTTGTCACTAGACGAGCTTGGGGCTGCTATTCACGGTCAGTGATGTTTCTTAAAGTTGTTGAGGCAAAAAAATTCGCTACAAGCTTCATGTAGCTTTTCTTGTGCCTAATTAAATTTTCATCTGTAAATCCATCTTTGCTTGTTCTACCATAATCTGCACGTCCAGTGGCCACCCTTTCATAACTCTGGATGAAACACTGTGCTGTCCTCACGTTGTACCGCTGATCCTCCTACTGAGACAGAAACTGATGACTGATTGTTTCCTGCTGTCTACTCACATCACATTCCTCCACTGAACACGATGTTGTCACACACTCAGCTGTGCTGTGATTGGACTGCTGATATACTCCTCCCACCCATTAAAATGAATGGCAGCTAGTGTTGTCTACATTCACACACACTCCACGCACTGTCAGCTAGAACAGTTATTTTTTTCATAAAACCCAGGAATGTTTGGTGTCACATTGTCCAACTGGTTTTTAGCCCAACAAACAGCAGACTGTGAAGCTTTTTTCCCTTCCTGCTCTCAGTCACAAGATGCTCCAGCAGCAGTCATCTGAGGCTGAGTAATGTGCAGTCTCACTGCTGAGGACAAAGAGGCTGATGGGTTATTTCTCTGTACAATAGGAAAGAAAATGTCCAAACAGGAATGATTAAGACTCCAGAAGGTGTTAGTTGACTAATATTCAGATTAGATTGTTGTACTGTAGTCATATTTCTTTTACTGCAGGATCATTACCCTGCAACCTGGTTTTACTTGAAACAAGAGGTTGTCAGAAATTCCATTTGCATGCCATTTAAAAGTCATCAAGGCCAATAGTTTTGAAACTACAAAGGGTGCAATGAAGTTTAAATTCAATTAAGTTTCTTGTGAATTGGTACTTTATAAATAAAGTCATTTCAAGGCACTTTACAGAATAAAGTCAAGACAATAAGGATGTATAGAGAAAACACAACAAATCCCCCTTGAGCGAGCCCTAGGCAACAGTGGAGAGGAAAAGGATGAGAGGGCTCAGGGTGGGCAGCCATCTGCCTTGACCGGTTGGGGTGAGTGGAAAGTGGAGAGAGGAAAGAAAAGGGCAGCAACAAAACATAGGGCAGGTTGGTAGCTGCACAATGGAAAACACACCGCTCCAAAGTCGGGGACACCTGCAGAAAGAGACGGTGAGAGAACACACAAAGTTAATGTCTTATAGTCGTGACAAATTAATGTAGGGTGAGAGGAGAGTAGAGAGGGATGAGAGAAGGAAAGTAGCTCAGTGCATTAGTGGGTGGGTCCCCCAGCAGTCTAAGCCTATAGCAGCATAACTATAACTATAAGCTTTATCAAAGAGGAAGCCTATACTTAAAAGTAGAGAGGGTGTCTGCTTCAGGAATCTAAACTGGGAGCTGGTTACATAGGACAGGAGCTTAAAAGCTAAAGGCTCTGCCTCCCATTCTACCATTGGAAATTCTGGTAACCACAAGTAGGCCTGCATTCTGAGATCAAAGTGGTCTACTGGGGTGATATTGTGCTATGAGGTCTATGGGAAGCCAATGGAGAGAAGCTAGTGAAGGTGAAATATGATCCCCCTAGTTAATTCCAGTCCGCACTCTTGCTGCAGCATTTTGGATTAATTGCAGGCTTTTTAGAGGGTTACTTGGACGTCCTGAAAGTAGGGAATTACAGTAGTCCCACTTAGAAGTAACAAATGCATGGACTAGCTTTTTGACATCCCTTTGAGACAGGAGGCTCTTAATTTTGGCAGTAGATGGAAGAAGGCTGTTTTTATATGTGAGGTAGAGGACAAATCCTGATCAACAAGGTTCCTTGCACCAGTACTGGAGGACAGAGTTATGCCATCTAGATTAACGATGTTGTTGGACAGCATATATCTGAGATCTTTAGGCCCAAATACTATCACTTCAGTTTTGTCTGAAACTACTTTTTCAAAGATTTTAGAAATATTGGGAGATTGGATATTGCTCTGTAATTGGCTAAAACAACTGAGTAAAGACAGGAGCTAACTTATAGGCCTGTGGTAAATAGCCTGTTTCTAAAGATAGATTGATGATATCTAATACGAACGTGTCTATTAAGGGAAAGCTTCCTTGAGCAGTCTAGTTGGAATAGGGTCTAGCAGACAGGTTGGATAGTATTTTAAACACAGGGTGCCCTGGTAGCCCGGGGTTCATCATTCACTCCATTCTGGCCTGGGATCCTTGTTGCATTATAATCCATCTCATCTCACGTCATTTCTTTACTTTTGACTTCCTTATGAGAACATAACATGCCTTAGAAAAATGTTTCCCCCATCATTGCAACACTGGTTAATACCCGTGAAGTTAGCTTTGCATCAGCGCATGATTGATTTAGTTACATGATGTTGTTTGGCTTTGCCTAAATGTTGTAGGTGACCTTTCTGTCAGTGAACCTGCTGTATGCAGGTATCAGACTGATGTTAAGAAATGCAAACAGAAGGAAGAGCTGAAGTGCTTTTTTGTTTTCTGTTTTCTACCTGTCTTCCAACTGCTTATTAACCTGGATCTCTACTTAAGCATCTGTTACTGACAGTCCATGTTTGAACATGATAATCTGTATTTTGTAAATATGCATAACCATGACAACTTTGCAGGTAGCACAATATTTATTTTTTTCCCCTCAGCTCCACATACACCTTACCATAATATAATTCTGAGGAATTTCTGTATACAAATTGTAAATTGAACACAATCCACGCTGTAAAAATAGTTTAAAGAAGCCATGTATCTGTAGCAAAGGGGAGTAAAATGAATTGTTCTCTAAACTGCTGTTGGTACATAACCAAAAAAAAAAAAAAACCCAAAACAAATCTTAAAAATGCTGTAGACATTTAAGGGATGTATTCATCACATCTATTTTTTAAAAAATAGAAAATGTAATTCATATGAAGTTATGTATCCCAGAAAAATTGTATTGCAGTTTAGGTTCATGGGAACATAATATTTAGGAGACATGATTGTACAAAAAAGTTATTACCGGTGTTGTTCTGCCCAACCGTTCCAATCCAGTGCTGTTGATTGGGTTGATAACTCTTGACCCCTAAAACTACCAGGAACTTGGATTTACCATCCCCTCCTCAGCAGTGCTCAAATTTAGCTCCAGGAATTCATTCTAAAAGCAGGCATAACGCTAAGAGGATAAATCAGAATCAGAGAGAACCTTAAAATGTTTTCAAGCTGATGAGTTGAAGGGGAGGTGCAGAGGTAGACATGTGAGACAACCATTCTCTGTGAGGTAAAAGGGATGGGTACACACCAGCTCACTTAACAGGGTCAGCATTTGTAGCATTAACAGTGACAAAGATATTTTCGAGAAAAGTAAAGCCAGATTAATGCAAATTTGGAAGAAAATATGCTCAGTCATAACTCAGTCACATCTGAACACTGAAATAGTTGAGATTCCGCGTGCCCTTCAATTCACTGAGCATATCATTCATTCTCCAATGTCCGTCATAAATAAATCGGCTTGCAGCACAAAAGGTATAGTTTTCATTTCTAAGTAATCCAGTGATTGTTGCCTGTGTGTCTGTAGGTGCCTTCCAAACGAGAACTGTTATTAGCTAATTTAACACATTTGACAGATTGCTATTTTAGACTGCTGCTTGACAACCAATCAGCAGGACAGATGGATTCCCCTTCCTCTTCCAGGATTTTTCTTGAGACTCAACTGGATGGGCCATAAATATTGCTCATTATATTGAATCATATCTTCTAATGTACAGTAGATGGAAACTCTTTGGCTGATGGCCAGATTCATTTCTATTTATTTTTAAGTAGTCCTTTTATTTGTTCCTGTTATTGACATGTAATTTTTATAGTATAAAGCAAGAGAACTGCGTCGTTTTTATTGATTGATACATATTTTTTTTCTCTCACCAACAGCAGCTTTATATGTTCACGGTGAAACTATAATGCCTGCATCCATCATTGCAGTGATAAATTTACACACACAGACCGCAAGACATTTGTGAGATTGGAACTGCTGCTTGTGTATATTACACCACGTCAAACAATACACTTAGATCTAAAACACAGACATGTTTGTCAGGATTTCAGAGCTTATCTATTCTTGGCTATCTCTAGCAGGAATCATTTTGAATGATTTACTAAATGCTGCATAATAAAGAACCCTTTCAAACTCACAGACGTAGTCAAATTTTTCACAGTAGAAAAGGGCAGCAACTTTTTAACATTAGTTTACCTATTCAGCTGGGAGGATGTTGATGGTTTCCCCTGATGCACATGGAGTCACTACTGCAGCCTTTTCAACCAGGCCAGAATGGCAAACGTACTTCTTTTTATATGCATATAGACACCTGATGTGGCACCTAAATCAATATATAATGACTATGACTCATTTTAGTGTTTCCTTTAAGAAATGGGTCACCAGAGTTTATTAAGTTTTTTTGTGCATATTTCCACAGAGAATGTTGACTTTTCTCAACTCTGATAAAGGAAAAACTTCCGTTGATAGCCAGTGAATAGTTCTAATCATTCATGCTGGTTTTTTATGGTTGGTGATGCCGCATTCTTTTACTCTAGTACAATGTTAATCTGAATATTATGTTGTTGCAAGGTCTGCTGGCTCCCTAGTGATCCACACTACAGGAGAGTGCTACATGAAAACTGTCTCTAAAGTTTCAGAATTCACGATGACAAATTTAACACTCTGAAATCTGGTTACTGTCGGTAACAAACAGGCACTTGGAGACAATAACTATCCTCAGAATAACTAACAACATCATGTGCTTGGAAGTAGCTGTTTGTTTATTAGCAGCAGGAGGCTGATGAGACATTTGTAGCAATACAGTTTAGTGGAAAACAGTTCACCGTGCCTGTTGGCTCTGCTGCCGTAAAATGTCTAACCTGTAGGCTGTTAGCTGTAGTTGTTGACTGAGTGCAAACTCATATGACTCAGGTTCCACAACTCTTTCTCACTCAGAAGTGTAAAAAAGCACTAATTATAAAGACGGGACTAAAAGTGAGAGTGGTGTCAGGTTGTGGACTATAAGGCAATACAGGAAGGAAAGATGATTGCAGTCGTAACACTTCAGTATGTTCCTTTTGATAAGCAGCAAAACAACAATGTTACATCTGTGCTGCTGCTGAAGTTGGCTGGTTGTTAACAACATAAACATGCCTTAACTAACGCTAGTGCTGTTACTACAGTGGATCTGGGGTTAGGTCACAATATATTGTTTCAGCTTTGAACAACGTGAACATGTGCAGTCGCAGGATATGCGATGTAAAGTAAGGAAAATTAATTGGAACGAGTCACAATTAAAAAAAACAAACAAACCAAAAAAATGCCAACATTCCTATTTTTTAACATCTAATATAAGTTTAAGGCTTCTTGTTTACATGTTTTTAGGTAGTCGGTGACGTTCAGATTTTAAGGTAAACACTTTGTCCTTCATGTATCCTCCCATATCACTGATCCTGACCTACCTAACATGTTCGATAAACTCCCTGGTTTGACTTGTGAGATCTGTTGTCTTGTCATGGTGTTGGTTGTCACATTTTTAGCTGCTTCTACCTCATGAGGAATATCTTGGCGTGTCCCACTCGGTGTGTCCTGCTTATCAACGTGCCGCAGACAACTGCTGCTATCTGACGTGTTAGAGACACTCTTCAAGTCTCATTGGCATGCCTTGGCTTTCTGTCTCGCGCACAGCATTCATACACCACTGTAAGTCTGCTTTGGGATTTTTCTTAAAGGAGAAACTGTTTATTTCATGGTACTTGTAATGTAAAGCCATTTAAGGCACATTTGCATAGACCCAACAGGCCTCATTTTAGTGGGCCTAAAGCTCAGTAAACGAACAAATATCTTCAAATGTTCTACTCCTTTTTAAATGATGCTTATGTAATGTTTTGTGTTCAACAAAATTGCTCTGCAAGCAGGTCCAAAAGTAGATGTCATGGATCTGGTGTGGGGTAATAGGGCTGTCAAAAAATGAACTATTTTACTGGTAAAAATGTAATGATCAGAAAAATCGGATTGCATGCCAACTCTGTTGTTTGTTTGTGACATAACGTGTAACTTGAGGCCCCACTCCAGTCACCATCTGTTATGAATATACTACAAGAAGAGCTCACCCTAATACATCCACCCTCTCCTTTTGTGTGAGGCGTCACTGAAAGTGAATATCACTCATTATGATGCACAAAAATAATTGTAACTGTAGCCATATATTTTACTCATAAACAGCAACTGATTTTTGATTCAGATTAATTGAAACAACAGTAAACGGGACAGTGCAACTCTTGGCACATATGAGAATGAAGCTACGCTTGGAGCAGGAAGCCATGTTATCACAGGGGTGATAACATGTCCTTAACGAGCAGCTAAAAAACAGCTGTGTAGAGTAGTGTTCATATGTATCTGATGAGGAGTCGAAGGCATCCAAAATAAACAGAACATACGAATATATATTTTACAAGAAAAGGGTATTGAGTTGAGAATTTGAAAATTATAGCGTGATACCAGCTTCACCTGCAGATTAAGATTGGGTCAATTCGTCTCTCCCCGTTCCACATTCTCATGACTGGAGTAGTATCTGCAGTAGTAAATGTTTCCGACGTTGATTTCCAAAATATTCGCATGTTAATCCAAACTTGACTTTTCAGAAAATTAGGATCATAAAATTACTCAGCATGCAGCCCATAGAAAGCCATCTGGTTCTGACCCCAGCTGCAGGTGGTGTTACCTGGGTAATATCAAAGGCAGGACGTCGCAGGACGTCTCTGTAGAGCTCGTTAGCTGTCAGAGCTAATTGGTGGGGTCTAAACTGCACAGATGCTGACACACTTCAAAGGCTTTCACCTTCAAAGTGCACACAGGTCAGAGCATGAATAAGGAAAAGATAATTAATATATGTATGACTTCATCGTAAAAATGTTTGACTATTTAGATTTCCTATTTACAGTTCACTAATAACAGATGAATGTGGAGTGAAGCTTCCTTTTTCTGAAATTCTGATAGCTAAAAATAAGTTGAGGTGGTTGAGTTTAGGAAATTTCCTAAAATTAATCTTCATCATATATAAAGCGTGAGCCGGCAATGCAGCTATATTTAATAGATGTGTTATGTATTTCTAAAACCGTCCCCTGCCTTTTCTGGTCTTAGGTTTTCCAATAGACTTTCAGACGCGGCTGTAGGAATTTACCGAATAATTGTTTCGACTGATTTCCACATTACATACACATCCAGTTGCACCAATCAGCCACTGCAAAAATACCACCTTTTTAGATTTAATTAAAAAATATTTGTATTAATTACTCAACATATTTTCAGTATTGTTAATTACATTGTTTTCTTAGTGGAGTACTTTTACTATAATTATTTAATTAAAATGTAGATTATGGGCTTATTACCTCAAATCTTTTTCTCGGGGAAAAGTGGTAGGAATGTTGTTGTTTTTCGGCAAATTCTTGCACTTTAATTAGAGTATTGAGTTTCTGCACTTCTATCACATCTGCACACAGTGTATCTCATTTAGCTGTGTAGACGCAGACTGCTCAGAGTGTCCGTGCTCACCTTTGTCCTTCACAATACCATTAAGTCCACCGCCATTAATGTTTTGGCTGATTGTCGTAAATCACTCTGCTTACTATTACGAGGTAACGATGGCAATATGGTTTTATAAGATTTCCGGGTTTAGCCAGTAGCCCCAAACCAAACTTATTTTTAAAAATTGTCTCCTGTGAAGTGTCTAGTAGTCATGTGGTTAAAGACATGTATGATGTATTTGCAAAATTGGGGCAGACCTTTGTTGGATGCCATTGCCCTCTCTGGCTGACCTGTCTGCTGTCCGATAAAGCCATAAAATAGAAAAATCCCGTACATTTAAAAGGGTTAGATTGGGTACAGTGATCGTGTCTAATTTTGTCATCCATCTGAAAGTGGTGGTGCTTGTTGCTTCTGCCGACTTCAGAAGCGTTTACAGTAAACATGGTCCTCGGGCGACCTGACCAGAAAATCCCGAAGATCTGCTGACTCAGCTGCTTATCAGCCACAGTTAATAAAAGCAAAGAATGAAACTACAGATTCTTTGTGCTTGAAATTGGAGTTGTGTGTCACATGGTAACCCACTTTGATGCTTTGGTTTAAGCAATATGCAGTGACTTAAACAGTTTTTTTTTTTTTTTTTTCTCTTGAAGGCATAAACAGCCTACATGTCTGCACATACTGAGGTGGCCTTTAACTAACGGGTTACGCTGGGTATTTCCACTAATCACTGGATCAGTTGTTTGATCCCACATGTTATAGTGTCTTCGGGCAAGACATTGCCATTGTTTTGTTTCCCTGTTTCCTACATGTAAATCACTTTGGATGGAGGTGTGTGCCAAATGACTTGATGACTTGAATGATAAAAATCTAATCATCCACCCTAAAGGCAGTTTTAAGGCAGTTTTTCTGTCTCCCTTTGATTTACCCATTTATTTCCCTAAATTACTGAATTGCTAAAATAGCAATCTTGCTTTTAACCATTGAATGCAAGTGCCTAATTTTGATCTTCTAAATTCAATATTAATGAAGGTTATTAAGAGATTGCCCAATGTGATACAGTCACTAAAGTTTACCTGCAGGGGACAGATAATTAAGAAGAGAAACAACAGACCCAAGTTGAGATGGAGAAATGGGAGGCAACGGTGGACACTCACGAACAGAGAGTTCATACATATAAATTCCAAAGCCTTGACTAGTGACAGCTGCCATTTGTTGTCAGTGAGAGCTGGCTTTGCAGACTGTGCACGCCCTGCAGAGCTGGACATGTTCAAAAGGAGCCTCGCTACAGAAGATAGTTGAAAGAGGCTCAACTTTCAATCACAACTACTTTGATTTCAATTGAAAGGGTTGAGGGTTGTGAGGTTGAACTTGGAAATAATGTTAACCTAATATTGGATAAATAAAAAAACTACGTTACAAGAAAAGGGGGAAATGTATTAATAATTATAATTGAGAAGAAGAGGAGTGGTTGCTAAGCAACATTAATAGGAATGGGAGGTGACTACTTAAGCAAGGTTTCTGTGGAGACGGAAAGCAAACATATGTGCAGTATAGGTGATCCGGCTGCAGAAAAGTGCAGATGCAGACTGTGAGAACGAAGTTGTTGGTTGAATTTTAAGAAGAAGTGATGAAAAGTCAGTTTTACTCTTTTACGATTGACCGGAATAAGAAGGGGACGCTTCATCAGTGTGGATTTCACTAGTATGTAAGCTGATTTTATTTTAAAAAATTATTGTGTAAACTACTGCTATGTTCATTTAGTTAACCAACTAGTTTGATTACGACATGTTTCGGGTTTGTGTTGTAAATATTTGTATGACGTAGCATAAAACAGTGATTTGTTGTGTATTCAGCATGGTATGCTAATTAGCCATGTGCATGTGGAGTAATTTGTGCACATGAAGCTTGTATTTATTTAAACTTATGTTAAACTTGTAACAATACTGTGAGATTGAAGGGCCCATAGTGTTGGTGGCTATAATAAAATGTTAGATTTAGATATTTTTCTTTTCACTTTCTCTTTAAGGTTATCAACCTGTTTCTATCCTGTTTTTATCCTGTTCTGAGCCCGTTTTTTAACCGAAGAAAGCTTCAATAAACAAGACAAAAGGAGTAGAAACAGAGTTATTCCTGGATCTCCAGTGGTTTGCTTACGTCTTTTTTAAGTTTGGGCAGCTACTGAAGCAGAAACCCCAGAAAACCTGAAATAGCTAGTTTTAATATTTAAAGTGAAAGCATAATTAACACAACAGAGGAGAAGCTAATCGTCGTGGTCTATGTTTACCAATGCTTTAGGATTCATCATGTTCACACAAGTTACAGGAACATAAAAAATACTGTTCATTTGTGGCAACACATTACATACTTAACACAACACATTACTATGAAGTGCAGCTTTACCAAAGATGAGCTACTGCCACCTACTTTGAATTCTCCGAGACGATACTGCAGTAGCTGCAAAATGGGAGAAACTAGAGCTGTGTAGTTGTACAAAGTACTTCACTTTCTCTTGATTGTTGACTCTGCACCTTTGGTTATTGACAGGAAACTGTTCAGGAGCATGTAGGATGATGCGACAGTGACGGCTGTTGTAGTCAGTGGACCTGTTATAGAAAAACCACAATGCCCCTATTATTATTTTTATTTATTTAAAGGAAAGAAGTCATCCAGCCAACACTGTGGTTTACTAATATTTTTAAACAACAAATAAGGTAAACAAATAAGGTTCTAAATTCACAAACCTTATGAAAGTTGCTGTTGGTTGCAAATGGTAATGGTCTCTTTGTGGTGTTTATTAAAGGTATCAAAAATGTGATATGAAAAATTGGTGGGGGGAGAAAAAGGAAAAAAACCCAGTTATCTTATCAAAAGTAGATAATAGCTTTGCTGTTTGATGAAAAGGCCAAACATTAAAGGGACATTGCTTTAAATCCTTCAGCTCTTCTAAGTGTTTTTGTTTGTCCAGCCTCTGTCCCTTCATCTGCTACAACAATGGAAGCTTTTATGTGTCTGCTCCTCATACACCTTCACACCTGGTGGACAAACGGGCAGCATTACAGCCTGATGTGTCCACACACAGACTGCTGCAGGTCTTCCTCAGTGTATTTGGACTATGATCAGGGTGGATCAGGATTCAGTGAAAAGCAGGCTGAGTTCTGGCTGTTAACAGGATTACTGATTCTCTGGATGCTCTCCAGATGTTGCTGCTTTGTTAAGTTCGTATCCGTTTTCTCCCCTTTGTCCTTCAGGGTTTGAAAGCTGGTCTTGCCTCCGGAACCCTTTTCCTCGCTCTAGCTTTACCCTGTCCACCATTTTACATGCTAAATATTATTGCTGACCTTAAAAAACCTTAAAAAAAAAGACTCTAAACTTCTCTCGTGATTACTGCTGTCAGTGTTGTTGTTGTGATTGCTAACTTTTAGAGACAGTAAACTTCCGCTGAGGTGTCAGCAGAAGTACAAGGTCAAACTAGACTTGGTTAAAGGCCAATGAGTAAGTTGATCCTTGAAAATACTGACAGGATGGATGGAAAATATCATACAACAGGAAGAAGGGAATTCCAGAGTTTTGAATCGGATATTAACACTACGGTGTTTCCAGAGCATTTAGTCTTAGAAGGGTGTGCCTGGTGTCAACCATTGTTCCTGAAGCAGCAAGGACTGGATATAATCCCAGTCAGATGAAGAGAGTATTCTAGATATAGATATTGTTGTTGTTTTTTGGGCACGTGTGGTCCTTGTGGAGGGAAAGGCTCACCTTTGGAGTGACAGGGCCATTGGCCATTGCAGGAAAGTATCATTTGGTCTTTAGGCAATGCCTTTGTAATAACCATGATTAATGTGTTAACGTGTGTTTAATGTTTTAGAGTAACACAAAGACATAGCTGCTTGGTAACAAAAACCACAGGATTAGGATTATTGCGGTACTTGATGCTCTACTGCAGAGAGGGAAGAACTAAAGAACGGGCACTGCTCAGCTTTATCTGTTCTACTGAAATAAGAAAGTAATCAGATACTTGTGTTTTTTCCTCAATTTATCAGGAAATATTTTTGGGGGGAATTTGTGAATACAGCCTGAACACACCCCTTGAGATATTTAAACTATGCATTCAAGCTCTGGTGCCATCCATTTTTCATTTATGTAACCTAGTCAAGATCATTGGATGGCTCTTAGAAACCAGACTAAGACGGTTAAAAATAATGAAAGTGCCATTTTGACCTGTGCTGGAACTGTGCCTAATAGGCCAGTTTGGCAATAAAACCATGGTAGGACCCATCCAATTTCACCTGATTTTAAACTGATTTGTTGTGTCATTTAAACTCATTTCCTCCTAAAATCAGGAGGTTGGGGAACATAAAGTTCTTTACTAAAATTTAAATTGCTTAAATTATTATTATTATTAGGATGATTATTATTGTTTTCATTACAGGTGTGTGCTAACTGAGCAGTTAGGATTATGAGGAATGAAGGGACAAACAGGAAACTGGCAGCAAATCTATTGCCTGTTTTGCTTCCTGTGAAGATAAGTTATTAATAAAGCTGTGTGTATGTGTGTGTGTGTGGGGGGCTAGTCTGTGAGAATTGTAAGATGATCCTTGGTAATTGTTAATTGTGTAATCATCAGAGAGCAACATTAACACACACTTTACTGAGGGAAACTGCACTGTGTGTTTGTGTGTGTCCTAGGGATGTTTCCTGGATAGATTTGAGGTGTGTGTGTGTGTGTATCTGTGTGAGATTCTCCAGTCCAGACCTCTTCTTCATCTGTCTGCAGTGTGGGGATTTCCTTTTTCCACACTGGTCACATGACTGCAGATATGGGTGTGGTCTCCTGCATTCCTGGCCTGTCTTTTCCTTTCTCACTCTCCTGTTACTCTGTCTGGCATCCTGCGACACTCCCTCACAAACACACACACACACACACACACACACACACACACACACACACACACACACACACACACACACAAACATAGTCTTCTAGGCCAAATACACACTGCCACAATGTTGGCTCGTTGATGTGCCCTGCGTGCGGAAATGTCTGCTTGAAGTCACTATGACATGATTCAATGAGATTGTCTGTATGTAATCTGTGCAACAAGAATAAAGTTCCTCCCTGTGTGGAGGGTGTGGCCAACAGTGTAAGTGTGTGTGTGTGTGTGTGTGTGTGTGTGTGTGTGTCTGGAGGAGGGCGGTGCAGGCTGCTGCCTTAGTATGCAGAGCAGGTGTGTCTGCAGAGGCAGAGAGAAGGAAGAGGAAGGAGGCAAACAGCAGCTGAAAAGAGGGTCTGTCCAATTGAAGATAATAAAAAGACAGAGGAAATGCCTGTTTATAAACTGAAAAGATGAATGAGAGTTAGAGAGAGACAAGATTTTGAAAACCTCAGTCAAATAAATTGATATTTATGGAGTTGTTTACTTATGGAAAGAGAAACATGTCAATGACTGCAGCTGGTTTAACTGAATGAAAGACCACAGAGAGCCAAAGTATGTGAGTGTCTGTGTGTGTGTGTGTGTGAGAAGGTCCTAAATCTGGACAAAATATTGCCTGATGAGGCATGTTTCAGGGCAAAACTATGACATGGCATTAACTCTTCTGAGGCTAAAGCTCTTAATTTGCCTGGTCGCTTTCCATTAGCACGCAAGCATGAAGAACTCTGACTTGTGGAATTAAAGCATTTTGTATCTTCAGTGTGTAATCTGCATCACATTTAATTTGTTATCTTACAATGGCATGTTGCAAAGATCCAAACAGCAGAAAAGGGGGAATGCTGATTGGCTGCAGCAAGTGTAAGTACAGAGCTTAATGACAGTAAAGTGATAAGAGGGTGTATATTTTACAACTTTGTGGAAAGATGTTAGACTTATTAAGTTTTTCCACTGTAAAATTTTTGGCTATGATACTGATTCAGCAATAAGTGGACCATGCAGATGTGTGTGCATTTATAAAATCTTGCTTAAAACAAAAGTTTGCTCTATCAGTAATTTAATATTTATTTGATTTTAATAAGCTATAATGGTTATTTTCATGCAATGCGTGAGTATTTTGTAGGGTAAAACATGCTTAGTTGAATACATAGTTGGCTGTGCAAACAGTATTTTACAGTCTGAATTTAGATTTTTCTTTTGTTGATTTTTCAGAACGTGTATTTTGTGCCGAACTCTATACAATACATTCTTAGTTTGTAAGGTGTTACTTTACAGATTTCAAAAATACTAGAGGTCTGCTCTTTGTGTCACAGCGGTTTGTTGCATCCTAGCATTACTGTCAACTCTGTTAATGTCCAGAGTCCATTTTTGTGTAGTGCAAACATGTTTATTAGAAGATGGATGGAAAATCCAACATCATGCATGACCAACTCTGAAGTTATACAGCTGTCTAGAACTGTTCGATTACATTCTGCACTCGGGTCATAAATATGGGAAACTTTCCATCTCTACCATTCATCCCACATGATATGTGCACAAGAAGTGCACAAATAATTTAAGCATAAATTACAATTTAGTAAGAAAACAAAAGAGGTAGTGATAGGCAGTAAAGAGTGAAGTTATTGATACAATCCTTACCCTAACCTTAACTGTCACGACTAAAAACCTTACTGCGACTATTTTAACCTTTTTATATAGCCCTATTAAATAGTGAGGACTGGCCACAATACTGAAATGTCCACTTCACATTAATGGTTTTAAGCTAAAGTGAGGCTGTATGAGTGTAGAAAGATGTGCGCGCAGACACACACAAGTGACTGGCAACATGGTGGCTGCAGTATAATTTAATCTGGATTCAGTAACAAGCAGATAAGATGGGCAAAGGGTAGACATGCTGTCTCTCACACACATGCTCGCAAACATACACATGCACCCACACACTTTTTTTAGGGCAGCATATCAAAACCATCTATATTTAGAGCTAGCTAAAGTTCTGACATTGCTTCCTGTTGAGCAGTTATTTAGGGTTTCTTTCTGTGCCCTAAATGAAACTGTGTCACCTTTCACCTGGCACAAGTTTAATTCAGTCAGCAGCATGTCTCCACTCTACGTACGTTGACTTAATATTGCTACGTTCTCCAGAACTAATGACTAAAAGGCCTCACAATTGAAAGGATCAGTATAGATTTTAAGACATTTGCCATAGACTGAGTTTCAGTAAATGCTTACAAACATTTGAGTATGATTATTTATCTAGTATCCGAAGTTTGTGATATGACATTCAATGGTTTCCTGTATAGCAGTATTTAACATTTTTTACCCTGTTTCTATATAAAGCTATGTAAAACACACGTAATTGGTGGGTGAGAGTAATAAAAAACAAAGGAATAAATCGTTAAAAAACAGGTGTAATTATATTAATATAAAAATGTCTTTATAGGAGAATTTGTTTTTTCAAAAAATAATATACATTGGTCAGTGTTAATGATCTTCTATAGTAGCTGTGTATTTATACTACAATAAACCATTCATAAACGTATTAGAAAGGCTGAACAATTTAGAAAAAGTCTACATTTTTTGCAACTTTTAAAAAATGTCTTTCTAATTCACTAAGCTGGGTAGTATTGCAGTCTCCCACATCAATCAGTCAGTAAATATTTAGTAACATGTCTGTGTTAGAAGTAGTTAGTGTGGTGGAACTGGTTTTGAAATTACTTTAAATTTTCACTTTGTAAACATAGTGGGAGAGAAGCTGTGAAACAAGCTCAATTAATATACAACATACTGTTGCCAATGATCTAGGCCTTTACCTTTTCATTACATGCTCACATCAGAAACTGTCCAAGCAGATGAGTGTGTGAGTGCAAATGGGTGAATGAGAAGCCGTGTAAAGCACTTTGAGTGCCAATAGGCAGAAAAACGCTATATAAGTGCAAACCATTCATTATCTACAATTAACACCTTCGATCACAATGACATCAACCATTTGTGTAATAATGTACAAAATCAATGGGATGAAGTTTGTAGGTAATTCATAAAATGTATTTCTCTCTTGCCTAAATGTGTTAATGACTGATGAATTAAAAGTTGGCTACTTACTGAACACAGACGGAGAGAGTTCATTTGTGCTTTTTGAGAAAACTAAAACACTATTTGAATCTGAAGATGATGCGAGTTTAATCAATGTTTAATGTAAACAGAACAGACTTGTTATAGCAACCAAAAACACACAGGAAACAACGCTAAGAAAACTTGCAACACAACGCCCTTACTTGTATTTTGTAGCTGTATGAGTCAAAACTATAAGGCACAGCCAGTATATCAGTGCAGCCGTCAGAATAACCCTAAAACCACTGAAGTTTTATTTGTACGTAGACTGGCCCCCACTGGGACAGTCAACGTGGATACACTTTAAGACATCACTTGTGGTGGCCATGTATGGCCTGTAATCAGCTATGTGTGGCCTTTTCGGTTCTTTTGTTTTCCATGGTCAAGCAGTTTCACATGTGTATGGAAATGAGTTACCGTATGTATAGTGAACGTGTGTTGGCATTAACGTTGTCTTAGTAAGAAATGGAGCTAATTTGCGGCCCCCCTCTGTATGTCTGACTGTAAATATTAAATATTTGTAAATATGTGTGAATACCTGGGTGTGCACTCTACGCTCGCTATGACAACACGGGGGTCTATTTAAGTCTTCTATATTCAGAGTTCATAGATTATTTGGGGCCGATGAAGTGAAGTCTAACATTAGCTTCCGGTGGCTGTTAGCTCTCACCCTTGACTTCCAAAACACGATTTCCCTGAAAGGTGGAAAGAAAGGGAGTAAATTTATTTAAATACTGGACAAAATCAATTTATATTCAAATAAATAATTCCAATTATTAGATTTACAACATACAATCATGTAAATACTGTACAAGGTTGTATCTGCATTTTAGCTATTAACATATCAATGCATCAATCCTCATAACATGGTAATATTTAAGCTCTTAATTCTGCATTAAGAGTACCCTTTACATTTGGTACTGCATGTGGAATATGAGGTAATACTTTTCAGCATTTACTTACAGTAAATAATGTTGTTGAAGGCATGACCTTTACTTGTAACAGTATTTTTACAAAGTGGTGGTAATATATAAGTGATATGAGTATTTAAGGCATCGCCTCAAGTTCCCTGTTCCATGTTAGGCAACGGAAACTGTTGTGAAATGTGATGTATGCTTGTCATGAAAACAGCCTATATTAGTTTGGCAAATGTGTGTCATGGAAAATAATGCTGAATACGTAACAGATAATCCGAAAACTATCACTGGATAACCTCAAACACCTGCTTTCTGAGTGGTTCAGAGACGTTCATCAATGACTAACTGCTGTAAACATTTTAGTGTACCTGTAAACTGTGTAGAAGACTATGTACTCTGTGTGTTGTGATTTAACTATTTGACATTGAGATGAGCACAGAGTTATCCCCTGCTTTTCAGATGTTTTCTGTCATTCACCCATGTGCAAAACATTTAATTTCAAAAGTGAGAAAGTCACACATCTCCTCTGCTACAGTATTCTGACAGTGAGACCACGCTAGGATATAGTATCACAATGTTTTTGCTTTTAGGGCATAAAGGCTGCAAGTACTAATTAAACTGCCAATTACTTTATGTTGTCAATAAACTACAATAAAATGGTAGAAATAATGTCTCTTATAATTTCCGACAAACAAAAGTATAATCTTGGACATCTTGTTTTGTCCTACTAAATTACCAAAAGCTTTTCAGTTAATACAAATGTGTAAACATTAGACTAATAGAATAGAATATTAGACATGCTGCTTGTCATTGTTGTTAATGTTTGACTGTCAAAAGAATTGCACATTAACTTTTTGTCAGTTGTTTAACTGACTAATTATGGCAGCACTCTGTAGGCCAGCTAAACATTGAACATATTACACAAACACATTTAAGGCCCTTTTATAGTATAATAAAGGTTTTAGGTATAATAAACCAAGTCACATGTATTCAAATGACAAAAAGCTTTCATTTCAGTATTTCAGTTTTAGAGATACGTTTTACAAGAATTATGCTCCTGAACATAACTTGACTTAATGTGGAGAGGTGCTGTCAAAACCTCCTGTAAAAAAACAAAAAACAAAACAAACAAAAAATACTCTCTTTTAAATGGTTTTTTTTTTTTTTTTTCAGCAAGGCTTCTTCAGTCAGGGAATTTAAATAATTTCTCCTTGCTTAGCCAGTTTTCCAGCCTTTTCATTATTTTGTGTTTTTACAAAAAAGCTTTTCAGAGTGTAGCAGAATCATGCAGAGGGAGCGTTGAGCAGAGCAGAGAGGATTGATTTATACTGATTGCTTTTAGTTGCATATTTTGGCCTTTAGCATATTTAGTGTCTAAAGAACTTTACAATCTATCCTAGGGGCTCGAGGCCCAGTGCTCTTTCCTCCATTTTAACAACCGTAGAATAACCTAGGATATTGCCTGTATCATAGACCCCAAACCACCACAGTAGAGAACCCGAAGCCAAGAATAGTACTTCTCTTACAGGCTGTGCTGCTGTTTGGGTGTGGGCAGAACACTAAACAGCAAAAAATACAGTACAGCCTTTGATGTGCACTTACATAATCTGTGGTGATGGGTTGGACTTTAACGCGCGCACACACACACACCCTGGCCAACTCGAGTTCTCCCTCTTATTGGTGTATTGCTCTCTGCTTGCTGCTGATTGGCTCTTACAGCTGCAGAATAACAGTCCTGACCTCAGGTTCTTCATCAGCAGGGCAAAGTCTCTCTGAATCCAGTCCCTTTACTCCTGATCACAACATCTAATCTTTTTTATTAGTTCTCAAGATTATTGACTTTATTTTCCAATGTTACAATACAGCTTTACAATTGTTTTCAGTAACTGATTCAAATTTTTCTGCCCTCATCAAGTGTTGATGTTGCTATACCTCATATAGAAACATAATATAGTGGGGACAGAATACTTGAGGCATGCAGATTTAATTTGACTTAACCTCCTCCAAACTCTTTGGGTACCATGTGAAATCTTATTCCAAAACTTAGAATTTGTTTTTTTCACATGGTGGTTAGTTTGTCTTTTAGCACAGTCCAAGCATGGTATCTAGAAGTAAGTGATGCATGCTTCCTGTGTGCAGACTATTCTTGACTGTGGAGATGTGGATATTTGCCTCTAAGAACTTCATCAGGTTTTGTTTTGGATTCTTAAATAGCTCTTGAGCAAATTTACGAGCCCCACTTTCAGGTATTTTTCTTGGTCTTAGTGGAAGACTTGGTGTGTTCATGCCAAGAAGTGGAAGACTTGGTGGAAGACTTATGTGTTCGTGTTTCTTCCATTTCTTTCCATTTCCATTATTTAGTTGTTTTGTATGATATGATTCTTCCACATTCATTAGGAAAGTTTTATAAATAGTATTTCATAGCGTTGATCATAAAAAAGGGTTGTTTTGGAAACTTTGTATTTTACAAAGCAGTGTTACAGTATTATCACAGCTTTTTATCTCTTAACCCCGATCTGAGTTTCATTATTCTCTTAATGACAATTGATATTTTGAGAATGAGAATTGACTTGCAGATAATGAAAAGAAATAACCCTTTTCTTGTTCATACTATATCAAAACCACAAACCTAGATCTTATTGTCCAGGGAAAGCTAATCTCTACCAACATGGATGTGTCTCAGTGGAACAGCTCAGGCTGATAATCAGTTTAGATCATAACGACCTCTGTGATTCAGGGGATTCCTTTTATGATTTAGAGAGAAGCTGTCATCTAATTTGGCCAATTACTATCTGCAATATTAATTAGTAAAAATCTAATGGAGTCCTGAACTGATCTTTCTGCTGATGATTTAGTTTGACTGCTGTGTCTTTCCTGTCTGGATATAAAAATGTGTTTTCCTGTGTTTGTTTTTTTCCCCTCTGCAGTGTGACACCAGAGGAACATGAGGAACAAGCACAACCAGGTCAGTTAACATCAGTGTTTGTCTCCTCTGCCTGCCTCGTGTGAGAACTACACTACCCACAATTCCTGTGAATTGACGACCCGGTCTGAGGTTTACATAGGTTTAATATAGACACTCAGACGGGCAGTAACTGCAGGAACATCACCAACACAGTTGTGAAGAGGACCAATATGGCCAACAACACGGCGGACCACCCTCCGGGGAATTCGGTTGCTGAGGGCAACCATGAAGGGGACTTTGGTATGACCGTGATGGATCTGAGGAACCTGATGGAGCTGCGAAGTGCAGAAGCTGTCAATAAGATACGAGACACGTATGGAGATGTGCAGGGCATCTGCCGTCGACTGAAAACCTCACCTATAGAAGGTAAGACGTGTCCAGCACAGCAAACAAGACACAAAACAAACACAACCTAAGCATTGTGCCTTGTTTATCCCTCATCCTTTACTCACTGTGGTGGGACTAACATTGTAATGCCTTAGCTACAAGGAGTTTGAAACGCAGCCCATATACATTTACATTTTAATTTAGTTTGAATATTATAACTCACACAGTATGATCAAAGCTTTGTCAGACTCCCATTTAAAGTAAAGATTTACATAGTGCAAGATGACTGAATCATTTTGCCTAGTGATGACCTCTCTGTCTATGAGAGATATTGTTATGTAAAATAAACACTATATATTCAGTGGGGAGGATTTGCCAGTCAGGCAAAGGCAACTGGTTAACATGCTCATACGCAGCAGTAACATTACACAGAGCAAATTGTGAGAAGTAAATACAATCCACTGTGGAAAGGGAATTAATTTGACTCCTAAGGGCCACGTTTTGTTTTTCAATTTGTAACGAACAGTTTAGGTGGACATAACATGACATTGCTCTGTTAACGATGTCTCCTTTCAATCCTTCATTTTACTACTTGCCCTGTCTGCAAGGCTTTGTTATGCACGCGCACTCTTTTAGAAACCTTGTTATAGCAGTTAAGATGCCATTATTCTAGAGAAAGCTCAGTGTAACCTTTTTAAGTGTACGTAATTGTAAACACTGATGGACCTTAACTGTCTGGCAAGGTCGTGAGCTTTTGGGCTTAATGAATACAAGCAATTTGCTATCGGGGGACTGAATCTAGAAAGGACCTGAATGTCATGGCTATAGAGGGGGACCACAGAAGTTTAATGAACATCTTGTTTCACATCTGGGACACTCCCACTTTGGGTACTAAATCTTAAATGCTACTCGTGACGTCAGCAGACACTAGGAAAGCTGCTCCAAAGAGCGTAAACTATGACAAAAAGCAAGCTTTCTATTTCTGTGTCTGGGTGCAGATAAGCTGCTGTTGTTCAGGTTTTGGTGTGTGTCATCTGCTCTGCATTGCACTGTATTGTAAGCAATGATTAATGTCGTATTTCACTCTATTTAACATGAATGCTGTTTATTAGAAAAATCTATTAGTGAAATCTTAAAAAGTTAACCGTAATCCTCTCACCATCAAAGAGGTTGTCTACTGGAGTAGACTTTCAAAATTGTGAATTGGGTTTAGTTTAAACACAAACAGACCAATAGGTTAAAATGTGACTTCACACAAAAAGGAAAACATTTCTGCTTCACACACTTCTTATTTTGTGTTGAAATATGATCGGTTTGGATTTCAGTAAGAGCTTCATGTGAGTCCAGAAAATGGCTGACAAAGCTGCTGTTTGTCATTTCTCTCTCCCTGCTGCATCCTTTGATCCCTCTGCGTGTGTGCGTGCGCGTGTGTGTGCACGTGTTTCCAGCCGTCGTTCCATTCCAGGATTGAAATTAGTTCCAGCCCGTTCCCCTAATGGCTCCATAGATCATTGCTCTTTTCCATTTAGTAATCAGGGGACAGCTGTAGTTGTGTCCTCCACACAAGAAATTACTCACTTTAATGAAGAAAGTGTAATTATATTTTCACTTCAGAGAGGGAGGGAGAGAAAAAAACGGGAAAACTATGCGCAAGATTTAGGGCAACCACAATAATTGACTACTACAGTGAACTATGGTGAACTAATGTGACTTCATTATTAATGTAACAGTTTTTTATCAGGTATGACAATAAATAAGTATCCACTGTATAAATATTCATTTGAATCACTTATGTTGTCAATTATGTCACTTATGTTAAATAAAGTCAAGAGACAGATTTTGAAAGTTTGTCAGAAATGAAGCTGCAGAAGCAGAGAGTTTTATGCTGCATTTATGTAATGTTGATATAAAGACAGGAAAAATAGCTTTTATTACTCTAAGGTGGGTTAGTCCTAGCACTAGTCACACCAGAAAAAGAGCCCACATTAGCTGCTTGTGTTGTTACATATGCAGTTTTAAGTGAATTAATTGATTAGATGATGGTAATAGGACTAATTGGCCACTTTATTTGTTTTAGTGATTAAAAAAAAACAACAACATTACCTCACCACAACTCTGTTTCCTGTAGGTTTAAGCATCTTATAAGTCCAAGAGACTCAAAGCCAGTCCATTCTACTCCGTCCAACCCTCCCATCTCCCTGCTCTGCTATGCTCTTTTCCTGTTTGCGCTTTGCTCTGTCACCCTCTTTAAAGCCCTTCAGGTATTAGTCATTATCAAATTGCATCAACAAAAGAAGTTGCAAGACAGACTTCTTTGAAACTGTTGGTTAGAACAGGCCTTGCTGAAACCGTAACGTCAGATATCACTGCATTGACGCCTGTGCTGTTCACAGGAGGTGTCGACAGCACCCCTCCATAAGAAGATATGTTTTGAAACCTCTTTCTTCAAAAACAATGTACCCGTTCACTTTTTCTACTAAAAATCTGAAAGTGGTGCAGAAAATGCCTTCACTACCAATCTATACAACTAAAAAGGAAAGTGTTTCAAAATTCAGATTTGGTGCTGTTGGTATTTGCATGGTAAAGATACGGTGCAGATAAGAGTGTGTAACTGACACAACGGAAACCTGCATGGAACCTGAGTTTCACGCCGAGGTTGTCGGATTTTCACCTTAACCTAAATTTCCACAACAATTTGACTTGTTTTTATTTATGTAAACAGTGCTGAAGTGAAACTGAGCATGAATGTTGTTTCTCATGTCCTCAATCGCAACAGAAAACCTCAAGTTCCATCTGCAGTCCAGCTGAAAGGTAGCTAACGTGATTAGTTCAGTTACAGAGGCATAATCTTTGCAGTTGGAGCGTCTACACTGTTATTTATAACGGTGTTTCTGTATCAGACTTGCTGTTCGAGCTGTGATAATGAGGTGTTTCGTCTTCAGCTGCTTTTACTTTCAGTAAAATCAGCTCCAAATCAAATGCAGACAATGACGCCTGTAATTCTCAAGAGGCCTAGTCCACACACACACAGAGTTCACTTGCAGCTGTGTATCCCACTGCTTAATGTGCACTGATGAACCAGTCTGTTGGCTCTCTGGAGGTCAATGACCATCCTCCTCATCATTTTTACAAAACCTGAGTGTATTTTATGTTGCACGAGACGCATAACCAGGTGTCAACTTTATTTAAACAGGGTTTGGGCTAAATATAGGTTCAAAAACATGCCTGAAAATAAATCACTATTTTAAGAAAATGTTAATGAAGAGCAGCACATTCCTGCAACACAAGAGATGATGTCTGTTTTTTTTTTGTTTGTTTGTTTGTTTTTTTTCCTCTGTAGCATCGATTTTATATTCCACGTAAAGGAGATGGTCTCTTCAGAAACAAATCCAGATTCTCGAGATGACAAATGAAAATGGATTTAGACCATTGCTGACAGTGTCATCACATGATAAGATGCTCAGCTTTATGCAGAATTAAACCACGTTAAACATGGGAAGAGATAAAACTGATTAAACAAAGAGATAAAATGTTTGTGTTTAGGACACAGCTGCTGGAACCGTTTTCATTAGTTAGTAATGAACTTGCCCAAAGAGGCAAGTGCCTGCAATGAAAGACCAGATGAAAAAGAAATTAAGATTATGTGCTTAAAACAGCAGATCCTCACAGTGAAGAAGCTGAAAGCACATACACTGACCATAGTGTCAGGCAGGGGCGGGACTTTATTTGGGAGAGGTTTATATTAGAAACAGGACTTTACTAGTTTATCTCATCAGTGTAAACATCATGCATCTTCCATGTTTCACTGTGGTTTCACAAAAATCATTGTAATGTTTATTTCACAGCATAAATTCCATCAATGCCGTCCCACCAGCTGTTCCTTCTGCCTTCCTCTTGCAAATGCTGCTAAACTTCTATGAATGAAACTCAACACTTCCTACAGATTTTTTAAATTCTGGCCTTCACTTGTAGGCAGACTTTGAACATAAACAAATTCAAGTGTACATTAAGAAAGACTGGCATTGTTTGTGTGAAAATATAATTTCTACTGATAGTACTGGGTGTAGCAGCTGAGTAGTGAGTAGAACATGACTGTTCCAATGATGAATTGCTGCTATTAGTGACCTTGTTTGTAGTGGGCACACCCCTAGCTGTTATTTGAACCTTGGCCATTATTTTCAATACTGGCTTTGTATGAGAATGAACACGAATTCTTTGTCGAGAAATGAAGTACGTGTTTCAGGAATCTGCTAATGAACATGACGCAGCAGTTTAAAGAAAGTCACTGGACACTTAAGGGATGATTAATGGCAAGACACTGCATCCGTTTTACCTTGGCGTACACAACAAACTGAAATTGGTGGTTCAGATCTTTGTTGTTGGATCTTCTCAAAGGCTATGGTGAGATGAATGAACAACGCTGTGTCACCCAAGTCCTATTCACTGTAAGTAATTCATACGCACACACTCATTGCTATAAAACATTCCACTTTCTTGGCCAGCACAACAAAATAGCTCTAACCCTGACCCTGACCTACAGTACATCTAATTCTAACCTGATCCTTAAAGCCAAGTCATGACCCTCCAAAAATATCTCACAGGCAGTGTAAGAAAGTGAGGACTGTCCTCACTTTACCAAAATATCCCAACTCCTATGGCATAAAAGTCAAACTTGTCCTCAGACTGGTCCTCACACTGCTGGCCATACAATTAAACACACACACACAGAGCCTCAGGTCATCCATGTCTCTGCCAGTTGAAGCAGAATGCTCCTTTGAGCAATCACCAAGAGGGAGAAAGACAACAAGACATGCAGCCCTCTTCATGTTTTCTTTTTTCTTTCTATCAGGTTTTTCATCCTGCCACTTCTCTTGTAAAAAAAAATAAAAAATAAAAAAACGTTACCAGTTGTTTACAATGCCTCTCTAGACTTCAGAAAAGTCTGAGCTGAAAACATTTCATCTGAAATATACTGTGTTGTTTTAGCATGGAAATGGTTTCTCTTTGATAAAGCATAAGCCTCAGGACTTATGAAGCTCATTGCATTGCATCATTCTGCAGCAAAGGATCTAAGTGTCTGTACAGTATTAAAAGGAGATTTATCTCCTTTGGACCCCTTCTGATAAATCAGATTTTCATCAACCAAGATGCTTCGGTCTGTCCTCGTAACAAAAGGAAGAATAAAATTATTTCACTTTTTATTATAAGAAACGGAGGAAATAAGGTTTCGTGTTTGCCTTAAAGGAGACAATGTCCTGAATCCGTTAAAGGGTTTCAGCACACATCCAGAGGATGGCTGATGCACTCACTGTGTAGACTTGGAATTAGAAATTCGTGTACATTTATTTTCTTCTATCGGCTGCAGATCTGATTTAGTCCGGTTACTGCATGTCATGAATTTGAGTTATTCAAGTCAGAGAGCTGAGTCTCCAATTGTCTGCAAAATAAACATCCAGTGATCTCTAAATATAACCTAGATGGTAATTTGAATGACGTAGCATCTTTTTGTTTCTCTAGCACCATGTGTGTGCAGGTATACCCAAAATTCTTTGACATAGATTGAAAACTATTCAGTTACTACACAATTTAAAAAAAGATGTTTGTTAAAATATTCCTGTGACATGAAAAGAGGGGATGGTAGATACATGTTTCTAGTGCCTATGTCTTGATACACCTAGACTTAACAAAGTGTGATTTTTTTTTTTTTTTTTTTTTTTTTTTTTTTTTTTTTTTTTTTAATAGTCTGAACAGCTGTTGTTAAAAGTTATTAAACAATATATGATATTGACATGTGGTAGAGTTCGGAGCAGTTTTCAAAGGAACAGTTACTGGAATAATTAGTTGGATGTTTACTGCTGCACACATTATAGATTGTTACAGTAGAAGTGTAATAATAACCGAGATGAATGCCTGGTTAGTTTAGTGTTTTCATAGAAGGGGTGGACCAGCAGCGAGGATGGCTTCTAGAGGTGTTACCTTGGTAACTGGCCACATGGTCACATGTCAGACATGCAGTTTATAAAGAGAGTTCCGTCCTTACACTTTATCTATGTTTGCATTTACAATTACCGACCTGATTATGTCTTGTGATATGTCTTTTACAAATTAAATTCATATTTATTTATTATTGTTGTGAATGCAGTTGAGTTCTCTAACATTCAGATCTTTTTTTGTCCTACACCCTAACTGTTGTGAGTGAGATACAGCTGAGGCTGAAGCATGATGTTAGTATCACTTATTCTGAATTTGTCGGCGAAAGAAGAGGACGCTGGAGGTTGATGATAGAAAAGATGGTGGTGGAGACGGAGACGGTGGATGAATCACACAGCTAATATAGAAAGCTGTGCTCTGTGTTTGTAGTAGGCATCAGAATGTATGAGCAATAAGACTGGACATTAAATACCCGCTGTTGTAGTTTAAAATGTCAGAGGGAGAATAAATGAAAGTGAAAACTGTGTGTGCATGTGGAGGAAAAAGCTGCATGATGGCTGATAAAGCTCTGAATTGGAAGAGACCTCTGTTTGGACCAATAAAGTCCATTTCTACTAGCAGCTGAAATTCATAAACAACTGTGACAGTCTAGTGTGCGGCAAACTGCTCTGCTGTTACTGTTGTCATCTCAGAGCTTTAATCTGCATCTCCACAGGGACGTTCACCAACATGACGAGTCGATGCCAAGCACCAGATGAAACCAGTCTTCACAAACACAGCATTAAACCAGGAAAAAAAAAAACGATCTCCTATCGATCAAACAGGCTGTAAAGGTGCTCTGTGATTCTATTTTTCTTTATTTTAGTTTGACAGGAGCACGCTGTGATGAAACATGGCCGATGATGACTTTGACAACCGGTGTATTTTTAACATGTTTGCGTGCCAGCATATCCTAAAGCTGCCTCTGCCTCACTTCTAAACCAGAGATAATCAGGCATGTTGAAGTTTTTTTTTTTTATTGTTTTAGATAACCTCATTTCTGAAATTAATTTACCGTCCGTTTTCCCTGCTCCATCCTAAAATCGCCTCACCTCATCTTACTATATTTTATCTCACTTCATGTCATTTACTGCCTTCTCCAACCTCATCTCATCTAATCTCAATTACTCCTTTTAGTCTCACATTATTTCATAGCACCACCCCTCATCACTTCATGTCATGTCTCCCCCTTTTTATTTCATCTTACCTCATGTGACCTTGTCTATTGTCAAAATTGAGGAAATTTAATAAAAACCCAACATTCATCTTATAAAAAGTAGTTCAGAAGTTTCTAACATGTGAACGATCACATCATTTATATCTAAATTGCATGTAAATCATGCTTTTCCCAATTTAAATCTTAAAGTTTGGGGGGGGGCTCGTGTTTTGGCACAGCATCAGTATTTCACATTCTGGTTGGATTGTGACTCTAATTCTGCAGCTTTAACTGCCTATGGGGCTCGTGTTAAACAGCTGCAAAGTTCCAGACGACCTCCTACGTAGAAAAAAAGGTGCAAAACAAAATCTCAAAATTGTGTCTCTGTGTTCTGTCGACTCTGTCACAAGACTTTCTCACTGCTTTTCAGTGGCTTCAAGTGACTTTCTCTGGATCCTCCCAAGCCATTCCCAAAAATCCTACACACCTACATCTATTCATGTTTTAGTCCCTAAACACACCTTCGTTTTCAGACAGCATGCTCAGAAAATAGTTCCTCAATGGCTCAGGTTAGCTGTGAAGGTTTTTCAATGCTCTGTTGGCCCAGTTGCAAGGTACCAGAAGGTTGGAGTCATGGGAAGGTGCTATATAATGTACCGATTCATATAGAAGTCAAGAAATGCTGCATAAAGTCCTATTATAGGATTAAGTAGTTGTAAAAAAATCCACAACCATTTTAGACTCATAATAAAAACATAACCTTAAAATTATGCAGAACATAGCATCTTTGCTTTGCTTTACTGACCCCTGCTCCTCCATGGTAACCATCATCTTTCCTTATTTTAATGAGGCAACTTTCAGACTCTTGAAAATTGTAATATATTTTTAATAACAACATAAGTATACACTTTAATAAATAGGGTTAAATAGTTGTGCATGTACACACTGCTTTTGTTTTTTTTTAATTGACTAAACAAAATGAAAAAGTAAAGTACAACAAGCTAAATAGCTCTTCCTACTGTTTGGAGGATGTAATCATATTGGTGCATATTTGCAATATTTGCATATTTTTCCTTGAAGGCATAACCTTACATGCGGTGCAAATAGAGGTGTCCGTCCGAGAGCAGACGGAAAGTAGGAACTGCCCTTTCTGGTATTGGGTAGTTTTTTCAAATTTGTGCATGCAAAGAAAAGGGAGATAAATGGAGAGGTGTCATGAGTAGGTGGAGAAAGAGGGGAACTCCTCATTCAGTCTGTCTGGAGAGAATCACTGAGGTAGAATAAGAGGCCATTATTAATACATATGAGGACAGAAACATGTCTGAGCTCATGTTCGTGCTGACCTGCAGAGTCTTCCTTCCTAAGAGATCCTGGCAGTGCAGTCTGTTGACATTCAGATCACGTTCCCCTGCACATCTCCCAACTCCACCAAGAATCCACAGCAGCCATGTTGCTGCCCACACAGCCATGCTGAGGAAGTCACAGATGTTTGAGCTTTACTTTAATAGGAAAAAAAAATAATTTGAAAGTAAACATTATATTAAAAAAGCAGAGTGTCAGAACTCATTCAGTGCCATCCCTGTGAACCACAATAAAGAATTTAGTAAAGTTTAGGTTAACAAGGTCCTTCTGGCTGATGAGCTCAGCTCAGAAAATCCTTTGGATAAAAGAGAGTGAATATGAGCTCATCATTCTTCATAGTTAATAAATTAATAAACTGCAAATTGTGTTTAATTTTCACCCAGTTATGAAAGGAAGGAAGGAGCTCTAAAGATAAATTCCTCCAGCTCTGCTCCCTTGTAAGAATCTGTGTTGAAAGAAATCGAGTTGTTTTCATAGTATTTATGATTGATCAGTAAGATATGAGCCGCTGCTGGCGACAGCCACAGCTCTGAAATCAATAACTCACAAATATTGTTTGGTCTTTGTTATACAGAGTATTGTAAAAAATTTTGCTTCGAGACTTTGCAAAAAAAAAACATTTCACTCACACTCACACACACACACACACACACACACACACACACACACACACACACACACACACACACACACACACACACACACACACACACACACACACACACACACACACACACACATTTTATTCTCTTTACGTTCTGCAGTACATTTACATTGTATTTAAACCTTCGTACTTAAGTTTTTTGTTTTGTATTACAGTTGGTTATCTGAGTTTAGAATCACAATCAGTAAACATTTTTCTTAGATTTAATCTGGCTATTTTCTATTCTTGATTTCAAAATTGCAGTTTCCGAGGGATCTGGTCTGGCCTGATCAGATGGTATTGTGTTGACGTGGAGCAGTTTGGCTGTAGTGGGGCAACAGATTGTTTGTACATCGGGGGGGTTGAGGTTACTTCAAGCTGCCATCACTGACACAGACACAAACACCTGAAAGCCAAGACTGACATACGAGACCTCAAGATAACCATTAATGATCACAGGATGATTAACAGAGGAAATAAAATTATTATTTTTTACCTTTCTTCAATATTTACCCTTTTGTTAACTTGTCAAAGCTCTAAAAGCTTTTAAAACAAATATTTGTCAACAGTCAGCACACAAATGGAACCTGGAGAGGTATTTAGAGATGCACTAAATATACAGAACTCAGTTAAACTGATAAAACGACACAACTTTTTATAGCTGTTTATACTTCACTGGTCATTAGGATTATTTTTCTAGTATGTATGACTGCATCTGAGAAAGCAGGGGATCATAACTTAAAAAAAAAAATACATCCATTTTGGGTGTGGCAAATCTGTTATGGTGATTCACTGATATAAACCCTGTACATGGAAAGACTGCAGTCTTTCACTGCAACAAAAGTAGGTCATGTTGCAAAATTACTGTTCATGGAAATCTGCGAAAATCTTTTCATAACTATAGTGCATCTTCTGCCCTTAGGCACAAAGATATGTGTCAGGCTACACAGAATTCAGTAAAAATTAGAGCGATGACAGTTCTTTATGAACACAATCAAACAACATGATTACAAAGCAGAAAAACAATGAGTTTTCAATAACATGAGTTACACCAGAAATTGATAAATAAGTGCCAGTGTGCTTCATGCCAAGAATCTGTGGTCAAAATTACTGTATGGGTAATTATGTAGTAAACATATATGCTTTGGTCCGTAAGAGGGCAAAAAGAAAGAGCAGCAATGTGAGGTAATTCTAATAGTAATTCAACTCTTGCATATTGGCAGTGTCAGAAATCACTCATTCATTGCATTTGTTCAGTTCAGTGAACAGTGCTCTTTTAAAGCAATCAAGTTAAGGGCTGGGTGATAGGAAAATGGACTCAGTCCATACTCATAATTTACAGGATAAATTTTAAGTTCTTTCTTTAATCAAGGAGTTTGTGCTGTTGTTGGGATCCGCCATGATGACCCTCTTACATTGGGGCGGTGGTGTGACACATTTGATGTATTTACATCCTTTGCCTGTTCAGGTTTCTGATGCATTTTGCACATCCCAGATGTTTTAAATCAGATCTAATTTGTTGCCACACTATTTCACAAATGGCTCCTCCTAAGTCACTTCCAAAGTGTGAACTTTCCAACACACTTGTTCTGTAGTTGACTCGTGTTCATGTTACCAGCATATTTAAAAACATGATCATGCAACTTTATACAGTAGTTAAAATCTCAATGTCCAATTTTTATCATGGGGAAAATTTATTGACTATATTTAAAATATACAAAATGGTGCAATACTGTAAGCACATCATGTTGTATCTCTTTTTTTTTTTTTTTTGTTTAGTTTAAAATCAACGTTGTGTGTGTAGTGCAGTGTATCTGTGCAGTGTATATTGTTGCTTGTTTTAATCGTTAGCCTTCCTCCAATGGAAAAAATGTTGCCTAATTATGGGCCTTTTCTCTTAGCATCCTTCCACCCGCATGACACTCATTTGTCATGTCTTATGTTTGAATATTATTTCAAACAACACCGTGACTCTAGCCAAATCAGGGTGGTGTCAGCTGCGCAGTATTATTCAGAAGGCCTGGATTTTTACTTCTCAGTGTCAAAGAGTATTAAGTGTGACTCAAGTGCGACTTATTTATTTATTTGGCTGTGTTGCAATGATTCACTCTTATTTATATATTTATTTTTGGCTTGCATTTAGAAAGGTTTTCTGTCTTCACGTGAATATTGATATCTTGTGTTTGTGTGTGCAGGTCTGTCTGGGAACCCTGTCGATCTTGAGAAACGTCATGCAGCATTTGGAAAGAATTTCATACCCCCCAAGAAGCCCAAGACATTTCTGCAGCTGGTTTGGGAGGCTCTGCAGGATGTCACGCTCATCATCCTGGAAATCGCTGCCATCATCTCACTGGGCCTTTCCTTCTACCATCCACCAGGCGGTGACAGTGAAGGTCAGTACAGTCGTAGTCTGAAATCTGGCAAGTAGAAAGAATAATGAATTGAGTTTTAGTAACATGGGATGTTTTTGCATTGTGCCATTTTCCCAGTATTTCAAACCTCTAAATATTTAAGTTGATTTCTTATGTATTTGTATTTACTTAATTGTTTTCATTTATTTAATTTAATATCTTAATTATTATTTTGTTTTCATGTGTCTATTTATCAGCAACATTAATATTTTTAAAAATAATATATTTATCTCACAGGCAAACAGAAAGAATAGTGTTTATTCAATACACAGAATGAGGGGAAAAAAGTATATATACATATTATTTTGACAAAGGTGACATATTTATCTAAAATTATTAAATCTGAGCAAATGTACTCTTCCAGCATGTGGCCAAGCTTCAGCCGGAGTAGAGGATGAGGGAGAGTCCCAGGCTGGCTGGATTGAAGGAGCCGCCATCCTGTTTTCTGTCATCATTGTGGTTTTGGTAACAGCCTTCAATGATTGGTCTAAGGAGAAGCAATTCCGCGGGCTGCAGAGTCGCATCGAGCAGGAACAAAAGTTTACCGTCATCCGCAAAGGCCAGGTCATCCAGATTCCTGTGGCTGAAATTGTGACAGGGGACATTGCTCAGATCAAATACGGTACGAGACCACAGATGAAAGAAATCAAATCTGTAATAACTGCTTCGTAGATAAACCTAAAAGGAATGGGATGGTCTTTTCTGTATACATGCAAACAAACAGACATATACTCTATTGACCTTTTTTTTTTTTGCCTAAATATAGATATAACTTATATTTGCTTTATTGCTACACATATATGAATAACTGAACATTTTGGACATGTGTTGAGATGTGACTCCTGCTCAAAGTTTAAGGAGGACAAAAACTGCTAAAAGGGTTACACAAAAGCAATTTCCAGAAATGAATTGAATGCAGTGCCTGTGTAAGAATGTTTTACATTTTACAGGGCAGACTGGTACAGTATAGGACCTGCTAACTTCTGGATTTTGTACTTGCAGGAGACCTGCTGCCTGCTGATGGAATCCTTATCCAAGGCAATGACCTGAAGATTGATGAGAGCTCTCTGACTGGAGAATCTGACCAGGTGCGCAAGTCTTTAGAGAAGGATCCCATGCTGCTGTCCGGTAAGTTCCTGCTCATTCAAATGAGAAACACATACAATGTTCCTTAAAAATTCATAATTCTGGTTTGAATTGATTCTGCTCATATATACATTACTCGTAACTTTTCCAGATCATGTCATTTTCTTTAACGTAGTTCTGCATGCAAAGTCTTATCTCATACAATTTAGTGTTAAACCTGGGGCTACCTTCTGCTTACCAACCTGTAAAAGTAGAAAATAAATGTACAATCTGTCAAAGCAGAGCATACATATAAAACTTCAATTCAGTCGCGCAACTGGAGAAAAGAATAGACGGACCAAACCATGAATAATTTGATAAGGATTTATCAAAATAACAGATTTTAGTTTTGACTGATAGCTTAATCCAGAACTGGTAATTCTTCCACAGGGACTCACGTGATGGAGGGATCAGGCAGGATGGTGGTGTCTGCCGTTGGCCTCAACTCCCAAACTGGGATCATCTTTACTCTGCTGGGTGCTGGCGAGAATGATGAAGAGAAGAAGGTCAAGAAAAGTAAGACTTGCGACAAATCCTGTAGTGCAGGACTGGGGGGCGGGAAGTATGATTGCCAAAGAAAAAAAACAACACATATACATATATTGAGAGTAAAGTTTGGCTAGAAACATGGCTATTATTGTGTCAGCTTCTGCATATTTCTACTCTACTATTTGAACAGTGGAGATTGGAAATATTTGCACTTCATGGCGTTGATTTAAAGTTTCTGCTGTTATACTAGCCAAATCTGTCAGCAGGACGAGTTCATGTAGTTTGGGTTGGTAACAACAGAGCTGTTTGAAGGGTCTAACTGGAGTTTTTTTTTTTCTTAACATTATTTACCTTAATCTGAACACAAATGCGAATAAATGAGACCACAGATGAGTTGACCTGTTTTCTAAATCCCACTCCAAACAGTCATTGTCCATTTGCAGCTTAGCATCAATTACTACGCTTGGCAGGCCTGTCAATGTTTGTCACATTTTTTGCCATTTATCTGGCATAGCGTTGGTTAAGATTATATATTAACTATCTCTGAAAGAAATAGATCTGATCTTTTTTTTTTTTATTATTATACTGAACTACTGCACTGACAAAAAGAAAAAAAAGTTACTCCTTGATTCCTATGACTTGTGCATTAATTGTTTTGACAACTAGTAAGGATGCTAACTTTATCTGGGACCTCTTAGCTTGAGCTTCAGACTGTTGTGCAGGATTACATGATGCAGAAAATCACTGTATGAATCATTCAATAGATTTTTATTCAGGACCCTTCCGTGCGGCTAAAATTAGTTTTAAACATTAAACATATCATCTGCACACAAATGTCAAAACATCAGTGACACAGGGTAGAAATACTCTAAGCAAATGTTTAACAATTAAATATATAATTCAACTAACATTTATAAAACGTTAAGTACAAAGGTGTGCAAAAGTGCATGTAGATATGTACATAAGTGGGAAAAGTGAAAATACTCACTCAAAACTGTATTATTGAATTCTAGTTATTGATGCATTGAGGTTTAAAATGTAGCTAATGTTGCAGCTGATTTCTATACTGTAAGATTTTTAGTCCTTAACAGTGTTGGGCTTGTTACTCAAAAATGTAATATATTAGTCATTACGCTGTCAAAATTTAATATTATTACTGTGGTTATTACGCCCTCTCGAAAGTAACTTGTCGCATTACTTGTTATATTCCTCACCCGAAGGGTTAGGGTCTGAAAGACGGAGAGTCAGTAGTGGAAATGGGTTCTTTGTTACTTGTTGTAGCCTGCTGTCGATGATTAGAATGCAGTTTTAGTTGTTTATGAGGGCTTAAAGCTGTCCTCTGCAAAGGCTCATTGTTGGGGTGTATCTCCACAAGCATCACATTGTTTTGCTGTTTTTTTTTCCCGAAAGGTTTGCGGTCATGTTTTTACCGCAGTGGAAAGAATATTACCATTACTTGCACTGAATTTACATGTTACCATAATGTTCTTATCACCTTTCGTCCCAACAAAATCAAAGCAATGGGAATATTTCCTGCTGCAGAATGTAGCTGCTTAGGGTGTCGGGTGCAAGTTCTGTGGTGACAGCAAAAGTAACTTTGTAACAAGTTGTTTTTGGAAGGGAGTAACTGCAAAATTGTTAAGAAAATGTATTTGGACCCCTTTACGCTACTGGGAAACGCTAGTATAAATTATAATTTCATCCGTTACTAGTAATAAATTATGGCCAACGCTGCTCCTTAACATTGCATAATTATTTTTTTTTATTATTGTTTATAACGTGGTGCCATCTGTAACAGTGGTCATCAGGGAAGCTAATAGTATACATTTGACATTAATTTTATTTTTTAAAATCCCCAGTACTGACTAATCATCTCATAACCCTATTAAATTACCAACAATAGGTTTCTAACATTACCGGGGGCTGTTGCCTTGGTCATCACACAACCGTTGCTCTAATCGATCCTCACATGTGCTTTTTAAATAATTTAGATATAATGTCCGTATAGAACTCTAATGAGCAGTGCCCCTGTATGAGTCAGCACCTGCAAAGCACCTTGTAGTTTAAGCTGCCAAAAAGGAATAATGGAGTAGAAAGTCCAATATTTCCCACTGAAATGCAGTGGAGCAGAATGAACAAACATCATGGTCTCATTTATTTGTGCCACTTGATGCCGACTATATTCAGCTAAAAAAAATTGTAATGCTTCTTTCCCTGCTTGAAAACAGTTGAGTTTTGAAGTGGAACCCTTCAAAAGCCAAAGTCCAGATGATCCTGTTACTATCGCAGAGCAGTTTGATGTAAACCAACAGGCTTCTGCAGTCTTTATTGCTTATGATTTGCTTGTGAACATGCTAACCCCCTTTTACTCATGTCTTTTTTCTTTAGTTTTTTTGTGTCTGATCATTTGTTTTATTGGCTAAAGTTTGAGTTTGTCAGGCATTCATTGTGAACTGGCCGAATGTACCTGCTCAGCGGAGAGAGACGCTAATGTTTCACATTTTTGGCCTCCAGTCACTTAGTTCAAAAACCAAAATGGTAATGAATTCCAAATGAGGAGAACCACAAGGTTTTTCAGAAGTGAGCTTTAATGATTTATACCCTTTTGAGACACCTCAGTGTACCTTCACCAGGCACTAATCATAGCTGGAATCTAAACTTAATCCTAGACATAATCCTAAAAAGAAACAAACATGAACACTTAAAGCTGCCTTCAGAAGAATTTAAGACCAGACAAAATGTCTTTGCTTTTGAATATTGTCCACACCCACCAAGTCTTTAATCGACCATCACAAAGGTAGCAGTACAAAAACACATGGGTCTATTGTGTTCTGTTAACAGCAGATTTTACTTTCACACATGGCTGCATCAATCTGCCTCAATATATACACACACAAATACACACACACACACACACACACACACACACACACACACACACACACACACACACACACACTTATGCATTCTTGTCAAGTCACACCCATTGATTATCTTACATTACAGGCCTAAGAGTCCTCACATAGTGAGGCAAACACAAACACATACACGCAGCAGTTCACTGGCCGTCATCAATCATAAACCACCAGTGGAATAATAAAGAGAGAGAGAGTGTGTGTGTGTGTGTGTGTGTTTTTGGGGTGTGACGACCTTGCCAAACCTCCTTTGTCTTAAGACAACAGGAAGTTAATGTCCCTGCGGAGGAAAACGCAGCCGACTTGCACCTGTCACACACTGTCAGATGTCTGATCAGCACACGTTGTTACGTGTTAAGATCCTCTTTTACATAAGCACACAGCCCTAAACAAGAGTACAGATGTGTGAAGGAAAGATAAACAGCTGAATCAGTAACTCCAACCACCTCAACCCGTCATTTGTAGTTTTTTCCTATAGATTTTGCGGTAATGTTTAAGCTGGAATAACATTTTTAAAGCACTGTCTTTCTCATATAACCATCCAGTTCAGAGCCACTGTAACTCACATTTAATAAAGTTACAAATGTTTGATTCCCTGCCTTTTGTTAAGGACTAAACTGTATAGAGATGACAAGCTCACACTAGTCACTCACAATAATAGGGCTAATATACAAAAAAAAAGTTTGCCAAGTGTTAGCATGGTAACATTGGCTGAATACCTGCTATGTCTAGCTGAGGATGATACAAATGTTCTAATATCTGCTGCTATTTAGTAATTAAAAATTGGACAAATAATATTTTTGGTCTACTGATGGTGTGAGATGTATTTTGGCAGTATTGTTAAAGTACCCCTGGGTGCCATAAATATCTCTACCCCTTTTCAGGCCAGTCAAGTTGGCAGTTGTTGAGACATGTCGGTTTTAACCACGGTCCTAGCCCAACCAGCATTCCCCCCTCTAGTGGCTCTAGAGGGGGGAATTGTTTTTGTTGTAATTGTTAAAGAATGTTTTTAACAATTACAGCAATCTTAAATATGTAAAAATAAATGAAGCTCCAGTGTGTATTGCATTGAGTAATAAATGATGAAGATTGTAAAGATTTTTATACACATAATATAAACCAGTACAGATATACAACATGAAAACTCTAAAAGAAGTCATTATACACAACAACCATTATGCACAACAAAGCAAAATCAAATACAAAACTTGGCTATGAAATACATGTTAAGTATAATGTTTAGTGCAGGTAATGCAAACATTTACAAATGTTGGTGTGTGTGACATCGGGCGACTGTGGCAGGAAGGGAGAGCGGTTGTCCACCAATCTCACAGTTGTTGGTTCAATCCCCGGCTCCTCCGGTCACATGTCGAAGTGTCCTTGAGCAAGACACTGAACCCCAACTTAATTGCTCCTGGTGAGTGTTGGCCAGTGTTGGCTCCCCCATTGTTGTATGAGTGTTTGTGATTGTGAGTGTGAATGGGTGAATAAGAAGCAGTGTAAAGCGCTTTGAGTCCCAATAGGTAGAAAAGCGCTATATAAGTGCAAACCATTTACCATTTACATCACTATAAAAATTGTGTATTTGTTTAACACATTATTGCTTAAAGTTGCATTGAAAATTTTAATTATGAGTTATGATTACTAATAAATTGATCAGCTCTGCTGTAAAACATTGTGGCCCATGGTTCTCCGCTGCAGGAAGTTGTGTCTCTCCCCTCTGATTGGTCCATTCCTGCCCACAACACACACACGACACACACACACCTGTGGGTTTTTATCAGTTTGAACTTTGTGTTCTCCTTCAGTTTGATTTGATCTTATTTTTCCTTTGAGCCATCTTATCAGCATTCCGCCCTCTCTCTCTGTCCGAACAGGTAAAAAACAAGGACCCCCCGAAAATCGCAACAAAGGTAACCCCTCCATTCATCCATCTGTCCCTCTCTGTCCCTCCGTCCTCTCTGTTACTCACCCCCTCCTTACCCTCCACCCAGCAACAGGAGGGGAGTGTCCAGTCCATCTTTCTATCTCTATTTCTCTCTCTCACTGCTGTAAAAAGGGGGACGTTCTCTCGCCTTGCTTTACCTGTCAAAGGGTGCAACTCTCAACCTTCAGGTCTTTGACAGCCAATCACAGCATCCACGATCGTTACAGTAGCTGTCACAAGGCTATTGTAGAGTTGTATTTTTGGCTTCGCTCTGATGGCATGATAGAACATTTTTAGCACATAAAAACGGTTGTTGCCGGCAAATAAACATCATTTGAGAAAACTTTATTATATATTGTGCTTGATGTTTTTGCATGTTTGCTATTATCCACACTGATGCACAATAACCTCTTACTCTAATTTACTCATGTGCTCATTGCGCTTTTACTCATGTCTAACTAACCTAAGTAGCTAACGTGATCATTTCCAGCTATCCAGCAGAGACATTAAAATCATTAAATCACGTAAACAAACATAAACCTAAAAAATGATTTGTTGCACTACTTCCAGTTTTAAAAGCATGTTATTGATGTTATATGTCTTATGTGCCCATACATCATTTCAGTTTTTGTCTTTTATCTTCCAGTAGCTAATGCTCGCTAAGATAAAAAGAGTTAAAAGGTTTAGATTTTTATATCTAGATCTTTATATGGCCTATAGTACCTTTGTTACGATTGAGAACACATGTATTAAGATAAGAGCTCCTAGGGTCTCAGTTATGTTTGCCATTTTCTAGCCTAAACCTAGTTCATTTAAATTACTGGGTGTTGCCATAACAGGTCTGAGTATCATTAATAAAATATTAAGACCTGTGATTCACAGAATTTGTTTTCATTACTTTGCCAGATACCAGACCGTCTTTGTTGGTCTGGTGTCTGGCACAGCTTATCCCCCAACAATGTAAAATAAAATGCAGTAAAGTCTAACCCAAGTCATTTCTAAGAATCTCTACCTGTACAAATCTCTGCCTATTGTAAAAGATCTTTATGGGCCAACAAGGCTGCTCCTGAACTGAATGTATTTTGTCCATCTCAGCCACTTAGTGTAGCTTTGATTTGAGATGCTAATGCTGGCATAATCAAATATTTGCAAAACTTCTTTTACATTTTTATAAGTAGATAGCTAAGTACAGTACATACAGCCGTTACTTAAGTGTAATGTGCATACTTGATGAAATATTAGTCGAAAAAGCTTAAGGGGGACGTCCTTAGTTTAGTTTTATTTGGGGGGAAAATGGCTTGTCAATAAACAGTCTCTTTTAAGCCTTTCTGATTCTGATTAAGATGATCATTTAATTTATAGTTAATTTCTGAGTTAATGAGAAACTCTTTGATAAAGTTGTTTTTTAAGAGGACAACAATGGTTCTAGCTTTTCATATTTACAGATATGTTTGATCCTCTGTGATGGTAACTGAAATCTGGATAAATTAAAATAAGTTGATCTTTGGGAAACTGTGACTTGCCATTTGCCTTTATTTGCTGAAATGTTGTTAGTCTAATAGTGTAATCTAAAAGCTAAATTTTTATTTTTATTTTTTTTTGATTAAAAACAATTCTGTTCTGTGCAGTTGTCAAGACAAATACAAATCCTATCAATGGTAGTCACAAACATGCTGCAATACTATACTAGTCTGACCCCCAAGGTGTCATTGTTGTGTGATGCTATTCTTATAACAAGCGCTCCTTCAGTGCCTTTAAATATTTAATATTTTACAGTTTCTCTGTTTGAATGTGTGTTGATAATGCCATCGCTGTAACCTCTAAAATCGACCAGCAAACTATCCTCCATGTCTTGTGTTATCCAGCACATGTCCGACTTCCTGCGCAAGCTGTCTCAACACACACAAAAACACATTCATGCACACACATACAGAGCTCCCTTCCACCCGACCTCCCATGGTTTGAGCGTCTGCTGCAGAATGCTTCTTAAAGTACACACACACACACACACACACACACACACACACACACACACACACACACACACACACTGTGCTCTTGGGGGATCATCAGTCTTTTGCACACAGAAATTTTTCATAAATGGAGCTGCAGTTACGTGACTTACACTAAAAACACATTAGGAACAAAACCTGCTGAAAGACCTTTATTAAGCTTAAGCGTTCTGGCTCTGTAGAGAAGACACACAAGCTTTGCATAGTTTTGCAGATACAGAAATTTTATCATCTTTTAGCTCATGTTTTTTTGGTTTTGCATAACTGTATGATAGTGTGCTGCACTTGAAAACTTAGCAGGGCTATGTATTAGGCAGCATAAGGAGTAATTCTCCCCATTGCCCATGCGTTATTACAGTTGTTGCTAAATATATATATATATGTATGAATTCCTTTATTGTACATGTACTTTAAAGGCTTTTTCTCTGCTCTTTTTCAATAACTGTGACCACCAATAACACTAATTGAAGTAGTTATTGTTTGGTAAAGCCCAAGATGTTACTATGAACCAGATTTATTCTGTTTACTAGAAGAAAAAAGCAGCAAAGACTCACAAATGTACATTTGCAGCTAGGTAATGTTTGGTGTTTTTCCATCATACAAGACTTAATTAATGCTGATATGAAATTCTAGTGACAAAATACACAAGAAAGCCATAGAGTAGTCGGTGTGCTCCACAGTACACATTATAATAGAGTGCATGGGTCCTAAAACACAGAAATCACATTTTTGCACTTCTGCTTTCCACATCCTGAATTATATGGGTTTTCTTTCCAATAGGTTTTTGGTTAAATGCCTGAAATAAGGTGTTTGGTAACATAAAGTCAAGAGATTTTTACATTTTATTTCTTAACATGAAATCTAATAGTAAATACATACAAAATCTTTTGTAAATGCACTAAGTCAAATCTAAGTAATGTGAGTGTAGTGTAATGTATTTATAGTGTAAAAATAGCTTTTTACTTGCAAGCCCAAAAAGTCTACGACACTCTATAAACCAAAATTACCCAAAAAAGGTAGGTGGAAGCCCAAACATTTACAATTAATTGATAAAAAAATTATTGAATGACCAGTTAAAATCTGTGAAAGAAATTTGATTGATGCTAGTAGAACAGCTATGGAAAAAAGTGAAATAGGAGCAAGTGGAAATAATGATCTCAGTACTAAAGGGAGAATTTGTTTTATTGCAGATTTTACTGATGGAGTGGAGCTGTAAACATGTGGAGCAGACAACAGGAATAACTAGTAATAAAGTTAATTCCAACAGTTTATCAAATTCTATTTGCTTCTACTATTTTTTTATACACTAAATGTTACTTTAACATCAATGAAACTAAACCCTTCCTGCAGATGTGTCACTATATATAAAGCGCTGATCTGTTATTTAAATTTGAGCTGAGGCCTCGTCGTGGTTGACTATTTAAAGGACAATTAAAAACAATCAATTTTCCCATCAGGCGGTTCACTACATTTATTATATTTTAAACAGACTGATCCAAACAGTGCTGTGATGTCTTTTGGCTGTTTCCAGACTGTCAGTGTATGTGGGAGTTGCACCCTTGAATTATTAGTGGGCTGTGGGCTGTCGTATGTTCTGTTTGTGTACCTTCAGTTCCTTTTTCTTTTTGCCTTAGACTCCTCTCATTTCTCTGACTGTTGCCTCCTTGCAGGGTGTTGCTCAGGACTCCATGTTGTCTTGTAATCACTGTTTGACTCTCTTCCTCTGCTCTGTTGTTTTTCTGTCTTGCTGAAGTCTCCTGCAGCCACCACAGCTCTGCAGCCTCCTCTACCTCCTCCTGTCTCTCTCTGTTGTGGTTCTGCATCACTTTGGTGTTCCTTTTTTTTTTTTTTTTTTCTAGTGATCCTTTTGAGTTTGTCTTCTGTTCATTGACTTGCTTTTCTTTTGATTGTCAGACACACCCTCCCCTCTGCCCGCTATGCGTTCTCCCATGGTTCAGTGCTGCGCCTGTATACAGTTTTGTGGTTGGTCAGTGGGTCTCAGTCCTGTTCATGTGAAGTTGTGTCAATTAGTTCTCTCTTGTGGCTTGGACCATGTGCATAAACCTCTGCAGCTCCTGGTCTGACACTGACTCATCCCAACATTCAAAATGTTTGAAGGTCATTTCTAGGTCGTGCTGTGTTAAAATTGGTTCACTTTTAGCAAAATTCAGTGTGGGGAGCTTCTCATTATGAACCAGATGAACCATATAGTTGTTGAAAAAGTGTCGAAAAAAACATCACTACACGTTTCACACGATACATTTTGTGCTAGCATCCCCACATTAATGTTGTACACAAAGAATGTTGTTGGGATTCTTTGTGTCCATAAGCACCTTGGCCAACACCCCTTAAAACCCCAATACATTATTTTATTTATTTTCTGTCCTTTCGTCTTATCCTGTGAGTTCAGGGTCGCCACAGTGTCTGCATGTTGATTTGGCACGATTTTTACACCGCAACCATCCCCAATATCTACCGGGCTTAGGACCGGCACTGTGTGGCTGGGGATGGGCTGTTGGGGGTTCAGTGTCTTGCCCAGGGACACTTCAACATGTGGTCGGGAAGAGCGGGGCGCGAACCCCTGACCTTATGGTCGATAGGTGGCCACTCTACCAACTCAGCCCTACTAGAGAAATGGTAGAAATACATAATCTCAATACTCAAGCAATAGTGCAAATACTTGTATTACATTACAAGGTGCCCAGATGTGCGTGACAAACTTTGAATCAGGAAAATCAAGACAATGTCTATTATTAAAAAGAAGAAACATCTTACTTAAAACAGAACAGCAGCTGGTAAAAGATTAGCATTAAAAATGCATGGTTACACTTAAGATAACTTAATCTTTCCAGCTGTGCGCAGCTAATAATTTGTTTATTTAGCCAGTTTTACTTGTCAGCCAGGAATCTAAACCTGCTTTATGTCCATGATGTGTTGGTATTGTTGGTCCCTGGAATAATATTGTTACAAGCAGTGACACTCCAGCAGTTTAATAAGAGAAATGGAGGTAAATCCAGTCAGATGGTGGACGTTCGAGCATTTGTGCAACATTTTCACAATATTTCAATAAGAACATTTCCATTTGTCAATAACTTACTAGGAGGTGGCAAGATTTTGAAAGAAATCATTGCAGTGTCAGTCAGTGTCGTCAGCTCAGTTGTTCAGGAGGTCAAACCACACATCAAACCACAGTGTGTCAGATTAGAGGAGACCTGCTCTGTTTCCATTCATCACCTGCTCACACTTCAGTGGTATGGAAATATGAAACAACAGTGGGTGGAGGGAGTGCTGCTGAATTTAGTGTAAGCTCTTCAGCAGAGATCAAACAAATCAAAAAGCTGCATGTACAGTACTACAGTTCAAACAGGATCACAGCTGATGAAGTGAAAATGCAAATACACAGTTTGTTTATGCAAATGCAGAGCAGAGTCGCCAAGCAGGACGTGAAACCAGATGCCATGTCAGCCTTCAGAACTCAGCCTTCTTCCAAACTCTTGAGATCTGTCGTGAAACAAATGGTGTGTGTGTGAGAGAGAGAGAAAGAGAGAGCGAGAGAGAGAGAGATTGACAGCTCCTTGTTAAATCCTCTCCTTTGTCGTATTTGCTGTTCTCTGTTCTGTCTGTTGCGCTTCATTGCGAACTGCTGCTCACAACTTGTCTGTGACACACTCTGAAAGCTACCTGGACCTTTTCATAAATGTTCTGTGATCATAGAATGATGAAATGCTACTCTCTGCATTAAACCAAGGGGTCAGCATGTAAATGACGAGAGTCAGAGGTTTTTTGTTACCTCTGAGAAAACTTGTCCAGTTGTTTGAAGCTTCTCTAACGTTTTTTCTGCCTCTCTATCCTTCATCCCCAAACCACTCCTACACCCTGCTCCCTTACTTTTATCAATTTATTTCATATACCTACCAACTCATCCTGTGTTCCACATTTTTTGCTTTGTTTTTACAATCTGTTTTCTCTATCCCATCTGTCATCCTCCTTCACCTTCACTTGTTCCTCATCACAAACCGCCTCATTCTCATCCCTCTTTACTCTTTGCCCCTGTCCTACATTTATCTTTACTTATTTGCCCCTTAAACCTGCCTCCTTTACCTCCCCCCCCCCTTCCAATGCCACCATTTCCCCCCTACCCCATCCTCCTCCAGCTAAGACCCAGGACGGCATTGCCTTAGAGATCCAGCCTCTGAAGAGCGAGGAGGTTGCTGAGTCAGAGGAGAAGGAGGAAAAAGAGGAGGCCAAACCGGTGAAAAAGGTCAATGTGACCAAGAAGGAGAAGTCGGTGCTGCAGGGCAAACTGACCAAGCTGGCTGTACAGATCGGGAAGGCCGGTGAGGAGCTTGAACACACACACTTGTTAATATAGATATGTTTGAGTGTCTGACAGTCATCACAATTAAATACAAGTAGGCAAATTTTAGTTTAATCTCTGTGCATTACTGTAATAATGCAGGATGTTTAGCTTAGATTAGCACAAAGACTAGAATCAAGGGTAAAGTGCTAGCATTTTGCTTATGTCAGGTAAATTTTATTCATATCTTTTTGAATAAAATTTGGTACAGAGGTAAATTTATTTAGTGACACACTTGTCATTATAAGGGATCTGTAAGTCACCACAGTGGATCTGGAATCAGTCAATCAATCAAACAATGCTGATGCTAATTTTCAGCTTTAATTTAAAGGTTTGATTGAAAACAGTTGATTAGATGCTAAGAATTATGGCCATTTGTATTTATAGACCACCAATTTGACTAAATTGATATTAAATGTTTAGCAACTTTTACTTCAAGTGTAGTAAATAAAATTAAGCAACTATGAAATGTATTATTTGTGAATCAAAACTGTGAAAAGATTTGGCCTTAAGACTCACTTTCATAATTAATAATTAAAAGTTAAAAAAAACATCATTAAAGAGTGCAGTTTAAAATTCTGCTGGGACTGTCCTCTCCAGTTTTTCTGTGAGACTAGGTCACAGTGCTGCTTAAAGTAAATGCTAACATGCACTACATACTGTTCACTGACATATTTCTTGGATTAAGCAGACTAACATTGCCATTCACAGACCCAGGTTTGTAGCTGGTGTAAAAATGAAACAAACATTGGGGGCAGGGCTATGGACTGACCTGCCATGAGCATTTACACTTGGGCTCTGCCCGATTTGAATGGCACTAGAATCACATTCCCCTCATCTCTTGAGTCGTAGTGATGTTGATCTTTTGTATGAGAGGCTCATTTTGTGTGTATGACTGAGTGCCAGTGCAAAGTAATAGCCCTGTAGTTTAGTAGTTAAAATGTCATTACTTTTCATTAGGCTTGATTATCTATTGTTAGAGAAGCACAGTTAAATAGAAAATGAATGAGTTTTTTTTTTTTTTTTTGTCTACAGCAGAATAGAAATAAACATGAATTTAAGCGGTTATTAAAGTTAAAGGCCATTACTTACTGACCAAATAATGTGTCCAGTTTAAAATCAAAAACCTGCTTAATTTGAGATTTAAAAGTGAGTGCGGATCCTGATCTTGCTCCTGGTCACACATGGGAAATTAGCATTTCTGTTACGTGAATGTTCTTGTCCTTGTACACACAAATGATTTATACCACTTCTGCTGGTTTCATCCTTGTTGTGGCGTGTTGAGCCGGTCTCTCTGCTAAGCTAAACTGACATTTCCTGGATCCCCTTTACTGGACATGGTCCCGTATGAAACTCACACCCGTTTGTTTTCTTCCGAGGAAGACCGAGAACAAGAGGATGTTCAAAAATTTGTGTCTGTTGCTTTAATAGCACACAGCGTAATCAGGTGGTTGAGGCTCAGGGTAAGAATGCACTCACTTTTATTGGGAACATGATTCATCCCGGAATTGAAGGTATTTTGTGTCATTTCAATCAACCTTAATACACTGAGGGGCTTTCAGGACTGAGTGGAGGAGGGGGGTGGGGGCAACAGCCACGACCAGGTAAAATAATAAACTGCCCCTCATTACTGGAGTGAAATAAAATTTGGGCAAAATACTTGAAGTGAATGACAGGAGAGGTGAAGCAGAAAAAAACATGTGCATAGACTTTTGTTTTTCACCTGTTTCAGAATTTATACACAGGATGTTGTAAGAGTAAGTAGTACAGTGTAAAATTATTAAGTGTTGAAACAATATTGCCTAACAGGTGCTTTTTTCTTTAGCAGTGTTTTTCTTTAAAGTAAAAACTGACTTTAGTGTTTCTATGTTTTTTGGCTTGTTTTTGATGATGAACAAAAGAGAGAAAAAAGGCAATGACATGTAACAAAGATCCCTGATGAAAATTGCAGCAGGGACATTGTGATCACATAATGTGGATCTTGGCCTTGCCACAGATGCCAAAATGAAATTTTTACGATTTTCATATTTATATTTTATGTCGTGCTATATATTTATATTTATATTGTGCTGTAATAAAATACGTGGAAAACAGTGGAAGTTTTTCTGACCCAAATCAAGCGTGGGCTCTGTTGTACACACTTCTCTTAGTGTATTCAGCTGACTAGGCCTGAGTAGGACTTAAACTTTGCTCAATCTGTTTACTCCAACCAGGTCTGATCATGTCAGCTGTGACCGTGATCATCCTCATCCTCTACTTTGTGATTGACACCTTTGGGATCCAGGGTCAACCCTGGCTGGCCGAGTGCACCCCCATCTATATCCAGTACTTTGTCAAGTTCTTTATCATTGGTGTGACCGTGCTAGTGGTTGCTGTTCCTGAAGGGCTGCCACTCGCTGTCACCATCTCTCTGGCCTACTCTGTGAAAGTAAGCAAGATGAGAAGTCAATGGGATAATGACATTAATGGATTTTTAACTCTATTCTGAGTGACATTATATTTGAAGATTTGACATTTATACATATCAGAAGTTATATTAACTTTAAGGCCCATTAGTTTGCAAAAGGCAAACTTCATCTCCTAATATCATCTTCTGTCTTTTTAGAAAATGATGAAGGACAACAACCTGGTGCGTCACTTGGATGCCTGTGAGACCATGGGCAATGCCACGGCCATTTGCTCAGACAAGACTGGCACACTGACCATGAACCGGATGACTGTGGTACAGGCGTACATTGGTGACACGCACTACAAGGCTGTCCCGGAACCGGACGCCATTAAACCAGATACTCTGGAAGTTATGGTCAACAGTATCTCCATCAACTCAGCGTACACCACCAAGATCTTGGTGAGGCCCCCAGAAAAACTATATATAATAGCCTCACTAACATGGACCTAATTGTATTATAAAGCTAAAAACTGTCTTGAACAGTTCTTGGAAGAAAAGACAACTGAACAAAATGCCTCCAAATTAGGAAATCTGCCTTTAGAAACGTAGTAGAGAGACAGTCAATTTTTGTTTTATTATCTTGGAAGCTTAACCTTATGTAACCTTGATCCCACAGCTCTCAAACTACAAGCCTTGGGGCCCAGGTTCATCTAATAATTTAAATTTAATTTAAAAATCATTGTTTAATGTGGGTCACAAATACATTTTTAATTGTACAGTATCCTAAAATGTTTCCCTTCTTTTATTTGTTTTTTAGGAAAGCGACAGAGAAATTTGCTTTTAGATCATATATAACAAAGCTTATACTTAGATTTTTGCTTGCGTTCTACCTCACTTGTAAGTCGCTTTGGATAAAAGTGTCTACTGAATGACTAAATGTAAATGTAACAAAGCAAATTGAGCTTAACTTTTGCTTACAACTAGAAAAACTAGAAATTACTTTATATTGCAGTGAGACAGCTTCTGAACATCTTGTGGAAAACAACAACAAACATTAAATCTTAGGAAAATATTTTCACAGGTTACAATTTTTGCTTGTTTTTAAATAGGTTTTACTATGAATTAAGAAAGGCCCTGTGGATAAGGGGTAACTAATGGATATAACACTGTTTCTCGTAACAAGTTTTGCTGTCGGTGCAGTAAATGTCAAGAACACAGCAGATCTGTGAAAAAAGACATCCATACTAATAACACATGAGGAGAAATGTGTTAATCAAACTCCACTGAAGCTCTGTACTCACTTTACTCAGCCCATGTGATGACATGAAGCAGATTTTGAGCTCTCAAGTCACATCCAAATCTTTTTCCCTTCTCAGCCTCCGGAGAGGGAAGGTGGCCTGCCCCGCCATGTGGGCAACAAGACAGAGTGCGCTTTGCTGGGCTTAGTGCTGGACCTAAAGAGAGACTACCAGCCAATCAGAGACGAGATCCCTGAGGAGAAACTGTATAAGGTTTACACCTTCAACTCCTCTCGCAAATCCATGAGCACAGTGCTGAAGAATGCTGATGGAGGCTTCCGCATGTACAGCAAAGGAGCATCAGAGATCATCTTGAGGAAGTAAGTGGAGATAAAATGGTAGATAAATAAATAAAGCAAATGATGGCATTTCATACTTGCCTATTAATGTCTGCATTATAATTCCCTTCCACCTCCTTTCCTCTCTTGTCTGTGCCTTGTCTCCTAGATGCTCTTATATTTTGGATGCCCAGGGTCAGCCCCGCGTCTTCAAGCCAAAGGACCGTGATGAGATGGTGCGTAAGGTCATTGAGCCAATGGCATGCGATGGACTGAGGACCATCTGTGTTGCCTACAGAGACTTCTCTGCTGCAGCTGGAGAGCCAGACTGGGACAACGAGAACGACATCCTGAATGAGCTGACCTGCATCGTTGTGGTCGGCATCGAGGATCCCGTCAGGCCTGAGGTACAGAACGTGGCTGCACGGAACACTTCCTGTAATTAACACTTGATGCTGTGCCATGTCTGGAAAGTGTGAGTGTTAATGATTAATCATCACTCACTATTAAATTATTAACTGATAATAAACAATGGGATCTGTTGATAGTGTTGTCCATTTTCCCCCAAAAGACCACATATACTCATTTTTAGTGAACCTCCCACCCTCCCTATGGTTCACTCTGTGTTAGTTGGAAGCATTCAGGAAATGTACAAAGTATAGGTCAGTTTGGGAAGCGCTCAGAGCAACATGAAAAAGTAGAGAAATGAATGGGAACGAATTCCTGTTTGGACACTGAACTTGTAGAGATTTAACTTTAAATCCAATGAAAGTTCATCCGGGCTAAGTGGAATCACTTGGAGTACATTTAAATTGAGATTAGTTTTTGAAAAATGAAAATCTTGAGTATATTTAAAGCTAGTTCCTCTGCTGGTTCTGAAGACAGACCTGAGGTGTTAATCGACAGAGCCAACAGTTGTTTTAGTTGTGAGTGCTGTGTTTGCATGAGGACAGAGCACAAACACTTGTGCTGACGGTGGGCAGCACGGCAATCGCTGTGCTGGACAGAACCAAATGTAGTTACATTTTAGTTGGAGTCAATGATATTAAGTGCAACAGAAACCACCAATAAAGGCAGTACGAGCTGTTTTTATTAAACTCCAGCTGAACGAAGATGATATAAACTAGCAAAAATTCAACTACCCTGTGATACTGCATCACTATTACACTGATGTTTTATATAAGGATGAATACAGCTCAGGTGTAGTGTTACCTCCAGTAATATGATGTAAATCGAGGAGGAGTGGGAGAGTATAACTAAATTTTCTCTGGAGAGAGAAAATGTACTTCTATTGCAATAAACACTATAAAATGAGACCAGGCTCAATAGAAAGAGGGTGATAAAGTGGTTGGAGTGGTTGTAGATTTAAAAAAAAAGTGATTTTATTGTTTCCTTTGTCAACTAATTGACAAAGGAACAATAAAATAACTGCAGCATTCATCAGAAAGACGTTTCTATTCAGTAGCTGCAATTTTCACTTTGATCTGTTCAGCATCATTATATATTCAGGAACAGGAGGGTTTTTTATTTTTTGTTTTTTTTTAATCAAAAGTACTTCTTTTAGTAATCTGCCAGTGTCATTTCCATTCACTCACATTAGATGTTGAAAATCACAGTGTGTTGTGCATAATTTCCACTTTAACTGAACATTTTCTAAAAAAGGCTTTTGCAGAGCTGTCAAAACCTGCACACTGACAGCTGATCCAGCTGTGCCTCCCTCTGTATATTCTGTCTTTCTTTGTGTCTTGACACCAGGAATTGTGTGAATGAGAACAAAACAGTTGCACTCAGTTGTTTTCATGAAAAAGTAGTTTTGTTTCTTTGATGAGCTGCAGTTAGGGCCTGGAGCGCACTGCGGCTGCAGTTTTTTTCACCTCCAGTATTACATCAACTTGAGTCTGGTATCAGCAGAGAACATGGAGTAAAAATCTGCCATGTAAAGTGTGCAGCTCCTCTTCTCTTACAGGCTGCTCAAGATTATGTTATGCTATAAGGAAAATGTAAAACATTAAAATAGTGCTATTCAAAGGTCCTTGATGATGTTGAATAAAATGAAAAGTATTTCCCTAACAAAGACTAAAGTAAGTGAGGTGTATCAGATCTGGATGCTCTGAAGTGCTAAATGAAGCCTTTAATGAAGCTCAGAAAGCATCAGTGCTGCTTCCTGCTGCTTTAATGTCAGAGCACAAAGATCACAGACAGGATGGAAATAACTGCAGAGCAGCAGGAGACATTCAGCAGTTCAGTGTTTAGCTCAACACGACCTGTGATGGACACAAGACACTTTAGAGTAAATCAGCTTTTAGGTACAAATGATACATAGTCTTTATACTCTGAAACATGACACTTTGTTTGTGATTTGACAGCCTGTGGTCTGTAGGTATGTAAACCAATTCCACCATGAAAGAACTAAATCCTTGTGTAACCGCTTTTGCTTTGCTTTCTCTGACACTCTTCTAGGTACCTGAGGCTATTTCTAAGTGCCAACGTGCAGGCATCACTGTGCGTATGGTTACAGGAGACAACATCAACACCGCCCGTGCCATCGCAACCAAATGTGGCATCCTGCTGCCTGGGGAGGACTTCCTGTGCATGGAGGGAAAAGAGTTTAACCAGCAGATCAGAAATGACCAAGGAGAGGTGAGCAAGACGGAGGAGAACTAAAACATTTTAGCAGTTAATAGCTGAATAGCTTCTTATAAAGCTTTGACTTCTGAAATAAATGTGCATCAAGTTGCCACATCTGCAAGCAAAGGAGCAACAAGTTTATCTTATTTAGAGTCCAAAAGGCTGTTTCATCATCCAAACAACTGAAAATGGTCAGATGGACAGTGTACATTTCTTAATAAACGGTGGGCGCTAATGATTAAAGAGATACAGGGTTGCTGTTCAAACTATCCTCCACACCCTGTGTGATTTTATGCTTTTGCACTTAGATGGAAATATACCAAAAGCCCTTATTGATGTTGTTGCTTATTGGTGTGCGATATACTTTTTAAAAATGCATTATGGTAATTGATAAATGGTTGTTCAATTGATAATTTCTACCTTTTTATCTACAATTTTTAATAATGATATCAGCAATGCAAATTTTCCAAACGCGTAAATGATACAACAACCTTGCTTTGGGATGCCTTTAAAAAGAAGAAAACATTATACTGCAAATATTACACAAATGCTAAATTATTTTTGTATTTGTGTGTGCAATTGCCTTTCAGTGACTTTGTCAGTATGTACCTTTCAGTCCCTACTGATCTGCAATAAACTAATACCATCTGCTTTATTATGTGTTTTAATCCTGCTTTGGTTTTTCAGGTAACTTTACATTCTCCAGATGTGTACATGTATGGGATGAAGTTATTGCTACAGTAACCAACCTCGACTGAAAACGAATTATTAAATTCTAAAATGTTTTAAATATCTAAATAAGGCTGGAAAACAAAGTTAGTGGCTATCCCGTAGCCTTTTTTGGTTTTCATTACAAAGGCAAAGCTTGAGTAACTCTGGAAAGATTTGATACATAATGTGTTAAAAGTATTCCATTCAACTTTCTAGGTGGAACAAGAGCGTCTGGATAAAGTTTGGCCCAAACTGCGCGTTCTGGCTCGTTCCTCACCGACAGACAAACACACACTGGTGAAAGGTTGGTTCATTCCAACAGGATTTCAGTATTCTGAAATGTGCTTAGTGTATATTGTATTTGTTTTACCATGTTACTGCTGCCTCAATGTTTACTTGCAGTTGTACACGAGGTGAGAAGTTTATTTTAAAACTAAATCTCTTGTTAGTCAAACACTAATCAAACTACAGAAAATGGTCCTGACATGCTTCTTTTTGTAAACATTTGACAGTAGGACAGAATTATAAAATATTTTAGGTTTTTTTTTATTTTATTTTTTATATATATTATATTAGTGCCTAGTTTCAATTGCACAATTTTTTTTTACCCCCCTCTGTCTATCAGGCATCATTGACAGTACAGTGGGTGAAACCCGACAGGTGGTGGCAGTGACGGGAGATGGCACCAACGACGGCCCCGCCCTCAAGAAAGCTGACGTTGGCTTTGCCATGGTACCCACTCTTTAGTTGTTGTATTTTTTACAGTTCTTTACTGGTTAACTCTTGTGCTGCACCAGTTTGCTCTACATCCTTACCATAAGGGGAAAAACTGTCAGTTAAATACATTTCTAATGCAGCCATGAAAAAGGTATTTTTTCTGAATGGTATTCACAGTAATTCTTGAGTTTGCTTCCATTAAGACTGTCATGAATTGGAATAATAAGTCAGTAAATGGTGAGCTTGGGTGTCTTAGATCATCCATACACTGTGGTGAGGATCCCACTCTGCTGCCATGTTGCTGCCTTTTCTTCTCCAAAGATCAGCACATACAAAAGGACAAAGAGGTGAATGATTCTTTTATGTTGCAGCGTGTTGCTGCTCTGCTGGTGACACGGAGGAGGCCTCTTGCTATAACTCCAAACTTTTTTCTATTTTTAGCCAGTGCTTTTATTATATGCAAGACGATATGCACCAGACCTACCGTACCATAAGAGTAAATCTGCATGTTTTATCCTATTAAATGCCACTTACATCACAACTAACAATATAGCAAGCCAGGTGGATTTTTAGGTTTTTGGATTATGTATCCACATTAAATTAGCAGACTAACTGAACTTATTTTAGTTGAAGTGAGCATTATGTCTGTCTTAATTTTGGAAAAAGTTAATTATTTGCAAATTGGGCTTTAAGAGCCTGCCATGTGGAAAATAAATATGGAAAATCTGTTAAGAAAAAATTAAATCAGCAAAATAATTCTTTGTTGTTAAAACCTGCACAGACACTGTATGGTCCTAGTCCTTCTGAGTAGTTATAGTAGTGGAAGTTTTTATTTATGACAATATACCCCACAGTATTTTATTTCAGTTGTGTCCTGTAGCGTCACTTCTATCAGCAGACATATGAGGTTTTACAACAGATTTGATGTTTGACATGTGACCTTGTGAGTCACAAAAGGACAAACTAACCTCAGCAACAAAATAGTGCTCATGTATAGCCTACAGCTAACGGGCTGACTCAATGCCAACATTACACTGCCTGTTTACATCACCCTAGGATGATGGGAACTGCAGTGCAAAAACTCTGACCATACATTATACAAACAAATATAAATGCCAAATCAAGTCCCTGTTATCCAACATAGTAATAAAACACATGATAGAAGTACTGTATCTGACTGAGATTAAGCCTTTAATAAAGGTTAAAAAAGGTTAAATGCTGTTGTGACAGTGGCAGCCACTGCATGTAATTTACCTTAAAACAAAGAATAGTATTGAACCTGAAGGGCTGTTTGTCAGCGTTGAATGAGTCAATAGCAGATGACTGTTTGTCAATTAGATCATTAAAAGAATCTGCAGTGAGACATTTCTCTAAGCTGACATCCGACTGATAAATGATCAATTGATATTAAATCCAGTACAGTTCAATTATCAACAAAATACAGGGGCAGGGATGAGCTTTGTGAAACATCGACTGACTCCTCTGTGTGCTGTTGTGACCTTTACTTACCGAGGACAAGTTGTGTGAACAGCAGTGTCTCCTGCAGGCTGCTGAGCAGCTGCTGTGTTGTCAAACTGCCCCCTGAATGTAGTGATTCTTCCTGAACACACAACAGAAGCAATCTAGGGACTTAGAGCAGTGACCTTCCTGTTCCAGTGTGTCCCATTCAGAATATTTTTATACAGTGTCCCTGTTTAATTATTACCTGAAAACAGAGAGTAGTCCACCTCCATCTGTTTTGGGAGACTCTGACTCTGTGAAGAAACACGCCACAGCTTCTTTATGGTTACTGTTAACCTGAGACTCTCCTGTTTTATTTCTACCGCTGTGTCAGTTGATTGGGTTAAAAATATTACTTAAAAACTTAAAGCTATGCATATTTCAGCTGCTTTATCATCTAGGAATGTCGAGCTCCAATCACCTGGCCAAGTTTTTCTGTCCTATAACATTGGGTTGGAAATAAAAACTTCTCCATCGGTACATTTAAAATTCATCTAATCTGAAGCTGAACAGCTGGCCTGTTTATTTCCTCTGCCCTCCCTTGTACCTGTCATGCTGCTGTGCAGACAGAAGTGAATAATAGTGCTGGGGTTACATTCCTGAGAAGATCAGCTCTCTCCTGTATGAGACAGGAAAAAGTCAGATTAAACGGCACAGAAAATAATCCATTTTCCTCTGCATACCTAAATGTCTTTTCTCGTGCTCATCAATTTTTTAAATTATTTGACTTGTGAAGTAAAGTGTAGTCATGACCGTCACTGTTTATGTGCTGTAATTTTGTAGAAGTTTTTATATTTTCTTCTTTGTCTTATCATCTCGTGACCCTCCGACTTGACTCGGAAACCAACCCCTGTAGGGAATCATAAGCTAAAAGCAGCAGGTTCAAACTACATCTGTATAGAAATTTAGAAGCCTGTTTTCCACAATTGTCCTCTTTCAGACAAAATACATCCCTTCTTTGTAGCCTGATGCAACAAGCTTTACACTTTAGGAAGTAGCTGTTCGGAGCTAGAGTAGGTCCCAGCTGAGTGGTTATGACTAGTTAACATCTAAACTTATAAATCCTTCCCCTTTTTTTCCTGTCAGGGAATCGCTGGCACAGACGTGGCAAAGGAGGCATCTGACATCATCCTTACTGATGACAACTTCACTAGCATCGTCAAGGCCGTCATGTGGGGGAGGAACGTCTACGACAGCATCTCAAAGTTCCTGCAGTTCCAGCTGACTGTCAACGTAGTGGCTGTGATTGTGGCGTTCACCGGCGCCTGCATCACACAGGTAGGCTGTAGGCTACACCCTAAACAGGAAGTTAATCAGTGCTTGCTCCTGATCAGAGCTGCCCAAACCCACCACACTCCTTTTTTCAATGTGACTACTATGGAGAACATGGACATTGGTACATCTTGTGGTCTCTGTATAGGTCTCTTTGCTGGGATCTTTGGTGTTTTTGTGAAGTTTGCAAATGCCAATATTAAAATGAAAGTATCCTTGGATTATATTAAATAGTATTTTTTCTATTAAGTTTTAATTTGATATTGACCATGTGACTGGAAGTCAGAGGGGTATAGCTTTGTCTTTTGACTGAAGTGTTTCAGGCAGCTGGATGTTACATCCCACCGTACCTCAATTTGGATGGAAGACTGTGACGGCTTAAGCAAAAGAGGCCTGATAGAGTCCTGCCAATATAAAGAACGTTTGCACTTAATTTCACTGAACTGAGCCAATATCTGAAAATAGTTTCAATTACAATTTAAAAAAAAAATTGATTCTCAAGTTTAGTGTTTACATTCTGCATTCTGGAAGAATCCTCATCACATGCATAATTTTATCATGGCAATATTTAGCTTTAGTGTTCAGTGGAATTACATTTTAGTTTAGATTTTGGCAGAAACTAAATGCTTTTTAAACACGAGACTCAAATGGATAATGAAAACTCCGATTTCATTTTATTAATGGCTGCTCTGGACTGTATTTTATAACCTAACAGCTGGGCTCTGCACACAGCAGTGTTGGAGATGCCTCAACAACGACTGGATGGATTAGCATTAAAATTTGATACAGACTCTGGTCTGACATTCAAAGTCTTAATCTAAAGGACGAGTTTTGTTTTAGGAAACAGATCTCTTTCCTTCCTGACTCTTAGAAATAAATAAGTTGCTTTTAGCTTTAATATAATTTCTTCCACCACAGACTTTTAGCTTTAATATAATTTCCCAACCCCCCAGAGATTTTTAACTTTAATATAATCAGGTTTAAATGTTTCCTCTTCCAACCAACACTCAACTGATTCTACTTTGTTCAGGATACAAATGTTTGACTGAAAACTGAGACCAAAATATGTATGTAATACAATTTTCCTCAGCTGCATACTATTGATTTTGTTTTTTCATTGTTGATTACAAACACTGCATCTCTTGATAGTTTAATAAAATTTTGAGCCATGCTGTTGTACTTGATGCATCTGCTCTGACACTGAAGAAATTTGTATGTCTGTTTGGTCAAATATCCACAGAAAAGAAAAAGACACATTTGTGATTTGGATGTGACCGTCTCTGCACTGTGAGAAGTTGAAGCGAGCATGTCCCCCTCACCCTTTTTTTTCTTTTAAAGTTGTTGTTGTAACATGTCTCTAATCATGAAACTGAACTTCTGACACAAGTAAGAAAAAAGTAACTTGGGGGTGTGTATTAATTGAAAGGCTCACAGCTGGCAGAACAGATAACTAACTCATCTACAGAGAGAGAGAGAGCACAAAGTAGGCTAAGATACAGCCTGAAACCATGGTAACGCATCATCATCATCATCATAATATCCTGAAATATAGCAGGCACTCAGCAGGTCTGTGGTCTCTGTGCTGTGTTTATACTCAGTGATCATCCAGCATTTGTTTAATGTTAGGCCACTGAAATGTTGGCACAGATCATTAAAAAAAAGAAACTTATTTATGTCTTTATTTTGTATACTGTACATAGTATAGACCCAGGGGTGTAGGTCCAGTTTTTTTTACCTCAAAACATGCAGAGAAGGTGTACCTACTATTTTTAGTCTTGATTATTATCTGCAGGTCTTTCAGGCTACAAACAGCCCCAGCAACCTCCATCAAGACATCACCATCCTGAATGGAATTTATGTAAATTTAACATCTAAACCTCTTCTCCTCTTTCTGCAGGACTCTCCTTTGAAAGCTGTCCAGATGCTCTGGGTCAACCTCATTATGGACACTCTGGCGTCTCTCGCTCTAGCCACCGAGCCACCTACGGAGTCTCTGCTGTTACGTAAACCTTATGGCCGCGACAAGCCTCTCATCTCCAGGACCATGATGAAGAACATCCTGGGCCATGCTGTGTACCAGCTCGTCATCATCTTCACGCTGCTCTTTGCTGGTAAGTTGAACAACAAGAATCTGCATGTTGAGACTTTGAATTATTGGAACCATTGTCCAGTTGGAAAAAAATGACTTTAAGCTCACTACCAGGATTTAAATTTTACGTTTTGTTTTTTTCTGCATTCTCAGGTGAGACGTTTTTTGACATTGACAGTGGCCGCAATGCTCCCCTGCACTCACCACCATCGGAGCACTACACCATAGTGTTTAACGTGTTTGTGATGATGCAGCTCTTTAATGAAATCAATGCTAGGAAAATCCACGGAGAAAGGAACGTGTTTGAGGGCATCTACAGGAACCCCATCTTCTGCAGTGTTGTACTTGGAACCTTTGCCCTGCAGGTAACACTTTCTATATTACTGTCCCCTTATTTTACAGATACTGGGGATTCAACCAGAAATGTAGAAAATTACATTGAATAATTGAAATAGACTGACAGAGGAATTAGGTCATTTACATTCTGAGTGGCATATAGCATAGTTTAACCTGGTGGTGCACTCACATTTTTTTGATCATCTTTTTTGTGTATTTGACAGTGCTTTCATAAATCTCTCCACTGAGGATTTTAAGTTCCCTATATTCAATATATTCCATTTGTCCTAAAAATGCCAACGGCATCAATGTGTCAGTTAGTTTTGCAGAACGTTCTGTGACACTCGGCTCCTAGCCTTTTTATTTGGACTGAGAGATGTTAATCTAAACGGCTAAAAAATATAAAATTTAATGAGATGGTTTCTGTAGTTTTCAAGAAACATTGCTGAAAGAGGAGGGAAAAGTAAATTTGTTTGGATTCTTTTCAGCTGTGGATTAATAAATGCTTTTTAGCTCATGAGAGTATTTCCAGCAGCAGGACTGTGTATGTGGGATTGAGTCTAAATAAACTACAGTGCAACAGTGTGACTCACTGACATGTTTTTAATACTCAAGCTTCTGATACATGAATAATAATTGTAAAAACTCACATGGATGGAATGTCCTGTATGTTTCTGATCCCTCACAGATCATTATTGTTCAATTCGGAGGGAAGCCGTTCTCCTGCACGGCCCTGACCATCGACCAGTGGCTGTGGTGTGTGTTCATTGGCGTGGGAGAGCTGCTGTGGGGACAGGTGAGTCTAGACCCAGAAGTGGTTTAACTCTGAACAAACAGCATTAGAACAGAACATGAAATATCAGTTAGGATTACAAGAATAAACATGTGCCGAGGAGAGAGTGAAGAGGTGGATTCATGAGCTTTATGGCAGCAAAGCGGAGCCTGTCACATTCACGTTGCTGCAGCGTTGCCATCACGACCATCGCCATGGAAATGAGCTCAGCACATGAAAGCAGCGCGACTCCTGTTTACGAGCACAGAGGGGAAGCAAACCCAACATGTCAGTCCCTCTGTGGATATACACACGCAAACAAACACACCAGCGCACACATGATCCTCTTAGCATGTACACACATAGAATTAGAAAGCATACATTGTTTAGACAAAAAGTTGAGTCTTCACTAGGAGCCTGGTGGGTTCAGTTGGAGGGCAGAGACTTAGAACAAAGAGACAAAAACATGCTGACAGAAAGTGACTGATCTGAGCTCTGAGTTATTTTAGAGGTAAAGCGCTTTTTGTTTCTGAGAGAGAGGAGGGGAGTCAGACAGAAATAAGAAAAGCTGAAGCTGCAGCAGGAGGCTGGCTGTCTCGCTTTCTTGTCTTTTTAATAGAGCGTTGAACAAACAATTCTAAAACAATGAAGGCAAAACAATGTCAACTCAGTACTTCTCATAAGATGTCTATGTGCCAACGGCACGTAAATTTAAAAATTAACAAAACAAAACAAAATACATTCTAGATTGCTTCTTCATGCTCTGACACAGGTCCATGAACGTATCCCACACACAGCCTGATTAAGAAAATTTCTTAACATAAAGTTCACAAGCAAAGGCAAGTGACAGATCTAGTTAACAACAAGAAGACAGGAAATACCTAATACTATTTCTAGGTGACATGATTCATGGGCATCAGGAAGACCCCATCAAGTTTCATCAGAATCAGAACTTTCAGGATCCAGTCATGTCATTCTCTTTTATTCTTTCATTCATATCATATCAATAAGTTAGGCTGATAATCTTGATCCTGAAAGATCCTGAAATGTACACTATTAAATCAATTTACTATATGTAAAGTTTCTGATTGGAATTGATATCAGATATTCTTTTAATGCAACTAAATAGTGTCTTTCATTTCCACTTCTCACACATCATTCCCAAATCATTGCTGTCTTCTAGTCCAAGCTGAGACCCACCCATCACCAATCAGAGTTACTTATATTAACAGCTTTATTGACAATTTCCACAGGCTGAGTAGTATTAATTATGACTTTTAAAGGGATTTTTAGGTGTAAAACCTCTTTTTAAAAACATTTTTTTTCTGTCAAACTCAGCTGGTAACGAGCATCCCCACTCACCACCTGAAGTTCCTGAAGGAGGCAGGTCACGGCACCACAAAGGAAGAGTTCCCTGACGAGGACCTGACAGAGGGTGCGGATGAGATCGACCACGCAGAGATGGAGCTGAGGAGAGGCCAGATCCTCTGGTTCAGAGGTCTGAACCGCATCCAGACACAGGTAAGCTACATCATACCCCCCAGCATACCCCAATACACACCCAATTTATCACCAACTTTTCTAAAGTTCTTTTTGATAGCCTTTGTCCAAATTGATGTTTAGGAATGTAATATCTACAAATTCTTCATTCAGAGTTGCAATTGTAACACAGAAATCTCTGGAATTTTTTTGTCTTTTTTTTGTCTTCTTTTTTTACACAAATTGTTGTTTAATTACAGTGTATGAAGTTGTTTGAGTAATTTTGTGATTGCTGACATTAGCGAAATAATTTTCACCTCCTCACCTATGTTCTGCAAAAACTAAATGTCTGCTGAATCAAAGAAAGAGAATAAACTGTCTGCAGAGTCAAACTGTCCAAACAGAGACAGAGTCTTACATCAAGACGGTGAGGAAAGACTCCATTCCAAGAGTGGTCTGATGATCTGATTAAAACCTAAACAAAGATTAGGTGTCGCATCTGCTAGTTTATTTCTTTTCTAGTATCTCGTGGTGGAAAATGCAAACACAACATCTAGGAGGCCTCACACTTTCCAAACAAAACCTCCATTTCCACTTACACATGTTCATCTCTGTTGGCAAGATAACAAGCCTGCAATTATTTGTTTTCCTGGGCAGTGTGCAAATCAGACAGGTCATTGAATCCAGAAGGTGGTGGTAATAAAACTAAGGATGTTTGGTAGCTGACAAAAAACAAAAACAAAAAAACCCAAGAAATTTTGCACCTCAGCAGTATAATGTATAGGTTATGGATAGCTGTTAACGCCAAAACATGGATAAACTGTATTTTCAATCTTTAAACAAACCAAATCTTCACAGGCTCTGAAGTCGCAGGCCTGAAAAGATAAGGACCAGATTAATACTGTAAATGACGCCCGTGTAGTGTAATATTGGGATACCTGTAGCTGCCAATAACTGATTATTTCCTCAGACCGCTTACTATGACACTATGGGAGGAATATATATTATGTATATTATGTCTATTATATATATGTCTTGAAACAATGGCTGCATTTTGACGTTTTTAGTATTAGTCTACTATAAATTTAGTATCACCATGGGATTTGGGGATTACAGCAACATATTCACACCTGGATTTCAATCGATCTTGAAATCCTTTTTGGAGGTAGTTTCTGGAGTACAAGGTGATGTAATCTGTTAATCAAGACCTGTTAATTGAAAGTGGAGTCGGAGGGAATCTTTCAAGTGTGTCAGCTTGTAAGACATCAGTAATAGGAGCTAGTAGTTGGAGCTGAAGGGGTTTGCATGTATTTTGGGGTATCAATAGCCAGCCCCCTGATCTGAATGATGAAGCTTTTTTATTTAGCTGATATTTATGAACCAAAATGTAAACCACAAAACCTCTTTTCTTGTTGCTAGTGATATTCAGCCTACATTTTATATACACTGACAGCCGGATGTTTAGGTCCATATTGAACCTCAGGACACAATCTGTCCTGACTGTGCCAAGTTGTTTTAAGTCAAAAAGTGCAAAAATATCTCCACAGTCAAGCACAGATGCAACAGCCCATTGCAACAGGGTTTATGTAGCAGAGGATGGGTGTCACTAAAAGTGTGTCACATCCTAAATATTGCACATCACAGGTTGTTACTTAAATGTGAATTTGTTCTAGTAGAATCTGAGAAATGCTAAATTAAAAATGTAATAATAATAAATGTAATAACCATAAACAATCAGAAGCTGATTGTTTGGAGCTTCATTCTGTGTCTGATCTGTTTTTCACATTTAACTTGTTCGGCCACTTGTTTGTGTTAGAAATAAATTAAAACAAAGTGGTGTGTGTGTGTAGAGATTTAACACATATGCATGCCCATCTACACACACACACACAGTAGCTGTTCTCCAGTTAATTTCACACTCTGCTGCAAAGCCCCAGTACAAAACCACTTTATTACAATACAGAAATTAAAGATGGCATCCAAGCTTATTGGATATTTTCATTAGTCAGTTTGCCTGTAAGTGCATTTCTTCCTGTTTCTACACATTTGAAAAGTTAGGCACAAAAAACAGCTTAAAAGCAGGAAGGTCTTAAAAATACATTAGTTTCATTTATTGATGAGTAAAAATGCAACAATGTGTAGTGGAAATGAGCTCTGCAAGTAAAGTTTATACGTACAAATGTCACCTAAACATCCAAAATAGAGACGAAAACATTAGATCTGTGTGGAGTGAGGAGATGTTTTTCAAATGAAAGTATGGAACAAGTGTAATTGTCAGATTTTCTTCCTGTTTATCACAGGGATATGGGTGAAACTAAGGGTGACCACACACTTCTTCTGAGGTTGTAAAACACTTGTCAGGAGAATCTGTTTCACAGTTTATGTCAATAAAATGACTCCTGATATTAGATATTAAAATAAAACATATTTATTTAAATATTCGTTGGAGGTAAACATCAGCACGCTCATAGCCTTGTCCTCTTCAATGACTCAATTCACAACCTGGGATTTAGGTGTGTGTGTGTGTGTGTGTGTGTCTGTATGAGTGTGATTCTCTTTCTACTGGATAGCTAAGCACTCACTGGGATGCATGTCCTCAGGCAGTCCCAATCCGTCCCTATGGGCTTCATTAGCCTTGATGCTAACACCCACTTACAGTAACCAGTAGCCAATGTTCTATGCCCACACACACTTACGCACATTCATGCACAAACACACTCTGAGTCAGCGAGGTCAGGTGTTTTCCTCTCAGCAGTGGACTAACTTGTACTTATTGTGACTGGAGGGTAAATACATCTGAATTAACAATAACTACTGTAACATCTCCTTTAGCTTTGCCCTCTTGAGTTTTACTGTTTGACCTCTGCTGGAGCTCTCAGCTTCTTCACACAGAATCTCTGAAGTCTCACACCTTCAAAGTAATTCACAGCATGTTAGACCTTGGAGCGGTTTTCATATTGCTTGAAGAGTTTCCTGTCCATATCAGGAATGGTCTTATAACTTACTTCACTAAAACACATTTCCTCAAAATTCATATTTTAAAGTAAATCTAAGTCATACACACACTACACAAAATAATCAGTGTTTGTTAATGTGTAGGCATAAAGAAGCTCTCGTTTGACTGTTTAAGTAAGAATTAAATATGAATTAGGAACTTTATTTTTGAATTGTTTCAAAATGGCCTTGATCAGCTTTTTATTTATTAATTTTTTTTAACAATACCAAATGAGGATTCACTCATAGTGATCATCTAACTCTTGAATCGCTTTTGAATTTACAGAGCTTATAGTAAGTGTTTACCTGTTTACCAATGTTGAATTGCCCAACCCACTTCTTAAAATGCTGAATGTGTTCAGTGAACTGTACACTACTCACCTGTTTAAGTGAGCAAATGCCAACTTAAAAGGATGCCTGCATTCCATTTGGCCGTGCCAGCGTGCCACTTATTGCATAGCAGCAAGGGCAGGGACACCTTCTTAAATGGAGAACAGGTGGCACATGTGGCATCTGAGATCACACAGATGATAAGTGGTGTTATGTTATAGTTTCCTATATTTATGAGAGTTGATGGTTTGCATTGAGAATTCCCAAAGTATAACATACACGCTATAATTCCCACTTACTCAGACTCAGCAGTTTGCTTTGTTGACTTGTAATTTGCTGTAGTTTCAGGTCAGCGGGTCACAAGTGGCATGTGCCATTTCACGTGCTGAATTTAAAGGGAATGTTAACCATGCACATCCATCACAAACCGGCACGTCGCCAGTTGGGTTTTGGAGCACACCCGCTGGTATGTTTGCATATGGTGCCTGCTGGGGCGACTGTGGCGCAGGAGGTAGAGCGGTCATCTACCCATCCCACAGTTTTTGGTCTGATCCCAGGCCTCTCTGGTCACATGTTGAAGTGTCCTTGAGCAAGACGCTAATCTCCAACTTAGTTACTCCCAGTGAGTGTTGGCCAGTTGCATAGCAGCTCCCCCATCGATGTGTGATTGTGAGAAAAGTGCTGTATAAGTGCAGACCGTTTAGCATTTGCTGCCCTCCAGCAGCCAAACAAATACATTTCTGCAGGTTTAAAAGCTGACGTCTAGAGCCATTGTTGACTGTCGCAACATCTGCTGTTGAGAAAACAATGTTTGGTCCTTATGGAACAGTTTCATGACAGCTTGCCAAACTGGGTCTGCTTCAAGATCAAGCGGTTTGACTAAAAGGTCCAAAAGACCCACTAAAGGAATGGACAGGTGCTAACCTAATCTTAGTCTAGGTGGGATTCGTGGAAATAACCTTCACCTGGCCTTTATGACACTGTAGATCATAATGAAAGAAGTAAGTGATGCGCAGAGAAAATGCAACAAAGGTCTCGTCCTGTTCTGTCTCTTCAACACCAGACAGACACTGCAGAGCCAAAAGGAAGCTCTGTCTTTTCTCCTCATGACTGTGTATCTGTAATATCATTCTGTCGTCCTCCTGGGAAGGGAGGATGAGGGGATGGAGGGGGAGGCGACGAAAGGCTGCAAGCTAATTAGGTTCTTATCTCTCCACGCTCCTCTTCCTGTCCTCCTCCTCTCTAATCCTGGTGGGCAGCGTTGTGCTGCTCAACACCTCAACAGTCAAACACAGTGGGGGAATAATTGGTACAAGCAGCACCTCACTGCTGAAACTTTATCAGTCATTCCAAGTGACACAGTTTCTCCTGTTTCTACTTCTCTCTCTGATTTCAAAAGCTCTGTTGATTTTTCTGTTTCCTCCCTCATCTCTTTGCTCTTTTTGTTCTCCCCCTATTTTTGTGATTTCAATAACTGAATTCTCTCACCCTCGTCTTTTTCTTCTCTCATCAGACCTTTCCTCCATCCTGCTCTCTCACTCACCCTCCTCATTCTCTGTCTTTGTTTCCAACTCGTGTTCTTCTGTGTCTTTCTTCCAACTTTGCCATAGCTCAATGAGATTTTCCTTCTCCTACACAACAGATTACTACTATTACTATTGTTGAGGTTATTCTACTGGAACATGTGTTGTGTTTTGTGTGGTTAGGGCTAGGTAGTTTTTTTTTTCTTTTGCCAAAAACTAGAGCTAACAAAGCCAACTGAACTGGTGGGTGAAGAAGTCTGGCTATCACATCGATGTTTTTGATACAAACTGAATACATCCAACATGCTTTAGTGCTGATTAATTTATTTTTTCTTTTTCTTTTTATTTCTTTAAACAAACTGAGGCTGAGAGAAGTTACCTTGCGTAGCATCATCTGATACAGTTTTGATTTTCAGCAGACCCATTTATCGAATTAGTTGAGACCTCTAAACAGTACCCACACCACTTTTTTTTTTTTTTTTTTTACGTAAGCCCAAACACCGGGAAGAATTTTGATTAATGTCATCATTGGTTGCTGCATACCAACTCGGTTTCACACCATGTAGCCTAATGTTCTCTTACTTTACTCAGATGTTCTCTTTTTGTCTGTCTTATGGAGCCAACTTCAAAAGCCGAAACTGTCAAACTTTGCTTCTTTAAAGCTTCTTTAAACTGTTTCTAACCTTCAACCTTCTTTCCCTGCCCTCTTCTCTACTATCTCCTCTCTGTCTCTGCTAACGGTGTGTTGTGGCTGTCCCTCCTTCAGATGGACGTGGTCTATACCTTCCAGACAGGCCAGGCGGCGGTGCCCGGTGCCCTGCGCCGCCAGCCGTCCGTCGTCAGCCAGCACAATGACGCCACTGCGGCCAAATCTCTCTCTAGCCCCACCCATGTAGGGCTTAGCTCCTCCTCTTCTCTCACCAACTCGGCCGGGGCTCCGCCCCCAGCGGCTGCTGCTTCTTCCTCCACTGCAGGCAGTGAGTTGGTGATCGGAGGCCAGCTAACAACATGCTTCACCTGGCTGGACTCTGTCTCTTTTTCTCTGTTTGAACTGCATGAAACGCTGAATCCTGCATGACTCACCAACACACTGTTTATGTCACCAGCTGGAGTCTGCACGTCCTTAACAAATCTGACAGAGCTGTTTATCTCTGCTATAATTGATGATTTATATGAAGTTGGAACTGATGATACACATGTGTCCGGTTTGTTTAGAGAAAATATTATAACGGGGTTAGGCTGTTGCTGCTGTAGCTAAATGGAAAATGAAAAGTTAAGATGGTTGTTCTGTGGTATAATCCAGTTTTAAATTTAGAAGTGTAGAACGTCGATCTGTATATTTTCTGTTAGGAAAATTAGTCACTTGCACTTGAGGAAGTGAAACAACCAAGGAGCTGCAAATATTTTTTCCATAATTTTTGCTGAGGTATTGAGGTTTTATGCTTAAAATTTGATGATTCGCATGTCAAAAGACGTCTAGTGTCATTTTCTGTAATGGGAAAATACATGCATCAAGCCAATTTGTGAGCGGAAGTGGTGACTCATAAAATTCCACAGAGGAAACGTCACTAAATTTCACTCAAAAATAGCATCCAGCCAGTGTCCACTAAATTGCATTTTATGCAGCTGCTTAAAAGCCTCCCAAAGGTTTGCTGGGCTTTTAGGGGAAAGCAGCAGCAACAAGAAATGCTAGGTTTGCATTCACTATGATTTAAACCAAAAACACAGCTCTGAAACGGCAGAAGCAAAGCAATAAATAAGCAGTTATAGGACAGATCGGAACATGGCAGAAAATTAAATTCCAAACCACTGAATTTTAGTCAGAAGATATTAAAGTACTGAGAGCTGAACATAGCCGTGTGTTTGAAGAAATAACATTTTGGTCCTTTTCTTGATGTGTGTTAAATACAGAGCTGCAGTCATGGTTAGCCTTGCTTCGCAGAAAGACCGAAAGCAGGCGTAGGCAGCTAGTCTGACTCCCAAAGTTCAGAGCAGCACGACCAACACTTCTTATGGACACACTGTTGCTTTTCCTCTTCTATTGGGATGTGTTTATAATAAAAAGTTAGAACAAAGCCAGCTTTATTGTTTACCTGAAAACCATTTTACAACGAACTTGCAGATGACCTCATTTCTGTTTCCATCTCTAGCTCTGTTTCCATCCGCTTCCTGCTTCACCTTCCTTTGCTTAAATGGGTTCTCAGTTTGAATCTGTCAAATCTTTTTTGCTGCTTTCCCTCCTGCATGTTGTGGAGATTTAAACCCTTGACATGCATCTATTAACCCTGATGTGACTTGCTGTCTGACGAGTCAATAACAGATCAGAACAGTTGGCACAAGTGGCCCAAGAGAAGAGAAAGAAGCATTGAATCCTTCAGATTAATGAAAGTGGGGGGAAAAAAAGAAAACTCTGTCCTATTTCTTTGTTGCTCCAACCCCCCCGGGTATTCAGAGGCGACTGCCTGGGCACCAAGATAATTTTATGGGTTAATCATGAGCAGGGTTAAATCTGTCAGGCTCAGCAAGTCTCTCATGGTTTAAAAGCCAAGAGCTTTTTTACTTGTTGGGTGTGTGTGTGTGTGTGTGTGTGTGTGTGTGTGTGTGTGTGTGTGTGTGTGTGTGTCTGTGAGATGGTTGCATGTATGCTCAGCCTGCAGCTCTCCTGTGGTTCGGTAATAGAGAGCTTTGAACAGCAGGGTTATTAATTATAATGAAGAGTGGCTGCTGGTGCGTATAAATCAGTGTGATCAGCTGCAGCCTCTGTGGATACATGACAAAGGAAACGACTTTAGGCACAAAGAAGAGAGCAGCCAGAGGACAAAAAGATTCTGGCTCTGAATGTGATTATAAATACTTAACAGTGTGTATGTGCTTGTTGTGTTTTCCTGTGTGTGTGTGTGTGTGTGTGTGTGTGTATTTACTGAGGTGGGGTATCACTACTGCTTTCGGGACTACTGCTCGACCACTTTTTCCGAGACCTTCAAGTTTCCTGCATTTTATACATTTTTATTTATGCATCAACAAAGAATGTATACTGGGGGAAAAAAATCATTCATTTGGCAACAATGGTGGGAGTGTTGGATTAGAAGAGTACTGCTTGGTCTCAGAGGGGGTAGTGAAATCGCTGTCATTAAGGGCCCAACAGTCTAATTCCAATTATTCTGCTCATGAGATTCAGCATCGATACTCACGTGTCCCTGATCCTAAATACAGTTATGTAAGAACTTTGTCGGCAACCGGCTTCATATTCCTTTCAGACTGGGCCACAAACAATATCTCCTTGTTGGGACCTGAATCCACAGTCACATTATGAGAACAGATGAGTCCGTTCACACACACTGGGCTTTTATTTTCCATTGTAATGTAGTCCGCTGTAGGAAAGGCAACTTTTAGGCAATTCATGTCCTCTTAAGTATATGTTTTGTGTCAAAGGGCATTCTGGGAAATCACTAATGATTAAGCAAGGAAGGGTGACGGAAAGTGTTTGACCTCCACAAATGGTATTAGGAGTTTATAGTTTAGTACAGTCTGTTCACAGCCCTCAGTGTACTTATGGCCTGGGTGTGTTTTCCTGGTTTTGGGCTCCATCACTGTGAAGTAAAATCTGTCTACAATTGTATTTTAGACAATAGTGTGTTTACAACATAAGCTCAAGCGAGGCCCCTTTCCTGTTCAACATGCACAAGGCCAGGTTCATCAAGAAGTGGTTTTCTCAGATTGGGATGGAAGAACATGCCTGGCTGCAATCACATCGATCGACATTAGGAAAACCCAAACCCCTGAACGTGATTCATGCCTTATCACCAAAAAGCAGTGCTGCCCCTTCCTGAATCTCCTGTGTTGGAATGGGTGCAAATCCCTGCAGCCAGGTTCAACATCTGGTGGACGGTTTCTCCCACCCTTTGCCTTTTAAAACTGTTCTGCTTGGTACATGTGCACACAGTGTTTGAAGGCACTTGGCAGGGAGCTTGTTGTATAGATTGAGCCTGACTATTTGATGATGTTAAAAAAAGTGTTGGTCTGTGTGACTGCTGCTACAGCGTGTGTGTGTGTGTGTGCGTGTGCATGTGTTTAAGCGTCTTGGCATTATGTTTTGATGGCCCTCTATTTTTGTTATCACTGCAGTTTGTCTTTGTGCGCTCAGCTGCCTCCAACATCATAATGACCGTTCATTTCTTTACCTTTTGTGTTGATGTTTTGTGGATATTTTTCAGTTTTCCCACAATGTTCTTATCCAGCCGACCTCTGTTTCTGTTGTTAACCGTGTGTTTTGTGGTTTTGCACCTCCCTGCCCAGATTCAGACACATCGACCAACATTTGCCATCAGCCACTGCGGCCTGTCATACATCTGCGTCTGTTGCTTCTGCTCCTCTGACATTTCCTTTTTTTTGTTGTTGTTTCAGATTAAGGTGGTGAATGCGTTCCGTAGCTCCCTATATGCGGGGCTGGAGAGCCCAGAGTCCCGTAGCTCCATTCACAGCTTCATGGCCCATCCTGAGTTTGTCCCCTTGTCTGAGGAGGAGGCTCGCATCTCCACCATCAAGGAGGCCGGAGACGAGATCGACCCCCTCCCCAGCGCCTCCTCTGGGGCGAGGGGAGGAGGAGAGTAACCCAGCGCCTCCCCCAACAGCCGCGAGTTATACATCTGAGCTCCTCGCCCCTCCTCCTCCTCTTCCCTCCTCTTCATCAGCATCATGTGTCATCCCACCAACTGAACTGTCGCACTGAGGAGGGAAGTCATCACTCTACTCATCGCTTCATTCTACAAACACAAACACACACACACACACACACGCACACTTAGCTACATCTTCACCCCCCCTCAGTCATTCCTGCCACGTTCTGTTTTTCATGCTGACTGTGGCATTGTTCTGCCTGTAAGTTTGCTCCTCCTCCACCACCACCACACATGAATCAACAGAGGGTGGAATCCAGCGTCTCCACTGTGGAAGGCTTGTCCATGTCTATTCGTGTATATTTTTTACTTGATCATTTTGAGAAGCTTTTAAACTATGTTGGGTTCGATCTCTGCAGGACTCACAGCAGCATGTCGTGTTCTGTACTCGCTTCATTCCCACGTAATGCTCTCTAAACAGCACCGAACTTTTAAAAGAGTGCAGTGATTCTCATGTACATATGCTACCGCTCTTCTACACAGCTAACAGCCGGGTTTGGTGATCAGAAGATTTTTGAGCAAATTTTAAAAATGTAACTTTTCTTTCTTTTTTTTTTTTCTTTTTTTTTTTTTTTTCGTTTCTTAGATGTTGAGAATGTTTTTGTTTTTAAAGCCTCTCATGAATGTTAATTAATCGTTGATTTAAGCTCCTGAGAATGTCTTGAGTGTTACACTACAGTTTTCAACATTTTACTGTTAAAAATTTGTTCTTCCCTTTACCGTGTCTTTATGTGTTGGTTTTTTTTCGTTAGCTGCTGTGTTGCATACTGAAGGACAGAAATGTTTACTATCAAACACGCCGGCGACAACAGAGGGCTCGCTTTCTGCTCAGTAGGGGATCTGATCTCGTCTCATCCGTCTAGTTCCCTCGGTCCTTTCCCTAATATGTCCACAATATTGATAGGAAACAGGAGAGTGGTTTATGTTCTGCCCCACTACTAGGATGCATGTTATGTTTCATTCATGTTGAGTCGCATGATAACGAATTAATATTTGGGGTTCATTTAGACGAGCGTCTCTGTATTAGTCTGCAGCAGCGTCTCCTCAGAAAACCATAAACTTCCTGTTTGTAGAGGTGAACAATGTATACCACAACAGGACAAAAAACAGACTCATTAATAATCAGCTGACCTAGAGGACATTGTAGCAGGGCAGTTCATGCCCTGTTATACTTAACAGAGCAGTCCATGTAGACCTAAACTGTTTAGGTGACTCACATGCCTGTTAGCCAGTGGCACCATTTTTGCCGTTGCCACCGCTAAAATGAGGCCACAAAACATTGATTGCCAACAAGATATAAGTGTCTAGTTTACCTGAACCTGGGGAGGTTACTAGATTACCTCCATGGCAATGGTGTTGCCATGTGGTTGGGACCAGCAATCTCCATCTGGTCCTTCTTTTTTGAATTGTACACCCAAGCACTCAACTCACCACTTGCATCTGTTCATTTCAATTAAAAGACAAAAAGTAAACAAAAATACTGCAGGAATGAGGGCTATTATCCGGTCTCCATCACATTGAATTTCTTGCATTCTTTTCTCAACCATGACCCTGACACTGTGAGTTGACCCCCCTTACTGATGTTTAAAAATGGAATTCACATGAACCCTCACATCTACGGTATGTAAAAGTGTCATTTAGGCACTGCTCTGTGTCCTTTTGGATGTGGTCTCAACGTCAAGCAGTTATTTCATGTCTTTTATGGTTCAGACTCTTCAAACAGAACATGTCCTCTGCTCCCATTGTCTTTTCAAAATAAAAGTTCAACTAGAAAAGGTCCGTCAATTTTACACAATTTAAATAGGTCAGAGTAGCAGGAAAAGCTCGATTTCTATTAAATGTCACTAATTTAAGGTCCGACATCAAAGCGCTTGCGTAGACGAGGGCTGACTTTTGCGTCAACTATTTGTCTGCCAACAGCCAACTAGTAAGTTCGTTCCGAGTCTTGCGCGAGTCTGCAAAAGTCTGCACGAGAGGAGAGGAAAGCAGAAGACCTGGAATAGCTGCTAGAAAAACTGTAAACGAAGCAGCTTTTATATACAATTTCCAAACCACTGCAATGCTTCACTAAATGAGAGCTAATCTCTAGATACACAGACCTCCATGTCCAATTGCGTCTTTTCTATGTTATTTGCACTGCCTGTAAATTTTGCTTTATGTTGAATATTACATATTCAATGTGCATTGAGCGGAATGACTACATTATTGATGAGTCTGTTTTTGGTCAGGGGGCAGGAAGGTAGTGGATCTCTGACCCGAGTCTGAACTGTCTGTGTAAGAAAAGTCTTAGTATCGCTGCTGATGTTTCTCTCTGTCAAATGCTGTGTACAGAAACCATCAAATCATCAGCCAGAAGCAGAGCATAAACCTCAGGGTGACAGTCATGCTGAGGTTTATGGGAGACTGACCCTGTACAGTTAAATTCACTGTGTCCCTGTTGCTGCTTAGTACTTCCTGCCTGCCATTGTCTGCAGATTACTGTCTTAAAATAAGAAGGAATCGTCCTCCAATCAGAAGAAGCAATGTGTCTAATCCCTTCTTAGTGTGACTCGCAGCCATCAACCTATCTATGAACTAGGACATGTTATTGAAGTAATGTGCTACTACTGCCATATTTCCAACTTTTCGTCATGACTAGGTTCTTCCTCTCCCCTCTGATGAGCTTTTTCTATGTAACTCAGAGCCATATTTTATAGGTTGTCTGTATTGTTTTTTAACTCATTGTTATTGAGGTTTCCTTTGGACTCTCACCCCTGACTCCTCGATCCCCCTTCCCCTCCCCTCCCCTCCCCTGGCCCTTTACTCCAAACACGACCAAACAGCAAGGAGAAAATCTTCAGTCCTCACTGCCGAAGGTTTAAAGGACCTCTACAATGTTTACATGAAAAGCGAGTGGGTGGCAGTTTCGCCTGCGCTTCTCCCATCTGACCACTTTTCTGTCATTCCCTTGCTTTCCTGAATCTTAGAGTTACTATTTAACTAAATGGGGAATCTTTCTTGCATGGTTTTCATATAAAATTCAATGTTTTGCTCATTTTTTACAATTCTTCTGTATTTTTATATTAAGTACTTTTTAATATTTTGGAGATATATATATGTATAGGCTGAAGAGTTTGGTGACAGTACAGTACATGAATGAAAATGAATCTACCGTGGACTCTGTCTTTTTACACCTCTCTAAATATTTATGCCACGTGTGTCGTCTTGGTCACCTGGTGTTAGGGCTCAGAAACCTGCAGTGACTTGTTTACTTCCTGTTGGCAGTTCAATTGGAATCTCAACAATCTAGTCTCATCAGCCCCCTTTAACTAGAGTATATTCACTATATCTACAACTGTTGTGACACACTACGCGTTATGTGATTTCTCAGTTTTCCAACCTCATTAGAGTTTAGCAAAATGCAACGTGAATACAGCTAACTGTATCAAACATTAAATGGGAGTGTATAATTATTTATCCAACCGTTGGGTTTCTTTGTTTCTGTATTTTGAAGCTTTGACTGATTTCTTTGAGTGAGTGGATTGATGCAGTTTTCCAACTGACTGAAATGACTATTAAGGCCATGTCCTGCCTCAGGCCCTGTCTTCTTCAAATGTACATGTTCTTGTCCAAAAACAACCTTTCATCACCTTAGACAAAACCACAATTAAGAAAAAGAAAACCTGAGGATCAAAGTAGATCCGACCCCAATCATCCATTGAGTTGTTTTGGCCCCCCTACCCTAAAGGTCTTTGAATACGTAGATGGAAAAACCTCTTGCATTGAGCGCTTGGTAGAATTCTGCAAGGTGTTGGAGGTATGGTCATCCACCATCCTTTGTTTTTGTTTAGTGTTGTTTTTTTCACTGGCCGCGTGTTTGAAACAGACTTCATGTGAATTTTTAGAGATAAGATTTACCGACAATCTCCACCAGCTGTAATAGCTTTAGTAAATTTTGGAATTGCTGACAAATGGAGAATTTAGTTCTTACCCATAAAGTGACTTTGTACAAAAAAAGTTTTGTTCATTTTTAGATGTTAATCAATTATTTTAGTGATGTGATCATTACAAATTGTATTTAATTGTTGCTCCAACTGTTTGCATACTGGAGGTGAAGGGGGGCAGAGGACTGTCTAATCATGACCAGGACCCCAAAAATGCTTCGGCTAACTTGTCAAAATTCAGGCCAAAGAAGGAAACGACGCCATTTCTCAGCTTTACCCCTGAGTTTTAATTTGCTCATGAAATCTGAATATTTAAGGAGAGCAGAGCCTGTGACGGGACACAGCTGCACCTGTAGATGTCATCGCCATTTGACTTCAGAAGCATTTCCTGGAAGAGAGCAGGGCTGTTAAAGGACCTGTGACATCACTTCCTCTTCCTGCCGTGGGAATTGTTACCCACTTTCCAAATTATGATGCATATCCTCTTTGTTTTGTTCCTTTGATGAATCTGACAGAACAGCTGTGCTCCTACAGTCACTACCATGTAAATATTGTCAATAAATGAAGTGTTTCTGCCGTCTGTGTTGGAGACGGGGAAAAGGAGAGGGGGCAATCAGCCAGTTATCACCCAGCAAAGCTTTAAGACTGTTCTGCCAAAGTGTTCTCTCTTTTCTTTATCCTTTATCTGCGCAAGATTGTTTAGATACATTTACCCCACCCCCCACACTCCTCCCTCCCTCCTGGAAAAGATTGTCCCTCTGTTCTTGCCACAACCTCTGTGTGGCTGTGGTGGTCATCTGTTGGACTGGTTGCCCTCACGTCTCATGCCAGGTGCACAGCACAGCCCCGCCATCGGAGATGCTCCAGACCTGTTTGTGCTTCTGGTTTCCGCCACAACACAAATAAAAACTGTCTGAATGAGACTCAGCAGCGGACTGAAAGTCACCACCTGGTTTTAGTTCTCTGATGGTTAATGTTTGGATTATATCAGATTTCAGCAAACCACAGAATTTCATTAAGACTTCTGTACAGAGAAGGAATTCGCTTCAAGTCATTGTTGCATTTCGACTGCGTTGCTTCCTCTTCAGAGCACTGCCTTTCTCAGAACAGCTTACTGTCATGGGATATTAAGAAAATGTTGGAGAACCTTCTCATCCACAAAGTTCACAAAGGAAAAAAAATGGTCTAAACAAACTGGAATCACAGTTGGATAAGTCATAACCAGTTAACATATCTATATATTTATATAATGTATCTATGTATTTATATCTAGTGTGTGTGTGGGTGTGTGTATGTATGTATGTGTATATATTAAATATATATATTAAATATATATATATTTAAAATATAAGTACATAGATATATTAAATATATATATATATGGTTTCTCAGTTGAACTTCATTGCAAAAAAGACTGAAATTTGTTTTCTGTAATTACTATGATACACAGTAATAGGCGTTGGTGTTATTTTTGTATAAACATAATATCATCTATGTGGCATGCATGACATATATACAAAATTTGGTGGTTTAAAGCAATATGTCCAACCTGGTGCGATTGGTTCTGTCGTGTTCTGTGTAGCCTAAAGCCACTCTGTACGAAAAGAGAAAAAGAAAAAAAAAAAAAACCTACATTTGGATAAACTAAGCGTTCAGTATATGTGTTCAATGTTCTGTGTTCTGCATGTTTTAGTATGGAATGAAACATCCCAAATGTTGACTTGTTTTCCAAATGAATTTCAAACACATGCCTCAAACACATGCAACATTATAAACACACAAACACGCATGCACACACACGCACATGTATTTGCTCTGTGAGGTGAAACACACTGAGGAAGTTAAAACTGTGTGACTTCTGATGGATGGATTGATGAAAAATGAAGATTATTTCATTGTTTCCATTGTTTCATTTATTCACGAGTAAAATTGCTAACAGATGTGTCCACCGTTTTCATCCTCCTGTCCTACCACACGCATTTGCACACACACACAGATTTCACAGACTCCCGTGAACTCATCACCCACTCATCTGTGCAGTGAGAGGAGGAGGGAGACGTTGACAATTAACAAGCCCGAAACATTCAGCATGTGGTTCAGGTAGGCTTCTGCCTGCAGCTGTCAGTATCCCACCGATCACATCCATTGATCCATTATCATCCTGCTTCCCTCTATTGGTCAGATTGGGGAGAAGAATGAGGATAATGGAGTTTGTTGCTCACCTGTGAAATGTCTGTGTTTATGTTGGAGCCTGACTGATAATTGAACACATGTTAGTAGAGAAATGGACATTGTGTTAGTAATTAGTCCAGCACAGTGCACTCACAAGTCAAACGCAGGCCTCCAACTGGATTGTTTTCCGTATTAATTTGTCTGCAATGTCTAATATTAATTTTTAGATGGATGATAACGATTTCAAAAATTCTAATCAATCAGTCTGTTATGTGTCTGTTGTTCAACAAATTGATGAATTTGTCGTAGTAGAAATACAAGTAGTTTTTACTGATGAGCTAGCTTTGTCTTTAATGCAGATGGTCATTATCAAAATGTTTGTTAAAAATATCGATATGAAAAAAGAATTAAGCTGATTGCAGAGTAGGCTTCTATTATTTATTAATGTAACCGACATTTTTAACTGTAATGGAAAACAACATTGGTTTTTTTATTAATAAATTATGAAAGCTCAGTGTGTGGTCACAATCAGCATCACTAAACCAGAAGAACATACAGTGTATTCTCATTTTCGGTCAGGCTCTTAAGTGGTGTTACTGTCAGTCTGATGAGAGGAGGAGTGTTGTGTCGTGAAGACAGATTTGTAATGCAAGAGCAAAACTCATGATGGTTACAGTATTTGGACCAACGTTTAAATCTGATGTTTCACTGTTTACTATTGATTTTAATTTTGTCAGGATGTACGAGTGTAAGACTACACAAAAACACAAAAAGCCACACTAGCTATAAACAACATTCGGCATGTAAATCACACAGCTTAAAAGTTGTTGAGCAGCAATTTTTTTTTTTTTCCTCGTCTAATATTCAGGCTAAACTAATCTGAAACCTTAACTCTAGAAAAACCAGAAATCAAAGAGCAGAAATTTAAGAAAAGGAAAATGTGATTTGCCCGAGAAGACATTTTAATCGCTCAGTGCTCAGACGAACTCTGTTATCACACAAGTAAACATCAAGTCAGCTTTTACTTTAAGGCACATGAACATATCTTTTTTTAAATTTTAAAACTTTACTACTGTTAATACTGTTTGAGAGATGTTTCTGAAGGTTTGGTTTTACGTCAGGCTGCTTAAACGACTGTCGGTGAACAGAGTGTTGATAGTGTTAGAGGTCAATGTTGACTTGAATCTTGGGCTTAGTGGACAAAGCTGAGATGGTAGTTTGGTTTATCTTGCAGCAGGACAACAGGATTCAAGAAAGAGGTCATTGAAAACTCCCATTGTGTTAATTCACTTAACTTACGGTAAAATGAATATTTAGTTAACATGCATTCAGTTCCAGGAATACAGACGTACCTACAAGTCAAAATTACAGTGCTTGAATGTGTCTGAATGTGGATATATCGGGTTTTTCTGCCGCTACACTTTGATCAAATGTTGGTGGTTCTCTGATGATGAATCCAAATGAATTTGGAGAGCCTCAGTTTTCCCATAGCACCACCATGGGGTCACATTTCGGCTTTTTAGTGAAAAGTCTCGACAGCTACAGTATTTGATGGACGACATTAAATGAGTAAATGAGATGCTTGCATTCATGTTCCTTTAGGGAACCTTTAGCGTTCAGTTTATTCAGGATGTTTGGTTTATTGTCAAATACCCGCAACACACTCACGTCCGCCTTTAGGTGCACTTAGTCTTTAGGGCTAATAGCCACATGTTGGCCTGCTACAATGTTGGAGGCTGTGACCTCAGTGTTGAATCTTCAGTCCTGTCTGACAGTTCGAGAGCCTCAGCTCTGATTGTTCTTGAGCCAAAATAAAACTTCCTGTGCTTCCCTGTATATATATGTGTGTGTGTGTGTTGGGGGGGGCATGCATGCATGCATGAATTGCTATCAGGTGGGGTGCTGGCTCAATGAAGGTGTGTTTCCTCAGTGTGTGTGTGTGTGTGTGTGTGTGTGTTTGTATGTGTGTCGCCCTCTTTCACTCTCATCCTGTCTGTTTCTACCAAACATCCTCCTCCTGTTTGCTTCAATCTATGCAACAGAATCCTCCAGTTCAGCTCCAGTGGTTCATTTGGTTTTTCACTTTTCTCTCCCTCACGCTCTCACTCTGTCGGCTTGTCAACGTCTTTTTTTTTTGTTTGTTCTTCAGTTCTTTCTACAAACAGAACCACGATACCTGTACATTGATGTATGTTTGTGTGTGTGAGGAGTGTACAAAAGGTGCACGCGCACACACATTCACACACGTTTTCTTTACTCTTTTGTGAAATATGATCATGTGGAATGCCTTGGTCTTAGTGTCATGTTGTTTGAACTTAAGCTGAACAAAAGATGATAATCAAGCAGGAGTATAAGTTGTTACATAACTATATATATAATATATATATATATATAAATATATACAAATCTATATACATAAAATAAAGCCATTGGAATTTGAAATAAAGTGGTGTCAAGTTTTTATTTTTTTCCTAAAAGATATAGGAAAAAACACAGGCTCCAAAATGCATCTTGATGACAAGTTGAGAAAGATGAAAGATGTAAATCCCACTAAATATGACCTCGTAACATATTAAAAAGATCCATTCCTCCACTGCATGGTAGTAAAACTGCCCCAACTAAAACATAACATCTCCCATCGCCCAGTAAAACACATGCATTTATATTTATGAGATTGTCTTCACAATCTTACTAAGGAGGATTTTAGGATCTGCTCTCGGATACTCAGTTGTTGAATGAATAAATCAAACATTCGGAGGCTTTAGTTTTCATAACACCTGTACATCACATTGAAATGACATAAGGGGCTGCAAACGTATCACAGTAACAATCTACCTTTAGTTTGCATCCCCCTTAATAAATACAATTTTTTATTTCTGACAAAAGAAATTTCGAACTAGTTGAATTTTTATTATATGGTATGTTGCCATTTCAAAATAAGAGGACACAAACTGTAAATTAATGGGGATCCTTGGTGAACAATCAAGGAAAAAAAAGACTTTTTAGACGGATTGGAAAGACATGTCTGGTGATATTTAACACTGTTCCACGATTAAAAGACAATGACAATAACAAGTATTGCTACTGCCTGACATCTGCTCCACAGGGCTCCACTTGTCCAAAAACCTTTAAAAAGCAATCGGTCACATTGTTGCACTGGGTGGAATGTTCCTTCATCGCCAACAACACACACGCAGAAACACACGCACACACTCTGGTTCATTTTGATTTCATCCCACATCCACTGTCCTCACAGGCGACGACCAACACAGATGGAAAAACGTGGCGACGTGTAGCAGCTATAGAAAACAAATGGTTCGGTCCTGTAATGACCCAGATCTAACAGACCAGAAGAAACCATCCGCCCTGAATGGAGTTTGAATGGCACCCACCCTCCACGCCCCCAACACTCAACCTAAACTGGTCCAGGTGTGTATGGCTACATCTCACCTTAACCCAAGTTAACACTCATGGTCTGGAGACTGTCCACAATCAGCTAAATGTGCCCATCCCCAGTCCAAACTGGCCGAAAACCAGCAACCTTTACTGGGCCAGAACACAGCCTAGTGCTCCGCACAGTTCACCTTTGTCTGGGCTTATCAGAGGACGACATTTGTATTTCATGCTGTGTAATCAGCTTTATTACAGGTACAGTAAGTCGGTCTGCAGCACTCTCCAGGAGAAATGGACCCTTTCTTTCCTGTCTGACTTCTAATTCGAATAATGTGTACAAATGTTTGTCTGTGTTTCAGTTAATTTGACAATCTAACAACACCAGCTACAGGCAAACTCATGTAAACTGTAATATACCATTACTGCCTTTTCTCACGTTGATGTCAATGTTGGCTCTTTATGTTATGAATCAACCATTTAAACAAAAGTCAATGAAAGAAATGAACATATTTTCACAGAGAGGCAGTAAAGGCTGATGGGCAGTGGAGCCAAACCAGGGAACCACATTTTTATCATCTTAGGTTTGCGATCGCTACGTTACCGTGGCAACCCGGCTGTGACCGTTAACGTTGCTAACAGGTGTAACAATGAGAAATAAAACTCCATTTCTGCACAGGAAGCTATTAAAAAGCCTCAGGGTGGTTTCATAAAAAGATCCCAACTGCTGACCAGATGTGGACATTCAGGCTGAGTCACTTCACTTTGCTATTTACATGCAGTGCCTTGCAAAAGTATTCATACCTCTTGACATTTTGCACATTTTGTCACATCACAACAACAAAACTAAATGTATTTTAGTGGGATTTTATGTGAAGGCCAACATTAAGTGGTGCATACTTGTGAAGTGAAAGGAAAATGATAAAAGGTTTTCCAGATGTTTTACAAATAATCTAAAAAGTCTGGTGTGCATTCACATTCAGCCGCCTTTAGTCTGATGCCCTCAACTAAAATCCTGCGGAACCAATTGCCTTCAGACGTCACCTAATTAGGAAACAGTCCACCAGCCCTCAGAGGTCTGTTAGTGAACAAACAGCATCATGGAGTCCAAGGAACACATTAGACAGACCAGGGATGAAGTTTAATTTGGGATTAAGTCATTAAAAAAATCCCAAGATTTAAAAATCTCACAGAGCACTGTGCAACCTATCATCTGAAAATGGAAAATGGAGTGTGGCACAACTACAAACCTGCCAAGACATGGCTGCCCACCTAAACTCACAGGCTGGACAAGGAGAGCATTAATCAGAGAAGCAGCTCAGGTGGAAGAATCTGTCCACAGGACAATTATTAGTCGTGCACTCTGCAACTCTGGCCTTTACGGAAGAGTGGCAAGAAGAAAGCCATTGTTGAAAGAAAGACATAAGAAGTCCCAACAAGCCACTTGGGGGACACAGCAAACATGTGGAAGAAGGTGCTCTGGTCAGATGAGATCAATATTGAACTTTTTGGCCTAAATGCAAAATGTTATTTATGGCAGAAACGTAACGCTGCACTGAACCATCCTCGGGGTGGGAGCCACCAGCTTTCACTCTGAGAATATGGGGTGATTCACCTTTCACAGGGGGCGTTTTTTGTGCAGACTTGCATGACTGTCCACTCTGCTCCCCCCACCCATTTCTCTCCAATTCCTTTCCCCTTCCTCTCCCCGCTCTGCTCCACCCCACCATGCTTCACACTGCGCATCAGGTAGCTGTCCTTATAGAATTACAAAAAGTGTCAATGCTGCATAATTGTTCATGCATGTATCACGTATATTTTGTGACTGTTTAGAAGAAAAAATCTTCACTCACATACTAGATATAATATAATACTAATAGTATATTTCTGCTCTGCTGTCAGTGCTGCTGTGTGAGTCTGAAAGACGTTTGGAACATGTGTCTGTTGCTGTTTATAAATGTCGGGTTTCTCCATGGAGCTGCTTTTATCTTCTACATTGCTCACATATGGCATAAATTGTCAGAAGAGCTGAAGCTTGACAGTGGCCACTAATTTCAATGGAAACTAAGTGTTTGTCGTGGCTTTAAATTAAATGCACCGCGCATGTGTTTGCATTTTAGTCCCTTGTTTTTCGTCCATTGTCACATTATTTTGCACCTTAGCTCATTCGTTTTAAACTATTTTTATTCTCTGTGCTTTATGTGCTTGTTTTTAATCTCCGTATTCGTGTTTTCTTGTTTTTAGAACTTGTTATTGTGCTCATGCCTGGGTGCTGTGAAGTACTGTGTTGCCTCTTGCCAAATGTGCTGTATTAATAAATTGGCCTCGCGTTGATTAGTGCAACACTGCCACCATGTGGATGCAGAATACTTTACACATGGAGGACCCGATTTACAAAATAAAGCTTATTATAAAGGACATGGGACATTAATAGCATTTTATTCTGGCACAGTTTGTAAGGGTCTGTGGTTAAATTCCGAGGCCCCAGTAATTGTCGAAGTCTCCTGGGCAAGACATTGAACCCCAAGTTGCTCGCGGTGGGTCAGGTGAGCACCTTGCATGGCGGCCCCCGCCATCAGTGTGTGTGTGTGAGTGTGTGAAAGGGTGAATGAGAAGCAACATTGTAAAGGGCCTTGGATAAAAGCTACATAAGCGGCCAAATATTTACATTATTAGTTAAACTGGAGTCTGGAGGAGAAAACATTGAAAATCTAAATTCCCTGCCACACTTCTCTTCTCTGTTTTCTCTGATGGTTTTAGGGACAGTAACAGTGACACGGATGTGCTTTTGAATTATTTGTATATGTCTATTGTACTGCTCGCCTTTTTATTGATAGTTGTATTTCTAGTCTGTCTGTGTCAAACCATCCACTGGGGATACTAGAATCAATTATAATAAAAGATGCTCTAATGTACATTTGCTGCCTATTCCCACCAATGTGGACATTTGCCACATAATCCATTTATTAGAATCTACTTGCAGCTTCTGTGGGTTAATGCAGCTTTGCAAATAATAGAACAAAACCCAAGTCCTTCACTGTCTCACACGTACTGCCAACGTATCATTTAACGAGACCACTTATACTTTTCACAGTCGCTCTAGGTTCACGTCCTCTGGAGACCTCGTACCTTGGAAAGAATTTTTAGACAAATAGTCTAAAAAGACAAATAGTTTTTATTCATGAGACTCTGAGTACTTTCTTCCACCTATTGTGAATGTTATATGTTAACCAGCATTTGATAAAACTAAGACCAGGCCTTAAAGAGATCGGCCCATCTGCTTCCAGCTGAGAAATGTTTCTGCTGATTAGTTTCTTTCTTTCCTCTTTGTCTCTTTCCTTCGAATTTCTTCACACTATCGCACCATTTTCTCGTTAATGGAATAAATCTCTTCTCCTCGCTCCATCTCTCCACCCACGGGCCTCCGATGGCGGCCTACATTTCTCACTGAGGGAAACTGGTCCTGGAAGGTGTTGTCAAGACAACTGCGTTTCTAACGGTGACTGTGGTGGCACAGCGGGTTCATTAGCGTTGGGGAGGGGGAAGGAGGGCGTGATGGTTGTAATGTCAAGGAGCTGGAGAAGAGCTCCAGGTGACAAGCATCTAAACTACAGAGAGAGTGTGTTTAGGAAAGTTTAGACCTGAACTGAAGAAGAGATTGCTGACGTTCAGCTCATCCACACTGACTCATTTTCTATGTGTCTGCATCCTCAACATCAATGCAACCATACAACCCCATTTCCCTGAATATCTATTTGTCGGTCGTCTGAATTTGTTCTAGAGGAATGGTGCTGCATTAGACCCCCCCCCCCCAAAAAAAAAATTAAAGAATGATAATCCCTTCAATTGAATTTCATCCTTCTTTTGAAAGTTTGTAAACCTCCTCCACCAAAACACTGGGGTGCAGGATGCTGTTTGGGATTGTACACAAATAACTTGGAAAATGTTAGTTCTTTTCCCCTCGCAGATACAAAGTCACATGTCACAGAGACGACTGCGCTGACGTTTGTTTCGTTAGCAAATCAAAAGCTCAATTTTCAATTTGTGTGTGTGTGTGTGTGTGTGTGTGTGTGTGTGTGTGTGTGTGTGTGTGAGCGCATTATAAAAGGTCTGGAGGTCGAACCTGAAATCAGTTTAAAGTCTGATCTCTGGAGGAGCTCCTGTCATCAACAGGGACAATGTGAGTAATTTGTCTTCACCTAAAAAGCTAAATGTACTTTATTTTAAGAAGATTTTAAAGTTTTAATATAATTTTAATTGATTTATCATGGTTTTTATATTTTAATTACTTGATTGAATTGATACTCAATTGAATATGTTCTCATTTCCTGTTACTTCTGTAGAAGTGTGAAAAAGCCTTTTTTTATTTTTAGCTGTCTAAGACGCACTGCAGTATTTATTAATTCACAATGTTCCAGTCTCTTGGAAATTCGTGATGAAAGTGAAAGAGAAAAGGAGGTTTTCTCGTGTTGTTGCTCGTGCGGTGTCATGTTTTTCTTCATCCCACCTGTCGTATTTTCAGGTGTGCACAGCCCTTGTTTTTTTCCCCAGCTGCCTGGAACAGTATTAGGACTCATTAATGCTACCTGTTCCTGTTAAAGTCTAACAGGAGAAGTTATAGGTTTATAGATGTTTTAATTAAACGAAATTGTCTAAAATTGCACTTTTTTTTTAAAAATTTGTAATATTAAAAAAATTACAAAATCAGAAGTTTCCATTTCTATTTGTGGATTTTGTGAATTGACTAAAAAACAGACAAAGGCAGATGCACATTTGGAGATGTTCAAATGCTTCAAACCACATATCAATCAGTCTGATCAGTTAGGTTTAGGCAACATAAAAAAAGTATTCTGACCCTTATTTTTAAGATTTATGCTCCTCCACTCCTCTGTGACCCATAGCACCTTTTCACGCAAACACCTGCTAAGATGATTAAATGTATGTATCTCATAATTTATGCTAGACGGTGATGGAACATGAACGTCAGATTAGCTGGGCACACATGTACAAGAATAACAGCTTTTTAAAGCTTTTATTTCACTATTTCAAAAGGAAAAATGTCCAAAATCTACATTTGGACTTATTTTTTGAGTGAGTTTCCATCCAATGGCTTGTGAGCATCTGCCATTTGAAAGCCTTGTACGTTTCTTCTTCACGAAAACACTGTAAAAGCAAATCACTGAGGAAAAGCAGTCCTGGACACATAACTCACCTCTCAGAGTCTTTAGACATGGTGCAAGAAAAAGTCACGAATGCACCAATGCTGAGTGTCTGCAGCATTGGATTAAAGCGACGTATTGCCTTTGCTGGGCAAATGGCCAACACGAGTAAGGACAGGGATGTAAATAGACATTCTTCTTTGCAAACCCGCTGACGTCATAGTCAGTGAGTAAGCACAGAAATATGCAACACTTACAAAACAACCTTCAAGATCCTTCTACCTCATCAAAAACAGAAACTCCTCTGTTCGTGCTGTAACATGCAGAAGCCAACAGACCCGACTATGAAAAATGTCTGGCAGATAGATCAGGTCCATGGTGTTTCTCTGAACATTTTATGTAAAACCATAAAATGTTCAGAGAAACTTTTTTTTTTTCATTTTTATTTTGGTTCCTTGCTGTGATATTTATTTAAAATAGTGGGTGTTTGTTCTCGAGGTGCTGCTCTTGTTTATGTACTTAATGGAAAGATTTAATGCACCACACAGAGGTTTTGGAAGAGTAAAAATTAAATACAAGTAGCAAGTGAACATAATGCAATATGCATTGAGCAGAGTTAATGTATAGAGGATCTGTTACATACAAATAATAGATACTGTATATGCAGGAGCTACAATTAGACACATTTATAAGCTGCTTGTTAGTTTTTCTTTAAAATGACAAGTTGTCAGGTGTTTTTTGTTGTGCAGTTACAGAAGATGCAGACGTCCCACAGACCTGTGCAGTTGCTCGCTGTTATGCTTCTTGTCACCTTTACAACCGGACAGTGTCAACAGAGCCAGAGGTGAGGGACTCCCTCTTTACAGCTGTGACTGGTTCGGGTTTTTTTTAGAGTACTTAAAAAAAATGTATGTTTCCTACTCCCAAAAATAACCCTAACACCCCAACTCATCTTCATAGTTCCAGCGCACTTGATTTATAAAGCACTAAGCACCGTCAAAATCAATAAAAGTCTTCTTCCTGATTGACTTGTTCAGGGAATTATGAAAACAAGAGTGAAGATTTGATTTATGTGCGATATTTTTGAAATGGCACAGCTTAAAACTGCAACATGAAAATTTCATAGGGAATATATTGAGAAAATAATTTTCAGATATAAATTTGTGACAAATTCGATGGTATTTGAATTTCACAATGATGAATTCAGTTACTCATAGGCTTCACATATTTCTGGACTTCTGGACCTTTTGCTTCCATGCATCTATTTTAAAGCCCTAAAGAGTGTTGACTGTACTGGGGAATGCGCTGATGCCGACTGAAAGACCCTTCCCACTCTCTCCTCTGTTTCCCTGCAGTCGCCGAGCGGTGACTGAACACCAGCTGATGCACGACCGCGGCCGAAACATCCAGAGTCTTAAAAGACTCATCTGGCTGTCCAGTGCCATCGAGGGTCTCCACACGGCCCAGACTCGAGCCACTGCTTCCAAGCCCACAAAGGTCTTGAACCTGGCTCTGAATCCGGCGCTGGTCCCCGCTGCTGAGAGCCCCCCGCCGGCCCGGGTGCAGAGCCTCCTGAGAGACTTCTTTAACCCCTACCTGACTCACCTGCCAGACAGGGAGCCCTGACGTCACACAAAGTTAAAGCTGCTGTACACATTCTTTAAAAAACAACTAGCTGTGTCAATTGTTTGAACAATAAAACACCTCAAGCACAATGTCAGAATCATCTATAGTTGCACTGCAGAGATGTGAAAGGAGGCATTGTATGAATTTGAAACGGTTTTAGACCATATGTGCAAAGTGTGCAAAGCAAACTGGTGTTTTTTGTTTGTTTTACACAATATACAAAAATGGTTCAATAATCATATTTAGTGCTCAGATGGTTCATGTGTTAAAGCCTACAGCTGTTTTGGTGTGATCTCTTCCAGGAAGTTGACATTTAACAGTTAGGAGGAAATTTACAGTAAGAGAAACATGGTTCCTGTGTTTTGAAAAGGAGAAGTCAATATTCAGCACTTTATCATCACACAATCAGACTATAACAGCTACACTTTCATGTACAGTTTACAGCGTATTTATCTATCGGCCAATGTGACCCAGAGAAAGACGGATGGCTCATACACACCGACTGTCTGTACATTTGAAGTTGCCTCCTACAAATGTTTACACCTTATTTTCAAATTGTTCCTGAATTATGTTTTTATCGACATAATGTAAATAATATAAATAAAATAAAATAAAAAATAATAAAACCACAGAGCAATTGACAAAACTGACTTTACGTTTACCAGTCTGTCCCTTACCTCAACCAGTTCTTTGTTTATTTTAACCCTACAAGACTATTTGGTCACCTTGACAACACAAGTGACCACAAGTGTTTCTAATTCGGCATGAGACACGACTAAATATGGATACTGGAATTTACATGCAAACAAAAGTGTGGTAGAAGTTGGTTTCAAGTATTTTCCATGAGAATATGTATGATATATTTTTACTTATTTGAAAATATATTATGCACTAAACAGTCTTAAAAAGGAGGAATAATGGTTGACAACTATCTATATAGATAGATAGATATAAAGGTCTGAACCTCTGCAGCTGCCCCAGCGGGGTTTACTGGTGCAGCTGTGTGTATTTAGCAAATTAGACCTTAGTATATACACTCACTGGCCACTTTATTAGGTACACCTTTACAATCTAATGCAATCCAATACAGCAGCTCTGCCGTGAATTCTACTTTAACAATGCCATCAATTTTATAATCTCTCAGTCTTTTAATTCTTCTAATGGTTCTAATCTCTCAAAACACTTCGACCACCTCTTCTTATAACAGACCCCAATAGGACTCCACCACGCACTATGACCTCCGTATATAGAGAGCGAGTCTCACTCTCCATATATATATGTGCCTGTGTGTGTGTGTTTATTAAGTATGTTTTAGCACCAATGGATTTTATGCAACTTTGTGCAGCTGTCAGCGGGTTGTCCAGTTGGAACGTGACGTTGTGCAGCTCTTCTTTAGCACAGATGATGTTTATAGAGTGCAGTACTAACTACTTTTAATTGGCACTGATTTCATTGCGTTGCGTTAAAGATGTGCGGCTGCCTGCGAGCCATGACTTTGCCTGTATTTGTATCTGGTAGAGGTGTTTATTAAAGTCTGTCTCTGTGTGTGCCCTTGTAATCTGCTTAATCTGAGCAGCATTTTTGTTCCTGGTGCTGTGCTGCAGTAAGAGAAGTCGGTGTGCAAAGCATTTGGAGTGTAGCGTGTTTTTATTCTAACACAAACAACAGAGCTTCGGGCAGGAGTGGATTACCGTGTGTATTTACCTGCTTGAACATTTTAAGCTCTATGAAGGGTATGTAGTTTGTTTTGCGGTGCTTGTAGTAGAATATGGCTCGATATAAATAGGAGGTCCTGATTATTAAGACAAAATGAAACGGACTAAAAAACTACATACGTATAAACTACCAAAAAATTCGGAGCAGAAAGGAAGGCGGACGGAGACTCGTGATACCTGAGAGACTGAGTTCAGGGTTAAGGTCCAGCGACCAAAGAAAATGCTTCGCGAGATTTCCGTGATTGCTAACGTGAACTAGCTTCCTGTGTCAACCACAGTGAACACCGGTGATACACCTCCAGGTTCGAACGTTCCTCCGCTGTTCTAACTGATAAAGGGGGCAGCAAACATTCCCCATCCACAGAGAGGTGCCGTCTAGGCCTGAAGCTTCCGCACTGCCCCTTGGACTGTTCGCGGTGTTTCTACTTTCATCGGCCAGGTCAGTCACTTCAGGGGCTCGCTAGCTGTCTCTGGGTTAGCTAGGACGGCTAGCTCCAGCTAGCCGTTGTCATAACGGGAGGTGTCATCAGTAAAGACTAGTTTAGTCAGTATCTGTAATGGACAGCAACTTTTCCAGATTTGTTGCTATAAGGAACTAAAGACAAGGTAAACGTGAATGTGTAGCATTTAATTATGACACTGACAAATGTCTTCCGTAGCTACTTGCTGAGCTAACGACACATCCAGCTCAGCTAGTTAATGCTATTTTTTTTTTCTCCACCAGCAATACTAGTGTGAAATGAGCAACTATGCTAGGCAGCGTTAGCAAAGCGCCTCAAACAGTTTGTTTGCGGTAGCTCGTGTATTGCTGACAGTCCCAGGGAATGGGAAGCATGTTATGTCATGTAAATAAAAATTTCTTTGGACCTCCACTCGGGGAGTAACTTATCAGACATGTGAGTGAGTGCACCTCGAATTTGATTGTAGTTTTATCTAATCACACTAACAACAACACGTGTGACACCTCAGTGCAGAGTGTGGTCATAGATGTCAGAGGTCAGACACCTACTGGCGCCTCTGAATAGACTTATTTTAATCAATAACACAAACTCCAGGTTGTCAGTGACACGTTTACATATAACATGGTATCTGCAGGCCGTAATAATCCTTTTAAAAGCATATGGTTAGTAAGCACTATCAGATCTATTTTAAATCACTATGGATATTAAAATTGGTTTAGGCAGAACAGTGGTGCGCTTCGGATTCTTTTATTGTCCAATGTCGTCATCCAGCTGTATTGATCCCTTGCAGGAATGTGTTTGGCTCGTTTCCATCCCACACAGTATCTGTCATGTCTGTGTTGAGGTTGAACAATTATGAGCATATAACACATTTTTCCTGTTTCAGTATTAATTTTATTTTTTATTTTTACAGCTGAGTATTTACTGCACACCAACAGTATTAAGTAAAGCTTTGCTACACAGTGGCATAACTCTGCAGTGCAGCTTTTCCTAAGCTACTCATTATATTTTATTACTTGTATATTATCCATAGAATGTACATGGTGTATTAGAAAGGTTTCCGAAGAATTTAGACAGACTTTTTAGCCTTAGCGTTAACAAAATTCAGCAATTTTCAACGAAGAGCAGGGCTTCAAAGGTGTGGTTCTCCGGCAGTAAGTCACTGAAATATCGAAATTAAAAGCAGCACTACTGACTAATTTGCACTGTCAATCATTAATCTAAAGCGATCTGGAGTTAATTTATGCGGTTGCTTACTGGAGTCTGTGTTTTTCAAACAATAACACGTCTGTTCTCTGGTTGCAGCCTCTCTAATGTGACAATTTGCACTTGTGTTTGTCATTGTAAACATTTTCAAGTTTTAAACAAAGCTAAATTAAGTCATACATACATTACAGAAACTGTAAGGGCCATTTTTCACTATTATATGATTGTTATGACCAGAAAATTTATTGAAAAAATATTGATCAAATAGATCTGATTAAAATATTACTTATATGAGCCTAGTAAAATGATTGTTTGGCTTTGAGAAACTGTATTTACTATATATTGTGTTAAGTTTGTATAGGATAGTATTTTTATATTGGTTTATTTCCACCAGGTATCGTCCAGCCTCATCCAGTCCCACTGTGGATCTTTAGCCCCTCCATCAGGACAGTGGCAGAGCCAGAGGGATCAGGGACCACACAAGCAGGCAGCGGGGCTCCATGAGCACGACAGGGCAGAATCAAGGTGGGGCCCTGCGTTCTCGCCGAGGCCTTGGCCGGGACAGAGACCCTGGGCAGAGCATGGGCATGGAGGCGAGTTGCTGGCTGGCCCCTGGAGTGCTGCGCAGGCTGATCGAGCTGCCCTCACCCCCTCTGTCCAGGCATCAACTGAAGAGGCTGGAGGAGCACAGGTAACACTTAACTCTACCTGTACTGTCTGAGATAAACTGATGTGCAGCATTTATTATGTTATTCCAAATAGTTCTGTGGTTTAGCAGTGATACATTTGGACCTACAGAGTGACTTGTTACAGCTTGTGAAGACACTTTCTTATGGAAGTTTTAACTCAAATTATTTCAACATAACAGAAAATAATAGTTCAGCTCTAATGAAAAACATTGTTTTGTTAGTTATCACACAGCTCTGTGATGTCATTTTTGGTCCTTGATGGTCAGCAGGTAAATCTCCAGGATAAAGTCATCAGGTCTTTACCTTCCTCTTGTCTGTTTCTGCAGATATAGCAGTGCTGGACGCTCCTTGATGGAGCCACTGATGCAGCGCTACTGGGAATGGTTGGTGGGACGAGTCCCATCCTGGATTGCTCCCAACCTCATCACCATCATTGGCCTGGCCACCAATGTCTTCACCACCCTTGTCCTTGTCTACTACTGCCCAACTGCCACAGAACAGGTCAGTCAAAGTTTTAAAAGAATGTTTCTCTAGAAAATTTTAAGTTTGAGACATATTTGACAAGCCGGAATTCATAGTAAAACAATGTTTTTTTATTTATGTATTTATTTTTTCTACTTTTTTGCTCAAGTCACTTCCTTGTGTCTTTCTCATTTATATTAAACTGATAATTATCATCTGACTATACGGAAAAGTTAACTTGCACTTTCAAATTCTAAATAGTGAAAACAGTGATTTGCAAAATAATCTGCTGATTTCTGTTTATTTTTTATGTCTATTACAGTTGCCTCAAACCATTACAGTTGGCATAAAATTTCTTATGTTTGTCAATTAAATAAAACCCAAAGATAATCACTTTAATACCATGTAAGATCAGGATAAGCAGCAAATTCAATGGCGGATGCTTTTTACACTTTTACTTTAAAGAATGAATCATATTTGCTAATTTACTGCCAATCATCTAATTAGTCCAGCTGCAAAAACAACGGCCCCATATGTAAAACCGTTATCTTTTATTTATTCGGTGAAATTAAAGAAAGTCCCTAAATGGTCTTTATCACTAAACAAAGTTTCAAAATGTGGTTTTGAAATGTGGTTGAAGTAAAGAAGTTTTTTGCTCCGCTCCAAAGGTAACCTTTAAAACGATTTACCTGTCACTTAAACAAAGTTGGGGAATAAAAATGCCTCATCTAGGCTTAAAATATGCAACATCAAAGAGATCAACTGGCAGTGAGCGTGTGAACATAACCCACTGACACCATGGAGGCTGCTTCTGCCTTCACACTCTGCATGTGTCACTGTGTTGGTGTTTATTGGCTGTTTGTTTGTTTATTTGTTTATCATTTCTGGCCATTGGGGATCCAGCTTTGTTTACATGGCCCAGCAGCCAGCTCTGATCATATTAGAATAAGAGGATGGGATTACTAATTTATAAAAAAAAAATAGTTTCTCAACAGAATAGACTTTGCAGAATAGATCTTTTCCTTGCTTGTAAAATGGGAATATTTTAGGAATTTCTCCTCATGTATATTGTGGACTGTTGTTTAAAGGAAACATCACTTAGAGTTCTGGGGAGGATCATTTGTGCTTTTCTTTACAATATATACAAAATGGTATTTGTTTAATTTGATAATTGTCAGATTAACAAAAAACATGGCAATGACACAAAGCCCTTCGACCTCTCGCCTACTGAATATTTTACACCGAGTTTGTGAATTGAGTGTATGCACTGATGTTTAATACTCTGACGGGCTCTACAGCTGGCAGATCTGAACCTGGAGCTTACCAATTAGTCCGTACAGCTGTATGTTTGTGAGGCAGACTGATCCCTGCTGCAGATGAGTGCGTATGTGTGTTGTTTTAGGCTCCACTCTGGGCATACCTGTTGTGTGCTGTGGGTCTGTTTGTCTACCAGTCATTGGATGCCATTGATGGAAAGCAGGCTAGACGCACCAATAGCAGTTCTCCTCTTGGTGAGCTGTTTGACCATGGCTGCGACTCCCTCTCCACCGGTTAGTTTGTTTTCTGTTTAACTCCACTCCACTGTGTCCCTGCAAACTCCTGTTAACACTATATGTGTTGTGTTTTTTCTGCAGTATTTGTGGTGTTGGGAACCACCATAGCAGTCCAACTGGGCACCAACCCAGACTGGATGTTCTTCTGTTGCTTCGCCGGGATGTTTATGTTCTACTGTGCCCACTGGCAAACATACGTGTCGGGAACGCTACGGTTTGGCATGTGAGTCCGCCAAAGTTGCTTGCTTTTGATTTGTTAGCATGAAAACAATATGTGGGATCGCATTTCTTGTACATATAGAATTAATGTTTAAAGACGAGCAGAACCGTTGCTCCAAATCCACACAGCCTTAGCAGGGCACCATTTTGTGTAGGCATACGTGTTAAAAAAAAAATATAAAAAAAAAAAACAGCAATTATTTTGCAACTCTGACAGAACTGGTACCTGTAAAGTTTAACAGGAAATACTCCCAAGTAATTAAAAACTCAACCAACCAGTTATACCTGGAGTTAATAATTTCAATAGAATATAACACTTAACTGTGGCGCTGAGCTGGAGTAAATGTGGATGTATTCTGTGTGTAGATTTCACATAACAGAGGTGCAGATCTGTCTCGCAGGATTACAGATGCTCACAGGCACTGTGGGTCCCTGCCTGTGGAACATGATGGTAAATCTCCTGGCTGCAGCTGCATGGCCAACTGCTGTCTGCCTCCACAATGGCCACTGACACCTCCATGGAGTTTTATGGAAAGGGTTTATCAGTCTGCTCTGCATAAATGTGCAGTTAGGGAAATATGAATCAAACTGTCTGCAAAATGAGTGAGCTGCTAGAATTATATGCACCTGCTTTTGCTTTACTTTGACTTTAGTTAAATTGAGACAGGTGACTTCAGCTAACTGTACCAACAGCTTTGGACAAACATTTTACACTCATTTCACGTGTTTTGTAGTTTAGTTAGGTGAATTAAAGTATTCAGAAAATAAACAGTTTGTTGAGAATGGTTTAAGGATTGTTAAACATTTTGGAGTTGGAGGACACGGTTAGCTTAGTGTGTAGAGTGGAAGCAGGTTAAACGCAATAGTGATTGCAGAATCTGGAGGGGCCACAGCCAACAGAGAACATTGAGGCCCCTGGTAGATAGAAGGGGCCCCACATAGGAATGTTTTGGGAGCTGTTGTGGAGCACTGCATAATGTCTTTATTGCACAGTGTGCCAATGTGAAGTGTGTTCCTAGATTTTTTATTTTTGGTGGGGGGGGGGCTAAACATTTGCATGGTTTGCCTAACCTAGAAACAACTAGCCTGGCACTGCCAAATGTACAAAAACTACCCCAGTCTAACTCTCTAATTAACACATCTGTTTAATGTGTGGACAAGTTGAAATTTAAAAACCATTTAAACATTTGAGACCTTGTCCTGACAAATTTTGGTGAAAGAGACAGCAGAGCATTACTGATTGCATCTGTCACGTAGTTACATTTCTACTGAAAGCACTGCCCTTCAGCTCCATCACTAGTGGTGTGTTGTGGAAGAAGGCTGCAGGATCTCTATGTGCTGGTAGACCTCACTAATCCTGACTGTGAACTCTCTGCTTTCTCCTCCCACTCAGCATTGATGTGACTGAGGTGCAAATCTTCATTATAATCATGTATTTGCTGGCCGCCGTGGGAGGATCTGCTTTTTGGCAGTCACTGGTAATTGTGATCGGTTCTAATTTCTACAGGTTGAGATTAGTGAGAATGATGCTATAATTATCTAATGATATTTCTGTAATACAATTATGATGCTTCTTGTTTTGTCTTTGTCTTATAATAGTTATGAGATGAGACTGTTGCATTTAATGTCCTCTAACTTTACTCATGAAGCTTTCATTGTGGATGTAAAGAAAAGTGATATCAACATGTCATATTCTATTATCACTTCTTAATTTTTGTTTTAATTTATTTATTTATTTTGTCTTGATTCCCAGATTCCCATCCTAAATATCCAGGTGAAAATGATTCCTGCCATCTGCACGCTTTTAGGAGCCATCTTCTCCTGCACCAATTACTTCAGAGTTATTTTTACAGGAGGTGTGGGCAAAAATGGATCCACAATAGCTGTAAGTCTGGAAAATTCTGGAAACTTCTTGATAATGAGATTGTGGAAATTGTTCTATAAGTTGGTTAAAGTATAGGTTTTCCGAGCAGCAGCACTGTGACATGTGTGCATATGCAGGGTAGGGAAGGCATAACGTTAACAAGGATTTATTTTTGCTTTAAACATCATGAGCATCAATACAATATCCAGAAAGAGGGAATTAATTCGCTCCTAACAGATTCAGCAGGCAAACAATATAATTTAAACTCCCAATTATATGCCAACATCATCTGTGGGTCTTTTTAAAGCTTTGATTGTAAACCTCAGATTTTCCAACTTGATAACTGATGTCACATCTTTGATCATAAAATACTAAATGCCACTTGCCGTGTCCCTGCTTGTTTTTGAGCTGGGATTTTGTCACTACAAGAGTCTTATTGTTCGAGTTTGGCTGCTGTTGTTAGAGCAAGAAGTATCTGTCTCCATCACACAACACTGTGCTGTTTGTTCAGCTTTAGAAATTCCAATTGTTTCAATCAAATGAACGCATTTACTTCTCTTTTCTGGATTCTGTTGGAGCAGAGTTACTTTGTTTCATTTAACATCACCCTCTGTCTTGTGTTGTCTTTGTCCCCAGGGAACCAGTGTCCTCTCACCAGTCTTACATATTGGTACAGTTATAATTTTAGCAATGATGATATACAAGAAATCTGCCGTCCAGCTGTTTGAGAAACACCCGTGTCTTTATATCCTGGCGTTCGGCTTTGTCTCAGCAAAAATCACCAATAAATTAGTGGTAAGTTAGGCACACTTTTTATTTCTACTGAAGTAAAATTGTCACCAACAGATTTTTTTTTCATAGACTGAAACCATGAGAAACCTATGGAAAACCTGGTTAGAACTAACAAGTAAATGTTCATAAAAAGAATATGGAACTTTAGGGATTCTTTAAATTTGAGAACAGGTAAAGTTGACACTAAACAAGTGTATTCTGTGTTTTGTTAATGGCAGACCAAATTTAGCAAATAGCAGTTTTATTGAACCCTTTTAGTTGTTTGCTTTTTTGCATTGGTTTCTGTCAATGTAAGATTTGACCCCGAGTTGTTGCCACGTTGTTTTGGAGTTGACTTTGTCACCAGCACAGCAAAAATGTTTAGAAACCACGAGCCTTGGTGAGTTTATAGGGCCAACAGAACAAGCTTCAACACAGCATGAGCTTAATGTGCAATTCCCACTTTAAGGTTGGAGAGTTGAGCACTTTGCACCAAAAGAATTGAACATTTTGATGCTAACTGTGTGTTTCCCTGTCTACAGGTAGCACATATGACAAAAAGTGAGATGCATCTCCACGATTTAGCCTTCCTAGGACCAGGACTACTGTTCCTGGATCAATATTTCAATAGTTTTATTGACGAGTACCTGGTGTTGTGGATTGCACTGGTAAGTATACACGTTAGCTCACACGTGCTTAAGAAAAAGTCATGTATCCGGTTAAGTTTATGTTTTTGTGGCATGTATTTCTATTTCTGTCATGAAAGGATGAGAACGTTTGCTCTAACAAAACCACTCGTGATGCATTAAATGTGAAAGTTAATTGGCTATTGGCACAATCATAAACATTGCATGTAAATAATGAAGAAACATTACAGAAGATACAAAGTAAACAGCATCATTAATTGTTTACCAAAATAAAGTCAAGTGAGATACTAAGACTGTTAAGTTAATATAGCAGTAAAATATCTACACCCCACCCCTTTAAAAAAAAAACCTCATTATTATTTGTACACAGGCATCAAGTTAAATTAAATGTTTAAAAAAGCTTACATTAAAATAAAACGCTATTTGCACACTATTTCCTGTTCTCCTGGCTGTAATGGACGTCCAGCTCCTGTTTTCAGTATAGAAATAGTGACTGTGTTTCTTTCTCTCCCACAGATCATTTCTTTGTTTGACTTGGTGCGTTACTGTGTCAGTGTTTGCAACCAGATTGCCTGTCATCTTCACATTTTTGTTTTCAAAATCAAGCCTTGCTCAGTCTTCAGTACAGCTCCTCATTGAGGACACGCCAGCCATTACTGACTCTGTCCCTTCCCGTTAGTTGCACTCATCTTTTCTTCCTCTGTTTTCCATGTAGTGATACAGGGGGTGACGTGATGTAACGTATGTGCTTCTGCCAACAAACTGCGAGGGCAGATGATATATATTGATACTGGAGTATTATTGTAATTGTTTTTTTTTTTTTTTTTCACGAGTGCAGAATTGAATTTGTACCAGTTTCATCTTCTGCCCAGTAATAAGAATTCTTCTGACAAACTCATTGTTACACAGAACAAATATTTCGGGAGAGCACAGGTGCTACTCAGTATGTTCAAGGAGAGTAAATGTGTTTTAACTGCTCGATTGCAAGAAAATGTGTAGGAAATGAAAGGTTTTGCTTTACATAATTATGATTTTTGTAATATTTACATAACTTTACCTTTTTTGCTGTTGTAAATAGCAAACTGTTAGTGTCTGTACTTCTCAAAGTTAAAACTCCTGCTCTGACACATTTCTAAAACCTCCATGTTATGAGTTTTACCTCGTCTCCTGCACATTAGTCAAAATTGTGCAACTGTTCTAAAGCAGCAAAATACAATGTCAAAAAAAACAACAAAAAAACCTAATGCCACCTTTATTATGTTTTTCATTAACATATCACAGCATAGTTAAATAAGCAAATCTACAAACTTTCTGTGTTTTCCTTTGACTGAAACATCTTTGTTAAATAAGTAAGCGTGAGGTTTTCTCCATTTAGGATTTTGTTTTCATTTATCGTCATTATTTACTCATCATGAAGTTCATTGCTCTAAGCAGGTGAGAGATCAAAAAGCTAGTATGCAAACCTCTAAGCTAAAGAACAAACTTAAATGTTCAGATTTTTTTTCTCAAGGAGAAACAATAACAAGTTTGTGATGGTGATGGTGATACTTTCACTTTGAATTCCTGTTATCATGTCACAGGTCACTCCACCAGCTGTCACTCAGCTTTCTCACTCCTCATCCTTCGTCTTATCCTGGGTTTATTTTATATTTTCATTGTCAACAAATCCCATGGGGAATGATCAAATCAACAATGTGTGAATTCATCTTAGTACTTTTTTACTGAAAGTGTAAATGTTAGACGTTTAACTTCCTATAAGCAACTGGGATGTGGCTAATGTTGCCAAAACCCCCTGGACTGTTTTTGGAGGCGGATCAATCCATGTTTGTTACTTCTCAGGCAGCAGGGCAGTGTATGTGGGATTGAGTCGAGATAGATATCAGTGTTAATGTTCATGGTAATAAACAAACACGTCACCCAGGGCAACAGTGTGGGTCAATGATCTTTTTAAATTTCTGAATAAGAAAACAAACTGTTTTCTAGTTTCTTTATTTTCCCATTCAATTTGCTGAAAACTTTTTTTCCCCCCACATTTTCCTAAAAATATTTAACTGGTTTCAGCTGTAGATTACATTTCCAAAAAAATACCTGCACAATTTTAGTTCTAGTGAGCAATGGAAATACATTTTACACCCAGTTTGAGGTTATTGACTCTAAAACTAATCTAAAAGTTTTATACCAGTCCTGCAGCAAGTCTTCCTTTCATAGAATGTATTATAACTGTTAGGTTGCTGACTTGTGATGCATCAAACAGAGCCTCAGTCACAAATGGGATGGACAAAATAATAGAAATGTGTAATGCAGCACAGCACAAACTACGTTTTCTGTCCAATCAAATATTGTTAGTCCAGGAAATGTCATTTTTCATTTACCTGCTACATGATTTCCTGTCTTTTCTTTCTAACTCAACAAGCTGGTACGTTAGATGTACCACTTGCTTTTTCTCCATTTCCTTTACAACTAATAGTAAATCACAAACGCTTTGTAATTAAAAGCTTAATAACAGTTTAATGTTAGGAAATGCTGAAGGAAATCAACTGGTAAAGTGTTAGAAAAATTGATGCATTGTTGGCTGCAGTGTCTTCATGGGATTTGCTGACAGTAAATATGCATATAAAATATCGCCAGACTAAAGTACTTGATGCCATAACGGTTATTTGTGTGCACTTCACACTCCTTACTGTCACTGGATGCTGCTACTTAACTGAATCACGTTTTTGAAAGTGTGTGTATATTTTAACAGTGTGATCTTATTTGTCATAGCTGCTGAAGAAGAACAGGTGTTCATAGGCTGAATGTGCAGAAGATCAGGTCATATAATGAGGAGATAGTTTTTAAGGCGGTGACTGAATATGAGATGACATTTTCCATAACAGTAAATAAAAAAATATATAACAAAATTTGAAGTTTGGCTGTTGCTCGCTCTGCCTCCACACCCAGCACCTCACACAGAGTGGGTGTTTAGTGTTGATTTTAGAGAACCTGTATTCATGTTTTTGCTTGTCCAGATTGTGCCTGTTATTATTGTTTTACAGATGCACGTGCTTTAGGAGAATTAATTACTGAATAATTATTTTTTGTACAATAGCATGGTCACTATCTGAACTGGATTGGATGTGGTTTGGTCACAGTCTACAGTTTTCTGGCCACTTTGTCACTGGTTCGCAAGAACAAAACCTTCCATATAGAAATGTTAAAAGGTCACTTCACCCAAATCACAAAAAGATTTGTACTCTACTGCCTTAAGGAATTAGAGAAATATTAGGAATATAATGGCAATTTTATAATAAAGATGTCTGAAGTCATTAAGCATTTAGTCTTAATTTCAGTCAAATTTATGAAAGTTATAGATGAAAATGTAAAACGTGTAATTTCTCGTAAAATTAGCAACATTTTATAATCTAATCCAAAATTCACTCAAGTAATTTCATCAGAACAAAGCAATTTTAGTAATACTAAAAAATAATAAACTTCAGCCTAAGTCACACTTGAGAAAAGAGTCCTGATTGCTGCTAAAAAGGGCATATTATTGCAAATACATATTTTTAAAGATAACTGTTTATTCAAATGTATTCTGAATATAAATTTGAGAAATAGACCTAACGTGAAAGTGAACCAGTAGCAATATACTGTAATCAGTTATAGCGCCCTCTAGTGGTCAATATGACTCCTCACAGCACTACATTACACTGAAAGTGTGAGACAAGATTGACTTATTTGGATCAGAGCTAGGTGCAAGTTTGTAACTACAATAACAATGTTCATGAAGTAGAGCAATCACAACACCAGACAGTTTTTTGAAACAAATGTGGATGTGTTCTGATGATTACAAGATCAATGAACAGCAAAAGTTGGATTTACATCATCAGTTGTTCATTATCTCTAATAAAGAAATACATTATCTCAGCTATGGCTGTGCATCTTTTGAGCTGTCTGCTCAGTTTTAAAAGTGATGCATATTAGATGTTTTAAACACAATGACTGATAAAAGCTATGCTGGATCGGTGTTAGAGGCCATCAGGGCCTCTCCATACCTGAGTGTGTCAAGTCCCCATCGTGGATTCTCCTACTCAACAATCAGCTGTTTCATTCCTGAGCCTCTTGGATGCTTCATCAGATCCAGCTCTCTCACAGGAGGTGATGGACTTCAGAAATGTGGCCAAACGAGCAGAGCCTGCAGATACACATGATATACTCTATGTGAAATAACCCAAAGACACTGCTCATAATTTAGTGATGGTCTAATGCAGACTAAAAAAAAACTTACCTACAAGAAAAAAAGCAGGTGAGTAGCACATGTTCTCTGAATATCATACAGTTTAGTCCCAGAGTGTAAGAGCACTAACATCTACAACTGTAGTTATCAAGATCTTTTTACACTGGGCAATTAGTATTCACCTGGGAGGTTCTGATCAAATCCCACCAAGTTACACATATTCTCTCTGGAAACGATGTTGATGTCATCTAGTTAGCGTAAGTCTCCATTTAAATCACATCAAATTTGTAGTCGGTAAAATTGACACGTCCATCCAATGAATTGTCATGTTTCCTTTTATTTACATTAAGTATTCTCTTTTGGCTTGTTCACCCCCACCCCCCTTTAAAAACTGCTTGTATTTGCTTGAATTCACTGTGGACAGCAGAGATAGAGTTTCAGTGCCCAGGGAAACAGGTTTTCCCTCACTGTGCACAGGATAATAGATGCTTTGATTTGATTTATGACAGTTATGACTGGTAACAACAAGTAAAAGCATGAAGCAGAGCTAAGATACTAAAGGTAAACACAGTACATGCAGACAAATGAATTTTCCCAGGGGTGAGACCTGCATTAAAAGAAGAGCACTGACCATGAGCACAGACTTTCAAACAAGCTCCTGGTCAGACACACGGTTGGAAACATCAATCGAAGATTAGCTTACTTCTGCTTGCAGAGGGATCAATGCTGGCAGGCACAGAGAAAATCCACCAGGGGAGGGACATGAAGCATGGCGTTATAAAAAAAAAAAATAAAGTAGGTCGATGGAGGGCTGACTCTTTGTGGACACAGCTGGGTTCAGTCGAGTTTGGTTTCGGAGACATAATCCTTTGATAAATATATGATAAAGTCAAGTTTTCCCCTAGTGAAACAATTCCTTGTCATTTTAGTGCTTGTAACACATTACTTCATGTCAGGTATATTTCTTTCCTTTTAAAAATAGAAAAAGCAAATCCTTTGAATGGTCACTGTTGAAGGGCACACAGCTGGATCAGGGTCAGTTGCTGCTGCTGAACACAACGAGAACGGCCATGAGCACAAATATTGATGGAGATACTGGAGTGCTGAGCCCTGACATGGAGAAAAGTCATGGACATTAAGAGAGAGTTCCCATTCCACCTCAAAGCTTTGGTCTGGTTCTCAGGTTCCCCACAGGGGGAGAGGGGAGGAGAGGGGGGGGAGAGTCTGTCATCACACTGATTCCTGCTGGTGAATTCAGATCAGCTCACACACAAACATGAGCACATAAAGAAAATCATTCCTCACCACAAATAAAAAACTACCCAGAAACAGAACTTTACACAAATCACACAAACAAAAATACACATTGTAGAATTATTAATGTGCATCGTAACCTTCTGTAGTAATCTCCAAGTACTACAGACTCTAGGAAACTCTACATTTAAGAGTAATAATTTAAAAGTCATAAAGTTACAGTTGGTTTTTTCCCCACAGTCCATGTTTGTTCTCACCAGAAACATAAGGAGCTGGTTTCTAAGTAACATCAGCCTAGTTATCTGTGGCCTGTCAGTGCAGCAGGTTTGGGCAGAGACTCAGAAACACCTCCCTGATCTCTGCAACGTGTTGAGCCGATTACCAGGATCAGGTGTGTTTCAGCTAATCAGAAGCTGGAAGATACCGACTTAGAAGAGAGTGAAGCATAGGAAGCCAAATAGAATTTGTATTTGATTCTACAATAACCCAGAAGACTTTAGATCTTTTTGCCCATTAAGACAGGGATCAGAGCAGCAGCAATTATGGACCCTACAAACAGGCCGTACCAATTTGTACTCTTGTGCAACTGTGAAGATTATTTGTGATTAAAAGCAGCCAGTACAGTACAGCAAATGTAACATGAGGGGGAAAAAATATGATTAGGTGCATTTGTAACCTAATTTATTGTTTATGCACATACGTTTTTGTTGCACCTCTGTGCCACTGTTAACTAATGTCTCTTTTTAACTCGAATATATATTCTCATGGCGGCATAAACGTTTATGGTAAAAATTAATAAATAAATAAAATCACACGCACAGAAAGAAGTCAATACATTAGGAAAATATTACCACAGGAAATAAAAAAATACATATGCAGAGGGTACAGCCATTTGCTACCAACATGCCATGAAGTCTGCAGAATTTAGTCAAATGTTTGAGTGAGTGGCGCCCTCTGGTGGTCACTGGACTCAGTGACGCATTGACTGACCAACCAGCGTCTTACACAGAAGAAAGTTGCAAAACTTAGCACAACAACACACAACAGCATAAAAAGCTGTTCAAGCCTATTTGTTAAATCATCTTCTCCAAACCTGAACAGCTTGTACATACGGAAACCAAGTAGATGATGCTGTCTGCACTTTACCAGCACACTTTTTAGGTCATCATAGGAGTAGAAGTGCAACATTTCCCTCTCATCGTAGTCTAGTATAGGTAACAACTAAAGAAAATGTACTTGAGTACAGTACAAAAGCCTCCAAATACATATTTTCTAAAAAGTTAAAAAGAAGGGCTCGTCCGGGATTTGAACCCGGGACCTCTCGCACCCTAAGCGAGAATCATACCCCTAGACCAACGAGCCACGGTGCGATTCACGCCTTTCAGATCACACACGATACGTAATACGAGCGCGAAGTCTACGACTCTACAACGACATTAAACAAACAGCCTGTAGTTGATTGTCAAATAAAGCCAATTTATAAACATCATACTGGAGGTTTATTTATTTCTATTTTTATCAATAGAGTATCCGCTGCCTATCTAAGCACACACACACAAAATCACAATTGTTATAATAAACCAAGCTTAATTTGGACACACTTAATAACACCAACAGTTTATTTATTTATTTATTTATTTTTTGTTCTTTCGGCTAAGTTCAGGATCGTTAAAGCGGATCATTGCTCATGTTGATTTGGCACAGTTTTTTTTTTTTGATGCCATTCCTGACACAACCCTCACCAATTTCTACCGGGCTTGGGGATGGGCTTGGGCTTGGGGATGGGCTTGGGGATGGGCTTGGGGATGGGCTTGGGGATGGGCTTGGGGATGGGCTTGGGGATGGGCTTGGGGATGGGCTTGGGTTCAGTGTCTTGCGGCCACTGCCGCCCAATAACAAATACTTTTAGCCGTAGGTACAGTGATCAGCAAAACATGTCTGTGTGATTCTTTGTTAAGAACTTTCACACTGCTACAACTTGTTGTCCAAATGTTGAGTGTGTGTATCTATCCAACACATAATGTACTCAAAGGTGCCACAACGAACCAAAAACGCTGTGGTCAGGGCATGTACACTACTTTCTGCTTAAAATCCCACAATGCAATGCTTCCTGTTTTACACCTGTTTGTGATAACGCAGTATGACAATAGTTAGTAAGTGTCCAAAATTCTCAATTGACTGCTCATTAGTGTAAATAATATATGGCCTAGTGACTGAATGGATAGAGAGGGATTTCAGGCAGCCAAGGAGATTCCATCTATTATCTGGATCACTTATCCTGTTCAGGGGGGGTGATCCCAGCTGTCACTGAGTAAGAGGTGGGGTACACTCGCAACAGGGCCTTCTAGCTTTGAGGCAGCAGCGCTAACCACTCCACCACCATGCTGGCTACCAAAAGGTTTCAAATGTCGAATGCTATGATAACTTAGAAAGTTTAGCTTTGAGAAGGAGGAGAAAGTGATGATTGCTTCGTGTTACGACACGCAATGTTCACATTGACCATGATTAGGATTTATGGTTAACATGCTGAACAGCAGCCTATTAGAATTTATGGCTGACCTAATTCATTCTGGGTCACATCAATCTCCCCTTCTCCGTGTTTCCATTTAGAAACTCTCTGCCATTTTAAAATTGTTATCACTTTATGTAGTTAATGTTTCTAATTTAGTGGGAGTGTTATAGTTGGTTACTGTGAGCAAATATTGATTTAACAGCTGTCTGTATACTTGTATGTACTACTACTACAATGTATGTGACATGGTGCATTCATCTTGGAATGATCCATTGGAAGGTGGATAAATTGGGGATGCACGTGGTCAGCAACTGATATTAGGGGCCTAAAGGATGCTCAGAAAACATTCCTCACAGCACGAAACCCCCACCACAAGCCTGCTTTCTTGCCCCAAGGCAGACTGGCTCCTTGGATTCACACTGTGGATGCCAGATTCTGACCCCACCATCTGCATGGCTTGGCAGACATTTAGATTCCTTTGACCAAGATACATTTCAATATTTTCCAATATTTACCTGTCCCACTGGGCTGAGCCTGTGTCTCAGACTTCTGTTTTCGGCTTACAGAAGTGGAAGGCGACATGGTCTTTTGCCATTGATTAATGTGATGGGCATTCTTACGTATATGCTTTTCTACAATATACAATTTTAGAGACAACTGTTCTTTAACAGCTCAAAACAGTCAGACTGTTCTTCTCTGATCTCTGTTCTACCTCAACAAGGCTTTTCACAGACCGGCAGCTGACTGCTGGATGCTTTGGCTTATTACCTCAGTCTGAGTAAACTCTATAAACCATTACGTATGGACATCCCAGGAGATCAGCAGGTTCAGAAACACTGCAGCCTGTCTGGCATTAACAACTGTGCCACAGTCAATGTCAGGAGTCATGTTATTGTCCACTATGTCAGAGATTACTTCCAATGACTCCTTCACAATAAGAGACACGTTTTGTGTTGAAAATGGAGTGTTTCCAATTTAAAGGAGCACAGACAGTAAATTCACTGATTAGTCACAGGAGTAATACATTCTTTCGTATTAGAGTAATTTTACTTTTGTAATTGTGAAAAGTAGATAATTTGCTTAGTGCTTTAAACAGTCATCCCTGTCAAGAACGTGGTCATTCCCATCTTCAAGGGAGAAGACGGAGATGGACTTCTGAGTTTTGTCCTAAGCACCTTGCACTCCTTGTTGCTGCTAACAAGGCATTAAGGAATTGATTCTGTCCAACTCTGTCTTTCTGAATGTATGAATCAGACAGTGGCAGTTTTATTTTAAGAGACCATGTGTGAATTTCTGCATGTGTGAATTTCTTTCTTTTGGCAAATGTGAAAAACTGCTCTCAATGAAGGAGGCATATTATCAAGAAGCAGCATCAGACTGAGTAGATTAAAACTTTGTTATGATAGCAAAAATAAGACAAACAAATGTTCACACACTGCAAAATGGTTGTTTGATGACACTTTACTTTCAGGATACTACATATGAACATCGACCAAAAACATAAAGTCTGCGAACTCAGTAGCCTTTGACTGTTAAAATCCATGTCCATCGATGCCTTATACATACAACTGTGGAAGAGCTGTGGGGGAACTGTAGAGGAAGAAGCCCCCAGAGACTCTCAGTCAGTTTGTTTGCATGTCAAGCAAATGGCAGCCTCAGCCCAGACAGCCATAGCAGGAGGGGTTGGCACATATTTCACAAGGATCTGAAGATGTGACGATATACACTGAAAAGGAAAATCATAAACATAAATATTAACATGTTCTAAAATATGTTCTCCAACTCTCGAAGGCCAACTGTTCTATTTTTTGAAACACTGCTAAATACAATGTGCTCTGTGTCTAATGAGCTTAAATCGTCCCCAAAGAGTATTTACACAGATTGTCTTCGGCATTAGAATTACTATTTTATGGTGCCGCAGTTAAGGATGTGCATAAAACAATGTGCACACAGTGAACTCTAGTAATCTATCTGAGTGAAGTGAAGCCCGCTGCTGTCAGTGTCTTCAATCTCAAGTCAGCAGAGAGAGAGACAGCATGTGCCTCTGTGATAAAACTGTAGAGTCAAGTGTCTCTCTCTCTCTGTCTCTGTCTCTCTCTCTCTGTCTCTGTGTGTGTGAGATTGTTCTTGTAGGATCTTGGCCAATGCCAAATGAAGAAATCAATTTAACAGAAACCTCAGTAACTATAGCTTGGAGTAGTATGGCAGGTGAGATATTAGGATATTAGGATATTAAGGAATAGAGACATGTCCAGAAATAAGCTAAGATTTCAAGGTTTGATTCTCATATTTGTTGAAATTGTTGTACGGTTTACATAATTTATATTCTATTCAGCAAACATAATAGGTGCTGGTAGCTGATTCTGTTATCTGTTCCAGGCATTTCCCCTGGGTTCCACAATAACCGCTGAGCTAGAAAAACGAATTCAGCAAGGCCACATACACTGTGTATTTAGTTTTGTATTTTGCTTCAGTCTCGCTGTATTATTAGCAAAACTACAGTGCAGTACCCTCTGTGGGGGGCTGCTTCGAGATGAAAATTGTTTGCACATCTACATGCAGATCAGAAAACATATATTACCATAATGACTTTGTGCTAGAATAAATTGTGATGATGTTTTTTTTCCGTTTGTCTCTATCTTACCTAGCTGGGAGAAAACAATCCCTGCTCCTTTCCTTTGGCACACTGGCTGAAAGACCTGGGGCAGGAGGGGGTCGGTGCACACAGCAACAACACTTGTTTGTGCAAGGCGAGGGCTCATGTTGTCATCTAATTCCATCAGCTCCATCAACTGCTTCACTGCCTCCAAGGGGAAGCTCCGGTCTCCAACCTTAGGAGGCAATGAAGAGGAAAAATCTGACACCATTCAAATGTTCCAAGTGCAGGTGCTTTGATTTGAATACGCTTGATGTGAAATGCGTTGAAATGAGCTGAATTAGCTGTATTCTCAAACAGAGATAGATACGACTGGATCTCTACTTTAGTGGAGGCTTTGGAAGATAGAGTGAACGTGAATAGCACAAATAACAGGAAGTGCATTTCTCATGTCAGTAGAGGTGAAACATGCTCAGCATTTAAGTGGTCCAGAAATACACACATTCTCCAAAGATGCCCTTAAAATATTCAAAACAAAGCAACGGAAGAAATCAAGCAGCTCGATTGACAAGATAAAGAATTATAAAAGTAGTCAAGTGACAAGCTTGCTCACCTTCACCTGCACACCTAGAGCTCCCCTGCACACACACAGCACCAGAACAAGAAAAACACTGAGCATTCTCATTTTCAGATGATGCAAGATTCCTCTCAGTTCAGAAAAGGGTTTCTGCTGTGGTAGCTGTATACCGGCGTTGCATCTTCTTATAAGGTACCTGGAGAGAATAGTGAGTGATTTATTAACAGGAAACTGGCTCAGGAAAGTGAAGGGGGACACTCGTTAAAGATAGCAACAAAGGTAGTCTTTGTAAATGTTCTGGATCCTCTTTTTTACTTTACAACCACCATCCTTTTGACTTGTTTATAGCCTCTATTAGCATTGTTTTCTCCGTCAGCATGATATTTCATTATTGACTTTGGTTTTTATACTACTGGATCTGTTGCCTCAGTGCCGTCTAATAAATCTCATCCATCGTCTTTCTCCCACAGATATACGTCACAGAGGTGTCTGATAAAAAAGAGAGTGTACAACTACAGAGCCAACCCACAGAAGTCACGTTTGAAAAGCTGGGATTTCTGATAGAATGACGTTTGTTTGGATGCAATCCACTATTTTATTTGATGACAGTCAGAAAAGCACCTTAACATGGAGAAAGTTATTTTCCCACAAGCTTCAAGCTGTTTATTACTTTAAGTTATAAAAGTGAAAACTAGAAAAAGAACCAAGCCAGACACAAAGGTTGGTTTTGGTCGGAAGGAGAAGATCCATCCCAAAGTTAGAAAATATACAACCCTTTGAGCTTCTCCTGTAGCCTGGACTCAGAGACATTGGTTCAGCAGTCACCTCAGTAAAAAATCAATTTGTTTTGGCAGATTTTTGCTCCTGCTGAGTTAAAAGAGGAAACAAAGGTTTCGACTTTTAGTTTTCTTCTTTTCAACCTTAAAAGAGACTTTATTCATATTTTGGGCCGAGCCGTCTACCACCGCTGACAGGAACTACAATAGGCTGCTTCAAATAAAATCTTTAATATTTTACCCAACAGCCCAACCTACTAAACGTGAATATGAATAAAATGTCACATTATATCCAAAATTAGGGTGCAGTTTGTATCATGGAAGAGAACTACAATGTAATACATATAATGTACAGCCCCTTGTCCACAAAAATACAAAATACACACATACACAGTCACACAAACAGACACATACAAAAGTAACTATGGAATAATTAGCAAAATTAATAGACTTTCATTGATTTTCAGGGATTTCCACTGAAAGAGAAATGAACTGGTTGCAGCATGAAGATTCTGATAGACATTTTAAAGACACATCAATCAGACCAAAGTTTCATGTAGAAACTGTGAATTGATGTTGTGTCAGGGAAAACATCTATCATCCTATCTTGATTTAAATAATAATTTACTTACTATTTAAATCGCGACAAATAATGTAAGGTTAAGACAAAAGACATGTTTATAAAAGATAGTCAAATCCAAATGACTAAATTTAACATCTTTCTGATTTCTGGTTTCTGATAAACCTATATGTCAAACGTAATCAAAAGCTTTGTGAAGAAAGCAAAATGAAAATCATAATGAAAAAGGTCCAGGTCCTGAAAAATGTAACATATACTATATCATGGAAAATGTAGAAAGAAATATTATGATTAGTTAAAATAGACTTATTTTAGAAATAGAATTATAAATATTAGATCTTAAAAGGAGGGAATTACTTGGGCAGTTCATGTCCCAAACTAGACAATAGATTATACGATGTGCAGGACATGAATCCAAATCTCAGTGATTATTAAAGTGCACTGCAGCACACAGAAAAGGAGAAACAAGTGTCAGCACCTGTGTGTTGCTTTTCTGATGAAGAAAGATTAAAAACGTGGATTGTAAAAGTCCCAGTATTTGTCTCATCTTACTTACGTGTTTGTTTGATTTAATCGTGAGTACGATCAGAATGGAGACAGCAGCATCACCATAAATGACATCCATAATCCTGGAGCAGGAAAAATTTGTTTGCTTTCTATGAAGCTCAGGAACAAGTTTCCAAAAAATTCTGTATTATTATTCTGTATAAGTAATATTTAATTTTTTCTCCCTACCTTTCTAAAATGTGTTGGTTTTCATTGAAAGATATTTCACATAAAGAAACAACACACAAGGTGATTAATAGTAGCTATAACTCTGGTTGTAATTTTAGTGTTTATCATATTTTGCAGTGCTGTCGATAACACAAAATGTTTCCACCCATAAAGCAAAAAAGCACATGCTCATCTTATATTAATTATGTGCCTTCAGAAGTCAAAGCAGTGAGTATACAGAATGTGTCCAGGTGGGTTTGCAGTATGAACAGGCTACATAATTATGTAGCCTGTATAATTAAATAGTTTAGCTTAGTGAGAAAAGTTGCACCAAATAAATTATTCACAGTGTCTGAGACCAAAGTCATGGTGCAGGAGGCTTGAACAGATGTTGTCAGGTGTGTTAATAATAGCATCTGCAGCAGATTGAACAACGGAAAGAAGCAACTCATCACAACTTGTGCAGCCACAGCCTGTTGTCACCACACTGGGCAATAGGACTCAAAGAACAAATGTAAGCTCCACAATCTTATTCGTGTGAGGTGAGGGTGAAGAACAGGGAACCACACCAACCAGTCACAACGTAGTGGTGTTATTATTGTGGGGCACAGGGGTCAGCATGGACACAGACCCCTCTGTGGCTCCACAGCTGCCTTTTTCACATGCCTTGTCCAGCACAACTTTAAAACCACAAGGTGCTATTCATTGTGTGCAACGCAAAATACCGTTCAAAATAGTGAAATAACGGAAAATGACCATCAAAGTTCTCAGCCACTTTGGCCTATTCATCCCACCACCGTAGGTATTTCTGTAAAAAAGCTCTGATGAACACCACCAATGCACCACATCATCAAAAAGAACATAGACATAAACATAGAAACAAATTTCAATGAATGAACCTTTATTTTCAACACAGCCATTAGAAATGAGTTACTACAATTGTTTTATTCCATCCACATAGTATATATATAAAAATCTGTGCATACTGTAGTAATAGTAATAGTACTACTAAGAGTGCGTTTTATACAGTAAATTGGCAGAAAAGAACAGAATGTACTGATTAATCAGTGAAGACATTTATATTCCAAACAATGTTAATAAAAAGAGAAAAAAAGAAAATGAAAACTATTTTAAATATGTTTACAAATCTTGGTAAGACAGAAATGTAACAAGGTAAAGTAACAGTTTTAAAACGTAATTCAGTTTGTCTGATTTTTGTTTTTTGGGCCTTTTCTATTTAACATAAATGCATAAAGTGCCCGGTAGAACAGGTCAGAAAATCTACATTATGGACCCTTCAAGTCACTGTCTCGTCACTGCAGTTCTTGTTTTTTTTTTCTTTCATGTCTTAAGTTAGCAAAAAACAATTTCTGGCTTGCTAGGTTAGTTTAGCAGCCAGTACAGGCAGCAAAGGCGCAGATCTCACAGACGTCCAAGGGAACCGCAGCTGAAATACAGACAAGAAACAAAAGGACAGATGTCAAATACAGTCATGGCTGACCTGCACTTTATTATTCATGACCTGACATATTCAGTTGTCGTTCCATCACAAAAATGGGCCATTAAATTAATAATATTCTTACCTAGTCTTGCGAGAGATGCAAATGCTGCTCTCTGCTTACAGAGGGGCACAAACACCTGTGGGAGCATGGGGTCAGCACAGAGGGACATGGTGCTCATTCGTAATCGTGGGTTTTGCTGTCCTCGTCCGCCACTACTCTCTGTCAGTTCCTGAAGCCTCTTCACAGCTTCCAGAGAGAACGACAATCCATTCTCCTAGAAGAAGCGCAGGTGTTAGTGACTGCAAACCAACCAAAGGCACAGTTTGCTAAATAATCTGGCAGTACAAAAATAAATGGCAGAAATCTATGATCTACAAAAAAACATGTTTGTTGTGTTACTTCTGCACTGTAAGTCATAGGAAACGCAGATAAATACAGTTACTCCTTCTTCTAACAAGTAGCAAATAGGATTTTCCAGGCCAGCCCAGGGAAGTGTCATCATGAACACATCTGTCATGTAAAAATATGAAGTGATGGACTTACTTCGACTTGCACTGCCTCAGAGGTCCAACCCAGAGCAAGGACGAGCAGAGTGATGGCGGCAAGTGTAGCCTTCATGGTACGAGGTGTCAGCAGTTTTTCTTGCAGCGTTTGTCTCTTGTCGTGGATGTGTTAACCAGCTGTCGGCTCAGTGTCTGCTTTTCCTCGTCCACCAGCCTCCTTTTAAACCCTTCAGCCCTGCAGTCACGTGACTAGAGGTGCTACGAATGGAAGGAAAGTTTTCTTTTTCTCACAGGTTAATGAATAGTGAGGGAATTTTACAGGGCTATAAAGAGGAATCTATAAATCCTACTTTGACCTCACGGTCTGTCTGATTATTTTTATGGATCTCTGGGCTACTACCCCTGGTAGTAGAAGTAGTTACACCTGTGGTGGGTTAAACAGTTACCGCGTGTGCCACTGATGACCATAAAGCCGCACCAGCCCATTGTTAGAAAAGCTTGTTACTCACACCAACGAAAATTACTGAGGTTTGTTTTAAACACTGCATTAGGTCAAATTAAACTCATAAGTAGTGTGTTTCGTATATATGGTTTTCTCAGGGGGTCATAATATTCTATTATAGTGCTTGTTTAAATGCGGGTTATTAAATTCATTGCTCTCCTGTCCTATATTGCCTTTATATTGCTTTATCACCTGATAAACAAAAACACACCCTGCAAAAAACTAAGCTGAAGCGAACAGATAAATCTTTATGCAAATATTGTTGACACGTGAGATACGTGCTGCACAAATTACTGCTGCTTTCTACTTCTGCAGCAGAAATTATTACGTTTTGTTTTGTGTTTAGGCCTTGAGTCCAGATACAGCTGAATTTAATTGCCAGCGACAACAGTAAGTTATAGTTTGTGAAAGGCCTTCCGGCCAATTAGACAATGGGTGTGTGGAAACACAGCTGTAAAAAGTCTGAAGAAGTGGGTGTTGGTTGAACATTAAGCTTAGGAGATGGATCACTCGGTTGATGCAAACTCCGTGCCAGAGTTATTCTGTTTCAGTGACATAATCAACAACACTTCAGCACTGACAGTGTGCAGATTTGTTGCAAGGATCAAACCTGTGACCTTCAGGTAGTGACACAACTCTCTAATTACTATACCTTTCATGGACATCAGGAGGCTGTGAACTAATTCATCACTTGTTGCACCCACAACATGCAAGGCAGGGACACATTGGTGAGGCTTTTAATGAGCTCATTACACACAATTCTTTACACAGACCATGAAGTATGTGTCTGTCTACCTAACAGACCCAGGGTGACACAATGGATCTCAACACTTACATCTAACTTTCTGTCAGATAGAAATAGTGATTGAAACAGAAAGATCCCTGTGCCTGTAATGAAATTAGCAATGCCCGAAATTGTTGCTTATAAGATGATACCCAAGAAATAATAAAGATAAATTTGTTAAAATATTTTTTGAAATGCTGTTATTTGTATAGTCACATGATGTATATGTGCTACATAATTTAACTTTGGCCTAAGCGCTGTTTTATTTCAAAATAAAACTAAAATGCAATTGTAGTTATACAATAACCTACAGCAATTCTGTTCATTGTGATGTCGGTGTTCCAAGCAAATATTGGCAATAAGTGTAGCTTTTGTTTTCTACTTTCCAAATACGCTTGAATCAATAGATATTCTTATAGCTGTTTTGTGATTCATTCGTAAATCCATTTAGTGCCAGCATATTTGTGTGTTTAATCAAAGCATAATATAGAATAAAACACCTTGTTAGCAAAAACGTGCATCTACTTGTGTTTCCTCTAGATTCTGCTGTCTAGCTACTGGGTGTGTAAGTGGTTTGCATGTGTCACCTCTGAGACAGTGTAGTAACCTGCCCAGGGATGATGATGACGAGGGGATGGGCTCTTGCCTGCAGTGGGAGTGGTACATGAGGCAGAGATTGCATTGTAAATCAGTAATCTTCATTTCAGATGGGTAGGGCTTCACCAAATACAGCGTTTTGCAATCAGGCTGCTATGAAAGCATGGAAGGTGTCTTATGGACGGAAATGTGTGGGCGGCACAGTGTGACGTACAGCAGAGAGAGAGAGAGTATTAAAATGTCCAAAACTTTCACTGGCCATGTGAGTTAGTGGTGGGCTGAAGGTTTTATAGCACTGAATAACTTATCTACTCTAAAACAGCTGGTGCTGCTCCGACAAACTTCTTATATGTTTGTGATTTAGAGCGAATTGACTTCATAATCCAGAGGTAGTAATATGAAAGTTTAGAGTTCACCTGTTCTTAGCTAAATTTACTGTTTGACAAACAGACAGTGAGAAATAGCCTCATAGTCAAGGAAAGGAAAGGGTTAATTATTCAATCAGGTAAGACTAACAAGCATTTAGTCTGGAGAAAAAGAAATCACTGGTCGAGTGTGAAGAGAATACATCTGCATATGTAATAGACGCATTCAAATCTCCGACACTTCATATTTCAATCTACACAAGTAATGATTCTCATGAAATGTATAAATATATGTCTGTGTATACATCCTATGAGTATCATGGGTATTAAATCTTCTAAATTCCTAAACCTGCAATTATTATATTTGGCAGTTTGAGGGCAAAAATTGGTATCTTTTAAAGTTGTAACACTCAACATGTTGCCGAATGATTATGTGCTTCCATATCTAATAATTAAAAAGTAAAATAAAGCTTTGAGATGTTTTTTTTTGGTGAATTGCCTCCATAAGAATAAAGTTGAATTGAATAAAATTAATTACTAACGTTGTAGAACTGCTGTTTAATCGTTCTACAAGGAATCATGCTTTTGAGGCATAATCCATGATTATGCTACAGTAGGCACCTTTCTACAAGATGAATGCAAAGCTACAACTTTCCCAAGTTTAACAACTAAAACAAGGTTATGTTTGGAAACAAAATTTCGGATGGTCCAGAGGAAAAAATGCAACACACTTAAGAAACGTCTCAAACTTACAAGTTCTCTGCTTCACCTCCTCCATGATCAAACCTTCTAACCCCTCAGTTACTCGTAATACGTATTATAGCTAAACAAAATTTCAGAAGCTTGTCATATCTAGTATCCTTGGATAAATTTGATTTAGTTCTTTTATCTTTTGTTATTAATAACTGACAGAAGACCAACAGGAGTTCACGAAGGAAAGATGTTTCACAGAGAAACACATAATCACTCTAGAATGAATCGCATTTAAAACTACAGTGACATTGCATCCTTTCCTGTTTCTGCGAAGTAAAAACTACATGCCAACACTCATTCAGTGTAAGGCTGTGTCCAAACCTGATCTTTAATGCAGCTCCACACTGTTAATGCATTTGGCCCTAATTATTAGATCAATGCTGCTTCTCCACAGGAAGACAAAACATGATTTCTAACAGAATGTGACTCATACATCTTCTGTGAAAAAGCCAGAAATGAGCAGCTTTATTTCTAGTAGGTTACAACCAGATATTTGTCAAAGCTGGAGTGAGTGAAGCAGTCATATAATGACCCTCATACAGTGAACCCTCTATTCTTGAAAAGGCCTGATTGCCGTATTGTTTTGGACTCGAGCTTTTATTAAAATAGTAACCTACTCTCTTGGACACTTATTACAGTTTTTCAGACAGTGCTCATGTGTGAAGACCAGAGAAGTCTGTACAATAATTACCTGCTGTCAGTGATTTAATGACTTTTTTGAAACTGAATGCTCTGTGCACAGTCACATACTATATCATTATGGTTATTACATCACTGTTTATATGTATCGCATATATTTGCATTTAATTTACTGTCTATTTCAGTCATGTGAAAACCATGTTATTATCCAAAGGTAGTTGTGGGCAACTAGAAATTGAGAAAGAAGTTGTTGCGAGAATTAGATGAAAAGATTGATGCAACACGTTTTTAGAAAACATATGAAGCCACAGTTACCATAAAGTAGGGTTGGGAAATACATCTTCTTATTCAATTAATTAGAATTGTTATTTTTTTAACAATAATAAAATCTAATCGCTGGTGTCACAACATGCATGCGACTACTTGTTGTCTCACATAGCATTTGGGTTTGTACCTCAGACCATAAACTCCTGACTGAAGATATAGACAAATCATCTGTGTCAAGAGTCACAAGATGGGCAATAAGAGGATTATGGACTGTTCTGAAACAAAAACAACTAAACTAATACCTAAAATGCCAAAAACTAGTCAGCTGATAGAGCTGATTGTATCATTTGGCATTAGACAGAAATACTAAGTGACTACAAAATGTGTCTGTGGTGTCTGATTGAAGACGACCCCATCTTGTATTTAGAACCGTTATGATTAAAATATAATTTTCAATATAAATAATTAATTTATTTTAATAAATAACTGGATCAGATTTTGGCACTGACTATGTTTTTGAGACAGTACAGGGCTGTTCCCACTGGTGATGCATCAACACAATACAAAATTTAGATGGTGAATATACAAAGCAAACTTTAAAATGACAAAAACATAATAATGATTCATAAAAAGCTACTCAACAACATTACTTTGATGTCGAGTCACGGCATAGGAAATTGGTTCTGTTATGGAAAATCCCATTGCCAATCTTAAATCTTGTGCTTGGAGTGTTGTGCTTCGCCCCCTTTGTCAGACTTGGGCCAACAGTGGCAGCTTAACTACAAAGCTCTAAATTGACATAATTGTCTTGTCTGGGTCCTGCATACTAAATTTGTGGAGATTCATCTAGAGTGTCAGATTTATCACTGACTGATTTATTCTTCACCCATAAATCTGTGTTAATGTCACCTGCAGGCTTGACGTCATTCTGGTTGGTATCATATCTGCTGCCACTGTTCCCATCACTTTGTTAACGCATTGTAGCTTCATCTAAACTCAAACTTATATGCTGCCTTCACATTAAAAGTTTTCATTTTATGAGCGACTGGTCCAGTCCTGTTCTTTCTTATCTGGTTTGACAGACTTGCAAGAGGTCAGCAACTAAATCCGAGGCGGTCGGAATAAATTGTATGATATAAATATGGCTAAGTTGGTGGATATGTTATCATTTCTAACTGTCTAATCACCTTAAATTTAGGAAAGTAAGAGAACAAATGACATGCAGTGCATAATTTCATGATAGTTCATGTGCCCCTACCTGAAAGTGTCAGTCACAGATATGTGATTACCCATGTTCTGTTTTCTACCTAAACATGAAAGTAATAAAGCTGACAAGATGCAGATCTGGTTGCATTTTAAGTGGGCATCAGCGTTATCTTATCTGTTATGGGAATTAGAAAAAGAAAGAGTTGTACCAGTATATGCCTAGTACAAAAACAATAAGAGCAATGTTTATCTGATTAAGGGAAGTAACTTATTAGCTGCATTGATTACAAGTATCCAGTTTAAGTGAAGCCGCACGTACATCATAGTGCGACTGATTCAAAGATGGCAGTGTGATTTTGTTTATGTATTAGTGGCAGTCGAACTACATTTGGATCATATAAAATGATATGATTATGACTTTGGGTAGGACTTTGTGCCACAGGCCGCTGTCACATTTTAATCAGCCTGTCATTTCTACATCTCTCTTCTTTTGTTAGCGTAAGAAGAAACAACAATTGAGTAATGTCTTCATTTTATGTTTATTATTTTATCGGTCAGTACACATTCGATCCAAATATTCCATGCAAACAAGTTGCGAAACATGAAAAATGTGATACTGGGGAATAGCTAAATGACAATGTGCACGTTCAGCCCGAGACATTAAATAAAGTGATGCTGAGGATATCAGCTTCGTTAATAGCTTCAAAAACAAGACCTTTCAATAAGAATCCTACCACTACTGAGTGTGGCTTCGAAATGAAAACAGGAACAACCAGATTTAACACAGAAAATATGTTTCATACAAAGATTTATGACGACATTTCCACCAACCTAAACAGTGCTGTGTTTAGTGCTAACTGTCAAATGTCAGTATACTAGCACACTATAAACATTTATATGAAGTGTACCCATCAGTGTTTTACTGACACACAGGCTTTTGCACAATCAATTCTGATTATTTTATTCTTAACATTTTTATTATACATTCTGAAAGTTTTTTGATTTCTGATGATGAAGGAACACTTGTACTAGCTCACGGTGCACCGTTATTATGTTAGGTCTAGAACTCAAAAGTGCAAAAGTTTGCATCCACCTTGATGAATTTATTAAAATAATTTGAATTTCTGATGAAACAACATTTGTACAGACTAAACGTGTATTAAATATTACGCTGATGGAAAAAGCCCTTTGTTTTACTCTGCCATTTCAAAATAAAGGGATGAAAATGTTGCCCCCAATTGTAGTGTTTACAATTCCTCAATGAATGATGGGAGTCGGCAGTTATATATTATACTTGAAGATTTGCTGCCTTGCACTGTTCCCGATGTCCTGCCAACAAAATTAGCTACCACTCACCCTGTCAGCAATGCAGTGTTATTTTTTTCTTTCAGGTCTGTGCTTCTAGTACAAGTAGAAATGGGTGCAGTTGAGAATAACAATCTCAAATCTCTAACAGCCATGTCAAATTGAGATTGAGTGAATAATTATCTTTTGTGATTGTAGTTTGAACCCCTCGGTATATGATGATTTTATTTGGTTAGAAAAAGAGTGAGACCTGGTTTGCTCAGGTAACCAACCCCCTACAATACATGACGGGCTCCACAGAGAAAAAATTTATTTGGTTGACAGCATTGTCGAACCTCAAGTCAAGTTCGTGGAAATGTCAAATTTAAGCATTCACTTTGAGAGAGCGTAAGAAATTTAATAGACCTCATTCAACATGATGTACTGAAATACAGCGGGGTTATTAATCTTGGATATATAAGCAAATAAATACATTTGCTTAATGTTCAGGTCAAGGTATTATGTGAGGTGATGGCTGCTGCACGTGCCCCGCTATCATGACACAACTATCAGCAGCATTTTATTGAGGTAACAAAACGTGCTTTGTGTTGTTTGCATGTGATCCATGCGTATACATTTTAAATTTTCACACTGTCACCTCTGATTGTTTTTGTTTTATAAATCATCACCTCAAAGCAAAGAGCACAGCTCTTTTGATTTATGTCCATGCACATTTCAGAGTCTTTTCAAGGACACTCGTGGAAACCTACCATGTGAAGGCCAAACATGTTCATTAGAGGAAATCCATCAAGAGGAACTGTAAAAGATACAATATCCAAGATTAATAACCCTGCTGTATTTCAGTGCATCATGTTGACTGAGTTCTATTAAATATCTTATGCTCTCTCAAAGTAAATGGTTAGTTTAAATTTGATATTTCCACAAACTTGACAAGTTCGACAATGTAGTTAATCAAACACAGAGGAAATTTACCAAGTTTTGGTAACAAGTAATGGAAGCAATTCAATCTTTTTAATTTTTTTATGTTTTGCTGAAAAATATTAATCTATGTTTAGTTGTATAGATGCATATTCTAAAGAAACTTTCATCAAGAGACAGAATTAAAACATAAAACTTCTGAAACCTTTATGTAAAGCACAGATGCCAGATTTAAAACAAACAGCATATTATGAGAACCAGAAAATTATATTATTATTATTATTATGATGATTAATTATATTTTCTGGCTGCCATTTAAGTGGGCTACATTTGTTACTTTATGTTACTACCTTGGATGCTATTTCACACAGGTTCATTTGGAAGAGAACTCAAAAGTGTGTCAGATCACATTTTAGGGTTCATACACCTTTTAAAAGATGTAAAATATTCCAGCTTTTGCAGCACTTTACAACTGTGGTAAATTAGATATTTGCACAATTTAATAAATCCTGAAAATTACAATTAAAAAATGGCAATATGCTATAAACGACCAAAATAATTTTTTTAATAGCAGAAAGACAATTAAAATAGAAAGAAATTAAGATACAAACTCACTGGACAAATAATATTCAATAAATTAAAACAAAAAGTAAGAACCTTTGTCTTTGTATTGTGCAAATCAAAATAAATCTTGATTTAACAAACATGAACATTAACAACACAAACTCGTGCCAAGTAAAGCAAAAAAGTTGCATTATACACCTACTAGGCATAACTTTATGATCAATGTGCAATTTAATGCAGCAGCTCAGACTTGAATTTTACATTTACAAGGTTGTCATTTATTTTTTATGGTAAAAATGTCATAAAGGTGATAATTTTACTATGTGTTGATTACTCATAGCTGCTGGTGGCGTCATACTGGGCTGCATTATATTAAGACACGTTCTAATGTTTTGGCCATGCTGTTTAAAATGAATGAGAAACCAAATGAAAACCACGTGAAAACCTTTTTTTCCACTTGCTATAGCCGGTTGGCTGTTTATGCAGTGCCATGTTTGCTGAATATTATAGATGCAGAAAGTTACTAATGTTACTGTGACTATTAAGTAACGTTGGGTATGTACACTGCATATTCCATAAATGAGCGGGACATAATTGACATGCAATACTAGCATTACCACACTAACACACACCTACTAGTGGCTAGCATACTACAGCTAGTGGTTAGCATAAACATTAACTTATTAAGTACTTATTAAGTATTACATTTCGATACTACAACACAGATATTGTTTAAAGCATTTTCAAGTACTATATGAACCCTGACATTCGTTTATGCGTAGCAGTATCTGCACAGACTGAATGGCAAAGCTGTAACAACCTCCACTCCTGAGCTTTGTTTGTATTTAGTAACAAGTGAATCTGTGGACTCGGCCCTTGATGCTGATGGTCGAAAGGCCGAACTTGCAGTTTCTGTTATCTTAATCTCAAACCTGATGAATAAGAGCTTTGCAGCCAGTCAAGTGTGAGCAATTAATGTTGCATTAATTGAGTTTGGCCACTTTGGACCAACACAACAAGGAGAGCTGTGAAATTAGTTTTAGTATTAAAGACTTGTTGGTGTCGGTTTGATAAAGTCCACCATTCACTTTCGCCAAGCTCTGTTTTGCTTTCCACCAATCTACTTTGTCAACCCACCAGTCAGTGTGTGTGCAGATTGATGATGAGCAGGTAGTGTGCAGTGTGTTTATCCTGTGTGCTGCAGGTGGCAACAATCAAGCGTTGTGAGTGTGGACCAAAATATTAAAGCACCAGGGTGAAAAAAACTACACCAATGAGCTGATCGAGGTTGTAACTCTTCAGTTCTGGGAAACTGAAGGGCTGGATTTTTAGTTTAAGGGCACTGAAAGTTGTGGACCATCATGAAGTCAGCAAACAGAACGTCGTGTCAAGGGGACATTTTACATGCGCTGGGTTTTATGTACAGTGATATAGGACTGTGTATTTTGATTAATTGCTAACTGAAAGGGGTGTTTTAAAATAGATGCAGCAGTCATATCATGCACACAAACACATAGGTGTGTATAAAAGCTAAACTACTGTGCCCTCTGTTGGTAACCTGAGATCTCATGTGCGACAACTATTTATAGCTGAAAGAACATCTGCCTGCTTTAGTCTGTTGGAGCCAGAGCTTGGATACAACTGAAAATGCTGTCAATGAGAGATTTTGTAGAACAACATAGTATAATTTTCCATGATCTTTTCATCCGTTTTGGTTGACAGTTGAAAGTAAATGCAGTGTGTCCAACAAAGTATGCTGCGTTTATTGCTTCCTTTATAGTGATGCTTGTTTTTAGACCACTGCTTTTCCGGCAAACACAACAATAGTGCTGATTTAGTGCTTCATGAAAGGTTTCTGCCTTTGGCCTCTGGTCTGGGCACAATTATTTTGAGATAGTTATGATTTGCCAATGTTGTGTTTCATATTTGTTTAAGCTGTAGTTCATATATAGCTTAGCTACAATAGTTAGTGCAATTCTGCACAGTTTAAGTGTTTTGGGTTTTGCTAAAGACGCATCATTGATATAATCTCTCTTCTTGTGTGACAGCTACCAGCAGCTGACACAAAAAGCAGCTGTGGGGTAAAACTGCACCTTTCACTGGGCATGAGAACTGATAACCACTTCTTACTGTTATCTGATAAAGGGATGACAACTGTGGCTTCTTTCTTATCCTTTCTATCACTTGGAGAAGGTGAGAACGTGAGCACCGATCATGTCAGACTGAGCTGCTGAGCCCCTTTGACCTCTTGTTTTCACTTTTTTGTCTACAGTGTTCTTTTGCATAACAGTTCACTGACATCAGCTGTGCTGAGCAATTATTAGATTGAACAGAATTGAATTTTGCAATACACAACATGATGGTGACGTTTCTCTCCACAGTATTAAGACAATGAAGCAGGCTCTACCTTTAAGTGGCTTGAATCAATACTTTTAAATAAATAATTAGCAACACTTACTCACTTACTAAAAAATGTACCTCACAGTCATGAAGGCACAGAGAAGAATTACCCAATTCTGCAGTTCCCATCAGCTTTACAGATTTTTATATGTTTTGGTTCACTCTGTGCTTTGGCTCTTCTCTCTCAATGTGGTCTAGCAGTCAGTTACTGTAGGTTTTCCGTGTTGATGTGCAGTGCTGCATATTATTACAAGTAACAGTACAGAGGGACTTGGGCCGTGAGGGCTCTATGGCCATGGCTCTGGTTTTTCCGTGGATTTGTTAATATTCTAGTCTTGCTCTGTTGCCCTTAATATGCAGCTGCTCAGATCAGTGCAACAGACACCTGCTCAAACACTCCAATGTCATTTCTCCTCTGCAATGCTTTTTGCAGTTTCCTGCAACACATTGCATTCGGTTGCTTGTTACAGTGGACAAAGTCTGAACTCACGGGATAAGCTGAAAGGGCAAAAAAATAAAAAAATAAAAACCTCCCTGTACCCTACACTAACTCACACTTAGCCCTTTGTATTGTGTCTAGTAAGGAAAGAATTGTTCTTCAGACCCTTGTGTGCTAATTAAATTGAAAATAGAAGCCTGTTCTACAGAAGGACTTGGACCTTGGTATTTCAGTCCCTGTACCTTTTGCACATTCACACAGTGAATCATGAAAATAGATCATCATAAATCATCATGAAATAAGAGCAAAAATGTAAGTCCATATAGAGAAGGTCAATTGTATGGATTATATGAAAAACAGTGGAAATTCAGGCTGGAAAAAAAAAAATCATTCTCTAGCATGAAAGTTTCCAGTATTTCAATGTAATGTAAATGTAAAGGTGAAATAAACAATGTAAAGCCACATTAGGTTTAAACGGCAAAGGCAAGTTTCAGACAATTGCTAGTGAGTAAAAACAGCATGCATGGTGTGTACTTTGGATAGATACAGTAAGTGTTATGTATTCACCATACAAAATAAGGGAAGCCATACTAACACTGAACACTAATAAGAATCACAGCGTTCTGCAGATCACTTAAAAAAGTAATGGCATTTGAGCAAAGAATGGATTTGAAGTAAGTAGGTCATTTGCTCTTCAGAGGATGAGGATGATGCAGCCTGAATAAGTCTACACACAAAAATGCAGCAGCTTGTCTGGTCAACATGGACAGCAAAATGTTGATCAGTGCCGAGGCAGATGGTGGTCAAACTTGATTCAAAACTTTCAACAGAGGAGCCTGTTTTTTCATATGAATGGATGTTTGTATGAATGGATGCTTAAGATAATGCTTATGCACATAAACCTTGCCGCCAAAAAGAGCACAATAGATTGAACTGTATCAATTATGAGCTCCGTGTCAATGAATGAGCCAACCAGAGAGGGAGACCCCAGACATGGGGCAATGGGTTGTGGAAGGTCTTTGTTCGGCTACAGGTTGGTTATTGTAAAACAGCATTTTCAGACAAAATAAAACTTATTTAAACGTAAGTTAAGATAGTTTTTTTGCTCTAAATAAACTCAAGATAAATCTGCATTGTGTCTGTTTAAAAAAGGAAAACTCTACCTGTGCTTTAGGACTGATGGGTCTGATTCCTTTAAATCTATGTTTACCACCAGACACAGCTTCTGTATATATTGACACATTTACAAGTTTTCAGATGTCTCTACATGAGTTGCATCATTTCAAACTTTCTACCTCTTCAACTGTGGTTTTCAAAACAAAAAAGTCTTTTACCTGTTGTTACAGTCTTACGCGTAATTAATTCAGACTGAGTTTGCCTTTAATGCACTTTGTGCTCTTCCCATTTTCCATAATGTCCAAAAATCCCAATTTGCCCACTTCTGCCAATTCCATGTTAAATGTGCTCTGGGTCAGAGAAGGCGGCAGAGTTTCTGGGTTTTGTTTATTCGGTATTTTTTTCCCTTTGTGCTGTAGTTTTAACTTTCAAAGGTCTCCTTGAGCCCATCCGGTGATTTCCACTGCAGAACAGTGTATGTTTTTAATGTAGAGCTGCCTGAGGGCCTGAAGATCACAGCCGTTCAGTACTGGTTTTTAGCTCTGTCTCTTGGTGCAGAGATTGCTCCAGGTTCTCTGAACGTTTTAACGATATTTTCAACTGAAGGTGATGAAACCTGCAAATTATTTGCAATTTTATGTTGAGAAATGCTATTCTAAAGAGTGTGAACACACTTTTTTTTTTACGAAGGTTTACAGACTGAGGTTCTCTGGGATGAGCTTTTTAATACTGAATCACGACACTGACCTGTTGCCAATTTAACCTCATCAGTTGGGAGATGTTCCACTGTTTTGTTTTGTTTTTTAGTATTACAGAACCTTTCCAGTCTTAATTACATTTTTTAAATAACAATCCAAAATTCTGGTTTTAAACATCTGATTTGTTTTCTATGTACCACTTGCCATCAAAATGAGGTTTACTCTAACTCCTCTCACAACACTGCTTTCTCCTTTCGATTACATTTCACACAATGTACAGTCACACTGTGATTCATTTTTATACAATTAAATGAAATGGGGTTTCTTAAAATCAGTGTGACATCTGTTCTTATTTATTTCTTGAATGTGTCTCTTTCTGTTTGACTCTGCTTACAAAGGACATCGGTGACATTACCAAAGCCAACCCACTCAAGGAGGGAGTTTAATATTTATACACAAACTCCACCAGACTGTGGGGTTTATTAAGAATGTCTTATTCAGACAGCATTGCTGACACTGCCTTCAATCATGCTGATTTGTTTGGTTTAATTGCAGCTAAGTTACACATCAGTCTACTTCTTCTACTGACTTTGCAAACTAAGTGCTGTAGGACAGACAGTGTTTTGCGAACAGCATTTTGATACTACACACCCGATTTTCAAATGTAGCTTGTGAAACACTTGATGTCACCTAAAACTTTACCTGTCAAATGCTGAGCATGTGAGTCATAAAAAAAATGTCTATACTTAGCTCTTTGACTTGAATTATTTATTCAGTGTGGCGCTTTCACACCTGAAGGACATTCAAAGTGAGAGTCAAAGATGGCACCATTTCATACATTTTCATGTGTGCATGATGAAACACAATTTGCTTACTGATAAATGTGACTGTAGTGTAAGTGATGGTGGGACAAAATCCACATTTTCATTGGTTGTGTTTCTCCAGAGAGCATTTTTTTTGCTGAGCTTCAGTGGAGCAACAGTAACACAAAGATGGAATTTTATATTTTAAAAAAAGACTTTGAGAGCTATCCAATTAATTTGGCTGACTCGGACTACTGAACCTCCATTACCTTCAGATTAATTTGAACATATTTTTGCACAGAAAGATGGCTGTGGAGTTTGCTCAATGTCATCTAAATTGAAAGCATATTGTGCTCACATTAGGAATCGGTGACCGATTTTAACTTCAGGGAGACAAAAAATTTATCTCAGTGTGCAGACTTGAAATAGTGTGAACCAGGGATGGATTTCCAATACTTCCTACTGGACATAGGCCTATGGGATTGAGAAGTCAGAAAACCCCACAGCTATATAACCTATGACAAAGAGATGCATGGTCCCAAAGAGACAACAAATTGCCTAAAAACAAACATTGACAGAAAAGGTGTCACAGACGGTTGGCAAATGACTGAAAAGAGAAAGATAAACGGAAGGTAAATCTTTATGCATCAAATCTTGTGTTTAATTAATTGACCAAACTCCACATTGCATCATTGAAAGTCTATGAAATGTACAAAGAGCACGAATAATGGGCTCAGCCGTTCACCCCATCAGTCCATCACCAAGTCGATTTTAGTTATGCAGCTCAAAATCATGAAGACAAACAAGCAACAAAACAGGACACCAGTGACCAAAGACCTATAGGAGAAGGTTCCTCATTTCCAACTCTGTCTTATAGTCTGCTGCCCATAGGAACACGGACCCAGTTTTCATTCCTCTTCTTCATACAGACCTTTAGAAGATGCCCTTTTAATGCAGCTTTAATGGACATGATTTAAGGCCAAATCCACAGTCCCTGTTTTATGCAAAAAAAAAAATCAGTTTTTTATTTAAATCTAATGCAAAGCATCAGCAGTTTGTATTATCTCATTCACTTGGTATCTTCCAGTGTTGCCTTCTTTAAACAGCAAACTTTGCTCTTTGTGTTTCCCGGGGCACTGTTTCTCTGTTTAGCTGCCACAGGGGGATAAAAATACTAAATAGCCAATTTTATTTCTCCAGCACTTTGAAACTAATGGAAAAATAAATGGAAGAAACCCCAGAAGGGGGGATCCCTGTCCCAGGCCAGATAGCCTGCTGTTGTGTGAACAGTATTTCAAGCAATGAAATAAGGGAAGTTTCTTTTAGGACATTGATATTCACAGTGGTTGTTTGTGAAATGTATCTTGACTATTCAGAGCATCTGTTTTGGCAAAGTGTTTATTCGCATGCATTTTAAAAACGATGACAATAATTTTAATATTCCGTAATATTCAGACTGCAAGCAGTGCACCAAACAATTCCGTACTCAAAAGCTTGTGAATGAACTTACTTTATCTTATTTTACATAATGCACATAATGTCCACTGTCTGCATGTAATCTCTCTCTCTCTCTTTTTACCTTTTTGTTTCAATCACAGATTACGTTTTCCCCTTAATGTTTGATGCAAAAATAAATATATTAAAAAATCTAAGTTCTAACACTATTTCTGCTGACGGACATGCAGTAAATTATTATCTTGTAAGTTTTATTCTGTGAATGGATGCTGGAGCCTCCATCTCCAACCCTTCAAACCAGAGAAGCTGAATGAACGAGGCAAACGCGTGAGCTCCAGATTTCTCTCTCTCTTCCCCTTCCTCTCCCCCACTCCCTGCCTCTCTTCATCTCCCCTTTTATCCATCTCACCAGTTTAATCTGTCTGTCTGAAAGCGACGTGGCTGCAGCACAGTCACCATCCGCCGCTGCGCTCCCTCCGTGTTTCTCCTCTTCTCGGCAGGAGAGCGACCAAGCGCGTCCACCAACTTTTGCCTGTTTGCGTCCTTCATTCCCAACCATGAGCGCGCAGAGGGTGCGTTACGAGAAGCGGCTCGCAGAGCAGCAGCGCCAAGGTGAGGGCACATTCATTCTGAAAGTTATATGCTACAAATACTCCTATGAGTTAAAGAGGACATGGATATCATCGTGGTATTTGCATTTGTATTTGCACATGCACAACTGCCATTGTTGCACATAGTTAAAAATAACAAAAAAAATGCCTGTAGATTTCAAATGGCACAGGCGTGTTTTCTTTCTCAATAGAAACATCAGATGAACATTGTGTTGAACAGTGTTTAAAGTTGACTCCAACAATGCTGCTTATACCGTATTAGTGACATAACCTTGGATCTGCAGGCTGATGCCTGAGATGAGGCAACATAATTAACCTTCTCGAAGACGTCATTAACGTTTCCCTGCGCCGACTGCGTAATGCGTAATTAGCCCCAGCAGTCAGCATTTGATGAGGATCATTTGAGCAACGTTAGTGCGACAGTAACAGATAGTCTTCCAACCCCACAGAGGGAATCGGAAATTTCATTTTTTTTGTTTTTTCCCACTAAATAGTTTTCCCTTCTCCATGAGCAACAGAGACTGCGTTGCCATCAAATATCAGTGACACTCTAAGGTAGAAATCACCCGTTGCCATAAAATCTTATTTAATCTTTTGTGTGGTGTGAGTATATTTCAGAAATTTCTGATCTACCGGATCATCTTGACAGAGAATGGTCTGAAAAAGAGAGGTCAGAGGAGAATGGGCAGACTGGAGGATAGGAATAACTTAAATAACCACTCCTTACAAATCTGGTAGACAGGAGAGCATCTCTGAACACACAGCACAATGAAACTTGAAGCAGATGGGCTGCAGCAGCAGAAAACCACACCAGGCGCCGCTTCCGTCAGCTTAGAACAGGAAACGGAGGCAAGAAAACACAAGTGCTCGTCAAAATTAGACAGTGGAGGATCGGAAAAAACTGTCGACTGGTCTGATGTCTCTGCTGTGACATTCGGATGGTGACATCAGATTTTGGCGTGAACAACACGAAAGCATGTTTACATCGTGCCTCGTATCAGGCTGGTGGTGCGAAGGTGTGGGGGATATTTTCTTGCCAAACATTGAGCTCCATAGTGACAACCAAGCATCATTTGAATGCCACAGCCTCCCAGATCATTGTTGTTGACCATGTCCATCCCTAATGGCTACTTCCAGCAGGATAATGCACGATGTCACAAAGCTACAATCATCTCAAACTGTATTCTTAAACATGACAAAGACTTCATGCTACTCACATGACCTCTAGAGTCACCAGGTCTCAGCCCAATAGAATTTGGGTTGCGGGGGAACGGGAAAATCGCATTGGGGGTGTGCAGCCGAAAAATCTGAAGCAAGTGTGTGATGCCTTCATGTCAAACCACTAATGAATGGTTCCAGCACTTTGCTTCATGTATGCCTCAAAGAATTAAAGCAGTTCTGAAGGCAAAAGGGGGTCAAGCCCAGTACAAGCAACATGTACAACAAGAACAGGAAATTAGCCAAATAAAAGAATCAATGATGACACTAATTGCTGCAGTTGCAGCACTCGTCACACAGTAATACAGTAAGATAAAGTTGGCTGTATAAAATACTTAAGTTGTTTAAAATTTGTATTCAAGTTTTAAATAAGACATGACCCCATAGGTCTCTTCTGATTGCACCTTTTCTTTCCTCTTTCTGTTTGTCTACCCACAGCAGACACTCAGAGGTGATTGAACCCTGAAAGGATGCGTGACTCCTCCGCCTCTCCTTTCTGAAATGGAGCTTTCATTGCAGAGCCCTTCAAACATGTCCAACGCCAGCATGATGCTAAATGCCACTGGGAATTACACCAGTTACCAATTCACTGAAGTCAACCTTTTTGAAATTCTGGGTCCAAAACGATCGCCCTTCTTCCTCCCGGTGACCAGTGTTTACCTTCTCATCTTTCTCACCGGCCTGTCTGGAAATCTGCTCACATGTGCAGTGATAGCAAAGCACAAGAAGATGCGTACCCCCACCAACCTTTACCTGCTGAGCTTGGCTTTGTCGGACCTCCTTGTGCTTTTGTTTGGGATGCCGCTTGAGATTTACGACCTGTGGCAGAACTACCCGTTCCCCTTCGGCGAGGGGGGCTGCTACTTCAAGACCTTCCTCTTCGAGACCGTCTGCTTCGCCTCCATCCTCAATGTCACAGCTCTGAGCGTGGAGAGGTACATAGCTGTGGTGCATCCGCTCAAAACACGGTACCTGTCAACTAACCAGCACGCCAAGCGAGTCATCGCCACAGTGTGGTTGGTGTCAATGATGTGTGCCATCCCTAACACCTCGCTTCACGGCATCTTCTACCTGCCAGACAGAATAGAGGAGTCGGCCATCTGCACGGTGCTGAAACCCCTGTGGATCTATAACATGGTTATGCAGATCACCACGGTGTGCTTCTTTTTTGTCCCCATGTTGGTGATCAGCGTGCTGTACTTGGTGATGGGCCTTCACCTGAGCAGAGATAAGCGGCAGCCCAACAGGAGCCTGGGGAAGAACTGCAGCAGCAATGCTTGGAGGAAGAACCGCTCGGAGAACGGGCGCAAGAGACAGGTCATCAAAATGCTTTGTGAGTTTCTTTCTTCCCTCCTTCCTTTTTCTTCCCTCCCTTCCTTTCTTTACCTTTTTCTTTCTTCTCTTCCTTCCTGGTTTCTTTCTGTCTTTCTTTCTTTACTCTATCAGAAACCATTAATCACTAAACAGCGGCTGTGATTTGAAAGCACACCTTATCTAATCTGTTCAATCAATGCCAAGACATATTGTCAAACACAAGATGTGAGAAAACACAGAGCAAATCGTGACAGAAGAAGCACTAAACAGGTGTAAGAAATGAGCAACCATGTTGGTTCTAAACGTCGGTAGGCACCGGCAGGCGACACACGCTCTTGTCAGATGTCTACGAGTTCCTCCAGCTCTACAGAAGTCGCCTCGTAAATACTTGGGAGCTGCTATTATAGATTTTATTTGCAATGTGTAACCACACAAGCTCCTGCAAGTGCTGTTTAACCAACGTGTGCCATTGAGTTCATTCCCAGCACTACTCTCATTAACCTATTCTGAGAGGTGTGTTTCTCAGACATGAACAGATCGAATAATTATACCAACTGAGAACAAGGGAACTGGCCTATATTCTTCCTTTGTCAATACATTTGACACACATCTTACTCTAATTGCCATTTTTCCAAAATCTTTAGAGCTGTACTCTTCCCCCGTGTCAGACATTAGCTCACATTTACAGAGGGTTTGCAGGGAAGGACTGATTATCTAATTATCTGTTAATATCATCAGGTTGTCAAATCTGATTCAAACATATACATTTTAAGCAATTTAATCAAACATCTGGAGCTTTCAAGCTTGTTTAATGTGTGAATTTCCCCACAAACTGTTGCATATTAAGTCTCAAATATGCAGTAAGAAAGAACAGCTGCTCAGTAAAAAACTATGATGTTGCTACACTGTAAATACCTAAACATGTACTTATTGCTTATCTGGCCACTTGGGGGCAGCAGAACAGACTTTTCAACAACATTCAAATATTACTACTTTTTACAACCACACTGTTTTAGCAGACAGATTCATATCTATCAACCTAACAGATGCATTCTGCACGTACTATTAGTATAGTTTTTGGGTGGTTGTATGGCGAATAGCCCAGGAATTCTTCTTCTTCTACTGTAGCTCTGGTCTTCTCGCTACTAACCCCTGTGGAAAACATTTTCGTGTTTTGTTGCGAAATGCTCCACGATGATCAACCCGCTAGCAACTGGTTTTGTCTGTCCACCGTTTACTGCTGATGCAGCTGATATTTCTGGCTTTTAAAAGCTGAAAGCAGCTGCCTGCTGTATCTGGAAATGTTAATGAGAACATTGAGGGTGAACAAAGCAGTAAATGCATGGAGCTGAGGTGAGCGGCAGAGATGGGTAACAATGCTCTTTGTCACCACTAGTGACACTTTTCACAAAGTAATTTGATTTAGTATTAGGAAAATATTGATTAGAGCAGCTGTAAGATATAATGTTTTGACTCCATACATCCAAACACTGCTCAAGCTGAGAGATAAAAGATGTAAAGCATGTAATGCATGAAATGTGTAATATGGTGTATTTGAAGATATAAATAAAATAAATATTATTCTGTCAGCATGGAATAAGATTCATTTTCTAAACTTTAAGCTTCATTTGGAAGAAAAAAGCTTGAAAAAACCTGTATGTTAACGTCTTTAAAAACAGACAAAGCTCCCAAACTCTGTTATTGAAATAAGAGAGAAACTAAGTGTCAAATGCTTCCCACATTTATAAATATCCTGTCAGTGCGTGGTGTGCCACCAAGCTTCCAACAAAGCTTCGTTAGTTAGCTTGATGCCATATGTGCAGTATCCTAAACAACCAACAGCCTGCGTCAGTAGCACCTACTTCAGTGCGTGCACCCCAACAGCATTATGCATGTATTATTTAGAGAGGGATGTAAGAGTGCTCCATCTCCAAATGATGCAGAGCATCGTCTGCTGCTCAGACAGACAAAAGTTACAAAGCTATAAAAGAGCTCAAACCCCAAAGTTTTTAATACTTTGCCTTTAGGCCTTTTGTCCTGTTTATTTATGTGTATGACTACTGTGCATCATCTATTCAACATTTAAACAAAACATTTTAATCTTAAGTTGTAGTTGTTGGCTTTGGACTTTTTGTATGGCAGTTTTGAGGCCTTGCATTGTTCTGGGCTTTTTTATGGAGGATAAAACAGCCTGTCTGAGCACAGTTGCATACCACAATGTAATGGTTTCCAACCGGGGGTTTGTGTGTGTGTCTGTGTGACAAGAGGGTCCAGTGTAAATCCGCCAGTTCATCATGTGTTTAACGAGGTGGGAAAGACGAAAAAATAGGACAAAAGTTTAGCTTTTTTATAATTTTACTTAATGTTTTTCCTACTTTTACTTTTTGATGAAATGTTGCCTTATTTGACCTCTTTGGGTATCTAGCAATCATTTTAACTAAATCTAGTGCAAAGACCGTCTCTCCAATCTCTTGAAACTTCTTGAAACTCCCAAACATGTGTAAAGTGTCCCCAACAAGACACAGCTTGAATAGAAGACCCACAAGCCCAAACGTGTGGCAATCACAGGGTTCAATTTCAAAGATGTACTTTATATTTTCTAGGCTACATCTTATTTTATTACAAATGTGAACCTGAAATACAACTAGAACCTCATGGACAGTATCTTAGCAAATGTAGTATGAATCACTCATCTGGATGTTTTTTGCATATTTTCCATCTGAACAACTTTCCTGTCCGTCTTTTCATCTTTTTAGCAAAGATAGATAGAAAACGAATGACATAAAAAAAGCACCAGAAAAGAAAAGTGCAGAGCCTGTAATGATTTAAAAAAGCTTTCTTTCTGGTCTGGTCCTCTAGCAATCGTGGTGGCTGTGTTTGGTGTGTGCTGGGCGCCCTTCCACATCGAGCGGCTCCTGTGGAGCTCCATCAGCCACTGGACCGACTTGATGCACACCGTTTATCAGTACGTTCACATCCTGTCGGGCGTCCTCTTCTACCTCAGCTCTGCCATCAACCCCATCATCTACAGCCTGCTTTCCACGCGGTTTAGGGAGTGTTTCCGAGAACTTGTGTGCTCCCAGGCAGATGAAAACAGCTCCGTCAGAGACTCACCTCCCTTCCCAAAGATTTCACTGGATCCCTCTGTCTCATGTTCCAGAGCTCAGGCCAAACTCATGTTGTCTCCTAACATGACACTGAGCATGGACACTGCCATCCTCTCCTGTGCATGTACAGAAGCAACATGCAAGACCTCGGTCTTCTGACTGACACTTAATCTGAAGTTAATGAGCAGTTCCAGCAACACCACTTTACATTTTGGCAAATACACTTTTTTGTTTTCTTGAGTTAGGACGATGACATCACTCTCATGTTGTAACGTTGCCCAGAAATGCTCAGTTTACTGTGTCATTAATTCTAGAAACAGCTTACATGTACATTTTTTGCACTGCATGGTACTGACCCGATTTGAATCAACTCTACTACTTGCATTTAGCACCACAGACTTTTTTTCTGCTGTAGATTTTCAATTTTCAATTCAACTTTATTTATATAGTGCCAATTCACAACAAAGTCATCTCAAGGCCCTTTACAGAATAAAGTCAAGACTATAAAGATGTATAGAGAGAACCCAACAATTCCCCCTTGAGCAAGCCCTAGGCAGCAGTGGAGAGAAAAAAACTCAGTTTAACGGAAGAAACCTCCAGCAGAACCAGGCTCAGGGTGGGCAGCCATCTGCCTTGACCGGTTAGGATGAGTGGAAAGTGAAGAGAGAAAAGAAAAAGAGCAACAAAAGCAACAACAAAACATTGGGCAGGTTGGTAGGACCAGTAGCTGCACACTGGAAAACACACAGCTTCAAAGCCCGGGGACATGTAGTACCCCTTCAGTGTACCTGGTCATCATAGCGAAGGTGATACCATGAAGTACCAGGTACCATCCCCAGCTTTTGCCCAATGGAAAACTGGAAACAGTGCCGAGCCGGTACCATGTATGTGCAGTGGGGTCCAAAAAACAATCCAACACATAATCAACTTGACCTTTACACACTTGGGTTGTTCTACAGGTAAATCAAATTTGAAATATGTAGTTACTGAATGAACTTTAAAGATGTTAGGTGGAAGTGGGCTGGGCAATATATTAAACTCATAAAATCAAAGTTTTGTTTTTGCTCTGGAGTGAAAAATGCCAACATTGATAAATCTGGGTTATTTCTTCCTCTGCCAACGCTCAAAGGGCAGTGCCAGTGGTTCTGTGGAGTTTGTGCACAGTAATGTCTCAGCTTTGCGATGGCTGTCAGGAGGCTTACAAAGACAATACAGAGTGTTTTAAGACAATTCAGAGCCCAATATGCTGTTAACTATTGGAACATGTTACTATTCTTTGTAATGTTAAGAATATCGAAAGGGAAAACATTAACATTTAAAAAATCTATTTTATATTTATGTTTTAAAACAATTGCAAAAATGTATCTAAGCTGTGAATAATACATATCAGAAAAAAGAGCAGTATAAGTAATGATCACCCAGCCCTACTTTGGACAGAGTCTTAATGTGGAGCTGACCGTCAGTGGGCTAATGCCTTACGCAGTCTTTAATGTAATGACATAAGAATGCTCATGTCTCATCCAATCTTTAGAGTAAGACTAGCAACAAGTGGCATGTGTCAAATGATTGCGTTAAGTCTGCACGTCAGTAAAGAGCTTGTAAGTGTGTTTTTTCACTTTGACTTGGTTGGTTTATTGTTCAACAGTGCCTGCATACCTCACCTGCTGTCTTACACTGCGACTACTGTCGGCCCAACTGGGCGAACCCAGTGGGAAAAGTGGGGGCAATCAAATGTGATCTGAATGATAATGTACTTGATTCTTTACGTTCTTAACCTTGGAAAATCGGTGTGTTTCTGGAGATCAGAAACAGATCAAATGATTCAGTGGAACATGTAAACGAAGGATGTAGTCCTTCACTTTAAGCTTTTCCTATATTGTTGTTTTATCTCTTTTTGCATGGCCAGCCATCATGTACACTTTTAGATTGATTGGTAAGCTCTGGCTTACTGTGATTGCAAAGATAAGATTTGATTTTGACTATTGTGCAATCCCAATGTGAAAGCATCAATAATAAAATGTGTCAGCTGTCCACACATAGCAGTTATTTTTTTGACCTATGATAATTTGTGGTTACTTCTGATGTTTTGTTTCTTTGACGACTGAAATTTGAATTTGGCACAATGCTAAAACGTTTTATTCATCATCGTGATTGCTTTGTGTGATTGTTCCTTGTCTGATGGCTGCGTTAACCTCATGTGACATCTTGCCCAAAATAACCAGCCTCAACAATAGCGGTGAATCAGCACTTGGTATAATTTGCATGTTGCTACAGTTTTGTACCAGGATGACATGCAGTGCTGCATGACCCAAATCATTTCTCCTTCTCGCCATTCATCAGAATGAGCTTTATCTTTGAGCTGTGACAACACTGCGTTGCATCGTTGATTGCCAGGTTCAATATTTCTTCCACAAATGGATAAAGTGGATACAGTAGATTAGTTTTAGGCATTCACATTCCCTAGATTCCCATCATTGCACCCGATGCTCTGAGAATATCCAATGTTTTCTTTATCTATTACATTCCCATCGTCCTAAAACCATTCATCATCGGATAATTACCAGATCATCAATCTAATATAAAACCTGAAACATCAGTATTTGCCTTTTGAGGGCTATGTTTATACACTAGATCTATAGATTTTCTGCAGCAATTAGGACAGCGAGTTATTTATATTAGTGACAATGGTAGTGACAATGAATTATGCTAATGCTAAATATGTATGAGCTGAGAACTGAAAATGAAACGTATGTAAACATTTATGAATGAGTTCTGCTTTTCTTGCTCAAAAAAGTCAAGGACAGAAAAGACAGTGGTTTAAATGAAAACACAAGTCCTCTATCACCACAATATGAAAGCTCAGATAGGAGGTGTAATGAAAGACCGGTGCACGGAGGACAGTCATATACATCATTCAGAAAAGAAATTAATTTAATTTCTGTGCCAGGCATCATGCGGCTGGGTGAATGTAGCACCCGCGTCCTCTGTGCTCTCTGTAAATCAATGCATGACTTCCAAAATTGCCCAAATCTTTTCCATTTGGTCTTTCGATATTCTCAGCATCCATCATTATTTCCATATAATTTGTATGTCACAGGACTGCTGCAGTTCAGCTGGAGAACGATGGCCTGTGGGCTATTCTGACCACGTTGTACGTGTTCAGTCCTGGTGCATCAAAACCAGGGGACAAACCTCGCTTGTCGAACGTGTAGAAGTTAAACAGTTGGCCATCCTGGGCTTCCAGGGACACAGAGGAAGAGCCAAGTCGCAAAACGCAAGGGTACCCCTGTTCAAACACCACTCTGAACACCCTGTCGACCAGGAAGTTGAGCTTTATTGTTCTGTACTTCTCTGGAATCAGCTCTTCGATCTGAGGCCCAAACTGCTGCATGATCAGAACTCCATCTGGTCCAACTTTGATCTCATAGAAGGTAATGTTCCTGTAGGTGAAAAAACCGATGTAAGGATCTGGATTTGGGGGAGCAAAGAAAACCTTCTTAGCCTCCCTGAAGGCTTTTTCAATGGCAGGGATGATGTAGTTGTAGGCCTTTGTGACCACATCCTGGTTTTGAGACCGGCTCCCAGCCATGAGCACCACCAGACCGAGCTTCAGTCTGGGTACCAGGGAGAAGGTGGCGGAGTAGCCATCCAGGTCGCCATCCTTACGCAACATCTCGTAGCCCATCAGCTCATTCACCTCCCACGGCGTCCCAGTACGGTTGGCAAAGTAGTCCTTGTCACATCGGAAGAGTGGGGTCAGCATGATCTTTAATGAGTCTGGCTCCAGCAGCTTGCGGTGATAAGCTCCGAGCAGCATCATGGCAAGCTTGGCTAAATCTGCCGCTGTGGAGAACATCTGACCCGAAGGCCGGTACCAGCCCAGGTCGTAAAGAGGGGCTGGTTTTCCATTGGAGTACACTCCCACAGCCATCTGGCTCTGCAGCCCTGGGGTAATGTCGAAGCCGGTGTCCTCCATCCCCAGCCGGTCCAGGACGTTGTCAGAGATCCACCGCTGGTAGTCAACACCGGCGACTCGCTCGGCCATCACATGAGCCAGCAGAGAGAAGGCGAGGTTGCTGTAGTGACATCTGGAAGGAAGAAATAGGGTAGTTTCTAGTTTGCTAATCCTCATCCATCCTAAAATAAAAAGTTCAATATTGTCCTGAGTTTACTCTTTACATCGAGGTAAGATTCACTGTGCTCTAGTTAAGACACAAAAACAAGCAGGTTAGGATTAAGGAGAAAATGCTGGGTTGGGTTAAAATACAGAAACATTACAGATGTATGGTGACAACATCCTGTGCTTTGTTGCCACAGACTTTATTCTTTTAATCACTGCCACGAACTGTCGTTACTATCGTTGCTCCTGTTATATTCACTATGGCCAAAACATGTCACCATGTTACCACGTCTCAGTAATATTAACTGACTCAGTTGCAAGTCGCTTTAGATACAAGCATCTGTTAAATGACTAATTGTGACTCGACTGACAACTCACCATTCAATAGCATTACAACATTTGTTCCGGTTCATGCATTTGTTGCTGCATGGGTGGACTTAATCACCTTTGGACAGAACCAGCTGTTTCTCCCAGTTTCCAGTCTAAACTAAAGTATGTGACTGGTAACTGTGGTGAACTGTGGGCGTCAATCGTCTCAGCGAGAAAACAAATAAGCTTTTTTCTCTCAACTTTTTTATTTCCTCAATTGAGTGCTACATGTTTTTTTTTACATTCTCATCAATGCGATCTGCAAATTAATGCAAAGGTGAGGTTTGTGTAACTTTTGAGAAGAGTGGTACAAGACCAAACTATAGCAAATCTATTTGTATTCAATTTGTGACTTTCATGCATTTTCATACAAATTACTGTCCCATTTTCCACAGTCAAAATACCCGCATCAAGAAAATAAAATGAAAACAGCAAAAACAAATCTTACTTGGTCCCTGGGTCTGCAACGAGGACATCATCTTGTAGCAAATTGATTGCAGATTGTGTTTTGCCTTTCCAAAGCAGATTTGTGGCCCGAAGTCTCCTGGGCAAGCCTGGATCCACAGTGTCAAATTAGAAAGATAAAAAAAATGGATTTATCAAATTAAAACAGCAAACATAACAGATTTAATAATTTGTGTATGCATTTTATTTTTTTTTCTAAACTCTCTTAAAATGTCAGTCTTATTTGTACCAGCAATTGAAAACAAATTCAGAGTCGCTTAAATGATAATGATGTTCAGATGATAAACAGAGACAGGGGAGGATATTTAAAGATTTGTGAATCTAAGGCCTCTGCAGTTTCTCTCATTTTTTCATTTTAATCCATTACACAGAGTGAAGACTCACCAATTAAAAAGCTTCTTTAAATAAACAAACGTCCGTTGACCGCACTTCTTTTACTCATGGATGTAAGGTTTTTATTTTTTTCTCACCTTCACGTCAGTTATTTTTAACTACTTTATTTTTTCGTTACTCAAGAAAACAAATGACTAATTCAGTGATGTGAATTCGGATTCGTGGACAACTGCCTTATCAACTGATCCAAAGCAACTCCATAAAAGAACAATTAAATAAAAAACAAGTTTTTTGTCTGACCAACTGTCCAATTCAATTTAATATGACGCAAAACATAAAGAAAGCAGCAAATTCACACATTTGAGATTTAAGGTTTACATTTGGCTTAAAAAAAAAACTGCTCACTGATGACTCAAAATTGAATTGCAACCATTAACACAAATTGTGAATTTGGCTGATAGGAAAGATCAATTTTCACGCAACTGAGCTTTACTGCAAGATCTACCGTAGTGATTGAGATTTGAAGCCTTGTATCATATGAGAGCTGTTGGATCTGTGTTGAAGTTAGTCACAGGGCTCTCTGAGTCTGGTTAAACTATAATCCTCTGTAGCTCTTTACCTGAGAGCTGGCTGGCCATCCTGCGGAGGGTGACAGAGGAGGAGCGGATCTGAACCTCCCCACTATCCAGAAATATCAGACCATCTGTCACATATTTCAGCTCCGAGTCTCGCGCCTTCCCCAGAGGGTTCTTGATGGTGAAGTTATCCACATATTTCTCCAGAGGGTCATCTAAGGAGCCTATCTTTCCATCCTCCCACAGTCTGTACAGCATCAGCGTCGGGAAGATTTTGGACAGGCTGGCAATTCTAAAAGCCAGACAACAGAGCTTTTTAATGCTTTGTGTTGACACATTGTTTCTTTGTTTTCCATCCACAGGCCTTGTGCTTAGATGTAACTTAAAAAGAATTGCACATAATAATGGACTTGGCTGTTCAGACTGATAAAATAAAACAAATATGTGGAAAATTAAAACAAAAAGAAACTGATTAAAAGAGATTTCAAAAAATTAGTTTTATTGTGGATCCTTTGGATCCTTCGGACCAGTTTAATTCCTAGTTTGAAACCTTTCTAATTGTAAATAAATACTTTACCAGAATGGTCCTAGTTATATGTAAAGACTGGAACAAAATACTCAGAAAACAATATTCCAATAACAGGAGCTTAAAAAAGTTAATTAATAAGCAAAAGACTAATTTTATGCATGAAGTAGTCAGACAGCAAAACAAATTCCATTTAAATATATTACCTGACAAAATAATAAATGTTATAAAGTAGATATCATTTATTTTAAAGATGAGTGCTCATGCGGAAGTTCCAAAAATTACCTAAATGGAGCATCAGCCATTTTAGAAGCAGCTGCAAAAGTGCCAGAGCATGTACAGCACATTGGAAAGAGCTCATCTTATGGACATCTTATGCCAGGTAAATGTGTGCTACTGTGCACACAGTACTGGGAACATTTGCTATGGGCTCCGTTCTGTTTGGCATCAAATGATGTGCATTATGTATTCACACCATGTGCTCTGGTGAAGAAGCGTGTGGGTTGGTTAAATTGAAGGAGTGAAAATCAGAACGGGGATGTAATGGTCAGCATTTAAAGTCATTGCAGAGGTGGAGCTCATACTGAAACACACCACTCCATCGCAATCCAACCTAAAATTCTGCTCAGATCTGTTTACAAAAGTCCTCCCATCAGCTGCAGACATATATAAGACATATATTTTTATTTAAATCACCAATTTCTTCTATTTTGTAAATGTTTTATCTGTTTCCATTTTCACCCTTCGACTTATTAACTTAACTTTAACTTTATTAACTTTTACTTATTAATTGACTTAAGTCATATTCATGGGCTGATAAAGTTCCCACTTTCCCAGCAAACTCTAACACACAGCAAGTGATGTACTCAGAAAAAAGAGCAGTACTCACCTATAGATTGTGTACTCGTTTGGTGGTCCTGAGAGAGGGTCACTCACGTTCCTTTTCCCAAAGTTTCCAGTCCACAGAACAGTGTCATTTAACACCACAATGGCTGACAGCGCGGGAAGGCTGATGGAGCTGACGGTCTGTCGAAGTAAAACATCCACCTGGAAGAGACACGGCATGAAGTGAAACTGAAGGAGAAAAAGTGCATTTGCTCAAATGTACAGATGCCGTCCAAAATGGCTGTTCATTACTGTTTGTTCCCTTAGATCCCTTGTCTTGCAACCTGTATCTGCAATATATCCATCACACATCTTTTCACATGTTGAAAAGACGATACATCTGTAGTTATACTTAAATTGGATTAATGCTAAATGCAGGTTTGCAGTACTCTGACGTAACAAAGTGAGATTAATAGTTTACTTCCTCCATCAAATCAGGACGACGTGAATTCTTTCAGGTGTAACTGACACTGTAGCTGTGTGTTGGGGGTTTAGTGTCGTAGTCGATACTGAGCTTCATTCTGTTTTTTATTAAATCCACATGTATTCATTTCTTAGTACTGCATCAGAAGTACTTTCTCAGAGTATTTGTTATATTTTCCTGTCTGCTTTTACTATAGTTCCTTTTGTCTGCATGCAACATGCTCCCCTGAGCAATTACTTAGATGTCCCACTCTAAAGATGTTAGCTTAATGAGCCCATTCCATAAAATCAGTGCCTTTTGTGAGGAAAGTCAAGTCTACAAGTAAAACAACGTTATTTCAAACTTACCAGGTCCAAGCTCACTTAAAAAAAAAAAAAAAAAAGTATCTCCTTCTGTCAACTGCAATTGCCTTTGGTGTGCGGAATTACAGTGGCCAGCCTATAAATTTCCTCCAACTTGAGTGGGCACGGTGTCAACTTGTGCACCTCACCTTTTCCAACGCCTCTTTCAGACTGGGGATAGGATGCTCCAGCAGCAGAGGTTCTGGGAAGCGGGGACACATCATCTCTGATTTAGCATAAGGATTCATTCCTTCATCTGTCCAGTGGATAATAAAATGAGAAAAGGGAAGAAAATTATGTGAAAGCAGAGGAACCTGGCAAATAACAGAGAGGCTACAATAATTCCCACTTGGTAGTTGGTATTTGACAGAATAATTTATCAAAGGGTAAAAACTTGGCATAATTGGCTGTAGTGGGGCTTCAGTAATTGTCTTTGCTTCCTGTTGAACCCTGAACCTGATCTTACGGGACAGAGATCGACAAGTTGGATGAAATAGAACTCAATCAAAAGAGCTGCAGCAGGTCCCACTGTGAACAGGGATGTGAAGCGTGTGTTGTTGTGGCTTCGGGCTACAGTTTATTTTGATACTAAAGAACTAGTATTCGTGAAAATATTGTTTGGTTGGAATATAAAAAGAAAGCAGCACATTAAAAATCACCACCGGATGTTCCTTTACTTTCATATACAATCAGAGATTCACAAGAACATGTTAAAATGTTTAAACCAAACTTGGGATGACATCCTGGTGGAATTCGGGCCTCAGAATTAAAATATTCCACTTTCATTTATTACGCGTCAATTTTGAATGATGTCTCTAATCTTAATGTGACGTGAGAAAAGTAGCAATTGCTCAGCTGGCTTTAATGGACGCAGCCTTCTGAGATCGTGAACTCGTCACGATGCTGCCAATTATGCACACTTCAGCACTGTGGGCTCCCTCACGTTTATCTTCTGAAGTTCCAGGTGAAGAATGGAGAATTAAGAGGTGGTTTTATCTTATAATTACAAGATGTGAATCTCCTAATTATGAGGTTTTCCTTGCTGTAATTATTCCTCCTGTAATCATGAGCTCTTACAAAAGAGTTATCCCATGTAAGCACATCTGCACGAGACATAATGAGGTTGCTCCTGACGGGTTCGGGTGAGCAGGTTGAACAGCATCTGTGTAGGTGCAGACCATTTATCTAAAACACACTAAGTGATGGGGCAAAAATCCACTGCCCTCTATCCAAAAAGCACTGTGATAAAGTTTGTCTCAAGCCCAAGTAACGCTTCAACCTTCCAGATTAGTCACATTGACTGGATATCAGCGTCAAAATTCTCTCTTTGTGTTATCCTTCACTGAAATACAAATATGGAATATATCTACTTAATTTCATAAACTGCTGGAGTGTAATTTTAGCTTTACATCCGTCCGTCTTTTCCTTTCCATCTATCCATCTACACAGACAGACTATCAATCATACTCTCACGGGCAATTTCGAGTCACCAATGAATCTAACACGCATGTCTTTGGACTGTGGGAGGAAACCGGAGTACCTGGAGGAAACCCACTCAAGCACAGGGAGAACATGTAAACTCAGAAAGGTCACAGTCAGCAGGGAGAGTTGAACTTGGGGCTTTGGACACACATTTAATTTCTTTATGCAGAGCAGAGACTGTGGATTTTGGTCTCCATCATTTCCACTGAACGGCTCTTTAACCCATTAAAAATCCTCCCTTTACTGGTGGAGCTAAAATGAAAATATTTCTCTTCCTAAACTCTGAGGATTAAAATCATGTGCTTGGTCTCTTTAGACAGGAAATGAATGAACAGGAGAAACTGTTACAGCAAGTCAGACCTGGAACTGGTTAAGTGAACCGATCATTTAAGTCATTTTAGTAATGCAAATAAGCATATGGTAGGATGTGGTCCAGCCGTACCTGGCAGAATCTTTGGCAGTTGATATTGCCAGAAGAAGCATCCTGTCATCACCAGAGACAGAACCAGGAAGAACACTAAACCCAGCCGGCTCCATTTCACCTTCATTCTGCCCGCTTTTGTGAGTCCTTCGAATTTAACAGCAGCAGATGGAGCAGCCACAGCAGGACTTGGCTTCAAAACAGTGACACAGGGACACAAACGATGAGAACCTGTTCAGCAATGAGCGTGTGAACTCCTGAAAGTTTCCCACAACTACAGAATATGACCAGACATTTTCTACATGTTATGTGTTGACTGCAGTTGTAACTGAAGATATTAAAAAACCCTGTCACCTTGTAAGTATGTGTTAAACTCAACAGCACTCACCACCTGATGCTTCACGGGTCGGAGGTGGGCGGATTACCTGTGACACAGGAATCTTCTTATCACTCAATCAACATCCTAAACATTCACCCAGAGTTAGTTCTACTGTGGGAGCAACTGCGAGATTGCGAGACAGTAAACGGTGCCCTGTGCGGGTTTTCCAGAGCAGGAGAAAGCCACAAACATAGACTCCCATCTCTGATTTCTCACTGACTGCGCTCTAATCCTGAGCCATTAGCACTACCATCCCTCACGATTCAATTTCTTCTCCGGCAGCTACAGCCTGTTGACATCATAATCCCCAGATTTACTTTACCAAAGCGGCCCGGGAAAACTTAATCCCTAATCCCTGTGCATCAAATCACTTCAGTGCAGCTTCGTCTTGTGGAGCCCACCGCCGAGCTGCACGAGCTGCCAAACATGGCACCCATTCAACTAAAACAAGTTGGGTCAGGGTGACGCCCTGCGCCTTTTAGCCAGAGCCTGAGCCAAAAAGAACAATTGCTTGGCTGAGATGGAATTTGGATGATCTGGGAGTGGCAGACAATTTGGGATTTCACAGGGAATTTAGATACTGATCCAAGTTAAGATGCATTTCTTCACTTAAACCACTGCCAGCTGACGCACAGACTGCACAAAAGTACAACACTGAGCTGACTGATAGAGGAATCATGCGGCCAATCAAACAGTTAAAGCAATTATCACATAATGACGTATAAATATTTATTTTTTTAACATGTATACAACTGTTTTTGTACATTTTAAATCGTGACTAACATATGTACTGGCAGTGCTTAACATGTCAGTGCTGGTGTTCACTGGTGGATGAATTATGAACTAATTTACTCCAACATGGTGGAACTGAATTCTGAAGTAATCCTCCATCTTTTTTACTTCACGCACTCTATACATTCATGTTGGTACAGAGACGCCACCAGCTGTAGTCAATCACCATCAGTAACAGGAAGTTAATAGGACAAATTAAAAGATACTTTGGCCTTATTAAATCAAAAAGGACAGTGCTATGCATCATTTTTATTTATACAAATGTTGCCCCTGTGTTGACGTGAAAACCATTTCTCATCATAAAGTGAACTTCAAAAGAGATCATGTCTTTCTGCTTGACAGCTTATGTAAAAAAAGATACTCTGAAAATACTTGCAGTGAACAGAAACTATATCTGTTAGTGGGAACATCCTGTGGCCACTGACTCAGCTTAATCACAAGATCACAAGATAATAACGGTTTGTCTGAAGCTCAGGAATGTATTTTGGTGATTGTAGGTCTGATAATGTGATGTAGGAAAATAAAGTGTGAGAGCAAACTGTGGCTGATCCTGTTACATAATGTGTGATTGCTGGAGAGCCTGGACACACACACACACACACACACACACACACACACACAGACACACAAAGTGTTGGATGTTTTCCCAATGTGTTTGTGTAGCCTGGCTGCTTTCACAGTACCTGTGCTTGAACTCCGTCCACTGGAGCCTCTCTGAGAACTTTACTTCCTGCCTTGCCCATGGCTTTACTGCAGAGATGAAACAGCACACAATCAGTCTTCTTTGGTTTTCTGCACTACAGTAAAATGACAGTTTTGCTTTTAAAGCACTAAAACATTGATGTCATGTTGCTCTCTGCACATCCGATAAGAGCAGGACGAGGCGAGAGTTCATTCTTTTGCAGCAGCTTGTGTTGCTATGTAAAATGTGACATAACACACCGACAAACATCACATGACCTTTACTATTCTCACAGTTTCATGTTTCAGAACGTTTGTCTCAGATCGAGCGTTTTCTTTATTTCTATGATTAAATGTTATATTAACGAAAATTGGCTTTATTTTGTTATTTATATGCATAGAGATACAGAGGGATGCTCTGCCCAATAGAGATGCTTTTGCAGTACTTTGTTGCTTCTGCCTTAATTTTCTGTTCTTTTTGTGCAAGCAGTCAGGGCACAATGACATTAACTGCATTCTTGAAGAAATTCCCTTCATTCACCTTTTATTTCAACAATAAATCCAGTCCAGTCCAAATCTTAGTTTGGGGCTAAATTTAAATGTTCAAAATGATTGGAGAAATCTGAAGTTGGGGCAACTGTCCCTTGTTGCATCCATCACCACCTCACCCTATGTTGTTGACTAGTAGATAAAATGATCATCTACACTGTCAAATAATTATGTACGACTGATGACTAATGACAGTGACTTCTTTATAAACTAAGCATCAGACTATTTGGTCCTGACTGGGTGAAGGTGGATTCTATCCTCTATTCTAACCGGGCATCGTTTTATTAATATTAAAGAAAACAGCGGTGGACAGCCATCTTAACATGGATGAAACCAGTCACATCCATTGTCAGGAGGAAAAGGTTTATGTATGCTTGAAATATGATTATATAATATGGTGTTTTAGATGTTGCAGCAATGGAGAAAATAAAACTAAAGCCATCACCTTTATCCGTAAGGTTTATTACGGTCTTGGCTGATAAGTAAAATAATTTTTGCATGTTGGACATTTGATTTCTTTATAGAGCTGCCCTAGTTCCAAAAGCATGCATTTATACAGTCATCAAGGCTTTATAAAAAAAAGAAAGAAAAATAAAATGATTGTGCTTATTTCCTTTATACTGGGGCAGAATTACTCCTAAAATGAATTTCAGGCACCTGGTGATGAACGAGTGATTGTGTAAAGCGAGTAACGCTGCCGCATAACAAGCCTCAACTTGGATCACAGAACATTTATTCACTGGTGTTGTTTTCTCGCTGAAATGATTTCTGACGTTCAGGATTAACACGAGGTCGGATGGTCAAACTGTAAAAGTCACACTGGGCCTACATGTTTACCTTTAATCCTAAGGCAAAGGCTGCAGTGTAGGGTGTCCTACATTTCATGACCTCAAAACGAATCAAAATTCCACTGATATTCAGCACCAAGCTAAAATCTGACCTGACGTCTCAGTTCTTATTCAGCATTTCAGGGGTAATGAGCTGCAATTAGCCGCTGCTTACAGAGCAGATACGAAATGTGCTCACCAGGCTCCATCATTTCAGCCATCTCATTCCTGTTGACAGTGATGGTCGTCTAAGCTCACAGTAATATATTTATGTTACATCCAAGTCTGTCGTGCATCAAGCTTTTTTACCACCTGCATGGAGGCTGAAGATTTTTTTAAATGCGGTTTGGCTGCAGCCATGATGGGCTGTGTGTGGCTAAGCTATCATTGCCAACATGCAAACGAGTTTAAAAATTATTTCTTTACATTTTAAGTAGACTTCACTCGAAAAATGATGGCTATATTAAGCTAAAGGTAAATCATTTCTCAAATGTAAATCAATCAGTAGATTGCAATGATTTGTACTTTTTGTTTCTACCCTCACAGCTTTTTTGCTTTGGTTCAAAAGCACAAAATCACAAAAGTTTATAGTTATTCGGAAATAGGGTAAAACAACTGTTGATGTTTAACACACGTTTAACACTTTTACCGTATTAGCACACTGACATTTGTTAAAGCTACAGTGTGCAACTGAAACTAGTGCTATACAGCCCTTCTTGCATTCTTCTTTGGAAATTATTATAAATACAGTAAAATAGTTGAGGAACTCTGAAGAATTACAAAGGTGAACCTTGACTTAATAAAGCAAATATATCCACATGGCTGGCGGTGGTGTATTTCTAATAAAGATCACAATTGCATTCTGTAGCTTTAATTAGCCCCAGACTGACAAAAATGGCATGAAATTTGAGGAAATTTAGTCATAGACCTAGGAAGCCGTCTTATTGCAAATATTGTAAATAATTTGTGTTATTTCAAACAAAATATCTTGAACAACATCACTAATGTTAAATACAACAAGAAAAGGATCTATATGCCCGGTTCAATTATCGTACAATTTAACATTAATTAAATACCAGTTGTCAGCATCATATCGCAGACATAAGCAGATATCGAGTACAGTGTGTTATGGTGTAATCAGACGTAAACATGAGGACACTTAACAAGATACAAAAAGGTGTCTAATTCATTTGTCACAAAAATAAGTTCATGAAAAAAAAAAAAAACAAGAGCAAATACTTTAATGTTATTTGTTTTGTAGATGTTGGACTAAGTAAAATACATTACTAAACGTACATGCAGTACTGTAACCTCTTGCAGTACATCAGTTGCTCTGCTGTGTTCATTTACCTCATCTGTGCCTTCATGGCAACAATAAACTACAGTTATTAAAACATTTGTACGGATTAATATTTTGAAAAAATGCAATGCTATGAAACTGGACTATTCAGAATACAAATGCTCATGTTATTAAGTTCCTAATCACCTACTGTATTTGTAAGATCGTCATAGCTTCTTACTTTATAGGCTTTAGAAAGTGATACACAACGTGCACAAAGCGCCCAGAACCCAGGCTGGAAAAAAACATGTTACATAAGCTCTGATGAATCCAGCACTTCTTTTCTAGGCCATGAAACAGCCTATATTGATTAATTCCTTGCACACTTACCCCAGGTTCTGAATCTATTATCTGCTGTTTCCTTTCTCCTTTGTCAGAAAAGAAAAGACAAAAAATATACTCTTTCCGTTCTGTCTGGGTATGAGAGCTCCAAGCAGGATCCCGACAGATGTTAGTGTCATGGTTGTGGCTAAATCCTGCTTGTATCAAACCCAGCATTTTGGATTAACCATCACAGCCAATGGCCACATCTGCCATGGCACAAAAGTGTGCGCAGCTTTAGTGTGTGCGGCGTGTGTTTGGTGTGCGTTTGTGCATTTTATTGCATTTGCATTGCGTGTGGATTTTAGAGGACAAGTCAGCTAAACTAAGAGCCAACTGCTGCTACTACTGCAAGCTGAAAAGTGTTTTTACCGACAAAGAAAGATTAGACTGCCCGTTAATGAGGTCATAGGTCTGAAGGCTGATGGCTTCACATCTTTTAAGAGGACAGAATAGTCCAAAGGTCCCAAAGACGACTGGAAAACCTTTTGTGGTTAGACTGCTGACTACACTACTTGATCGAGCCCATATGAAAAACTTTATATCCTACTGTTTGTAATCTTTTAACCCCCTGGCCCATACATTTAATATGTTTACTCCTTAGCCATAATTTTTGAGCTGTTTCTTGGAAGACACAGAAAACTAACTTGCAGAATTAAGCTAAGAATTTAAGACTCCTAAATGAAATGTCTTTGCCCTGCGTTTGACTCTGTTTTTGATTCGTAGAAGTCTGACCCAATTATCTGCAATGTTCTCATTTCATGTTGAATAGGAACATGGAACGCATCTACTTGTAGGTCGGATGCATTTTAATACACAATGATCACAGTCAGATATGGGCTCCGAGCGGCCTGTTGTCCATGACAACAGTAATGCAAAAAGCAGATGGCCAACACGCCAGTGCTGCCGTGCGCTTTGTCTCTTCATGCCTACAAGCAAGAAGGAGACTGACATTTTAAAAATAATGTAATGTTCTCAGGGCATTTAGAGCAGAAATGGTGAGGGAATTATTACGTAGGCAGCTCTCTTTAGTGCATGTGGGTTTTTTTTTTTTATTTAGCTTCATAGGCTTTTTGCAAGCTGGTGTTCTTACTAATGCTTTAAATACACACAAGATCACTGGTTATTAAATGTTCACTTTTACATGTCATTGTTAGGACCAAAGACAACATAAAATATCATTTGTTATAGGGCAGGTACAGCATGGATGGATGCGGTGGCTTTGGTTTGAGCATATCCCAGCTTACTTGGAGCAAAGCAGCAGTAGCTGACAGGAGAAATCTGGTTGTTTGGGAGATTCAGAGACAAGTAGAGACAGGAAAAAATGTATATTAGCTTAGACATCTTCATCTTCTTAACACTTGAATATGTGAAGACCTGATGTCTCCTCTGTGTTCAGGTGTAGCTTCACACGCGTTCTTTCAGGGTGTAAAGAAGAAACAAGTTAAGCATCTAACAGAAGCCACTGAGAGTAAGCACTTAAAGCGAATCTCAAGAAATGCAAAATGAGCCAAGGCAGTTGGACAACCACCAGCAATAGACAAAAAAATGATTAACAGAACAACAGAGAAACCAAAAATGAAAGTAAAGTGACAACAAACAGTTTGAAATGACCACAGAAATAGCAGTAGTTTCACAGGGGAGTGATCTCCTGTGGAAAAGTCCTGAGCTTTCCTGAACCCCCTCCTTCTCCAGAAAAACGTGGAGAATTTCCAAACAGTGATGTGTGTGTGTGTGGTTGTGTTACAGTAAGTTGCTAACACAAATGAGCGACAGTATGTAGTCGTATTTTACACTATAGTCTTTATTTGCAGTTGTACTGTGTCTCTTTCAGACTGAGGGTCCTATGAAGGTGGTAGGAGGCCTCCATGCTTCCAGTTCTCTACGGTCCATTCAGTTGTGAATAGCTGTACAGTAGGTGTTTTGCTGGAAAGTCTGCTTCTGGTTTTAGAGATGAGAAAATTACCATCACGTGACTGAAACAGTTGTTAGTGACAATTGTTTACTATTGAGTGAACTACTTAGTGTATTATACAAGAAGTGGTGAATGAGTGAACAGGGAGATGGGACCTATGTTTCAGTTTTAACACCCAAACTAAAGAGGGCAGCAATGGACCATAACTGCATCTACCAAATTCAAGCCAAAGACGAAGAAGAAGAAGAAGAAGAAGAAGAAGAAGAAGAAGAAGAAGAAGAAGAAGAGGAGGAGGAGGAGGAGGAGGAGGAGGAGGAGGAGGAGGAGGAGGAAGAGGAGGAGGTGAGTTGGGCTTTTGGTTCCACGTAACCATCATGTCATTTTAGATTTTTACAAAATTATTTCTGGATATCTACAGTAAGATTCTTATTAGAAAAAAACTCCCATTTCAGATATGCAATTTAAAGCATTGTGAGTAGTAAAAATATATATTCACAATTTGTATTCTGACCAGTCAAAATGCAACTGCAGATTTTTACAAATGTTTTGTCGATATCTGTTGGTATATTTCTTATTTTGAATAAAATCTAAATCATGATTAGTAACAATTTCAGTTACTAGTAACAATTAAAATGTGAGGTTTTAAAACTTTTACTGCAGTTGATACCCGGGTAGCAATGGTTGCATGCAGCGACATACCGAGGTCCAAGACTGGATGAGAGATGTCATCTAATAACAGGAAGCTGTTCAGCAAGGTGGTCATGAGAGATTAGTCCGTAATAAAACGGTGTATTTGCTATAATAAATAATAAATAATAATAATAAAACGGTGTTTTCTGCAGTACTTTTGACACAGATCACCTGCTGCTTGCAACTGTACGTCTCTCATCCTACACATGGACTGAAGTGGGAAGCTCTTTGGGAGGGAGTGACTGTTGGGAGTATGGACACACTAATTTTAGTCTGCTGTAAAACAGGTTATACTGGTCCCTAGTGGGCAGTGTAGATACTACAACGTTTTCGTGAGGCGTCCTAAAATCTGACACCCAAATGTCTGATCATAATCAAACAGTGGCCTGTGTGGACCAGCTTCAATTATATGATAGATCTAATTTATTCTTTCGTAAAAAGGCCTGAAAGGATGACTAAGGTGATAAAGCCTCGCTGATCTTTTGCCAGTGGTGACTTTGAACTTCAAAGTCAGAACTAGTGAAAATTAATCTCTTGGAAAACGCTCATGCTTTGCATAAACTGACTGACCGAGACAGATTAATTCCATCAGTGGTTTGATAAGCACCGACTAAATTTTAATTTCCATTATCACCTTCAACTAGTGAAGTCCAAATGTAATTTCTAACCTCTTTTATTTTCACATCACATTTAGTCATATGTTGTTGTTATTTTTGTAATATAAAGGGGCAGTTTGACACTTTGAGAGACGCCGATTCTCTTTGGTGCTTAGAATTAAATAAATATATTCTCATATCTCATGTAGCTCACTGACACTGTATCAACAATTCATTTTCATTAGAGATTTTTAAGATTGTTTTTTTTTAAAAAAGGAAGAGACAATAAAAAAGATTGTTAAAATATATTGGACTGCCTCTGCATCCTGGCTCACGTATCTGTGCAGCTGGAAGGATAATATAAGCAACACGTGTGCTTTTACTGCAATAAGGACTCAGAATTCATCCTTCCATCTGTTATCTATACTTCTTATTCTGTGAGGGGTCGCAGAGTCCTCAGTTTCACTGGTTAAGAGGTGTGCACAGGTCTCCAGTCCATGACAGGAGACCAGGAGTCGAGATATCTGCAGTAAAAAGGTTTGATATCAGTTTGGACAGCTGCAAGGATGCAAGCATGGAGACACTAGTGTGCATAATAAACCAATCTTTTTTAAAATTCCATCATTGCAATTCAAAAACATTGGGATATTCTTTCCACTAGATGGCACTAGTGCTCTACTCACGTTTCTTCTAAACATAGAATTCATTTTGTTACAGCCTTCAGTGGAATAAAACTCTTAGACTGGATGCTTTTGGTAAAAAAAAATATAAGGGCGAAGACAGAACAAAACTTGTGTGATTAATTATCATGAGACTTATAAATATGTTGGTAATCCCCTACTATAAGTGTCATCTGTTTTCCAGCAGAGGAAAACACTATTAAAGTAAATAACTCTGGTGGCTTATGTTGCATCTTGGTCTCCCACTATTTCTGTGCCAAGTCTCTGCAGTCTTGCCAACAGTTGCCACCAACACAAAACCCACAGGACTTTCCATCCTTGATACAGAGTTGCAATCAAGTCAGGTCCCTCAGGGGGAAAGTTTGGGTGCAGCGTCTCGGTTTGAGATAGTCTCTGTATGGCAACAAACTCCTGAGCTGTTGCCAGCATGTCAAACTCAGAGCATTAGAGAAGGGGAAAGTGGAAAATTAGCCGGGACCAATTGCCAGAATGCTCACGTAACTGCAAAGCATAGGAGCAATGGTGGGGATGGCATTCCAGCAAATGCACTAATAATGTGACATTCAGTTGTAGTGTCACGCTGATCCTCAGTGTTTCTCTCGTGTATTTGAGTCTAACTAACTAAGCTACACGCCCAGCTCACTGGAGCTCACATATGATGATAGAACATCTACACCTTGCTAAAAGAAAAACAAACGAAACGAAAGAAAAAAAGGCTGACGCTAGGTAACTACAGTGTGTATCACTGCTGGTTAGATCTGGTTCTGGTTAAACATCACCCAAAGCTGTTGCGGCCAATGTTAGTGTTGTCGCACATTGGCAAAAGTATTTCTGAATTCCCTCAGGGCTTCAAACCTGGAAAAGATTTATCCTATTAATGCTGTGCTTTAATTATCTTTAAAAAAAAGTTTACATGAGTCAGTTTCACACATGTTTAGATTATATAAATGTATCTACTTTATATTGTTTGTCCTTTTAATATGTGGTGCAACAAATCAGTGTAGGTAGTGTCCTTGGATGGAAATGCAAAAACGTGCATATACGTCAGTGTAACTGTGATCTTAAATAGCTGTACATCCATTAAACTTAACAAAGAGAGCAACACTGTTTTAATATTTTATGATAACGTTCTAGTGTTTCCTAGTCCAGCATTCATGCAGTTTCAGCAAAATGGGTGGACAACCTGGTTTCCTCAACTTGAGGGTTTTTTGCAAAGTCAGCCTCCCGCGAACTTTGCAGCACACTGTTATTAAAGTGACCTAAATCATCCCGTTTGGAGAGGCTTGTTAGCATGTGAACCGCACAAAATGCAGATGCTTTTATTAAACTAAATGTCATTTAAATTCATTGCTTGCAATTGGGATGTGAAGTACAAACTGCTTAGAATGAAAGTTTCCTGTGTAACTGGAACATACTGCTGCCGTCCTTGTTCTTTGACTCGTTCTTCTGCTGCCTCTGACCGTATCTGCTCATAACCATCGTGTAATAATACTCCATCTTACTGTCAGTGGCACCGCATACTATGCGCCAGAGTCCATTATAACACCTTTAGAAATCACTGCGTCAGACCTTGAAATTTTTTACTAATGAACATCTCCATGTCTTAACAGCCCCTGAGACTGAGTCAGTCTGTCAGCTCCTTTTGCCCATTCAAACCTTCTGTGCACCAGAAGGTTCACATTCGTGGTTTATAAAAGCATAGAAAGCAGCTCATGCGCTTTTTTCTTTTATATAGAACCTGTTGCTGATTCTTTGAATCCTCCTCTTCCAATGTTTTTTTTTTTTCATGACCTTTGACCCGTTTTCATTCCTATAAGCAGAGAGAAGGGCATCAGGATGCAGTGTTCCCTCTAAGAGCTACTCCAACACCGCAGCCTATGTAGGTCAGCAAATGGCCCTGAGTGTCACTTGCAAACCATAAACAGATCGAGAATGCATGAGTGTGTGCATGTGTGTGTGGTTGCAAGTATGTGCGCGTGTGTGTGTGTGTGTGTGTGTGTGTGTGTGTTATAAGAGTGCAACTTACTAATTGCAAGTTGATGAGCATTTCATGGGTTGTCACTGCACTTGGGGGAAATTCCATCTGCTGCCAATGCTTCTCCGTGCTTCATGCTTGTTGGCCACTCATATGGCTCGTGTAATTATATGTTTTTGACATGCATTACATGATATCCATGCTAATAAAGGCATGTATTTTATTCAAAGCTCTTTAGAAGCATTCTGTTTATATTTAATCTGGTATGTTAGACTGAAAAATTAAGTCTTCGTTACAGCTAAATACCGTCAGCAACTGCATGAAGCTGCATTACTTTTTAGCACTTTAAAATATTTATTTATTTTTTTTAGTCCTTTCGGCTTATCCCGTGGGTTCAGGGTCACCACAGCGGACCCTGCATGTCCGCATGTTGATTTGGCACAGTTTTTACGCCGGATGTCCTTCCTGACGCAACCCTCCCCAATTTCTACCGGGCTTCGACCCTCAGTGCACAGCTGGGGAGGGGAATGGGCTGTTAGGGGTTCAGTGTCTTGCCAGGAGACACTTCGACATATAGCCAGGGCCGGGGATCGAACCACATTCTTAAAGAGATAAAGAGCAATAACCTCCACTCGTATTTAGTCTGCAGCCTGGAGCAGCTTGTTTATCTGTGTTGTAGACTTCGGTTGTCCAATAAGGATTTAATACACATCAGCTAAATGCACGGCTCCACTGGTTCCTTTACATAAAACATGTGGTCAAGATATTTTTAACAAATATGCCCCTAATGCTTCGCTTTGCCATAACTTTGCACAGCGGTTTTAAAGACACCCAGTCAGCTCCACATCCTCAAGGTCTCCTAGTGAAAATATAGAGTTTAAACCAAGCTTGCAGACTGACAGCCATCTGCTGCGAGCCCATTGTTGCTTTAGTGTCGAAAATATAAACTTAGAAAATGAATAAAGTTATCCTTTAAAGGTCAGAACAAACATTTCAAATAGGTCATTCAATGTATATCTTTGTGCCTGTCCCATAGTAAATCCACCCTGTGGTTTCACACTTACTAGGTTCTGTCGATTGTAATTTGCACAGCTTAATACCTGTGGGTGGCCCATTGATCAGCCTCTGCCAACAAAGTCTAACAAACGATGGCTGATGATTCTGCACTGCACGGTGGATATATCGGGTTCATGTAGTTTGACACAGATTTAGCAGGCAGCAGCGCCTCAGGGGGTGAAAGCATTGATGCTTCGATGCTTCAGCTGACATCGAAGAGTTGAGAGGACCGAACTCTTCGTGACCCTTGCATGACACTCCTGATCCAGCCAGCCGTGGCTTATGGTAAAACTCAAAGCTGGGGAACTTCAAACACCCACATCCAGTGCTGCCTGTCAACACATCTCATGACCACAAGGTCTCACACACACACACAGAACCTAATCTTACTATTGTCTTTAGACATTTGATCATTATAAATGGCAGATTTTAGTGAGCTTAGGATCACAGTGGTAAAATATTTGAATTAATTAGAAAGTGGAATATATATTTCATAAGACTTCTCAAGCCCCAAGGTTAGTGGTTTGGTTCCTGGTTCCTCTTGGCCTGAGGACAAGCCACTGAAACCCGTGTAGTCCCACGATGTGAGGCTGTCTACTTACGATTTCGCCATGGGGATCAATAAAGTATGATTACAAAAAGGCAATTTATTCACTATGGTTCTTCATCCCATCCCTCTTCCTCCAGCACATTTATATAAACATATTTATTTTAGTTTTTATTCTGTCATTTACCCCTTTTTCATGAAGTTACAACACAGTGCTTTGAAAACATATATTAAAATACATATTAAAAATTGCATCGCAGTAAACTATCAAACACAATATTTATTTGCCATAATTTCAAAATACTTGAGCTTGATAAAAGATTTTGTTTCTCCACTTAACCAACTTAATTTTGATTCAGTTTGTTTTACAGTTAAAACATCCAACAGCTTTAAAAAGGTGATTGTACATTATTTTATTTTACTGTAGCTACAGTTTGTTTTCCCCATAGCCTGTAAAATGAATCTGTAAACCAACTGTGCTAATAAAACCCCCCAGGAAGCAGCTGAGACTGGGATGTGACACTTAGTGCACCAAGACCTGCAAATTCCTTTACACGCTCTTCACCTCGCGTCTCTTCCAGCCCAATGGAGACACATGTCCTTGTCTGCGGGTCTTCACACCAGCCACAGTTGTCACTACTGTCCCTCGTGGTATCAGGAATGACAGCGTGTTGACAGCGATCGATGTTAATGTCAGCGGCTTCACAGCATCCTCCGGAGCACGAAAGGCACATTATTCGTGGAGAGTCACTGACTGAGGAGCCACTTAGTGAAAAGACGAGAGCACTAATCTTGGAAATCACACTGTGACATACTAAGGCTTTTTTTAACAGAGTCTGCACAGAGAACATTTACTGAGCCACGTAAATAATGTTTAGACCTGATTTGACCTAATTTTTGCAGTTTTTAATAACTCATTATTCTATCAACATTTTTCGATCCAATATTGTAAAACACTGGTTATTTAACACATTGATTACTTATTTTAAATGCAGCATAATTAAAGGGGCATCATTTATTTTATGTTTTCAAGATTTTTGCACAAAACAATTTCCAAAAAATATTCAGACGTTTTTTTTCCATATGATCATTAAAACCATAACACATGAAGTAAGTCCCTAAAGAGATGCTGGAGTGTAAACCTATCCATGTCTTCCTCTAAAGCCTGATGAACTGTACTGTACTTCCATTCTGGTGCCCACTCGATGGAGGTTCCTGGTTAACTATTTTTGTAGCATAACCTGTAACGAACTTAAGCCCCACAAAATACCTTGTAGTGCACAAAATGTTCTTGTGTTTTTCCATTTTTGAAAGTGTAAAGAAACATCACCCTCCAACTTACTGCGATGCTGCACTGAAAATCATTACTATTAGAGACTATTTCAAGTGGATGTACTATATGTACAGTAGTGCTTTAATAGCATAGACCATGGTCCATCCATTCATTATCTTTAACTTATTCCTATTCAGGGTAATGGGTGTTGGAGCCTATCCAAGGGTAGACTCTGGACAGGTTGCCAGTCTGTCTCAGGGCCAAAACAGAGAGACAAACAAATCTGTGTTATTGTTAACTGTAAATTGCCTGCCAGCTTAAAAGTGAGTAGAATATACAAAACAAAAGAACAACATGAAACTATTGGAGAACTGTCTTTTCATAAAGTAATAAACTCCACAGCACACATAAAACATGTGCTGTGTTTCAGAGGCGCTTAAAAAAAAAAAAATCATCTCCGAGAACTTTCCTAGCTCCCAGTAGTGTTATTGCATCAGCTCTCCTGATTTTCGAGCTTCCATTACAGCTCCTTGTTGTCTTACATGCAGCCTGTTTGGCTACACACATATCTCGGTTCCCAACAAGACGTCGACATGTTCCGCTGTGTTCTGGGAGCTCTCTTACTCTAAATAATGCATGAGTTTGTGTGTGTCTGTCAGCAGCAACAGATGATGCCCCAGGCTCTTATGCCACTTAACTGTTATTGCTGCGGTGTGAACCTCCTGAAATCTGTCAGTTAATACACTGCACCACCTTAGCATGAGTGTTGTTTTCTTCAGTCACATCAGAACTCGCTCAGACAGCACTGTTCCCTTTACTTTTTTAGCTGTATTGTTTGTTTAGCAGGTTCCAGTTATTCTCTACAACTCCGGGCGCTTCTTTAGGTCCCATCACCCTCCATTACAGCCCTGTTAGTTAGTACATGCTGTTAAATGCCCCTTAACACCTGTCTAGTAAAACATTAGACGGATTGTTTCTACATAGTCATAATCTTCTGATCATCTTCATATCTTTTTCCACATTATTTTCGACATGTTTTTAGTTTTCCTTCGTGCAAAATTGTTACTACCTAGTTATTGCTTTGGTAATTACCATTATGTTTGTCATGGGGCTAGGTCATGCCCTGTCGAGAATAGGTGCACATTTCTTATCACATACTAGTACCACTAATTTTATTAGTTTAACCATCTAGCCGGCATCCTCGAGTTGTTGTTGTTGTTTAGTTGTGTGGATAAATACAATGTACCACATAACCTTGCTAATACATCTTCTAAAAACCATTGTCAATGTGATATGTGTGCTCCACTCCATCTACCAACAGGTCACAAGTCCTTGCTGTCAAACAGGAAGTGGGAAAGGTTTTTGGAGCAGGGGGAGAAATTAGACTGTACCATCCTGGGGTGAAATAGAGGCTGGGGGGGTTGTGATTTTATGAGAAAATAGGTAAGGCAGCCAAGAGGCCAAAAAAAAAGTCTTAAAAGTATCCTTTATAACATGTATTGTTAACCTTCCCATGTGAGATAAACTAGAGTAATATATTGGAGACATTTCTATTGTGTCTATGGAAAAGAGATAATGGATTGTAATTGATTGTATTAATTAGTAGTGGTTTGTGTTGGTAGCAGGGGGTTCAGGTATATTAAGACCTGGAGTAGAAGCTACTTGAGAGATTTTGTTTTGCTGCAGTTCAGAGATGGACCTACTGTTGCCTATTAGCAATGGGCCTAGCTTAATTTTTAATTTCTGTTGAGTTCAGGTTTCATATTTTGTTTTGACCAGTTTTAGGTTTATTTGTTTTGTTTGTGTTTTTATTATTTATAGTATATAGTTTTCCGCACATCCCCAAAACCAGTTTGAACTGCTGTTTGTCTAGATCACAGTAAATAATTCTCACACTCAGTCAAGTTGCCAAACATTACAATGAACCAGTTTCATTATCTAAACACCACCCTTCTTTTACCTTGGTGGAATGTAAAGTGGCGTCATTGTTCGTAGTTTATATAGTGGTTTGGTGAGAACCTGGCAGCGAAAGACATTTACCGCAGAAATTTAATACATGCATGTCAGTGGCTGGAAGGCTAAAAACGAAATAAATGTAACTATGCAGAAATACTTTGCTCTGGTGTCCAAAAACTGAAAACAGCAGATTTGTTTGGGTTTTATTTTACTTACAAAATATTTCATGGGCCCTCAATAATCATTTAGGAGGTAATAAGATGTAAATTGTAAGTAAGTAAATTGTAAATAAATTGCGGCTTTTAATATTTCACACCTGCCTGAACACCTTCTTCCTGCCTAAGATGTTTGCCGGATCACTGTTCATTTGATTTTTATTGACGGAACTATGTGCTCGGTTTACAGCTCAGTCCAGCTACACACATGCAAACATTACGTGGCAACACTACAACACTCACCTAATAACATACACAACTGGTTTTTAAAATGTAACGTATGAGAAACACGAGTATGTAAAAGACACCTGCATTCTCTTTAGTATCCGTTTTCCTGTTCCGGAAATCAACAGAAATACAGTATCATTCAGCTGCACCTGTGTTTTGCAGTTCTTACAAATCAAGCCATGGACAAAGCTATAGAGTCAGGGTTTCCAGCTTACTCGGACCCAGATTTTGTCTAAATAGTGCTGGGAGGCATGTTTTTAATTCTATGGTTTTCAGTAAAAGGGTATCTAAGGGTAAAAGGGTATCTCGAAGGGTGATACATTTGGTTTTCATGTTGAAAACTTTACTGGCCAGTTGTTGTTGTTGTGATGGGACAGAAAAAGGGTTTTAATTCCTTTACATGTATTGTCTCACTCCATTACAGTATGTAGACAAACGGCAGATTGTCCCAGCTCACCGAAATGTGCCCAGGTGAAGGACGGAGACTGTGGAGGTGGTGGCTGTGCTTCCTCTTTAGAGCAGCCTTAGAGGAAAGTTGACGTACAGCATTAACTACTCATGTGTCTTCGTTTTCATCTTACCCCCCTCCGTTTGTGCAGATCACTGTCTATATCCGGGCCAGCATCCTGAGTAGAGCACGCTCTCATGTTCCAGATATTAAATTACTCATAAAATATTTGCTCGGCCTCCAGGCTCTGCTGCAGCTTGCTCAGAAACCTCCACTTAGCCCCTGCAACGTCTCGCGGTGCAGACTTGTCTCACCTCTCTGAGCAAGGTCAATTTTTCCAATTTAGAAACAGGACATTACAGGCCATTTCAGATCGCATTAGCGTCACAGTTCTCCTCTTGTCACCTTTCCTTCCTTGTTCCTGGCATACCTCTCTTCCGTTCGCTGAGACGGGGAAAGGCTCCTTTCCTAAAACAAGCAGTGTGAGAGGTTGAACATTGCATGATTCAGTAACGAGAAAAGGCCGGATCGCTCACGCTGGGTGCACTTGACTGTACCACAAAGTTCCATCAAGCTCGGTGAACCTTGAAGACAGTTTAAAGATACAGCTGCAGAGTTCAGAAGGGCAACATGAGAATTAGAAACACACTAGACTGACGGCTTATGACCGGACTCGATGGCTGCCGACCGGTCATAAAGTTAGAATTATTATTATTATTTTAGGAATTTACCTTTAAGTAAAGATTCATTTGGAAGCAAAACAATTAATTAAATCTAATCTACATGTTGTGCCACATTGAGAATTTGTTGTATGTAAGCCCAAAATAATTGGAAACAACTGCATAAATTTACATTTTTGAAAATTCACGATTACAATTCAATTATGATATTACCACAAACAAACAAGTAATTGTGTAAAGCAAAAACAACTGGCATAGTTTACAATAAACTAACACATATTCAACTGGGATTATTTTTTACATTTTAATAAAAGTTCAATAAAGAACTTAAGTCTCTGTTTTTTTGTTTTTAAAGAAAGACTTATTACGCAAAGCTAATGTATTTTTAAGAGGTACCGCACGTTAATTCTGTAGGACTGTCAAAATATTACAGTGCTAAATATTATAAAATATAATAGTCTCAACTTATTAGAGTTTTAGAAGAGGAGGAAAATACAGTGAGACAGTTCAACTTTTTTTTTTTTTTAGCTTGCACTCAGACTGGGTGGTGTAGGATGTCTGGGTTTCTCTTTTGAACGCAGATGTCAGCACTGGTGAACACAGTAGCTTCAGCTGAAAGAAAGACTGAGGCTGGTTCCACGGAAGAGGAGACGAAGCATTTCGGTCAGTGCAGTTCACAGTCGGTCATGTTCTGTAGCTTTGAGTACAGACCTGAGTGAAAAATATCCAATCATGTTAAATTTGTATAAGAAATTAGCAAAACTGTTTTTTTGTTAAATCACTGTAACACAATGCAATGTCTTTTTTATAAAATATTTTACCGGAAAAGAAATAAAAGTGAGTTAAAGTTTTTTTCCCAGACTGGAGACAACACATACATTATACATACATAACACCTGCAAGGACTTTGCTAAATATTTAAAGATGTACAATCTATTTGCCTCGAGCTGCGCCATTTCATTGCTTATTCTTTTCCAACAGGTTTCAACTCGATCCAATAAACCTCAAAAATGTGCAACTGAATTTGTATTCTCAAATAATTACAGCCATTCTGCCAAATTTAATCAGTTAGTGCCCCGATGTGGAAACATATAAAGAGCAGATAAAGTAATGAGAAGCAGATGTAAAAAAAATTCCTCTGACTTCAGACCTCAAGCATTCACATATGGCCACCGAAGGCCTCACCACTGTGGCTGCACGTTCACTTATAGATCTCAGCAAAAAGGTGAGAATCCAGTCACCCATGATTATTACCAGCTCACTCATGAAATCGGGGCCGTGATGGAGCAGTGATGGAGCAAGGAGAGACAGTCAGAGTGAGGCTGAACTCGGTTGGTCTCGCTACCAAACACAGTCAAAATATTCTTTAATTTTCTACATGTTGGAAAAACAAATATGAAGACAAATGTATGACTCCCACTAATGTCCCCAACTATTAATAAGTTACTTTCAAATTACACAGTAAATATTATAATGCCACTGAAAAGCATTTCCATAATTATTACATTTCCTCCCGCTATTGTGCTTATTACATCCAGATTTGACTCTTGACTTTGTGTTTTTTTAATTAGTGTGTGAATGGCTTCCCCAATACAAATCCAGGTTTTATGAATGCATACTGTATGGGCGAATAGAGATGATCCAGGTCACGAACCAGACTTGATCTAAACAGGATTTACCAGCTCTCTGAACCTCTGAATTTGCAGGCTTGTATTAAGTTCTTGGTTTCCGTATGAGCATGTATCTGGAAGCTCTTCACAAAAGGCACATAAAACCCTGTAAGCTGAGGTATCCACACTATCCCAATACTCCGAAAACATAAATCATTTAAAGCATATCTGTGTTTCTGCTGCATGGCCGCTGGCTTCTAAATCCCACATCCTAGACAGAGCGTTTTACCAGGACAGTCTTGCACTGACGACTTGATGTGAGGTTAAAAGTTCCTACTGCAACTACTGTGATGTTTGAGGACTTTTAACAATAAAACATCTTTTGTCATTAGATTTATTTTCACTAAGCAGATAGATCCTTAACATCCTACATGTGATGCAGTTGGACATTTATGATAAACATCTGATAAATATAATAATGCATTACTTCAGTTTGAGGTTTCAGTTTTAAATGCAATAAGTATCGTAATAATAATTCAAATAGTAATGAATTCTTTCTGCTACTGGAGGTCTAGCTGGGACTCACTCTGCTCTGACAAACGCATACAGCAACTAAAACCATAAAATACTTTCACTTTTCTACAGTGCTTATTGGACTTTTATAGGATTTGAACAAACATAAGCTATTAATTGCAAAAAATCCTTGGTTTGGATTTACTGTTAGTAGTAGCTGTGTCTGTGAGTCTGCAAACAATGAGGAAGCAGAGACAATGGAACAATATATTTTATATGTGACAATTTGGGGAAAGGTATAAAATGTTACGGAATTAATTCGATGCGCCGGTAATTTGAACATATCGGGGAATCATATTTACGAATAAACTTTTATGATGGTTAGCAGGTTATTCTTTGCTGCTGAGCTATATTTGCATCCTCGCCTGCGCACAATAGATACATTTAGTGGGTAAGATCATCAGGTTACCATAAACATGACCATAATCATAGAGTTGAGCCTGCTGATGAGATAAGCCACAGTTTAAAACCAGCGTTCCAGTATAATTTATAACCACAAGTCGAGCCAGATTAGACCTGATTGGATCGCTGGTGCCATATGTGACCTACAATCTGTGCTCCGCTTGTATCGCCGAGGGTCAGGGGCAGGAGGGTCAGCGATCTCCCTGGGCAGAGGTTGCCATGGGAACGACCTCTGGATGCTCCGCGCTGCTCTTTGCAGTCCTCACACATCTTAAGGCAGAATTATCTGGGATTTCTTTATGCCATTCTTCTGCTCTATTTCCTCACTCTGCACTGCAGTTTTCAGCTCCCTCTGCTTCCTTTCTGCACACGCAGACGGTTACACGCGGTGGCATTTGGACACTTGTGAGCCCGCTGACATATACTGTACATGTGTATGCATGGACACAAGACAACACCCCCTCAAACACAGACAAACACTCATCAGTCAAAGGTTAATACTGTGTTATTATCTGAAATCTTGAACACTAAATTACTTCTATATTAGAATTTTTACACTCATTGTTTACTTGTTTTGACATGTCAACTCCACTGAATGTCATCAGTGGATCCTTAAGCCTCCAGACAAACTCTGGTTGATGGTGACATATTCGTGCAACCCTACAAAGAAAAACTCCAGCCACAAGCTATTGTGCTTGGGAAGTTACTACGTCTGTTCATTCGGAAACTTTATGACATGATCTGCAGGGCAAATATTAACCACCGAAAGTTAAGTTGTACCAGTCAAACCTCAAAAGACAACGGCAAAATATCTTCAGCATGAAGTGTATAATAACTTTTTGTTAAAGTGGATGATTTCCCTGAAACACTGAGGCAGTATTTCTCAGCAATTGACACTGTTCATTAAGTAAAAACTGTAAGATTGTGCCACGGTGGTGAGATTCTTAATAATAATAAATGTCTTTTCTCAACCCCACTGAGTTAAACTAGAAAGATAAAGAAAAACAGAAAGCAGATCTCTTTGCAAAGTCATTACAGCGCACATGAGACAAAATATAATAGGATCCCACTGGAGATTCACAGTTTCTCTCACTCCTTCCTTTGAGGTTTGAGGTTAAATACAAAGGAAATACAATAAAGAGGTAATATTCCTCAGAGCAGCAACCAAGTTAAATTAACCGTTTTTATGCTTTTCCAACAGTGAAAGTATCCGCATCAAGATCCCATGAAGTCATTAAACGACTGAAGGGTTTTTTTTATAGGATCCTTACTGAGCTTTGCACGTGTGAAATACTTTTACTGCGGTTTATACCTGTAAAGAGCAGTCACTGTGTAATATCACTGAAACAGAAGGGCTTGACAAACTGAAGTATCAGTGTCTGGATTATTGCTCATTAAATCCCTGAACTAAATAGAAAATGAATGATTAGCCCCGATACTCTGAAAACAGTATGACTTGTAATGTGAACACCAGCGTTCAAAACTATTAACTGCCGATCCTTAAAACCAAGCAATATGATGGATATCTCTTTATAAAATATACATCCTAAAAACTCTGCAATAACTTCCTGGAAGCAAAAATATCATCTCGATCCGTGGCAGTTTACAAATTGCTGCAAGCTGTCCAAATAAACTCAAAGCTCAACAGACAACCACTGCAACAGCAATGAATCCGTACAGTAAGAGTAAAACACATTAAGAAGAAGCTCGATTCCATTGAGGCAGTTAGCAGAGGACAGCATCTTTTTAAAAAGCTACAGTAAAGATCTGTGACAGACAGAAAATGACCTTCTCCTTAGAGCAAAAACACAAACTCTAAGAAAGAACATGACACAGTGACCTCAGAGGGAGCTGCAAACAGTCACAACCTGCTTTCTAATTCTTGTAACAAACTCATCCAACCTTACATTTCTCAGCTTGGTTCATGTTGATGACTGTAAACACCTCTAACCTTCATACATGACACTGAAACAATTTAAATGAAAACAATGTAATATATAATAGTGCAAAAAATCCTATCAACGACCTGCCATTGGCTCACAGTGACAGGTGAGTGAACTTGACTCTGGTTCATTAATGCACAGAAGAGCTGCCACATTCCTCTTTCAGAGTGAAAGGTCAAAGCTCCGAGAGATAAAACACTACGAGGACTTAATAATAACACCTGGTTACTTATTTTCACGTTCTTCACAGCAGACTTGGTCAGGGATTTCTGTTTGCCAAGCAGGTCAACATGGGTTGTGGCAGGTTTAAAAAGGCTTAACCATCAACTCTACACCAATTCCAGTAAGCCAGTGGAGCTGGGTCACGATGAAAGAGTCTGTCTCCACAAAAATAAAAAAAATAAAAAGTCCAGAGTGACAAAAAGAAAGAGGAATCCTCTTAGTGCTAATATCCTGTTGTGCGTCTCCATCTGTTGCTCTGTGATAGCTGGCAGTCTAATGGCAGGAGAAGAAAACAGATAAAAAGGTTTTTTTTCTTTGTTGTTTTAAATAAATATTTCAGAAGCTCATTTCTCACAACACCAAAAATCAACATAAAATGTCTTAAAATGACTGTAATTTCAATATTTTGGGAAGGATTTGGCTATTTATATATTTAATTATAGTGCCAGGGCATGGAATATTTTTGTACTGTGGTACGATCATGAAATGAGTATGTTTTACAAATGTTTACTGATTAAAACATTTCTATTCTACAATTCTACATTTGTATCAAATTATTCAGAGCTCTATAAAATGCAATAAAGATACGTTTTCGTGTGTCCGAGACCCTCAGTTTGCACTTTAGAACAAAGAAAAACAAACTATTCATATTTGTTTGTTGTTAAAATACCTCAATTAATAATAATTTACCTAAATGGTTGTTGATATCAGCTTCATCTGTGGTACTAAAAATGTATTTTATTTTCATAGCTGTGAAAACATTAAAATTCTGAGCATCAAATGGGAAAAATAAGAAAAAGAAGGTGCTTTATAATAATAATGATGAAACAGAAATGATCTGATTTTCTTCATTAAAAGCTATAAAAACAAAAGTAAAAACAGTCGTACAGAACACAGGACATACACTATACTATGGAGTACTACATGTACAGCAGTAAATGAAGATGATGCCATTGCCTTTTACCCTGACAGAGCTTTTTTTATTCAAAGGCACCAAAAAAAGTCATTACAGCTTTGCGCTGCTGTATTTTTACTTGGATGCAATTAAATAGTTCACATTTTATCCCCTAAGCAAGAGCTTTGATCTAACAACCCTCAGATAAAAACTGCTGAGGATATCTTTAAATACTGTTTGAACTCTGTACTTATCTACAACCAGAGCTCAGCTTTTTTTTTTTTTTTTTTTTTTTTTTTAATGAATATTCCCAAAATCAATTCCAGTGTGCAGCATGATTTGTCTTCCGTGTAAAGAATCAAACACTATATGATCATATTTTAGTTAGGAGGGTGACTGTGACATGTGCAGACTCCCGCTCGGAACGTGTGGCAGGGAAATGCATGTGCGGTTCAGAAATGCAAACCACAGTGACAGCAGCACGCAGCATCAACACACAGAAGCTGATTTATGTGAACGGTTCGTATCAATTAGTAAAGCGTTTAGAGCCGATGTTAGCGTCCAAAGCCCAAAGCCAAGATTGATGACTGCCATTTCATCAAGGCATTCATTTCGTCATGACTGTCAGCTGAATCACTTTTTACTGGCCTTTGTTTTATGGCAATAGTGCTTGGATTTATTATGATGATAAAAAGTGTTGTCTGCCCTCCAACAAGGGGTGCTCCATCCCAACACATTTCTTTTTAACTGTCATAAAGGCTGGTGGCTCACCGTAAACCAGAGGATGCCGATTTCTATATTTACCGCACATCATTTATCAGAAAAGTCTTTTCTTTTTTTTTTTTTTTGACAAAGTGTGATTTAATTCTGAATAAGAAAAAGGAAATCCCGGCAGCACACTAGTAAAAGTTCTACAGTGTCTGTAAAGTTTACTAAGCAAGAAAGTAAATTAAATCCTGCCAAGGCTTTTGGTCTATTTAATTAAAGCTGGAGCAACTTAGTGGGATTGAATTAAATTTTTGGCAGGGGTAAACCAATACGCTGGGAAGGTGGTGGTGGGTGGTTGGAGTGGGGTGGGGTGGGGCAGCCTATTCATGAAAGATAAGAAGTGAGCCCATCGTTTTTCAGCACATATTAAATAAATATTTCTTTTCCAAACATTGCGTATGTGTGTGCGTGTGTGTGTGCGAGTGTGTGTGTGTTTGTGTGTACTGTGGCAGTGCAATTTAATTTAGCAAACAAAAAAAGCTGATTTATTTGCCCTGTCAGCTAAGACAAATAAATAAATAAAACTGTTCAAAACCTGGATTACTCCAGATACGTCTGGTTCCTCTGCTTGTCAGAGTTCAATCAGCCGACTCTCTACTTCCTGCCGGTAAAAACTTGGTCTCAGCAAAGGTTAATCCACATGCAAGAGGACTCTCTAGATTAGAGGAGTCCGTAGCTGTTTCTCTGCACAGGGTCAGGGATCATACACCGATTTTTATGGAGTGCAGGCCATTTTATTTTCTTATGCTCTTTATCCAGCTGCTGATGCTGACTGGGTATAACACTTCACTGTAAGCCCTTTAAGGCTCAAGGTGAAATCGATTCCAGCCTGGTGTGGCTGTTTTAAATGAGCTTAAGTTCAAGCTAAATATTCCAAAAAAAGATAAGAGCAGGAACTCATTTTCACCCTCAGCAGCTTCATTCCACCATCGCTGACAAAATGTGTTTAAACCTGAGATAATGGGCTCCAGTGATGGGCTGTGGTCAATTTCGTTATTTTAATTTAAAGTTTAAATCCATTTAGGTAAATAACTGTCCTCAAAAAGTCATGAGAATACAAATGTATCATTAATGTTAAACTTTAATATGAGTTTGATAAAGAATTCTACGCCAATAAACATGAAACATGTGTTGAACTTCCCGTTTTTTTTTTGTTTGTTTAATTTATAAAGAGCTATATTATCCTAAAGTACTAGTAATAATTTTACTCAAAAGAGGAAAAAATACACAAACAGCCTTTTTATTCCAAAGGTTACTCTAAATGTAATTTTAATAATTCATGAAAATGGGTTTTTAATTTTTCATGAGAGGAAATATGTGGACAATTTTTAATTACATTTTAACTCATTTCTTTAGACTCTGGTCAGTTGGACAAATACCAAACTAACACTGTTGGCATCCAATTAAAAAAAAAAAAAGGTTAAAAAGGTTCGGTGTTAATACAAACAAGTGACCTTGAGATAAACACAGGAAAAGTATTAGAAAAAAAGGAAAATACTTCCAATTTTCAGCGTTTTAACTCTGGGTGGCAGTGTTGATGCAAATACCTGTGAAACAGCTTTCTAAAGGTAAACTACCTTTTCTCATTCAGTCCAAAATACTTAAAGACCTAATTTAGCTTTCTGCTCTGCTGGTTATGCTACTGGTTATTGCAATGCTGAATTTGTTATACTGTCATTTTTTAAATCACAATTTAAAATTGTTGCACTATACGTTTCCTTTAAGAACTTTTGAAGTATAATGCAGTTCACATCACAAATCCTTGTTTACTGTGTGTCACCATTTAAACAGCTGCATATACTGTAATATCCATTACTATCAATATTTTGATTCCTATACATAATGATATTGATATAGGCTTTCAATAGTAATATTTTTATATTCCAGTATATTGGTTTAGAATTGATTTTTCCAATGACCTCTAATAAATCAGCTTAATGTCATCACTGCCAAAGACATTTTCATATGTTATTCAGCTTCATGTTTGACACATAATTATAATTATCACATAGAAAAAAACAAACAAAAACAAAGAAAACAAATCCATGTTATTTGTAGTGAACCAAAATAATATCAGTTTCATAAATATGATGCTAGGAATATCAGTGTATATTTTTAAATAGCAACAGTTTATTTGATCATGTTAATTATGAATGATTATGAATTATTAAAAATTACGACTAAAATCCGCATACATTCATTTTTCCCATTATATCAAATAAAACTATTTTGAAGTAAATTCTTGATGAATTTAATTGTGGGAGCACATTTTTGGAATTATTGCTGTTGTATTTATTCAAATATTTTCTGAAAATAATTTCTCTACTTTACGTTTAGACTAATTAATGTAAAAAAACATTTTTATTGTTTATTTTTTGCTAACCCCCCCGCCAAAAAAAAAAAAATTAAAAAAAAGGGAAGAATGATGATATGGTATTCTTGTAAATGCTAACATGCTAAATAATTTCAAACAGACACGCAGCTCTGCATCAGCAATGTTACGCACCTCCCAGCATGCAGCTGGTCAAAAAATGGCTTCACATTATGTAATAAGTGATTATGCTAGAGAGCTGCAAGCTGCTATTTTTCATGTATGTCTGCTTTAAAATGTCTCCTCTGTGCACCTTGTATTGAGAAGTCATTTATCAGATCATTTGTTGCATGTACTATATGGTATGTTTTGTCTTGACTGCCTCAAAACAGTTGTGTAGTGATTCTACATGAGGTTTAGATACAGTACAGTATATTTTTGCTTTTGCTGGCGCACAGAGTCACATGAGAAGATTTATGCCACTTTCAGACATCTCTGCTTTGAATTAAATAGATTTTATTAGAACACAACCATTATAGCATAGCGGGGCAGAAAGATCTCTGTGGGCAATATTAGAGGAGAACCAATATCATTTCTTCGACATCTTCCACTTCTGGCTCGAGTCAGTGCTGAGCTTGTATGGAACTCATTATAGTACGGGAAAGCTGCTTTCTCAGTGCCTTGCCGTTTTGTTCCATCTGTGTTGTAGTCACCTGAACACGATCTGAAGTCAGCCAGTCAACTGACCTGGAATCAATACAGTCAAACTCAGTGGAGGCAAAGAAATCCGCCTGGCTCATTTAACCCATGAGCGTCCTGCTGCACAGTGCAGCATGTAACAAGAAAGGCATGTTTGATGACAAATTATTTATTCTAAATTCTTGCCCCTCGTCCAGCTCCAGTGACTCCATGTTTAATATCCACAGGGCATCGCTCCCTGTGCATGTTTACTTGTTTCTTATTTCCTGTAAGTCCTGATGAGCACATCTGCAAGCCAGATTATTTTTGCCCGTCTCTCCATGTTTGTCAGTTAATTTGTACACAAAGCTACATTAGAACTTTTACTATAACTTCTCTCTGCGTTCTTCACACACCAGTATTTTTCTTATTTTTGGCATATCTATTTCTGTCGCCGTCTCAGTGTATGACTATGACATCTGTCTCCGTGCCTGTCATCTTGTCACACAAAAACCAGTCTGTGTTTTATTATTTACCCAACATGTACAGTACAGTATTAGGATAGTGGAATTTTACTACTAGCTTCTGGAGCAGGCTGTGTTCTGGACTAGTCTGCGGAAATTTCAAAAATATGGTGATAATAAATTCAGATGTCACTTTAGGCTAAATAACAATGACAACTTGGAGTTGCTGAGAAAAAGCGTAATCCCATTTTAATTTTCAGAAGCCTCATAAGAGTCAAATGTGTTTTGGTCATTAATATGTATATTTATTTTATGTAAACCATTTTTATTTATTGTTGGGAAATAATTGCCAGTAGTGTTACTGCCAGACACTACTGTGCCAGCTTACTGCAAATATAGATCAATTTTAATAATTTTGAAAGATGAATTGTGACATGTTTTGAAGCTCTGATGAGCCTTCAGCCAGAATCACATCAATTGATTACGGTTTTATTATGATTCATGCATGGGAAACTTTTTCAAGCTGAAGGAAGCTGCATTTCAGGTTGGCTTCAGTTTTTTGGCTCTGCTATTGGAAACTGACTGACATTAAGGTTTATTTAAATGACAACAAGGCCTGTTTAATCACACGATTCCATCCGTGTGATGCATCGAGAATGACTAGCTGCTCTGAGTTTAGCAGTTGATTAAATCAAACATCTGAAAACATTTCTAAAACGCCTCCTACTTGTCTGGTCAAATTAACAAAACTCATCACGTAGCAGCCATACACAGGCAAATGTCGGCATTGTTTACTGGGCAAAGGAGAATCAATGCAGCCAGTGCTTCCATTGATTACTGTTATATTTCAATTCATTTTCATGTTATAAAATGACCCCCTCGCCATTTACACATTTAGCGGACTGACATGTACAATTTTTAAAATTAAAAATTGCATCTCGCCAAGTCATTAAACGGATCTAACAATTCTTTTAGAATCACTCAGTAACTATCTTAAAGTGATTGGATGCAAACTCAGCTACAATGCAGAGTATTATATCCAATCATAATGAATCGTAACTCATATTCTTCAGACTTTTTATGTCAGACTCCATTGTTTAACAGCAGGGACAGAGTGCCATAACTATGAGCAGGTCCCATAGGTTGTTCTAATAGCCTGTCTAGACACAGCTGAGGGCAGCAAGTTATTGGAACAAGGCACTCAGTCCAAGCTTTAAAACTAATTTGTTGTTAAACTTGTAAAAAAGCAAATACTAATAATTGTATGTATAAAAATCTAGGCCTTCATACAAATTTTCATGTTTTTAACCTATTCGCCCATTAACCATATTGCCTGTTCTGATTTACATATTGAGTATAGCCTATCATAACATTTATGGCAATTTTAAAATTATTTCACTCATGCCACGATCGGCATATGCATTTGGAGTTACACTTCGGTGATAGAGCAAATGGAATTAATGTTGTAGGATGGTGACCCACAAAATAAACGTATTAAATTAAATAATTTATGTTATGAGCTAAATACCAAACAATCAAAAATTAAAAAAAAAAAAAAATCAAGCTATAGTAATTGGTTTTTAATTAGTTACAAAAATCAACATAGATAAAACTAACAATAACTGTAGGATATTTTATTAGAGGGGGCTTAGGCTTAAAGTTGAATGGAAAATATTTTTAATATTTGTATTATTTTCACAAACATCTTTATATTTGCATCTGTTCTCAGAAAAACAGATGATTACATAGATTGGCGTAAAAGATAATGGAAAACTTTAAAGCGGAAAGCACTTAAACTATAACTATCAGAGCCAACAATGGAAAACAAAGGCATAAACTTACTTTATTTGCTCATCACCTGTTACAGCGCCTTAAGTCCCTTAAACGTCTACGGTAGGAAGCCGCATGGAGAACAAAACAGACACGTTTAAGCTTTGTCTGATTAAAGAATAACCGGTATTTCCATTTCGAGCGGCGAGGCAGTGACAATAACCTGCTCCATCTTTTACAAATGTCCCTCATGGTCCCCAAAACACTTAATTGTCTCTAGGTGAAGCGGCGTGGACTGTCCGTCTCTTCGTGATTGACAGCGGAGTAAATTGAAGTGGCTTCGAAGGGGATGACGGACGCTTTGGACGCGCGGCTGCATCGACAAGTCAAATATTTTTAACCCTCTATCGTTAGTTGTACAGATAAACTTATTTTTTCTTTTACATAAAAGCCTGGCTGGGTAAACGCGGCGCTGAAGTGGGTCGCCGTGTTGCTGTGTTGCTCGTGCCCCCCCCCCCCGTCTGTGGTTTTTTTGGTTTCGCCCAAACTTGGTTCAGATTTGAGTTGGTTTTCGGAGCTATCCGGGTTCGCTCTGTCGGAGGTGAAGGACCGCCTGTCCCCTCTGTGCTTTTGCTGTAAATGGCTTTCGGGACGTATTTTATTTGAATGTCCGGGCCTCTTAAGTGACCAGTCATGGATATTCTATGGATATTATGGACCATACCGGCCGTAATAGCTGTTGAAGGTAAGCTAGTGTTTTCCTGCCGACGGTTGGAGCCGCATCCTCGTGCGGCTTTTTGAGTTTAAAACAAAGCGCTTGAATGAATGTTTGCTCTTTATAATTAAAATGCTAACAGGAACTAAAACACATTTCTGCTCTCTTAATATTGAAGAATATGTTATGTTAATGTGTTTACGGTGGTTACGTGTAGCGTAGAGTCATTAATAAACAGCAGGCAAAGGGATGGTGGTTGGACACAAAACCAGTCCCGCATCTCTGCAGGTAAACGGATGCTGTTAATAGCGATAATTACGCGTTTAATATTCGACATTTTGTGGTATTTTTGGTTTATTAAGGGGTAGCTACAAGCGGTTATGAAGGCTAAACCTGAGACAGGTAGGCTGCGTTCTTTTGGTGTGTTTGTGTGGAGGTGTGTCACCGGTTTCATCTCAGATGTCAAACAGTTGGCGATTTAAAGAGGAGAGAAAAAACATGCAAAACAAACGAGGCCGGTTTTCTTGAACATTTCTAGAGGCGAGATATGAAAAAATACACACGCTGAACATCCTGTGGCTCAACTTCCAACAGGCTCTGTCAGGTCGGTCGGTATGCAGTCACAGGGACGCGGAATAATGGGCAGCATGGCTTAACGCACAATGAAACAGGTTCAATGGGGAACATAATCTACAGTAGTTAGTGTGGTGCACAAAGGTAACTGCAGGCCTCATCACAGCCCACTGCTACAGGAGAATGTAGAAGATAAACTGCCACTTATTGTGATATTTAGCATTTTCACACAGTAAAAATGTGAGTTTATGAAAGCGATTTTCAATTCTTTCAGTCTGTAATGTATAATTTGCAGTGAATTTTCTTTAGCTGGAAAGGGCATGGGACCTTTTGCACACTAAAGGAAGGGAAGTGTCAGGCGAGTTCCACTTTAATTTAGGCTATTTTGGGGATGCTGTCCGAAAACCAACGTGTCTTCTTCCTCTGGCCAGTTTAACTGAACCTCATGATTACAGGTGGAGCTAAGAAACTATGGGAAATTTCAACCAGACTTTAACCACACGATAAAACAACAACAAAAAGAAACACAGGGACACAAAAAAAGGAAAGAAGGGGAAAAAAAAAATCTTTGCGGCTCTTTTACTGTAAAACCATTTCTACATGTACATTGACTTAAATGAATGTAGGGCCTTCCACGTATTTCTGCGGACTACTATTGATTCCTGTCTTTAATCATTTAAATCCTACACCTAAAAAAAAAAAAAGTTAACCCAAAAGCTTACATTATATTTGACATTGACAGCTTAAATTTTTGTGTCACAGTTTTATCACTTTATGTAAAATGTGATCAATAGAGAGCGTCCCAGAACAACGTCATTATTTTGGGGAAATGATATGTGCAGTCCAGCCTTTCTGCCTAAACCACACCATACCAATACACGGACAACTTACAACTATAATTTCATACAGTTCATAAAATGTTTTTCATTTTAATATATATCATGTTTAAGCATAGTGAAAACAATTGGATGCGGGGGCTACACTAAAAGTGCATACATTACTGTCATGTCCCTCATCTCAGTGTTTTGCATAATCTATAGATTATTAATAAATGCTGAATATAAATTTAATTACCGTAAAGAATATTCCGTAATACAATACAAACTTGTAAAAGGTAACTATAGATGCTCCATATAGTCACTGTGGTTTGTTTTCTTTTAATTACTGGAGTCATGATTGCCTGATTGCTGTTATAATGATTATTTATTGTTAAGATTTTATCATCACTGTTCAGTCCGAGGAAACCACAGGATGTGGAAAAATGCCAAAAATAACTACAGATTATCACTACACAGTGTTCCGCTTCCACTTGTTTTCTCTTTCTCTCTAAAATGCAAATATGACCATGGTTACTGTTTGTCTACACTTAAAATCAACTGTGGAGCATTTGTTTATTCTGAGTATACAGTCCCTCAAATACCAATTGCCATAGTTTCTCAAATAGATATGTCAGGTGTACTGAAATACACTCATTGCGCGATTTAGAAAGGGGGTGTTCAGATTTTATTGTTACACTAGATACACAGTATGCTTCTTTTAGCGTCTTTTGGCCTTACGCTGCTAGTGTTTGATTCGGAAATCAGTTCGTCCCATCGCCAGCTTAGCTCAGACCCCCTCCATTTTACCCTGTGAATCACCCTAGCTGACTGTCCAATGACGTTGCAAGGATGGCTTGCGTATGAGAAATGAAGAGTTGAAAAAGAGGTCACTGCGACTCTAATCCACGAAAAAAAAAAGAAAAAGACAAACATCCCAGCATGCATCTGAAAAGAGCCCTCCAGTGGATCGTTTTGACACGTTTAGTTCCAGGATGCTACATTTCTTCCATTGTTATTTTTGTTTGATAGTGAGACCTACGGATACGTCCGTTTCCTACGGACGATCATTACTTACTAAATGTGTATTAAAGAATAAAAATCTTAAATTTTATTATTCGTTGACTTCAAAACTAAAAATATCCGTATAACTACTACGTAACCAAAAATTCTATGAAGCTTAGAAAATTAAAAGCCGTGCCAAATTTAAGACAATCCTACATCCAAATAACATCGTGTCAACTGTACAAACCTTGTCAAGTCACAGTAAATTGGCTTTGATATTTGAATTTAGACTGTGACCTTTTTCATCCGCACTACAAAGCACTGTGTCCCCCTCTCTCCAGTCATAGATGCCGTGTTGGACTACTTTTTCAAAGGCATTTAATGTAACCCTGTATACTGCCAAACAGCTCTGAATTGTTTGTTTGTGATATTATAAGCTGCAACTGATGCCGTGTCTTATTGGTTTAGTTAACAGGAACAGACAGTCTCTTCGAGAATTAATGGAGGTAACACTGCCAAAGAAATTAGACTAGCTATGTCAAACATGTCTATGAAAACACAATGTGGATTTATCCCTTCATTAATTTACCCATTCATTGTCATCAGTGCTCAGTTGACAGCCATGCTAACAACAGCAGTCATCTAATTCTCTTGAGTGGGAATTTTCAGATTCATCCCCAGCCATAAAATTGTAGTAGGCTGTATTATACGGACGAGATGAAATTTACTAGATGGATCATTTGGCTTTTCTGAGTCCACCCCCCAACCCCCCCCGCCGCCCTTTCTGTTGTGGTATTACAGTTTGTACCGTGCAAACATTTCTAGGGGAATTGGTGTTGCTATGATGCAACAACAACCTCCTCCAGACTTGTATGCGAGTTGTTGTTGGGGTCAGCCAGTATGATAGATCACATTATTTTTCCTCTTATTCTTTCTAAGAACTATAATGGGACAGAAATTACAGTAGAGGATGTTGAAGTGGGGTAGAATGAGATCACAGCAGGGACTTTTCAAAAAAATGTCTTGCACATTTGATTGCATTTCAATATGTGCTGCATTCCTTCGGCGCTCTGTTGAGCACTGGAGCCAACTCAACCGAAAGTTGGCAAACACTGATCAAACTGGTGTTATAAAAATTTGTGGTTTTTAGTTTTAATTTGTTCTAGTAGATTACATATATTACCTACATTTGCCTTGATAATAACCCTTTCACACAATAAACGGCAGCCTGACAGTTCAAGCTTCCGTATGATTATTGATCTTTGGAAAATCCTGCCAAGTTTGGTAAAGATGCTTTCATATGTAAATTCAAGTAGCTCTTTTGGACCGGAATTGTTTTGTAAGGAATCAATGTGAGTGTAACATTGAAGCATTATGTTTTGTCGAAGAGTAACAAAAGACAAACGGAGGCGGGCTCTGAAATAGGATTAAATAAAGGTAAAATGAGCGACCATATACAATCCAGTGTTTTCTCAGTCCACCCAATGAGCAGATGCAGGGAGTGGGCCTGCACGCCAACTGCCACAGTAGGCTTTCACAAAGAATCTGTCTCTATTCAAGTCCTAATCCATCCTGCCGAGGGCCCAGGCATTGTCACTTTGCATGCAAAATTTCAATTAGTGCTGGTACCAGTTGTTTCACGTGAAGGGAGGGGTGTCGCATTTCAGAAACATCTAGGACTACCTTTAGGGTGAGATTAAAGCAGGAGTATTGTTAATTTGCTTACGAAAATGGAGTGTTCTGTGCATGACACAAGCACTGAGCTGCTTTGCTTTATTATAGTCACTAAAGTTATCAGACTTAGACCGAGGTCACATTACTCCTACACTGTAATAGATATTGCTCTCTTGATTTTAAAAAGGAAAAACATAGAAGAGTATGTTTTGTTAAAACCTACACAGAGGTTGTATGCGTCTGTCCCAGTTGGCTCTGAAAGCCAGATAACTGTTTTGCTCCTGGCTTCAGTTTCTGAAACCAAGTTAACTAAAGATTGAGTTCAAGGCACAATGAATTGTGTGATGCTGTATCCTGGCTCATGGGCCAAGTCTTCCTTCTTTTCTTCCTTTGACCGCTTTAGAATTTTTAAACTATAATTTAATAAATTTAGTTATGGATTTTACACTGTGTTGGATCAGGATGATGCTTCTATGAACTGGCAAAAGCATTTTGACAAGAACAAAGAATTGGGTATTGTTGGGTTCTAACAACCACAACAGCGCTGATTACACCTGGAGATACAGTTCAACAACGGTGAAATAACAAAACGAGTCGACTTTAGTCTTTTACTTGCACAAGGGGAGGCTGGTGGGGTCTCAGTGACTTAACACTTCACCCGAACTCGGCCAACTCCACCGGGCTCTTCCTTGTCCACACTATTTATTGGAAAACAGAGATCAAAGCAGATAGAGAGTTCAATGCAGAAAAAACAACTCCTTATAAGTATAGGCCAATGAAAAACGCAATTCATCACATAATGATAATATAGCGTTGCACTGTTTCCTTGACCACTGGTCAACAGACTTTAAAGGTAAACTACAAAGGCAACTATCAAAGGCAAACTATCAAAGCTACATGGTGTCACTAATGACATCATCAGTGCATAGACACATCACAAACATAAATTACATTACACACACAGGCAAACATTACATTTAATATTGGAAACAATTAACAAACCCTAACAGGTATGTTAACATATGAAACTGTCAATTTAACCTTCACTTGTTTGAGTTTCATCACATTACGTTAGACACAAGCCGAAGCACTGCAGCATCTTTCAGTAGAAACATGCTCCAAAAGTGTGTGTCAGATTCCTCTGATAGACTCATTAAAGAGCACCATCAAAATGGATAGATGCTCAAAAACATTTATAAATGATTAAGGCTCACACTTCTATCCAAACAGAGAACTTCACATATTTCTGCCTGATTAGTATGTTTTGGTGAAATCTCATGTATAGTAATCTCATAACGACGACTTTCTGAAGTGCAGGGTATTAGGAGTGCAACAGACTGTAGCAGAGCAGAGAGAGTAGATTGGCTTTGAGTTGTCTGGTAGAACTAGCTGCATATGGATGGAAGGATGTTACTGCTTGGTGTCCCCTCCTTTATTAATACAAGAGTTGTGATCAATATTACATCTCTCACCTGAGAAAAGGCTCCTGTTGTAATTGACCATTGTTACCTTATTGTCCATACAGCCACCTCATACACTTGGCATGAGCTCACACAAGCTGTCAATCAGTGTGCATCCCTCTGCTTTCAAGTGTATCTTGTGCGTTGGCATATCTTTCATGAAAGGGCGAAATGCTTTTAAACCTCCCTATATTAAAATAAAAACTCTCTAAATAAAAACTCTACACACAATTGTATTTAAATATTTGTTGCATGTTCAGTGTTGGGCTTGTTTTTTTTTTTGCCACACTTTATTGCTTTTTAGCTTTAGGCCTTTAAGCCATATTTAACAGCAGCGATGGGCATCTGCCTCCTCCAAATTGAGTAGGGGTAGCATGTAATCTGCAGTGTGTGTTATGTAGCCATATTTCCTGTTTTGGTGCACTACAGGGTAATTATTTCTTTACACCTCCAAAATTAAATGGCACCCAAATAATGAGTTTTTGCTCTGTGCATACCAAGTTTAACCTTACAGAGTTAAATGTGGAAGTGTCCGTGGAATAATTCTAAACTTAACTACTGGGTCGTACTACGTTATGTTTTAGGAATATTTCTTTCTAGAGTTAAAAGGTTTTCAGAGTTTTTGTATGTGGTGCTGCCAATGCAGGCACAATGCACAGTATTAGTAGCAACTTAAAATACCAGGTTCTTGTAAAAGTAACTAACATACTGTGCGATAGACTTTTTACTTGCATTTTAACCATAAATACGTTTGTACAGTAGAAAAGGATAAGGGTTAGCTGATGCAGTTTGTGATTTATTCCCTTCCTGTATCATCCGAGCCTAATTAATTAGACACTCGCATGGCTTTGATTTAAAGCACACTCAGTCTTACATTAAAATTGATTGTTTGGTTTGAGAGCTGTAATTTATACTTGCATGGGCAGAGAAATGATTATGGGCTCATGATTATGAGGAGATCTGTCACAAGTGCTTACATGTTTCAGTTGGTAAGGAAGCCTGACAGGATATCTTAATCTACAATGTCATCAAATCTTAAACACTTAAAGATAAAAGATTGTACCCACCCATTTTCACTTAATATAAGGTTTGCTCATGTCAAATAAAAGCATGTCTGGTTCATTATGGAAAAACATAAGGTCAACTGGTGAGAGTATGACTACAGCTATAAAGTGTAAAAAGTACAATATATAGTATAATATAACAGTTTAAAAAAAACAACAATAATAAATCAGACTTATGAGAAAGCTATAAATTAATTCAGTGACTATACTTCTACAATTAAATTAGTTTTTGACCAATAGACCTGCTTCAGGCCATGTGGTTTACATAGGGTGCATAGGGAGACTAGTTTGGATAAAAAGCTGTACTATTCATAGAAGAAACTTGCTTTACCTCCACTTAACCTATCTGATATTTCACACAGGAAACTAGATCAAGGATGTTCATATATCCTGCTATCTTAATTAGCACATGTTAATTGGCAGTGTGCAGTCTCTTGGTAAGTCATATTTTTTTTAGGGAGAGCCTGATTCATCCTAACCCACTGGGAATATAAATCATGAGGGGACAGCGAAATGTATTTCCAGAAATGATTCATAACAGGAAACATGTAAGCACCCACAGTCAAAAATGGTCCCACAACAGCTAGGCCGAATTTGCTGTCTGAATTCTTCGCACACCCTGGTTAATTTGACAGAAGCCTCAACCATTATGTGCAATCAGTGTATTTTATGTGTTCAGCACTGTACATTTCCTCTCTTTATCAAAGCACAGAAATTGTTGAATTAGCTGCATATGATAATTGAGTTAGCTTTAAATTGTGGAGATGAACTGATCAATGTGACCTCTGGTTCTGACACATCCTTGTGAATGTTGAGTCATAGTTATTAACATTATGGCGCCTATAATATTAAACCCATCAAAACCAGTTACTGGGTTAGGACACAGGGAAGTGAGACAGAAGGAAGGAGGAGGAGGGAGAGTGTAGCCTGAGAGAGGTCAGACCTTGTCTCAGAGACCCCCATCCACACACACCCCAGGTACTGTGACACTGCTTTTCTGAGTGTGCCCGGAGAACACAAGCCCACCGGATTAGTGTCTGGCTCTCAATGTCCCCGGGAGAAGAGCCCATCGGCTGAGACAAAGCGGGCTGATTGCGTTGTCATCTGCATCACAAAGGGAAGCCTTTTCCACCTGATCCGCTGCTTCTGCGCCGCACTGCACATCACATCTATCACCGACTCTGAAGCCACGTGATATCTGCCTTTTGTTTTTTGTGGGTTTCTGTCTCTACCTCTTCTAATCTTTCTCTTTGCCCCACACCGTCTGTCCACCATAGGCTGTTTCAACAGCAGGACTCCCACCCCTCTCCCCCTTCAGCCTCTTAGTGTGCACCAGCAATAACTGTTTTCCGTTTTTGGCTGTAATTATGTGCACAGTGTAGTGTGCATCATCTTTTGCGACAAAGAGCGACTAACACATTTGCTGTCTTTCCTCTATTTCCCTGTGGCACTTGCTGGCTACTTGTATCTCAGCTCAGCCAACTTGTGCACACACATGAGACAGAACGCTCCGACCATAACAGGTCTATCAATTGCACTTGGACAGTGAAAACTTCTGAAGTGCTACCAGTAAGCAAACGTGTTTTGTTAGTGTATTGGGCAGGCAGCCTCTGCTCTGCTATAACTGATGACTTTTTTTTTTTTTTTTTATCATGGTGACCCAGCTATGTCCAACAGTCAAAACAGAGATGGATCAAGCTTCTCTGTTTGGATTAACATTTTAAGCTTGTGTACATTTAAGTTTACTGTAAGCCTTGGGATGGCTTTTATATGCTTTGTAATACTCTATCGTCTTGAAAGAAATTACTTATTGAAGTCCCTATCTTCCCTTCATATTTTATGACCTGAACTCTTTATCCTGTGAAATAAAAGTTTTATTTTTAGGGGGAAACAAAGATGTTAGAATTATGTCAGGCATGATAACTGAAGCTGAAAGGTGCACTTCGTAAAAATCTCTTTAAAATGCTTTATGAATAACTTCAAAAGATTAAACAGGGTATGACATTTAAAAAGCAGAGGGAGGGAAGGAAAGAGAAAGAATGACTTTTTATGTCCTTAAGTGATAGTTGGTTTCTGTTCACAAGTAATTGCATTAGCTTAGAGAATAGAGAATTAACACAAGGCAATTAACTGATTTGGCCTTTGGCTGTGACTTGTCTGATTCTGCGGAGCTGAAAGTCATTCTGTGTTTTCATGGATTAATATAGAAATCCCATTCATCAGATGCATAACCTTGTAAACCCTTCAGTGGGAGACCCTAGAATTTGATGTATGTCAGTAAAATATGTAAACAAATGTGGTATATAACAGAAAACAAGCATGATGCAGCTGTGGTAAGTCTAATAAAGAAATACACTTTCCATATTAAAAGTTTATGTGCAGGAAGATTCTAAAGGAAAGGGTCATCATAAGAGTAGAGTAAACTCCCTTCTTTACTGCCTAATTGTCTGTAATTCAATAACTGAGGGCTGCTAAGCCATTATGACTAATTGTCAACAGGAACATTGTAATTTCGTGGGGGAGTTATCTGTTGGGAACAACTTAATCTTTCCACCAATATGCATTAGCAACATTGCTGAGTAACTGCTGTTTTATTTGTTGCATGGATTGTAATTTTTTTTTACAAATGGTTACATTTGTACTCTGAAACTGATCTTAGTTAACCTTAACCATCTACTATAAGCTGACTGAGTTTCAGTGCAAGCAGGGCTGATGGCATACCTCTGCTTCAAGTAGAGTAAATGTAGATACCAAAGCTTGATGGAAAACATCAGTTGGATATCTGCAATGGCTACAGAAATGTACATTGGCAGAATGCGTTTGTTGGTGTTCTTCTTTCATTCATTGTCAGAGTAGTTAATGTCACACTTGTTAGAGTTAATTAAGGGGAACAAATCATCTGTATGAAATCATTAGAGGGGAGAAGTCTCTCCTTAAAGCGGCCATCAGAGATCAACAGATTAATAGTTGTGATGGATTTCAGGTAACCAGGTGGCAGGTGGAGCACGCATTGAATCTGTGCTTTCATTGTGATGATTTATTTTCTTTCAAAGAGAGGCGTTATTTGAATTGACAAAAGCTAGGACTTAGTGTTTTTATTTATTTTTTTGACCTTATACCACTCTCATCAGTCTACCTCGCATACAGCTCCAAAATCAATAACCTGGACTCAGCAAAGATCAGCCCCTTATTATTTTGTTTATGAAGCCCTTTCAATTGGCACTTCATTGTAGTTGATTCATATTCAGCAAAGCCTCTGTCCATTTGGGCAGAGAAAGCTTACCTGAATTTACATAATCACTTGTCTGAAAGTGGATCTAGTGCGCGGAGCAATCAACACACTTACACTTGTAAATGCCTTTGTTAATGCAGTGACATCTTGTCCCCCTCATGTTCCAACTCATTGTTATTTTATTCTAATTTCAAACCTGTTAAAGACTGCCAGTGAGAAATACCGCTATATCCAAAACACAAACCCTCTATTCCAGAGCAGCTAAAGAAAGGCAGACACATGTGCATTAGGTTCAATAAAACAATGCCTGGGATCACAATAAAGTTGAGGTAACATAGCTTAAAAAAAAGGAGCTAGGTGTATAAGGAGATGCTGAAACGATCACTGTTTTCCATGCTGTCCCCTGGCAGGGCCATTTGGGTTGAAATCACAATGGATCATTTGGGAGGGCAGCTGAAAAATCCATAGAGAATCTCAAGAGGCCTGCTGTGCCTGTGAAATCAATACAGAGATCCAGCTGAGACCATTAAGTGAAATTAATGTCATATGATGGGGTTAAACATGTAGGATATTATTATTCATACAGTCCAAATAGCTTTTTCATCTGCAGATAATACAAGCAGGCATGGACGTCAATACAGGCACCACAGATTGTCTTGTGTTTCATACGCCTACTATACATAGCAAGCTATCCGTCATGTTTGTGACCCTTCGTTACCTTTAAGACAGAGAACTAAGCTGAGTGGGCAACTGAGGAAGTTAAATAAATTGAATTTATTTTATTAGGTTAGTCTTTTATTGTACTTTATTGTACAGAGGACCAATTCTAGTAGTACTAGGCACAAATATAACCATTCTATTATCACTACTATTCTTCTTACACAGAAGGAGATTTGAAGTGTATACACTTGATTCATCTGGTTATTATCTTGATGAATCAATCATAACTGTTTTTCCCCTCCATTGCAGTACAGTATTAACTTTGCATTATTAAAATTTCCAGGGTTTTGTTTTAGCACTCACTGCACTTGTTTAATATTAGATTGTGGTTTAATAGAGGAAACTTAACTGTAATTTCTGTGAATTAATTAAACCTTCGCCGTGGTGTGCCAGACCTGTACTTTGGCCCCCTCCTCCATACACCACATAAATAAATGCAATACTTTATTCATTCAAAGAATATGTTGCATCACAACATAATCATATGCTAATTACATTCCTTTCCAAATATATTTTCTATTTTAGTTTAGTTGCATGAGAAGAAAACTTAAGAGACAGAGTCAGAGTAAGCTACAAACAAAAACCTAACCACAGCTTTTGTAAATTAAAGTATATACCAGACGTATGCCATTTTCTGGACGCTGTTATGCAGAGTGTTTTACAGCACCGTACAGGAACAAATGCATTTGTGGTATAGTTGAGCTCAGCAGGGAAGGAACCCCAAAACTTGGTACAATTGCTCGCATGCTGTTCACACTGTGGTAACACCTCGGCTTGCCTTCACGTCCTCTGAGCACTTTGCAATCTGCTTTTCCTTAGAAAGGGTTTGAGGCTTTGTAGTGGTCAGGCAGGCCCACTACATGCATGTAGCCCCCGTGTGAGTTGATGAAGCCACTGTCAGGAAAACTGCCTGTTGGATTGATTGAAAAATCATGCTGGAGATTAGCCGTCTTTTTCCGTGTGAGTGACACTCTGACACATATTTGATGTTGTGCTGTTCTCTGGGCCTGCCAGTGCTGAGTGAATACTGTACCTAGACCTTTACTTCAGTTGTTGCACTCAGCTAACACACAACTTTTCGCATTATTAAGTGTCCACACACACGTCCTCAGTCTTAATCTATTCACACTGCTAGTTGATACACGGAGAGAGATAATTAAAAGTCTTGCTTTAGAAGTCCCTTGGGCATGCTAGGTTTTGGCATAAAGAGAGACAATTGTTTTGAGTAAGCTTCTTTTTACCTCTCTGAGCAAAATGGAAAAGCTTTGGGTCATTTTACTATGTGATTTTTACTGTTCTTCCCATTATGAGAACCAGCAAAATGGCACATAATGCAATAATTATTTTCTTTTGATCTTTGTGCTTACCATAACATATCCTATTTTTGGAAAAACGACATTGAGACCCATGGCAGTGTTTAGTGTTTTTCCTTTTACTGACAGATTTTTATCACGTGCATGTACTAATCTCTATTATACAGATACTGTTGTGCACACACACACTAACACTCTTCTCCACACTATTTCAAGCTCAACATCTGCAGAGTCTGACTATCAGCCTTTTTGGAATTATGACATTACCATGGAGACCAGAGGTCTATTTTGTCATCATACATTCACTCTTGCATTTCTTACCACTATTCTTATCACATAAAGATACAAAGTATCACTGTTACAAATGTATTTTGATATATACTGTAGACATTTTTTTTTATAAACAATGGAAAGATGAATACTAGGAATATGATGAATATAAAGACCACAGCAAACTATGCTAAATACATCGTTAGATGTTTAATTGCACTCAACCACCATAGAAATAATGATACATTAGTTTATATGAATAACAATAATAATATGAATTTGTGATTATGGTAGCAGATAAAAATGCAGATTAGGCAGCCATTAACATATTTTTACTTTACATGAAGAAAGATACATTTTCAAATCACATGTCCTGGACATTAACCTGACTATGCCATTGCACATTTTTGAATAGAGTATCCAAGGAAATCCTTGAGGATTTATAGTGAGAGAGTGAACATGTAACAATGTTTTCTATAATAAGACTGGCTCTGCATACTTTTTGTGTGTTTTCATGCCTCTTGACCACTGTCCAGATGCCATCCCTTATTGAAATCATTAAGTTGGAGTTTCTCCCTGTGTGAGAGCGGATATTCACTCTGGACAATGTCCAAAGGACCAGAGCATATGTTAGTAGGTGGCCTTCTCAACTATTGCTATCCTTCTGATAATTACTGATAAGTTGCAATTCAATGGCAGGATAGCAGCTGGATAAGAGCCAGAGGATGTGTGCACTGATAAACATGAGATAAAGTAATAAATAATAAAGTAGCCCCGTCATTATTTATCAACAAGTCATTTAAGTGTTTTTGAATGAAATCACACATTTCATAAAGTGGTTACTTCAGCAATAACAGGGCAAAAAGGAATAAAGGTTTTTACCTCTCAGTTGTGGCAAACTAATTATCAAAAGATTAGCTGACATATCTTTTGTCACCTAATCTTTTAGCTGACAAAAGATGTGTGCTGTTTCTCACTGTTGTTTAGTAGTTGGAAGGCACTTCTCATCAGTGCACTCGTATAGCTTCACATGCCCCATTTCAAAACATTACTTTTGCAGCCATCTTTATCTCCTTTGTCCTGCTCCAGGCGTGTTCGGTTAAAACAGCCTCGCTCTCTATCCTCTCGCGGCCCATCCACCACCTGTCATCCCCATGCTAATGTGAAACATTAACAGCCTGAGAGCCTGAAAAGAAACACACCACTTTGTAGAAATACATTACCTGTCACTCTGTCTCTGGATTAGGACTTTACCGGTGCCAATGATTTAAGGGCCTTTTGCTAGTTTGTCAGGAGAGACATGATTGTGCCTGTGGCCATAAAGAAACATATGCGCAGCTTTTTTTTTTTCTTTTTTTTTTCATCGGGCAAGCACCAGATGTGTGCCCTGAATGGTGTTGCATTTTTTTATTCTCACTTAAGCGTGTGTCAGACAGCATGTACAGCTGACTAGAGGAAGAGTTAAGACTGTTTCACATGGAGTGAGGAGTGTGTGAGAACTGGCAGGTCTAATTGAAGCAGTTAATGGACTGTCTGAAGCCATCGTTCTACCGACGTACCTCGTGGAGAAGCTTGCTGAATTTAATCCGATAAAACAGCTCTTATTGTAAGAAGAGCTTTTAGTTTAGACAGGGTAGTTTTGAAAATCATATCACACCTAGGAGGTTTTGAGCAGATACTATTAGTGTAGTATTTAGTTTATCTAGTACATCTGCGTATACGGTGCCTTTCAAAAGTATTCAAACCCCTTGAAACTTTCCACATCTTGTCATGTTACAAACCACAAATGTAAATGTATTTTATTAGGATTTTATATGATAGACCAACACAGGGTGACACGTTATTGAGAAGTGGAATGACAATTTTAATTTGTTTTTAAATGTTTTTAAAAATAAATAAATAAAGTGTTGGATGCATTTGTATTCAGCCCCCCTGAGTCAATATTTTGTAGATCCACCTTTCGCTGGAATTACAGCTGCAAGACTTTTGGGTTTGTCTCTAACAGCTTTGCACATCTAGAAAGTGAAATTCTTGCAAAATAGCTCAAACTCAGTCAGATTGGATGGAGAGCATCTGTGAACAGCAATTTTCAATCTTGCCACAGATTCTCAATTGGATTTATGTTTAAACTTTGACTGGGCCATTCTGACACATGACCCAATCTAAATCATTCTATTGTATCTCTGGCTGGATGTTTAGGGTTTTTGTCCTGCTGGAATGTGAACCTGTAAATTGTTTTGAAGATGCTTAACAGGTTTTCTGCTAAGATTGCTCTGTTTTTGACTCCATCCATCTTCCCATCAACTTTGACTACCTTCCCTGTCCCCGCTGAAGAAAAGCATCCTCACAACATGATGCTGCCACCACAATGTTTCATTGTGCGGATGGTGTGTTCAGGGTGATGTGTAGAGTTAGGTTTCTGCCACACATAGCGTTTTGCATTTAGGCCAGAAAGTTACATTTGGTTTCATCTCACCAGAACACTTTCTTCAACATGTTTGGGGACTTCTTATGTCTTGCTTTCAACAATGGCTTTCTTCTTGCCACTCTTCCATAAAGGCCAGAGTTGCGGAGTGCACGACTAATATTTGTCCTGTGGACAGATTCTTCCACCTGAGCTGTGGATCTCTGCAGCTCCTCCAGAGTTACCAAGGGCCTCTTGGCTGCTTCTCTGATTAATGCTCTCGTTGCCCGGCCTATTGGATTAGGTGGAGTTTTAATAACTTAACCCTACTTTATACTTCTCTGCAACTTTATCCCTGATCCGTCTGATGTGTTCCTTGGACATCATGATGCTGTTTGTTCACTAATTTTCTCTAATAAACCTCTGAAGACTTCACAGAACAGCTGTATTTACACTGGGATTAATTTACGCACAGGTGGACTCTGTTTACTAATTAGGTGAGTTTTGAAGGCATTGGTTCCACTGGATTTTAGTTAGGGGTATCGGAGTAAAGGGGGGTACAAATGCATTTTCAAAACCTTTATAATTACGTGCCACTCTGTGTTGGTCTATCACATAAAATCCCAATAAAATACATTTATGTTTGTGATTGTACTGTGACAAAATGTGGAAAAGTTCAATGCGTCTGAATACTTTTTCAAGGGACTATAGATTGCAGAAATTGCTCATTGTTTTGTCTTCCTCTGCTCTACTGCTCAAAATAAGCTTTTCAGGCAACTTTATATTTAGATGAAAATAAAGTACATTTTAACCACATCCTAAAATGTAGTTAAATGTGGTACCCATGTTAATAATTGATTCTTTTAAAAATGATCTATGACATCTTTAAATTTGCTTAAGCCTTGATAAGCCTTTTTTATGGGGGGGCTTGGTGGATCAGTGGTAGAGCATTGGTTTGGGATGCAAAAGGCAGCGGGTTCACCCCACCAGGTGTTGCCCTGCCCAGCCACCAAGGTCCACCTTGGTGCCGAGCCCGGATAAAAATGGGAGGGTTGCGGCAGGAAGGGTGTCCGGCATCAAAACCCATGCTAAATTTACGTACGGAACACATTCTGTGTGGCGACCCCTGAAGGAACAAGCCGAAAGCCATTGATCTTTTTGTTAAGCCTTGTTTATAGTTTCTGGATTCTAGTAGTATTATCCTGGCAAAGTAGTGGACCGATCTTTTTTCTTGCTGTGTTTTCAGTAGTGTTACACTTTTAGAAGTAAATCTGCACAGGAAAGTACATTAGGTAAAAATTATCTTATGTGTTTTTCGCAAAAAAAGTGTTTTTCAATTAAAAACATGACTTCTGAATAATTTTTTGCAGTTTTCCCAGCCTTAGTTGGCCTTAGCCCTGTCCTAACCACATCCCTCCCAAGCCCCATTCCTCTTTCCCTGGCTTGAGTCCCAGTGCAGTCTCAGCCTTACTCCCTCTGCAGCTACACCCCTGATCCCTGCACATCTTATTTCCTACAAAAAACATGCTTAATGGGAGCTCTATGCACTGCGCACACCCTGAAACTTTTTGGTACAAGCTTTACAAGGAACATGGACAATGTATAACCCCTGTTGCAGCAGCTGGGTATCTGTGACCAGCTCATGGCCATCTCAATGGAACTAGATAAAGAAGCAGGCCGTGTTCTTCTAAGCCAACCAGTTTTCCTTGCAACATGGTTACCGCTGATTTCTTTGAGTCCAGGGTGTGGGAGAGGCTTAGGAGCTAGGTGGGTGGGTAGTAGGAGGTATTCAGCATCAGTTACAGAGAATTGCTCATCTCTGGCAAAAGTGCTAGTTTTTCTCAAAAATGGGGGTTAGTGAACAGACATCCATTATATCGAGGTGTTGCAGCTGCACTACATATTTCCCAGCAGCAGTGGCTAGTGTTATCATGGAGGTCCACTGGGGATTGACTGTGCAAATTACGGCTAAATAAACAAAAACTGGAAAATAGAGATACCTGGAATCAATTTAAATCTGTTTTGTTGTGGTAGAACACACAAAAGTAAAATTATTTTTCCATAAGTTAGCCACATCTGTACAATGTAATCTTTAATGCAAATAATAAAAAACATGATGCCTAACAACACAAGCACTTTTCCATTTGTTTTTTGGGCACCTACAACTCTTTTTAATGAAAACACAATTTTGAAATTCAGAGACGTATAGTAATTGCCCTTGAAGCACTTGTCTGAAATGTCACAGGAATTTTACAGACTATGCACAGTGTGTAGAAAAAGCAAATGATTAAACACTAAAAGAATGTAGATGACATTAATCACGTTTCACATTGAGCCCTAATCACTCAATTGCAATCAAAACTCCTAACACTCTGGTGAGACAGTGTTTGAACTTCAGAGTCCAGCTGCAGAGGATCTGAGCTCTCCTTTCTAGAGAACACTTGAAAATAACAGGCGTTTTTCACTAGAAAATCAGTTTAAAATGAGAACCGGGCCTTGGACAGACTTCTTATTTTGGCAGGTTTTTTCAGCCAAAAAACACTCTCACAAACTGGGTGAACAGTCACTGAGGGTTTATTTGTACAATATCAGTTGCAAGAACTACATTACATTAGTAATGATCCTAAATTCAAAGATCAGAACATAGCATATTTGTTTTTGTGCATCATATATGCACAGGATGTGCTAAAATAAAAATCGCTCACAGCGAACTTTTGTCAGTGAGTCTATCACTTAGAAGAAGCCGCAGTAGTGGAAAGGGAGACATTTTGCCATTCATGGTTTCAACATACAGGGATGACCTTGTGTTATGTTCACCATAACAATAATGTTCTCTCTCTTCCCACAGTTTTCATCTTCTTTATTCTTAGTGAATTATTCAGTTGATCTGTCTGTTGTCACCAGTGCACCATGGTTATTTCATCCTCCTGTGTTGTATTTTATTGTATTGTATTTTATATCAGCTTTCCAAATTACAGACTAATCAGAAACAAGGCTGATTGTTCATCTTGCTGTCGACTGGCTGCTTCTTTTTAAAGATTGCTTGATAATAATATAGTATGGTACAAAATTGCCAAATAGACCTAAAATTATTTAAAATATTTTGTTGTCGTTTTATCAATTAGTCTGTTAAAATGTTATTTGCTGTAATGAAAAGTAGTTAGATTTTCCTAAATTACCAAGCTCTCAGAAAACGGTAATTTTTTTGTAAGGCGGAAAAAATATTTTGAAATTGTTAGTGCATATAATAAGTACTTATGCTCTGATTATGTGTCAAGAACTGCTCTTTTTCCCAAGCCAATTTGCATAAAATGGCTATGAAAAATAGAAATCTCCTGACTTTCATGTGCCTCTACTTCTGCTGATCTCGTGGTGTATTTTTTACTTATTTTAATAACATAAAAAGCAGTAATGCCATGATTATTTCTGTCCACTTCCTTTGTGCCTCTACAGCCCCTCAGCCAGTGCCAACAGGAGTTTACACGGCTGAGTAAGAGTCGGATGTGATCTGACCATCTGCACAGAGGATCTCTCACTCGTGCAAGAAGCATATGCTTCAGTTTGGAGATATCAGGGCTGGTGAACACACTTATTCCCTGAGCGAATTAACCTACTGCGACACACTCCTTGTTGTCTTTCATCTTGGTTGGGACTATCTGACAGTGAGGGGTTAACTCTTCAAGACCCCCACCTCCCATTGTCCTCCTTCAAAACACATACTTCACCATACACATAGAGCACATCCATCAGTGCAGCATGAGTCATTAGTTCCTTTTAGCTCCCTGGCCAGTAGACCCTAGCAGATTGCATATACTTGACTCAGTTCAGGGATTGCTGAGGGACTTACTGCAAACAATAATCTCTTATTTTTGTTGGACTGCAACATCCCAAGTTGACTGCAACCAACTGTTTTTTCCTTGTCAGCACCAGTTTGTAATGTGCTGATTATTAGAGGTAGACTTGGCAGGATGGAGTTCGGGCATTACACTATACAGATGTGATTAACTGTGCTATAAGAACTGTAACGAGAAAAATCATACTAACCTCTTAATGAAAAAAAAAAAGGCATATCATTGTCTCGCTTGGGGTGTGTGCCTCCTTTATTAGCTAATGGCCGTCTGCATTAGGTAATGGATTTGGTTGGGCTGGTTAGGCTATAGGTTGCTTTGAGGCATTGGAAGCAGATTTGATAGGGGTGTACATTTGTTGTAGGTTCATCGCACTTTGTCATGATCAGCACATCGTCTCCTCTTCACTAAAATTAGTTTGGAGAGGTAAGCAGATAATCTATGTTTATTACACAGCTGAATAAGTTTAAACATTCAGCACCTTCATTGAAGAGCCTCTATAAGGCCTATGTATAACATGTCTGGCTAATGCTGAATTAGTGGTACTTTGCTTTTTTTACCATAGCGAGGTGGATTTGTTTTTTTTTTTTAAAGAGCCCTCAAGGACAGTGTGGTGTGCAAGAATTTTTAATTATTCCCATTTCTGCTGCTCTAGATACATAGATATACAGATAGATAGGTGAGAGACACCAAAGGGGCAGATTAGCATTCAGAGGGTTGCTGTGTCTTTCGGCAATAGCACAGAAACCATAAGGGAATATATAACTCTGTAATTTCTGCTCAGATTGTTGTAGCCTTTCCCTTTCTCTTTTTTTATTCAGTAAGTGATGTGCCCGCTTGGGTCAACACAAAAAACTCGCATTTTTCAACAAGCATTTTCAAGTGCTGCATTCATGTCAATTGCAACAGGGATCGATGGGGGATTTGGCCAGGTCTGCTTAGTCATTACCTCACATTATGCACTTCTTGGAACATCTAAACACACTGACATGTTTATGATTCTACAAAACAAATCTACAGATTACTGCAGAGATTGGATCTGTAAGCCACAGGATCCATTGAAAGACCCAGTAGTTTTTCACCCAGGAGCAGAGATGCAGCTTTGGTGTGCTGATTTTCATACTATTCAGGAATTGGAGAGACCATCTGTAGTGGCTGCACTCAAGAGACTGTTGTCCCAAACAGTTAATCAACAAGTCATTCAGTCAGCTTAACAGCAATTCAGCTAAGCTATATAGCAATGAGAATATGTGGTTAACGACTAGCCAGCTTTTTAATGGGCAAATTAACCTTTTTTTTTTTTTGTTCCAGAAGTTGACAGATAGTTTCAGGGAATTCTCGTAGCTTTTGTGCTTCTGGAAAATCTGTAATGTGTTGCTGGCATCAAATTCTTTTTATATTTTATTTACAAATTCAAAACAATAACAGCTGTCAGTGTCAACATACGCTATGTTTTCTCTGTGCTATTTACAACCAGTATTTGTTTTAATGATTTGCATTCTTAACATTTTACACAGTGTCCTAATGTTTTGCGAAACTGAGGTGTAGATTGATTTTTAAATGAATGGGGGGATGAATGGGGATTGCGGTTATCCATTTAACAATTGAAGGCAATCATGCTTTTATAGAATAATTGCTCATTCAACCTAGTTTCAGTGACTGATAAATCCAAGGTCCCTTATTTCATTTTGTGCCATTAAGGTAAAATAAACAGAGAACCTGAAAGTGAAGCTCTAATCTCTCTCAGGGTTAGAGTTGTTTGCTGATTGTTAAACAAACGTGGAGCCAGCTAGGAAAGAAATAGGTGTTTTGAGTATGATGATTTAACTGCTGATTTAACTTAATGACGTACTTGATGTACTTGTGATTGTGGAAATGTACACATTAGAGAATTATCGTGTTTAGAAGTTTATAAGACAGAAAACTGTGATAGGATAATTAATCAACCATGAATTTGGTATCAATTCAGCTTCAGTCTGTTGAGGTCACACATTTTAGAGCTAAAACTATGTCTTAGCATCTGCATCACAATATCTACTACTGCACAGTCCGTGCATATTCCTATAGGATGCCATTACAATCCATCATATGAAGAGACTGTTAGTGTCGTAGTTGTTCAGAAAGGTATTGTTGAGCTTCAAACATTACTGAAGCCCTACAAGAAGCAGATGTTAAAAATAGTCTCATTTTGTTCAGCCAAGAAATGCCGATCGTTTCCAGTGAAAAAACCTTTGCTGCAACATGCTCTGCTTCATTCTTTGTTCTCTTTTTCCCCATTTGGACACAGAGAGGGTAACAGATGTAAGAAAAGGCGGGTGCTGATGTTGCCGCATGCTAACTTAGCCAGCCACTATAAATCTGATGCAAAGTGGATAATGCAGAGTTTGATTCTCTCCTGGTCAAGTACAAGTATATCTAGTAAGAGTAAAGGCTGTAGCATGTGTTGGCCTTTTATACTTTATTTTCCCAAGTCACCTGTGGCCCCCATAAACATCATCTTGTCATTTCATGTCAGGTTTTTGAAAACCTCTGAGCTGTAATACTGTTCCACATATTTGGTCTAATATTAACTTAATCTAAAATGAACAAGCAGAGTACCTTGCTGTTTCTAACCCCCCCCCCCCCCCCATCGCATGCTGTTTGGTGTTATATCCAGTATCCACAGAATGAAAGCATTTAACTCCAATCTGCAGGATTTATGGCTGCTTTAAAAGGCAAAGGTGTCTTTTCTCTTTTGAAAGTGGTGTTTTGGCTCTCTTCCAGCTTAGAGCAAACCAAAAGCTACATATGATGAATTGTTATTATCTTGGCAGCCTGCTTAGGATTCACACTTCTCACCAAGTTTGTAAGGGCTGAAGCATCTTCCTGCATTAAGCGGTAGTAAAGTGGATTTAAGCAACATTTTACTTACAACTACATGTCATGTCTTAGTCTACGAGTATGAAACCAAACAACTGGAGCTACAGCTAGGGATTTATTGGAAAGCTTACACACATCCCATCTTTTACTTCGCAAAGCCACTGTTCCATCTTTCTTCTGTGCACGCCTCTGGAAAAGTAATGTTCATAAAGCCATTACACAGTGAGTTTTCCTCCTTTTATACAGATTAGCTCATAGGCAGAATAAATTGAGAGCAAGTGTCAAGAAGTGTGCACTCTCTGGGTTAACAATGATTTTCCCTACAGTTGTCGTGTAAAGAAGGGGGAAAGGAATGTACAATAATGTTAATGCCAAGAAGATGGATAGAGTTGTTTTATCAACTGAAGAAGTACTTTTTTTAGTAGTTGCTATTGACATTGTGAAGGTGATTCACTAATATGTACTTATATGTAAGTAGTGACTATGTGTTTGATAAGATATGTCGCAATATCACGTGAGACTGAATGAATAAAAAAAGAACCTCATGTAAAAAGCTCCTCACAGTGTCCATTAAAACCCAGTGTGTACAATACATTATGTGGGCCCAGATCGGTGGTGCAAAGGTCAATTGATTTTCCCTGATGGTGTACTACCAGATAAAGAAAAAAGTCCCAAACTTATTGTTAAGTTGAAAACCAGTTACATTATTAGATAGTTTTTACAGTTGCTATGGACAAATTGAAAGACACTGTTCCACGAACACAATACATGAATTTATGTGTGATTGCAAGCTTTTTTTATACTATGCTATGGAATTATGAACTTGTAGTGTTTGGATGAAAATATCTATCTTAGAAATGTGATCAGTCTTTTATTGCTGTGTTCTGCCTATCACGTTAAGAATTGGCATTTTCTTTTTTTAATTTAAAATGTAACATAACAATAGAATGTTATGTGAACAATAAAACCCTATACATCTGGAATCCTTCTGTTCCACAAAAAAACAACTAATATACCTGTACAAATAAAAGTAACAGATCCCTATAAAATACATCTTAAATTTAGTTGAATCAGATAAATCAAAAAAACTCATAAATAGTGACAGACATTGATTTGGGTCCTGGACTTTAACCCTCTCTCTGCCAACTAGTGTTTCTCGTCATGGCAGTTGAAATTAAAAAAAAAATGGAAGAAGGTTGAGAATGTTCATGCGGCTGTAGGAGGTGTGAACCTATAATCAGTCTCACATCCCTGTGAGGCTAAATAACTTCTTCTGTCCTCCTGTAACTGTGTAGTGTTGTAGTTAGATGGAAAATGCACATAGCCTGGATATAGTCCAAGCAGGGATATGGGACTCTAGAATATGAGATTTCATTATCTGATAAGAAAGATTGGTTCTTTCCCAGCAAATGTATTTATTGTGCTCAGGAAGTAAATTGAAAATGGAATGCTCACAACCTACACCATGGTAAATGCATTTGCAATTTGCAATATGGCCAATCCTATTACATATTTTTTGTTCATGACTGCTACAAACTGCTGCTGTCATTCAAAACAGTCTCCTATCGAATAGTTAGTTTTACAGTTTTATTCACTGTGTATGTAATGTTCAAAAATAAATCCAGTATTTAAAAAAAAATACATTATCTGCCTATATCTCTACACGCCTGTATAAATTGTGACAGGAAAAGAGGCTATGGTCCATCAAGAAGAGCCACTAAAACTGGATTTTAAACCCATTTTATTATATTCCATTGTATTTTATGCCGAATTATGTTTGCGTAGCATGTGATGGTTTTTTTTCAAGACTCTTCATTTTGTGCTCCACTGCTCAAGAATGCGCGATTGTTAAGAATAGGAATACCCATTCTGAATCTGTCATGGTGGATTTGAAATGGCAAAGAAAATGAAAAGTATTTTAATAGCCACTTGCCATAATTGCGGCTCATAACCTGTCAACTACAATTTTAGATCGCATAAGAAAGCAAAATAGTACTTAGGAACTACTTCTTAGTTTTTGGTGAGTGTCAGAATTGATTTTGAAAAGGGAGTGCAGTCCGGTTTGCTGTCTATAGACTGCGCTTGGAAGCTCATTTGCCTAATCTTGGGAACTAGAGTGGAAGCTGTGTATAATGAGGACTAAGGCTTGTCTGGGATGGCGATGTGGGGTTTGGAATTGGAGGGGAGGAGGACTGGGGGAGGTGGTGGGCCTGAAAGACATGAAGGTATTAATCGGACAAAGGGGCGACCGAGAAGTTTATGCAGAGGGAAAACGCCTGTGGAATGGTCAAGCAAATTTTTTTTTTTTTTTTCATTTTGACTGCCTTTTGTGCAAGTGCAAATCAAAAGACAGGCTAAGAGTGAGAGAAAGGACAGAATGCAGGGATGCTTTCAAGTTTTTCAGAGGCTCCTCTTAAAAACTTTTTGTCAATGTCAGAGCAGTAGGGTTAGCCTGTGATGTTACAAACCAAGCAATGTGCAAATGTTCATGAAGGATGAATCCTTCAGGTCACAATTCTACTTTGTTGAGCCTAAAGGGGACAGACAAGAAAACAGCTGAACCTGCTATAATGATAGAGAATCTACTATATTCATTCTCTTTTTGTCAACTGCAAACTTGAGCTGAACACATTAAAATTTTATAATGGCTGATTTTGATTCAATCCTACATGAAATAATCTTGGATTATCTGTGATAATCCAGGAAAATTACATGTTTTGTTTACATTTTGCCTTTAACCTTAATTTCACTGCATTAGTCGTTAGACAAGTAGTATTTTGTTTTCTTTAGTTAAAGATCGTCAATCATTTTTTAAAGTGTATCCAAAATCCAAACAATTTCCTGAATCTTAATTCTGTGTAAATGAAATAAACGCCTACATATTTGTGTGGCATTCAATGGTTTGCACTTATATGGCGCTTTTCTACCTATTGATATCCAAAGTGCTTTACACTGCTTCTCATTCGCACTCACAATCACACACACACACACACACACACACACACACACACACACACACACACCAATGGGGAAGCTACCATGCAGCTGGCCAACGCTCGAGCAACTAAGTTGGGGTTCAGTGTCTTGCTCAAGGACATGTGACAGGAAGAGCCGGGGTCGAACCAACAACCCTGGGATTGGAGAAGGACTACTTTACCTCCTGTCGCCACAGATCACTAAAGATGAACAACTGAATATTTATAACCTTTGGACATAGCATTGCAATCCTTTGTCATAACAAACATAAATACACTCTAATGAGCTTTATTTTAATGCTAGTGGCGCAAAAGCTTTTAATTCTGTCTCATTGTGAACCCACAGCTCACATACAGCCGAGCCAAACAATGGGTTTCCAGCATCATGCTCAAGCTGTTTTGTTTCACTGAGTTATGCAGGCCATTTGCCCGTGTGTACATCTGCTTGGAGATAATTAAACACCGATTCCCACTTACTGATGTCTCAAGGACCATAATAGCCTCTACAAATATATAAACACACAAATGCACAGTCATGTGTGTATTGAAATATGCCCCCACAATATTGACACCAAGATTAGTGTCAACCTAATTTTGTAATGTTATGGGCATTATGCAGCATAATCTAGCAGTAAATTAATTACAACCTACAGTCCCTCATTGGTGACTGCATTCCCTTCGGATCTCACCGCGACTGCACTTTCAATCACCATTCTGGAAGTCAAGTTACTGGACATTTATAATCTCTATTCTTATGCAACTGCATAAATTCAGTGAATGATTATACAGTAAAATAGAAATTTCTAGAAATAATTTCAAATAAGTTGCAGGGAAAACCCCCAACCATGTAACCTTGGTGAGGAACAACGTGATAAAATATTCAGCTTTCTGTTCATTTGCATAAAATCTGCCAAAGGTGTGAATCCATTAGTGTTGTGTGTCCTATTGCCAAGGTCAGTGTATGCTTCAAAGTAGCCCACAACTTTCTGGAAGTTAATTCACCCTCATAAATAACAATTAATGGCAGGCAAGTTTGACTTTGCTGTAATTAGTTCTAAATGATGCCCTTAGAAAATACGGAGACTGTTGTTTAAACATGACATTGCAAATCTGATTAAAGCTTAAGGGTGAAAGTGGTTTTAATTGATGTAAATGTAACCATTGTCAGTTTGTGTACTCATCAAGATTTTGGAAGGTGTTTAAGGGAAATCCGAGCCAGCATTGTCCTTCAGAGTTCAAAAGAACATCATTGAATAGGCTGAAATAGTCATTTTCTGTATTCTTTTGTCAGACTCTTCAGGATTATGCAATGTTGCGACTGCAGCAATCAATGCAAATTCGACCACTCCCGATGAATTCTACACCTTGCGTCAAGGCAGCTGATGGGAGCTTGCTGTTACTTAAAGTGAAACCTGCACACGAAGGCAAATGATGGGTCCATACATCGAAGAAATATTGTATTTCTGTGATATTATTTATAACTCTCAGGTGTCATGGAGCCGTTTTTACTATGCATTAGACTTCCAGAACTTCCAGGACAGGTGGGATGTTTGCAGATGTAACTGCTAAACACTGTCTTACTAATTTTTATTCTAAATGGAACAAGTTGCCTTTGATTTTAATGAATTATAGTAACAAATCCTTATACTTTTGCAATTTTCATTTGCTCCTGCATTTTATTGTAAAAGAAATTACCAAAAACATTGCAACATCATAATATTTTAGAAAAGCTCCCATAAAATCAGGAATTTTAAGCCAAAGCAATCAACAAAAAAAAAAGCTAAATCCTTGAGGGACTGGCTTTGTACTTGTTGACTCCTTAAATTTGCAGTGCTAAAATGGGAGAAAGGAAGTAATAATTTTCTTATCCCGCTTCAGAGCATTGTAAGGGGTGTCTCCATGCACCAGGTATGACTGAAATCCGTCTTCTAAGTTGACCAAGTAATCTGAGATTAAAATGTACATACACCCATTATGAAGAACAAGCGAGAGAATGGCCCAGCACCCTGAGCACTGAGTACACACACAGTCAGACACAAAGAGGACTTAAGGTCACAGCACTGGGCTATCAGAATGTGCTCAATGTATGCAGGAACACACGCCAACAGAGGGAATACACAGGAAAATGAATGCGTGCACACACTCTTTACTAGAGATAAGCTGTGGTAGCACGTTGCCAGGGGAATTTGGCCATCCATATCATCAAAGAAGGAAGACTCCATTAAATTTTAAGCCCCTCAAGAGCTGAGGCTTATTGACTATGACATTTTATTTGTAATTTCTGATATTTATTTTAGGCTATCTCAAGAAAAGCAATACAAGAGAATGTTCACTATAATATTTCAAGCATCTGAATAAGTGACACTATGGCAAAACAAAGATAACACCAGCAGGGTTTTAGCTGCGTACAGTACACTCTCGCTTTGGAGAGCTGGATGCTTTGCATACAAGACCTGCCTGACAGTCTGGCTAAAAGGATCTCCAGAAATAATTGAGACAGGGAACAGAGCCAGACGGGCTGTTGTTGGCAGGAAAGAAAAAACTTGAAGAGTTTATCCTGGATATCATATTGTTAGACAGGATCAGATTATTAAAAAGAAGAATGTGATCTCTTAGACTTCAGCTTTTCTCTTGATGATAAGTTCTACATGTCAGACCAGTCAGTGGTGTCAGGTGGAAACGCTTGCAAAAGGGCCTTGGAGTGATGAGGTGTTAATTCTCTGAAGTCTTCTTCACAGTGATTTCAGCTCTGATTTTTGTTGATACAGAGGAGCCTTTGTCCTCAAAAATTCATAAGAAAACCGCTTACGATTTGAATAAACGTTGGTGGGTTTGAGTCGGGCAATTTTTTACAGAATAGCTCATCAGCAATTGCGAGACATCAGTGCTTTCAGTCAGGGCGATATTGTAACATGATAGTGTATGTTTTGAAATAGTTGTATTCTGACCAAGTGGCTCATAGTTATCTGGACACAGCCCCAGTGTTTTGCACAGCCCGTACGGTTCCAGACAGATTTGTGCAGATGTGGTTAATTATGTACTGCTTTGGACAATTAGTAAATGAGTCTGACAGTAACCTCCATGCATTAATCACAGTAAATTACACAGAGGAAGGCACAGCGCAGAGGTTCAATTAACCTTTTAGCCCTCGTCTGAATGTGGCGGATGGGGCTGGTTATTCAGCAAAGGCCCTAACACTCTCTCAGGTCACCAGGGAGAGAGAGGCACCAGGCACCACAGAGGAATTGTCTGAGACATGCAGTCAGTCCCACCCTATGCCCCCCCACCTCACAAAACTGTCCTTGCAAGGCCCTATACCGTCCCTTGGAAATCATTAAGCTGTCAAGGCAACTTTTGCGTATTTTTTTCCCCTTACAGCTGTATTGGCATTTCTTTCCAAAGATGTCGTGCCAGAATCCCCCTATTAACTTTATTTCATTTAGCTGTTTGGTTGAATCTTTTGATAACAACCATCACAACTCACTAGCCATCGCTGGGGACAAGTGTGGCTGTCTGGGCTGATCTGTGATATGTTTTGCTTGCTGTGATTGGCCAGTTGAGTGTGTCTTAGAGAAAAGGTTTCATATTATTCTGTTGCTTCTTAGATATAGGAAAAGCCACTGAATACATCCCTCATTTGTTAAGCCAATTTGGCAAGTAATGTTTTCTTGCTATTAGTATATCTCAAAGTTTGACCCCTGATGGCTGTGTGGCTTTGAGAAACAATAAATGCTATTATTTCTAATAACTGTCACCTCATTAGCCTTCAGGACAAGGCATCGATCAGCTGATTCCTGACAACAAGTAATCCTGGGCCTGAGTGTATGTGGATTCTTCCCTTGCTGAATGCTCTCCTGCCTGGTGTCCTTTAAATCATATTGCTTTCCCAGTCAGTCTTCTTGGTTAACATTTACTTTTAATAACACATACGACAAGGTTTTTAATGCTAACCTGGGTAATACTGCATGTCTTAATATGCTGCTCCCTTGCTGTCTTGCACTTTGTCATGGAAGGAATGGCTTACATCTGGCTTACATCTCTGCTTGGCTTCCAAGCAGAGATGTAACTGGAGGATATCAAATTAGCACTTTGTATTCCTACACTCCCATTTGGCATTTTTACATGTAGTACCTTTAGTCATTGTTGGATTTACAACCTGCTCCCAGTAAATGGAGAACTGTTGAGCAAGAAAAAGAAAGAAAGAGGGAGGCTTAACTTTTTTCCCCTCTCTTTCTCTCTGCCATGAGAAATAAACTACAGAAAAAGACAAATGAAGAGCCAGAGCTAGAGGAAACATACAGACAGACAAATAAGAAGGATAGGCTCTCCACTGCTGTTGAGTCAGTTCCCAGAGACGGGCTGGCACAGTGGTCCCTATGTCCTTCCTCATCCAGTCCATTTTGTGCTTGTTGGTTGATGCTGATGTTTCAGGATTGATTTGTCTGCATTCAGCAGTGAGGCACCCCACACAAACAATGAAACAGACATGCAGCCCTAACACGCTGCCCTCTTGTTTCCGACTGCCCAGTGTCCTGTGAGAACCAGTGGTCACATGACCTGGTAAGTCACAAACAGAATAATGGGGGGATTGCGGCTGCCCCCTCCTCTTACGATCCCCCAAAATCCCTGCTCCCTTGGGCTCGCTCTCTCTCTCTCTCTCTCTCTCTTTCTCTGTCTCTGTCTCTGTCTCTCTCTCTCTGTCTCTCTCTCTCTCTGTCTCTCTCTCTCTGTCTCTCTCTGTCTCTCTCTCTCTGTCTCGCTCGCTCTCTCTCTCTCTCTCTCTGTCTCGCTCGCTCTCTCTCTCTCTCTCTGTCTCTCTCTCTGTCTCTCTGTCTGTCTCACACACTCACACATGCTAAAATACTCTGTGTTAATGCCTCGCTGTTGTGCCAACACACATACAAGTCTACTCAGGCTCACACACTCACCAACTCAACATACAGACACATGTAGTAAAACCCACATACACACTCAATCATGTGCACACCCACATATACAAATGAACACACATATGCATACTCTGGCCATAACTTAACACATACATGCACGACCACCCACGTGCACAACAGGCACGACTGACAATAAAACACAACCTCAGGCTCGCAGATGCCTTAAAAAAGACACGACCCTTTGTCATCCATACTGGGACCTTTCACACCGGGGGAGGAGTAGTATTTAAGGTCGAAACATGATTTTAGCCTTTTACTCTTCTGTCCAGAAACATTAAAGGGCCTCACACACACACTTCAAACCCTACTTCCCCTTCTTTTATCTACCTTATGCCTTTCCATCCTCCACACTGCAAAACAATCCTCTAATTCCTGTAATCTAAAACTGACACAAGTTGTTATTTTTCCTGCAACAAGTGAAAATCTATCTCTTCACTGCCCAAATTTTAGTGCATATCATTTAACTCAAATAAAACTTTCTTGGATGAACTCAATCCGTTTGGTCAACACAGTTGACAATAAAGTTAAAAATAACATGTTTTTTTCTTTTTTTGTATTTTAGTCCAAAAAGATGTGAAAGTACTTGTCTGACTTGCAAAAGTGGCACCTGGCAATTAAGTCCTCCAAATTTTAAGCTTCAGTTCTGAGATATATTCTAACATGATGACACTACAGTACTTTTGCCAACCCAGCTAGTCTGTGTTAATTTTTTAACTATATACTACTCATTTACTGTTAGCTAGTTTGGAGATTATAGGAAATTATAGGAAAATTTTAGGAAACATCTTTGGTTCCTCAGTTTAGGAATAGTATGTTTAGTTTTTTTGTTTTGTTTTGTGCCCTTTTTTATGATTTGGGTTGATGAGATTAGATTTAAAATAAAAAGAGAAAATAGTGAAGCTTTCTAATGACCATCTTTTTTTTGCAGGACACAACTAGCAGCTACCCCCCACCACTCTTGTTGCAGCTTGGCTGGAATTCCTCGCGGATCACTGCCCGCGCCCTCTTTATTCCTTTTCTGTGCCTCCTCCGACACCTGGTCGTTGCCCCCCCCAAATTCTCTCTGCCCTCTCCCTGCTCTCTGGTTGAGCCCCTCATTAATCGGTCCTGATATTGATGGGAGCTGAATGCTGGCAAATGACTGCCTGTGAAGCCCCTTCATGCACCCGCTTCTCACCCTGCCTGTAACCACATACAGGCTTGATTAGCATGCCAACCGTTCACCACGCCTGTGAATCAGTCCCTCTGTGCTTCAGCTGGCTCAGTCCTTCCCGTCATCCATCTATCTATGCATCTATCTGTTTATCTATCATTTTGTTCCTCTCAGTTCCCATGTCTGTACTCGTTGAGGTTTTCAAGACTCTGCTGGCAGTTTTATTGTTTCACTTTTGTGCCTGTCTTCTGTGTTCCTCTCAGCCACCTGTTGATGCCTTTCTATTAGGAGGCTTTGTACGATTCCATTAAAAACGTTTTCAGAGTGAAAACACATGGGTACATACACACATCCTGTCTCCTGCTTTCACACAACCCATAAATGGCATTTTGCTATGTTCAAGACCCACAAAGTGCAAATCCTTTTTCCAGACAGTTGCAACGTTGTTTAAATTATAAATAAAAAGACAATGCAATGATTTGCTAATCAGTGGAAACACAATTTTGATTGCGAATAAGGTTGTAAATAAGAGAAATCTCTGTATGGAGGTGACTAGGCTGAAAATAATACTTAATGGCCGTGATCTTCGGGCCCTCAGACTGCACTGCTTTGAAAACGGACAGCTCTGTAATATACATTATAGCAAGGGAAGACCTCTCAAGGCCCTTTTCAGTTAAGAGTTTGTTGCTGCCTCTACAAATTCAATGAAAGACCCTTACCACACAAATAAAAAACCATATGTAAACAAGATCCATATAACACGGCTTTGTTTAAAATGGACTAAGGAGAAGTAGAAAACTGTGATTTGACCAGTCTAAATTTGAAATTTTATTTTGGAAATAATGGACATGTATCAAGAATGCTGAATTATACAAACAGGATATAAAGCAACATATGCTGTCTTGCAGGCAAAATCTTTTTCAGGAAGTCCATACTTATTTCAGCAATGCAATGCCAAACTGCATTCTCCACATTTTAAAACAGCACGGCTCTGTAGTAGAACACTGGCTGTTGAAGCTGCTTACCTAGCTGACCTGTTGTGCACTAAACACAGGTCGTCCATTATCACAGGAAAAAATATAAGGCCCTGAAATATTTACCAGCTCAAATTGGCCTCTTCAATTCCTAAATGCTTACAGAGTGTAGTTAAACGAAACGGCGACAGTGGTAAACCTTCCTGTCCCAACTTTTTAAGAGTTGTGTTGCTTCATGTAGGCACGGACATTGTGATGCACACTCTTACTTTCAAACGTTTCATTTTCCCATTATTATATATTTCAGTTAGAAACATGTTTTGTCTCCGGGACATTGTCTGATTTTTATTTATTTATTTATTTATTTATTTTTTGTAAATCTTTCTTTTATCTCTTGAGCTTATGGCAAATGATAGGCTTCCCTAGAACGGAATTGTTTTATAGTAAGCTTTTTTTTTTTTTTATTGCTTAAACAGATGAAGTAACATACAATTTGTTGCTGGTATGCAAAGGCCAAAACAAGCTCTTTGGATGGGGTTTAATACACTTCTACGCTTTTGTTTTGAACTGCGGAATGATTTTTACATTTTAGTTTTAACACTACAGCCAAAACTAAACCAGCTGGAACAACCTTGCATTTAGCTTTTGCTGTTGACTGAAATGAAACCCAGATGGGATTGCTTAGAGAGGAAATAAAATGGCTCTGGTTATACAGACCCCTGGATACCTGGATGGTCAGACAATACCGTGTGTGACCTTGTGGCTCAACATGTTTATCTCCTTTCAGATAACCAGCTTCCTTTATGACTCTCCTCTTGTTTCTACAGGATAACGTTATCTTTAGAAGGGGAATGGAGACATCCATTACTGTTAATGACATGCTGCCCATCACACCTTAACACCCTGCTGACTAGTTACCATAGCAACAAGCAGTTCCTTTGGTACGCTGACGAGGCTTGTGCTTCTTGACTTTGAGCTATGCCAATCACTCAGACACATCTTCCCTCCGTCCTTCCTCTCCAAGGCAGCAGTATCTGCACTGTTTGGACATCTTCCTACTGTGCTCACCTGCCAGAGGTGTCCCTTGGTGTTGAAATATGACTTTTGTCTTTTTCCTGTTGGAACAAAACCATAAAGTCACTCACGGACAGAAGTTTGTCGTCCATTTTACAACCACTCACTCAAAAGCAATCTGTCTTTGATCTGTGGCATGAGTAAACCCAGCGATAGGAGTTAAACCCAAGGTCGGACAGACGCTGAAAACACTTATGCATTTTAGCTGCTCTGGTGATAAGGGAAACAAAGCACTCTGTCAGGCTAAGTGGCTGTAATGGCTACAAAACAAACAGACGAAGAGGTTCGCTGCATCGGAATAAAGCAGGAGTTTGCATTCCACAAGAACCACAAAGCATCTCTGGACTTAACATGAGGCAGACGCTGTTTGTTTACCTTGCAGGTTGTAAAGCCAACATTTATCGGAGTTTACGGGTGAAAAGCTTAAGTCTAGTCTACACCTCCCTGACATAATGCCACATGGCAGATAGACTAAGGCAATTTGTTGCTCCTCTTACTGCTCAGGGCAGTATTTATATTTTAAAAATCAAGTATGTTTAGTCAGAGCTGGCACAAGAATTCCTCAGTTCTCATTCATTTTCCCACTGTCTTAGTCCGTCTTGACCTTAGACTTGGACAAAGTACCAAAACACCCTTGAACAGTACACTGGACCCCATTACTACAGTACATGAGAAGCTCAAAATTGCCACCTCTGACCCAAACAAGTCTATATTTCCCCCTTAGGAAATAGAGGTTAGTGTGTACGTGACAGATTCTCAAAGACACAGCGTACTTGTCTTGCTGAAGAGTGTCCCATCTATAAAATGTTAATGAGTCTGCTTGTAATGGTGTTATGATTTTGTTAAACAAGGACTCAAGTTAATTAATATGATTTAAAATGATAATAAAATGTATCATTGTGCACTCAGTAAGCTAACTGTTCACTTTATTAAAATGGTAGACAGCCTCAATTTATCTCTGAGGACTTTAAATTAAAAACAAAAACACTTTAAACTATTTATTTCAGTCTGAGATGAAGGGTAAACACCATAATACTGTGAGGACAGACACAGGTCATAGTAATGATTCTAGGTTGTTTTTTTTTGTCCTTACATAAATAGAATCTCTAAGGCAGTGCTGTCGTGTCTAGCACAAGTCTCATCTATCTTCTCTCTCCTACTCTCTTTTCTAACTCTCATTTGCTTTATTCTCAGTTGACCACCATGAAACCATTAGCGCTATGTTTGAGCTCCACTGGTACTCAATATCTCCCAGTGAATGTTAAGTTTGACTAACGGAGAGTACTTAAGGTGCCTTAATGGTCAACAACACCATTTCTATTGTGCCAGGCCATTGGTGATTAAGAGGATGTTGACTGCAGGGGCTTTAGGGGTGCCTCTACTGTAAGTGATATTTGGGTTATTCTGAGGCATGTTGTTGCTGTGTGTCTGTGTGATTGGATGCGGTAATGGTCCCAGCAGTGCAGCAAGGAGGCATATGACTGAGAGACTGCCTTCCACTGCCTCCCGTTCTTTGCTTTATAAACTTCTAGGGGGTCGTGACCCCATCATAAGTCTCCCAAAGCCAGACTGAGAGAGAAGTTGGCTCACAGGGCTGGAATCCACTAGTGTGCCTTACCTCTTGTGTAAGTTTTTTTTTCCCCCACCTTTTTTTGCGATGAAATGTGTGGTCTCCATCAAGAGAGGCTGGGTGGGGAGGAATGCTGATGGTGATAGTTAAACAGTCACGGCTGTGAGGTGGTACACTTACCTCCTCCTTGGGTCAGAAAGTGTAATGGATGGGATCAGAAAATATCACACCTTGTTGTCATAATGCAATGTCAGTGGGTGACAGGGAGGAAAAGGAAGAAGATGAGATGGAGGAGTTAAGTAGATGGAGAAGAAAAGAGGGTTGACGGAGTTGACGAGGCAAGTAGGGGGAGAGAAGAGAAGAAGAGACTAAAGTAGGAAAGAGTCCAGACATAGTGTCTACGGTGTTCTGCTAAGTGAGACTAAATCATTACTCTATTTTTACTACTCCTACTTAACTGCAGGCATTGTAAAGATATCCAATAATACACATTATTAGACTCTTACATCTACAGTAGCTTCCCTCTCCTCTGATGATACCATGCCATCCCTAACTGCACTATTTTATTGCGAGTTGCTCAATCGCACGGAGCACCTTCCCTTTTCTGCCCCTACTTAATCGCTTTTTAATATGCATTCACAATGAAAGGCCTCTTGTCTTAAGTATTATTCTCCCCCTAACATCAAGCAATGGAAAAGTGAGAAAATATGTAAGTACACCATGCAATTGATTAACTAGCTGAAGCTCTGGGAGGTGCATGGGCTTGCATTTAACCAGGGAGGTCTGCTATATCTGCCCAGACATAGAAACAACTGTGATCTGATGTCTTTCTTGGCAGACAGGTTGTATCGACTGGCAAGAGATCAGCTCTTAGTTTGGCCCCGTGATGCTCTCACACATCAATAACACTGTTTAAATTCCTCTGCTTGACATACAGACAGCAAGTGTTGTTGTACCTGAAAACAGTAGAGTGAACTAGGAAAATGGTAATGGGAAGAGAAATGTATGTAATGAAGGACTGGTTGACTGATTAACTTGTTATTATTTAATGTCAGTTTCATTTCATTTAACTGTTGATTGTTTTGTGGAGGCCTTGCCAAATAAATGTAACAAAATACACTCCAGGGTTATTTTCCTTTACTCGCATGATAAGAATAATGGTGAAATCTTGCAAAAGAGGAAGCTGGCAGTTCATCCTGCAAATCTGCTTAAACAAATTCAAGTTCCAAGTCGAGATTTTATCTTTGTGCGAAAAAACTTATAAATACAAATAGTGTTCTGAATATTTGTACTGAAAGTACATAAAAGAAAAAGTTGAATAGGATTCTTCACATTTGCATGCATTACATTATAGTCAGTTTTTTAAAGTTTATAGGTTTTTTTTTGTTTTTTTAATCGTCCTGGAAGAACTGGTGCACAAGACACTGTACAGTAATTTGGACATGGAAGTTTCTGTAATTTCTCAATATCTAAAGTAAAATCATTTAAGATAAGGACTCACAACAATGCAAATAACAAAACAGATTTTATACGGGCAAATACACGTGTGTATGAATAAGAATGTGTCTCACTGTAGCAGCTTTGGGATTTTTGAAATAGTTCCTGTGAATAGAGCAACATCAACAGGCAGCTTTTTTTTTTGTGCATTTAAAAGCAAATAGTATGTTAACTGTTAAAAGGAAGCCCAACAACCTCAGCTAGTGTGCAGGCTAAAATGTTTTGCCATGTTGCTAGAGTGCATTAGTGAAGTTTGGTTAAAAAAAAAAAAAATTCAGCTTGACTTCTTGAGAGCTGATTATTGCAGATCAAAATTCTTGATTGCATCTTTGATTGATGGTTATCATAATTTAGCCTGAGACAAACAGTTTTGCAGCAAGGAGTTCTCATTTATTTAGATTTCGTGAAACATTTACAGCTGCAGATGAGTCACATGTATCATTAAACACAAAGTCTGAGTATCTTTTTACTCCCTCCCCTAGTACTTGACCCAGAAAGCAAACCTGAGGAAAAAAACCGTGACATGTACGAAGTTTTTGAGACACATTTGTTTGATATATGGTGACATCCAAAACAAATTTGTCAAGCTCATGCTGTGGGCTTTGTCATTTGCAGCAGTGGGGTGTTAGTAAATCTTTGAACAGTCCTGATATGTCTCAAATAGAGCAACTGAAATTCAAGCTTTAAAAGGCTTAAGTAGAGCTAAATTTGTAAGACTGCCTCACTATGTCGAAAAGTTTAGGCTTGTTTTCTTAATGCAATGATTGATAGTTTAATATCTAAGATGTCATTTTCATGCAGAAGGGTTTGGCTTCTCATCTTTGTTAAACATGTTTAGCTGCATATTTCATTTTTGCCGTGGTTTTCATTTTTAGAAGGTGCTGGTTTCATTTTACTTCATAATGTGTAAAAAGCGACATGAATCTTGTATGTTTTATGGCATGTCTGCATGCTGTACAACCTTTAGTTCAGCTAAACCTTTCTCAATTCAAGGTAATTTTGTTAGGTTTAGTAGTTTATGACTTTATCCTTCATTAAGTGAGCTAGCTGTTAACATGCATTTACATATTTAAAATAAACCTTCTGCATTAATCCTCTTTCAGACTCTGCCATCTTTGCCTCCCTCCAGCACAAACAGATAAGGATAATACACTACTTACAAAAAGTCAGGGATATTTGACTTTTCAGAATGCACCTGAAATGCACTATAACGTTTACAGGTGAACCTTCTCTAAACCTTTGAATACACATGTCCAACTGTTCATGGTTTCAGTACTTGTTAGAGAACAGCATTTTCTCTCGAACATGCTGTTCTCTAACAAGGTGAATAACCACAAAAATCTCGTGATTCATGGATCATTGACCACTACATAAATGTTCTGGTTCAATGACAATGTGTATTTAAACAGTCCTGTTCATCATGCTTATGAGACCAAGTTGACATCTAACATTTAACAAGTTATTGAGCCGTTGACTTTTTTTTTTTTGTGGTTTACCCACCACTGTTGTTGGGCTTTGTTTCAGTAAATAGTTTGAGATGAAGAAATTACCATTGCATGCTTCTACTTAAATGCCCTAGTAGTGTAAGCAGGACATTCATCAGAATGTTGGGTACTACTGTGTAAAACTGTATGATTTTAGTGAACAGGTAGGACTATTAGGACCCACTTAAAAATTAGATAGCACATCTTATGGGGTTTATCCTGACATAAAAATACATTTACTACAATTCATTGTCTTGCGTCAACCCTGTTCGACAGCTTGTTCTTTGATGTCTTTTACACTCTGACAAACCTGCAGCCGCACCATTAAGATGCAGTGCTTGCAGGTCAAGGGTTCAGCCCTGTCACCAAACTTTAGATAAGAGCCTGTGCACAGGAATTTACCACTGATTTCAAAAGGTATTTTAGAAGATAAAAGGGTCCTAATAGGATGTACATGGGTCATAAACTGGATTTGCTTTAATGGCTTGAGTTGGTACACATTATATAGGAGGATGTCGTTTGACTAGGTGTCAAATACAGGACGAATCCTTTTATCAGCTAAGAAGAAGCCTGCCACAAATTGATTTAGATAGCAATGCGTTCACTACACACACACGCGCTTTGTTTTCAAACCAAAGTTGAACTCTTGAGGTGCTTAAAAAAAATCATCTGTATCAAACATTCCTGCCAATCAAAACTGTTTACATGGAGATAGCTGCTCTCTTGACTAACACAGTCCTCATCTCATGTAGCACAAGTTAGGAGGGGAAATAAGTCCCTTTGCTCTCATACTTTCATTGAAGTATATTTTAAGCTGGGGGGAACATCTTGTCATTTGGACTAATACAAGTGTTTCATGGCTGTAGTGCTCCTACAGAGCCTCTAGCTCTGTTATTACCTACCCTAATCAAGGACAATGAAGAGGGAGAGAAAGAGACAAGGAAATGAATAAGATACATGAGAAAGAGAACAAATTCCCTCATGTGATGGCAGGGACCACACATCTGTGAAAAAACTTATTGCTACATGTTCTTGCATGAGCTGTGTACATTTTTTTTTAATCATCCACTTTTAACTAATGGCTTGTAGGCAAGGCGTGGGAGGTTTGCAACGATTATTTCCCTCAATTCAATTAGTAGTGGTATCTGAAAAGCTGTCACTTTGATGAAAAGTGATCTGTACACCCCTCTCCAACTTTGCTGCAGGTATTTCCACCACACTTGCAGATGAATGTCACAATGCTCATAAATCCCTTGAAATGATTGGACGGATGAATAAATGTCAATTGTACAGCCTCCTTTTTGAATCATACACATGCTCTCTTAAGCAGCTGCGTATAAAAGTATGGGAGCCTTTCTTTTTTCGTTTTTTTTTTTTTTTTTTTTTTTGAATTTTCCACTGATCTGTTAAACAGGTCTCATTCTCGTAGGTTGTCAGGGATTTGGGATAATGGAAAGTGTACTTATAAATCGTCCAGCCTGTGTTATTAGCCAGGTTACCTTGATATAGCTTATGATTGGCCAGGTGACTGTTCCCACTTGCAATTTATTGCTTAGGTTGATGTCTCTCTGCCCTGAAATATGGTGTCACTCAGACGTAAATACATTTTAATGGTAAAACTACACTAACGAAAGACTTAAAGGTACTGCTAATAGTAAAAACACATGGAAAGAGAACCTGTATTTTCAGGTTATTTTCAGAACAATGGGGTGTTGTATTCCAAGATGAGATAAGACAATGACAGTTACTGGAAAAGATTATGCAGCCTTCCATAGAGGAGTGGACTGTGGAAGTGTCCCTGCTAGCTCCTAATTTACTAAAAGCCAAATTGTATTCCCATGGTTTACAAAGGGTAAGTTATTGCAGTAAAGCCCTCGGATTTAAAAAAGATTTAAATAAGTGATCTTGAAATGGCAAATATTACACAGGAGGTGAGGATGGCCCTGCTCAAAGGATTGCTTGGCTTGACTTACATACATTGAATACATACAAATAGTCCTAAATCATTCCTAGTTTAGCATCATCACGGCTACTACAATAAAACAAATAAAAAAAAAAACAGCCCACAAAGCAACACAAGTGTGCTCATGGGTTTTTTTGGCAGTAGCACTGTTGTGTGGGCATTTTTTGATAAATTAAGTCATTTAGCAGATTCTTTTATCCAATGCAACTCAGAAGTAAGTGATACACACACACACACACACACACACACACACACACACACACACACACACACACACACACACACACACACAGGAACATGTAAAGGTTCAATGTCTTGCTTAAGGATATAGTGATATGCCCGGCTTTAAATTGTCGACTCTACCTCCTGAGCCACAGTCATGTCATTGTAGATGGGCATTGTTCATGTTTGTCATGTGTTAATTTCCCTTCGACGTTAGACCCTTGAACGGTCCTAGAGCCACAAATAGCTATTGTAATAAATGACTCCCCTCTCCTTACCATTTACTGCACCCCTCTTTCTGTTTTCTTTGTGCCCTTTACCTGCATCACCTGTCTTCCTGTTCAAGGGAACACACTTAAGTACTTAAGACAACATGCAAGAAACAATATATTTATCCCCTTTACCCTCTTTCTTGTCTCTTTTCCTAAAATAAACCTCCCCCCATTAACTTAAATGATGTTTGCTCAGCTCCTCTGTAGTCACCATCATCCTTTTTTTTTAAAGAGCCAATCATTTAGACTAATCTGAAAACTCTAATTGCATATTATTAACATAACAAGTACATAGTAAAAACTTTAATGTTTGCACACTGAACATTTCTGCAACTAACACAAACATACACAAACAAACAGAATTACATGCCAGATATAGACATTGAAAAGCATAAGATGTGACATAGTGTGATAGGCCTACTGCTAACATTATAATATTTAACTTAATACATTTTTGAGTTAAATTTATGTACAAATGTGTATGTTATGTGAGTAAATGTATGTAAATGAATTGGCTGGCCTTATTAGATAGCAAATCTGAGTCATTAATGGGAAATGTAGATATATTATGGCATCATAGAGGTGTAGAGAATGGTGTCAGTGTGTAGTCTCTCAGAATTAATTAATAACCAATAGTTCGACTTGGAATGGTCACCTCACCATGGGCATTCTTGTATGCTGTATTTTTACTGCCTAAATAGGTTGGCTAAGTAAAAGACTTTGTTAGTATCAAAGTATATCTACCTTGCATATGGCAACAACAGCTTTTGCTGGTAACTTCAATGTCACTTGTATGGATGCATATGTATGTTGCAACCACAGTGAGCTGCTGGATGCTGTTGCTGAATGATTACTGTACAAGGAAACCTTTAAACCACTATAGGTCTCAGTGTTTCTGTTTCCATGATAAAAATTGTATCTGCTGTTGTGAATACACTCACTAATCAGCAATAACATTATGACCACCCGCCTGATATTGAGTAGTTCCTCTTTTGGCCACCAAAACAGCCTTAACTGACTAAGGTATGAACTCCACTAGACCTCTGATGGTATGTTGTGGTATCTGACCCTGGTGGTGTACTTGGTCTGCAACAATGTTTAGGTAGGTGGAAGGTATTAAAGTAAAATCCACATAAAAACAGGACCCATGGCTTCCCAACAGAACATGGCCCAAAGTATCAAACTGCTTCAGTTGGCTTGCCTTCTTCCCATAGTGCATCCTGGTCCCATCTCTTTCTCAGGTAAGTGATGCAACCACCCTCTGCCATCCCCATAATGTAAAAGAAAAGGGATTCATCAGACCAGGCCACCTTCTTCCTTTGCTTTGTGGTCAAGTTCTTATGTTCAAGGGGCCATTACAAATCTTTACTTGCCCATGTTTTCTGCTTCAAACACATGAACTTATGTTAACAAATATATTTCATCCATTTCAAGGTGCTATTGTTACAAGATCCTGTTTTTAACTTGACGTGTAAGTGGTAACAATGTCATTGCTGATCGCTGTACATTTCTCGTACCTTCAATTTTTTTAAACTTGGTGGAGAATGCAAGATGACTGTATAGCATCTGGTTATTATATTTCCTGAAAGTACAGATGACAGAAGGGTAGACCATCTGAAAAATAGAAGGAATTTCTGAGATGCATAGTTGAACGCTAATTCTGTTGCCAGTTCTTCAGTCATATGTCAAGTATTTTTTTACTTCTCTTACATTTGTTTTTTGGTATTGCCCCTTGGCATCGCTGACAAGTTAAAATACATTGAATGATAACACAGCTTGACTGTGTAGGGATTGCTGTTGTACATCCTGCTTGAGGCCCCTGGAAACACCATGCTGTATCATTCTGTCAACAGTTAGTGCTCTTAGAGTGCTCTACTTTCTGTGTTATTGTGTTTCTGTGTGTGGTACAATATTTCACACTGCACTGTTCTGTGCCAAAATCAACTACCCAGTTTCCTCCCTTATATTTCCTTGCCTTGGAAGTCCAACTTCCTCCCTCATCTTTCCTTGCCTTAGAAAACACATCCCTCTGGAGCCTTGAAGAGTTGGGGCTGAACACATGGCCCTACCTCATCACTCATAGACATACCCTACATCATCATCACAAATCCGAAGCAGCCTTTTAGGGACCCCACAATCACACCACATGAATTTCCCTGACACAGTGATGTCTCACCAATGACACACTTAGTAACATCCCCAGATACCCAGTGCTACGTGCCAGTCTCCCTTTGACTTGGCACAAAAAAAGCTGTGTGTCTGGGGTTTGGGTCAGTGCCATATGGACACAAAGCCTCTGGTTCATTGTAAAAGTAGTATTAAAAATTCATTTAACACACAGGGATATGCTGCTATGTGACAGTGGGGGAGGCTCTACTAGGGGCTCTACTGTACCTTAATGGTCCCAGCTTGTGCTGACAGATAAGTTGAGCTGAATTGCACTGGACCAGGGGCTCCATCCACTTCTTGCCTCTAAATGAAACGGACTATTATTCTTTCCAACAGGCCATACAGTAGCCCTGTCCATCATTAAAGCTATATATCAAGTCTCTGCAATTGCACTTGCTCCCTTAGGATTGTATCATTGCTTTGGCCCTTAATCTGGGCAGATTTCCGTGCTGGGTTCACTATATAGGGTTTTTGTTTTTAGAACAATGAACAGCTTGCTCATGTTACTCCGCAACTGTAGTGCATACCACAATCTTCCCACATTCGCCATTAAATACTGTGGTTTCAGGTGTTTAGTGAAATGCAAGCAAATACACATGCCCCCTTTAGCAGTGGTTAAACTGAACTTTACACAGCATTTTATGGGGCGAATGTGTTGCTGTTTTTCTTTTTAGCCCTGCTAGTTGACACTATTGCATAAATGGAAAGAACTATATGTGGTTTATGTCAAGGTTAAATTGAATGTTAAGGGATTTGTTCCATAGAGAACAGCAGCCACAGTTCCACTGGTTAGAAAGATAAAAAGAAACCATGGCTGCAAGTTGCTTCATGCTGTTTTGGAGCTCAATTGCTTCTTCAAAGAAGTCACGCTAAAGTGTAGTTTCTAAATATAGAGGGAGTTTGTTAGAAAATTGCTATATTCTCTGTTGATTCTGGTTTAAACTACAATGTAAAAGTCATTGATATGCAGGTTTTATTTCTATCTCAAGTGAGCTACTCACCAATATAATTACACCCATGTATGTATGTATGTATGTATGTATGTATGTATGTATGTATGTACTAGTGATAGAACAACAACAAATGAGCATGTCTTTGGAAAGCTGCCCCTTTTCTCTGCCTAGAGAAAAGGTGTATGAGTTGAATAATGTAGTTAAGGTGAGGGATTACTCATGACAGTAGAGAAAGTTTCCATCCATCCCTCAGACTGCAGAAGTCTGTCTGTTTGCTCTAACTAATTGGTCATCCATCTGTCAAACCTTCCTTTCCATGGATGGAGCATAGATGGTTGGCCAGTAATGTAAACCAAATGTAAAGGTCAAGAAACACGCTGGAAAGAATGAGACCTAAAACGACAATGAGAGACGGATCTTTGTGCAGAGAAAGTAATTGGATAAATAGATTCAAATTGTGATTGATTAAACAAATGCTAATTTATTAATGCTAAAACTCAGTGGCTTATAGATAACTTTGACTCTACAGTCTTGCATGTATAAAATGTTTATTTTCCTCACTCCCTGTGGTTGTTTGTGCTGAAATGTCTTTAGTCTGAACAGCTCGTCTCTGTGTCCCTCATTGAAAGTGCTGTTGTTTTCTTTTAGAAAGCTGAGATGCAGCATTGACCCCTCTTAGAGAAGAGGGCTGTTGTTGTAGTACCACAGACCCCCTCCGCTTCCCCCGCCTGTCACTTCAGACAGCATCTCGCTGGAGAGCTCTCTCTCTCTCAGATCAGCACTAGACTCTCTCCTTAGTCTCAGGAAGTGTTGGAGGAAGCACTCTCAGCCCAGTAGGCTTTTCTTAGACTCCTAGGTCTCATCACATATTAATAGCCCCTTCCAGTGTTGGGGGTATTACATTGGGAAAAAATTTTTTTTTTAAAGATATCCAAGCTTTAATTATTTATTGTAAAATTGATGACATTCTCTGAGACCATTTGAAAAAGTTTTTATGTAGGCAGTGAAGTATCCATGCTGACTTTGATTGCCAGCCTAGAGGCCATTTTCCCACAAGCTCACTCACTACAAACCGCAATTAATGCGAACACACTACCCAATGTATCAACTCTTACAGTACTGCCTGTGTTCTTCTCAACAACACAGAAAATCTGTTACGCTACAAAAAGCAAGGACGCACAGTATCTGACATTTGCTTCCTGTTGAGTACAAGGAAATTGCAAGAATGTATTTTTTTAAATCGGAGAAAAAGTGAGTCAATATTTTTAGTGATTAATGGGGTACTCCAGCAAATACTGCATTTAAATTCTTAAATGAGGAGTTGATTACAAATGAGTGTCTGAAAGAAGACACTTATCCCATAGCTACATTAATGAGGTTGTTTTGTGTTGCACACAGTGCATAAAATAGTGATTTAAGTTGCTGATTATGCACTTTTTTAAATAAGTAAGGGACATTTTCAACAGTTAAATACAGAAAATAAACATTTTTTTTTAATAAATGTGTGTGTCAAAACAAGATTTGTTAAATCATAAGTGTTCTGACTTTTGTCTGAACAAAATAATTTACCTGCAGATTTGCTGTCTTTTTTTTTTTTTTTAACCAAAAAGTTCTCAGTCTTATTCACTTTGGCCAGCTGATACCTGTCTCAGTTGACCTAAGGAACCTTTTAGAGGTTGCATTTGCAGAGGTGTTTTTGATCATTAACTTCTCAAAAACAGTTTGGTGGGGCCTTTCTTTTTTAAATGCAGGAAGACATTTGAGGTGTTACCATGTGTGCTTGCTTCAGAACCACATATCCTCCTCCTGCGCGTCCTCTTGAAAAATATGAATATGTCACTTTATTGATTTTATTCAACTTTTTTTCATCCTCTTTCACTTCCTCTAGAGGTGGGGGAGGGACATATCTCTTCATGTGTTCTCTTCTCATATTGTCATTACCGAGCATTACTAAGGAGAGTTTTTTTTTATTTCCAGCTTTTGCAATTTGAAAATGGCATTCTGCTAAATTGCAATATTGATTTTAAAAATTATTGTTCCGGCCAACTTAACTCTAACCTAAACCTAATTTGAAACCTAATCCTAAAACCAAGTCTTAAACCTCAAACATGCCTTGAAAGTTGTTAGGACAGGCAAAATATCCTCTCTTCGTCAAAAGTTCCGAACTCTGTTAACTCCAATTTTTTTAGCCGGCACGCACATTGCTTTAGGCCAAGTCCCTAGTTTCCTAGATTAAAACACCAGTTTCAAAATTATACATGTTGATTAATGGACCCTAATTGATACTTATTATACGTGGAAGTGTGCCTGAAGAGAGTTTGTTTTTCTGTGACTACATTTTGTGAGTACTGGTCCTTGTCTACTGCACCACTGATTGTGTTCAGTGCAGTAGACGTAAGCAGCTTGTCTGTATACTCACACCTATTTCTCAGAGGACATCACTGCCAGTCTCATGAGTGGCAAAATTGAAATGCTCACATTGTAAACAAGTACCCACAAGAAAAAAAACAGCAATAAGTGATTCCTGTGGTTGAATTTAGTCGAGAACCTCTGCACCCTGTCCTCCTGATTAATAGCCAATGCCACTTGCTGAGCAGCCATGCTCTGCCACGGCTGGGGGTTCAGACTGAGAACAAGGCAGGAGCTGACAGTGGTGAGATATGTGCTGCTCTGCTCCACAGGAGGTAATGAATCAGTGTGGCTTCCAGGACTGAAGTGTAGACAGCAGGCGGAAGAAAAGTGATCAGTCTTTCAGGGTGAGGTACTACTTGTCCAGCATGTGGGAAAGACTAGACCTCGAAAGGGACTTAGAAAATGTTTGTAGCCCTTTCACTGCCAATTTAAAAGGACATTTTGTGGAATTTTGCCCTCGTGCTATTCTGTTAAATGGTAGCAACCTAGCATGGATGAGGGTCATGGTTGATATTTTTTATGCTCTCATTGGAGGTATTAAAATTGCAGCTTTACATTCTAGATAGGGTGCACAGGGCGAAGGGGTGTGATGTTGATGTTGATGCACTTTGAAGGAAAAACATAATTTACACGACGTGATTGGGACTCAAGCAAAGCTGTTGTGAATCGTGTGTTAATGATAATGGCTAAAGATTCAGATTTGTGTGATCATACATACACTGGATGAGAAACAGGCAGACTCACATATAAGCATTTAGGCGAAGGCATGTGTTACAGTATGATGCTTAACCTCGTACACAATGCGACAGTAGCAAAAGCTATTCAATAGTTAGTTCATACATCATATTGTTTTGAAGGAAATACAGCTGTGCAATGTTTTTGTAACACATGTGATGTACATTGGCAGCTGTGTTTACAAAAAAAAAAAAGTTTAAAGCAAACGGATAAAGCCCCCAAAAAAGTGTGAACTTGAGGACTGGGATCTCCGTCTGAAGCAGGCTTGTGTGATAGACACACAGGAAGGTGTGAAAAAGAGTAAGATAGGAGGAGACGGTAAAGAGAGTATCACTCACAGAAAGCAGTAAGCGATGGGTTGAAAGTGGGCAGAAACAGAGGGAATGTGTGGCTACAGACAGAAAAAGGAGGAGGAGAACGAAGGGTGGGTGGCGTCTGAGTTAACATTCCTGGGGAAATTCACTCCCTGTTCCCCCACAACACTCACTAAACCACTACAGAGGGGGTTCATTATTCTCACTTTACTCCTCCACTAATTATCGTTATCATTATGGTGGATAATTACCATTTCTCTGCCTAACACCCATGTAGACTGCTCTGCACTGAGTCACACACAAGGTTATCAATAGCTGCTCAATTGCAGTCTCATCTGCCTAATTATACGATTTGGGCTTTGTGATAACTGAATAGGATGTGAAATCTAGTATTATGCCTTGTGAGTACTGGTGAGATGCAGAAAGTCAGCAGAAAGCCCTGAAATAAACCAATGTGTGTGGAGCCTGTTAATTAAAAGCTGTGGCTTTTGTTGGAATAAAAATCAAGGAAATCCAGGGTTATGAAACAACTGGAAGTCTCTAAAATATCCTGCTATCCGTGTTTATTCTTATACATTTCATTAACCCGCACTATTAGCGCCAGTGCCATCAGTTCATGTAGTATTAATAAAGAAGCACAGCAGCGTACGATTTCTCACCAGACCTGCATTACCTTCCCCGGCGGTGACTTATGCTAAGCTTAGTAGCTGTGTTTGTCGAGGGAATTTCTAAATTCCTCTGTGGCATTTTGGGGTTGCAGCTGACGCCGTGAACCTGATGAATGTGCTCTCCATCTGCTGCGGCTCAGCTCAGGAGTACCAGACTGACACAGGCCTAATCAGCAGGGGAAATTCATTAGATTGGGTGTCTGTTACGTGCAGAGAAAAGCAGAGCTGAGAGGAAGTCAAGAAAGGAAAAGAGGGCACAGGGGGCATAAGTGCAGAAGGTACAGAAGAAGACGGAAAGAAGGTGACAGTGTGAATGCTTCAGTAAGTGTATGACAGGCAGTGGGGTCAGACTGGTGGAATGTGTGCCACAGAGGGCCTCATGACAGACAGGAGGCACATTCTCTTTGACCCCAATTACCAGAGGTGTTTCTCTCCAGCAGCTAATCCGTGGGCACACAGGGTGCCACCCTCCCCCCCTCTCTACTGCACAAGTTTGCTTTTCCATCCTGTTGTTTTCCCCGTGAAGTCAGATAGATGATGTCATAGTTCTGCTGATCAGGATGTGTCTGACCTTTTACAAACTTCTTGAACCGTCTGCCACACAGGAACTAGAAATATTAAAAGTTCTTAGAAAGCAGTTTTGAGGGCTTTTTTTTGGCTCCTATGTCAGACTAAGTACTTCTCCACCAACATGAGAACAATGGGTAACAGAAGTATAAGCTGATTAGTGGAACACTGAACGAGTGAGGCGGGTATAATTTTCATCTAGGACTGCTGTTGTGTCACCTTATTAGGTTTCAACATGGGTCGTGTTGTGTGTGGGTTTCTATACGTTGTCGACCCACAGGTAATCATTAATGTATTCAAATAACACTTAACACTGTTTATCTTTCGAGATCTACAATAGCTGAGGTGGTTAAATATGAAAAAGATTCTCATAACTCAACGTGGTATCTGCAGTGACTAATTTGTTAGGAACATGTCACAAGTATAGTAGTATTTTAAAAAGCAACAACAAAAAATGACCAAACTGTTATGTTTATTTATACTGAACATTTTTGCACTCTCCAAGATAAACTTTTTGTATGCAAAAGCGTACATGGCAATAAATCATTTTTTTTAAATCTGTGAAATCCCGTGATAGATGATTTGCTAATTAATAAAAAATATTGCTGATTTACTTTTCTCTTGATCCATTCACATCTGTGTAGATAATTACCTATACACTAACCCCTTTTTTAATAATCAGAAATATCTCGTTTTTATTTCTTAACCTAAACACTGATGTCCTAAACATTGTTAAAACAAACAGACAAATCAACAATTATTTAGTTGTTTATTTAGGTACAGCTGTTTTTATATATGTTTTTAAGCATGTCATCTTGGACTCTGGGAAGTTTGAGTGGATTCATTATTTATTTTTATTACTGTTTTCTGATATTTGTTTTGGCTTAACTTGATTTCTCTATTAACATTTTTATACTTAAATGTTTTCCTTTTAACAGCAGCAGTATTTTCATGTTGTCAGGGGATCATCTGACCACTGTGTCTCCTTACTTCTCTTCACAGAGACACTGATGGACTCCACCACGGCCACAGCAGAGCTGGGTTGGACAGTCTACCCCGTGTCAGGGTCAAGTGACAACAGTGTAAGTGACATGCTCTGCTTTCACTATGTACCTCCTCTAATGAGATGTAATCAAGTTTTATTTAATTATTCTAAGTACTTTAAGGACATTTACATTGTGACAACCATGAGGTATGTGGTGCTTCTTTCTTTAGTTTGAATTGCTGTTGGTACCCAGTGTTTTGGTCTCTCACTCTAAAAGATCAATTATTGAGCCTGCCTGCTCCCCAGAGTGAGATAAAACAACTGGGCGAAAAAAACAACTGCAAAGTTAGATAAAAATAATTAGAATTTAACAATGTGATTACTGGAATATAAATTCCACCTCTGTAGACATTTGAAAGAATTTTATAATTGAAGATCAGACACAGTTACATTCTTTTCATATTTGACTGCCGTTCCACAGACTCGGTTTTCTTTATTCATGCATTTCTGTTCTTTCATAATTGATCCGGATTTTGAACATTTCTATATTGTGTTTTAACAAACTTAAAGGCAAATAAGTATTGATGTACTAGGTAAACTGTGTGTTTTATGGATGCTGTTGGTGTTTGATGCACAGTATTTCCACTTGGTTTGCCAGGGCATTGGTTCCTCCTAGCCACACGCAAGCTAGGCCCAGCCGGCCAAAACCAGAGTCTCAGTCTTTTTCCCCACCACAAGATTTAGACTTCTTAGAGTGAGTCCAAAGAAGAGAAAAATGTTGTAGACTTATTTGCTGGTGCATTTAAAAAAACCACTGCCGATTTTATTCAATTATTTATGCTTATGTGGTTTGTATTAAAGATGGTTTCAATTATACCCTCTCATATTGTGTCTTTTTGCACTAAAGAAGCCAAAAAAAAAAAAAAAAAAATGCACGGAGACCTGGCCTTGAACAATTCCATGATACAACTTCAAAGTTGTTCAGTAATAATTTAGAACAACTTCATCTCTTCTAACCTGAGGGCATGATGTCTCCCCCTTCCTCCCTCCATATTCCTCCCTCCCTATTCCTCCAATCAATACCAAAACACGAAGACTGCTGGTTTACCTCTTGCCAATTCTTGATCCAATCTATGCGGATTGATCTTAGACACACACACACCAATCCGAAGACCATTTAATCTTTGCAAAAATGTTAGATTCAGCTAAACATTCACTTAACCCATATTTCACAACATGTTTAATTACTAAGTAAAAACTTCAAGGCCTTACAACAGACGTAAAGATTGAACACTTGAAGAGATCACTGGTCAGACTACTTTATAAGTTGAAACTCCTTATTCTGACCAAAGTGAGGTGAAATTGGGGTCTAAACATCAAACTTAAGAGCCTCCTCTTCAAGAGTCATCTCTGTTCCAGACATGTGGTGAACTGCCTGACTTTACAGTTGTTTTCTTTCCCAAATCAAATATATTCACATTCATTTTTACTAAAGAGCTTATCTCTGGACCTTTGAATGTGTTTTCTTTTCTCCTACTGACGTCAGATAATTCAGCGCTCCTTGCTGAAAACCACCAGAGGCAGTTATATTTTCCTCTCTTGGAGTGCAATGAAATGTGAACAAGTCCCTAAGCCCTGGATTGAGTCAGGTATAGGTTGGCCTTATCAGCGCGGGCACTGAAATTTATGATGATATGGCTGAGCTTGTCAAAGAAAGTGAAGAGTGAAGGGGGGTGGAAATTGCTTGTCCCTTATGGCCCAGGGCAACAGGTGTGGAAACGGAGCTTTTTTTTTCCTACTCGGTATAACAGTGAGAAGTGCTTTACAGAAGCTATTGTCTTACACTCATATATGCATGGCTTCATGGGCTTAGCTGCTGGATCAGTAACATCCAGCAGAGCACCGCACCAGCAGTTGGCTTTCACTGCTCTGTATGACTACATGAAATATATTCTATCCTGGCATATGATACTTTGCGACACAATGGAAAAGCAAACAAGTTAGCGTGAAATTAATCCAGAAATGTTATGACAGTTGGTATTATTTCATTTTTTGGAGGATTTTTGAATAATGCCTATCAAGTTATTAGTGTAAGACATTCCTTTACATAAAGCTTTAACATCAAGTTCTTATGGTAGGTTTTTGGAAGTGATTTGTTTAAGACAATATTCCACTTGTGCTTGTAAATCAAGTTTTATAACCCTCTCTCTGTATAGCCAGGCAGTTCTTGCTTTTAATTATGTGAGATGACAGCCAAACTTGTTTTGTCCCTCAGCCAGACCAGCAAGACATCTTTATTATTCTTGATAGCAATGCTGGAAACATTCAGAATTAGTGTAATCTTTACTAAAACAAAATTTAACCTGAGGCAGTTTGAGAAGTTTACAGTGTTCTAACTAACGTTCTACCATTTTGGCAATAAAACACTTGCCTCACCCCACCCACACAGCGAAGCTCGTGGAGTCAGAGTAGTTTGACTATAGCGTATGTAACTCTGAGCAACATTGACGAAGCTTTAACCCTAAGTGAGCACGCTCACCGAGCATGCGATCATAATGTTATGTAGAAGTATCTGACATTGTTTTACATTTTCTACATATATTAACCAGCATTATACATTTAAAAAAAAAGAGTACACAAAGCAAAATACAATACATGGTATTTCTTATTAAAATTAGTTTTGCAATAAATGTTTTGTGCGTCCTTTAACAGTTGTCTACATAAACTAACTCGGGAGTCTTGACCCAGTGAGAATCTAAGAGTGTCATGGAGTAAATATATAGCTGGCTAGAGGAACAGGGTTAAGTGGTCAGTGTTTCCGACTCAAGTGGAACTGACGGACATGGGAACATCAGGTCAGACCTCCTGACCCACTCAATGCTATGCTTAAGGACAGACAACTGCAGCCGTTTAGAAATAGACTTATGGCCTCAGGGTGCACACAGAATTACTGTGGAAGGAAACTGAGGTCTCCTGCATAGGTGGAGAACATAATAAGGTGGTGTGTGTGTGGGTTAGGTCATCATTATGGATGTGTCATAATGTGCTGTTCCAGCATATATCTAGCGTCACTTGGGGGCATGCAGTAGACTTTTGCAGGAAGGCTACAGTCAGCGTATGTTGCAAAATGTTTGTGAAACAATTCAGTTTGTTGTGATTTATCAAAGATTCTGCATATTGTATTAAATCGCTTTATAGGATTGAGGTTGTTTACATGTAAATGTGGGAATGTGTGGCAAACCAACATATTTTTTCACATACCCTTTCTTTTTCCTGAGTAATTTGCTCAACTTATTTCATTGCAGTGTATTCATCTGGGATTTAAGGTGACCACTAATATGCTATGATTCACGATTACAGTCTGTGAAATTATATTTTAGGAATTATGCAGGAAAGAAAAATGCAAACATAATCCACATGTTGCTTTGTGGAATGGGGGTATACGATGGGATTGTTCTTAGTTTCACATGTTGTGCATTAGTAGTGGACAGCAGTAATTGGAGTTGACTGCAGCAGACAGTTCTACTTATGTCTGTGTGCAAGTCTCTCCTCTCTGTGAAGTTGGCCTCCTGCAGGATTAGGCTCCCATGGCCTCTCTTGTAGTAATTGAATGCAGAGAGTGGGTGTCGTTTGTCCTCTATCCCTCAAGGGAAGGCACTCGTGCTCTGACAGATTTCTCACAACTCCAAATGGGGTGAATGTGCCTTGGGACTTTTCGGCTGGGTTTCTGCTTCGGCTTGTTGCGTGGATCATTTATTTACTTCTGTCAGTGATGGAGCAGCGATATGTAATGTGGCTCTAGATCTTGAAGCTAGTTTGGGATAATTCAAACACTGTAATGACAAGATGTGATAAATACACACTTCTTGTTATGTCATAAAAATGAAATGTTTGCATGTTCTGATGTTATGTGTTCTGGTACTGTGCGTTCACACTGCAGCTTGACTGATGTGTATTTGTGGGTTTCTACTGCAGTTGTCTTTTGGGCATTTCATGCTTTTAAAAAACAATGCCAGAAATCCTTTTCCGAGGTGCACAGGCTTTTGAAATTTAGTTTGTACCAACGAACATCCTGAGGAACTTGCCACAGTTCATCTGCGGATTTCGGCTCTTTCACTGTCTTCTCTTTCTTTATGTAATCCCAGATTGGATCCATGGTATTGAGATCAGGGCTTTATGGGGGCTACACAGTCTGTTGCAGGACTTTGTTTTTGTTCTTCAGTTTAATAAATGATCTAGGGACCAATCAGACACATCTCTCACGGTGGACACCTCAAGTGCACAAAACTGTATAGTAAACATTTTATCTGTACGTTTTTTTTTTTTTTTTTTTTTAAAGCTGCATTTGTGATTTACTGTCCTTTGTAATTATATATCAGAAGGTAACTCACTTTTGATCTATAAATAACCTTTTAATGATTATTTGCCCTAGTGATTTGTGCAGTAATGAATGCAGTTCCTTGTATTTGAGGTTTATTCTTTATTTTGTCCTCCAAATAAAAGTTAATTATTTTGAATTGCTGTAATGAGCCTCAGCAACTCTTCCACTTGAATTTACTAGACAGATGAATTTATCAAAAAAGTGAATGGGTGTTGACGACTAGAGCTCACTAGGAGTGTAGTTATGGTCAAGTTCTTGCAGCCAGCAAACTCTTTGACCGTCTGGGCTTTGGCTAAGTTTCCTAGTGGTGCAGATGTACAGGAAATTGAGAATTCTGACAGCTTGATCGTGTTGCTTGTTGTATGAATGCTTTCTAAGAACATAATAGTCCCAGCAGGGCAATATAAGGGGTGACACTTCAGCAACCATGTGTCTGCTTGCAGACAGTTAGCTGCTGATGCATGCGTGACTGTCCTTGAAAGTGGATATCCTTTCACATTAGTCCATTCATTCTCAAGGTTTCTGCCACAGTTTAAAATGATTTTGTTTGTTTTAATTTTAGCTCGACAGAAACTGTTGATTTTTATCTTTTGAGTCAATGTAGAATGTTGTTAATTCCTGTAAGGCTATAACTTCTATATACAAACTGTATTTGCCCTTGAGCAATATCCTGGAACCTTCAGTGCTCACTTTAAACTCTTGCATTGAAATGTCAGTTAAATGGACAGGATTTAAATATAAATCGGCACTAGCAGTCCCTGGCAGCCCCTGCATGCAGCTCCTGAATTTTATAATTACATGTTATAAGAGGTCCAAGAAGAAATGGCACCGTGGACTTGAATGGTATTGTTTGGATTAGTGAATGGAGCATTTCTGTTTGTTGAATTGTCTCAGCTGTAGCTGTCACTCTAGTCTATAATTTAGTGTGTACAGTGTGTTCCGCTTGGCTTTACAGCTAAAGCAGACCTACAGTCATGGAGATGTATGGATTGTGGGTCAGCTGACCTTTTCTTTCTCTCTTCGAGTGGCAGAGGAGCTATTGATTTTGAACCTCATCCTTAGTGAACGTCACTGAACTGTATCACCTCATAATTCCAGAGGAAGTGCAACTGACACATAGTACTCTTCACTAGCTCTGCCATAGTAACCACTACAGTCTATTCAGGTTTGTTTTGTGTGTGCAGTGCACGTGTCTTATGTAATACCTGAGCAGCACTACTAATTAAAACTCTACAGCTCAAAATCTAGTACCAAGAGCAGTTTTATTAATAATGTGTTTATGACCAGGAAGAACAACAAGAACTGACTTTTGATTTAATTCTTGTTACAACAAGGTGATTACTAATGGTTTGATGATGATGATGGATCTTCTTCTGCTTTTCCTTTCAGCGTTTCCCTTTCAGGGGTCACCACAGCAAATCATGTGCCTTCATCTAACCCTATCCTCTGCATCCTCTTCTGTCACACCAACTAACTTCATGGCTCTTTGGTCGTCCTCTAGACTTCCTGCGTTGCACCTCCAGCCTCAGCATCTTTCTACCGATATATGCACAGTCTCTCATCTAAACGAAACCACCTCAATCTGGCCTCTCTGACTTTATCTCCACAACATCTAACATCTTTCATTTTCCTCATTCATAAACTCTTCAAAGTACTTCTTCCATCTTCCCATCATACTCCTGATGTTGTCCACCTGAGTGCTTCTACCTCCGCTCTTATACATCACCTTGTGTTCCTGCCTCTTCTGGAAGAAAGTGTTCACTACAGCCATTTCCATCCTCTTTGCATAGTCTACCACCATCTGTCCTTCTGTGTTCCTGTCCTTAAGACCAAACCTGTCCATCACATTTTTATCACCTCTGTTCCCTTCACCTACATGTCCATTGAAATCTGCACGAACCACCACTCTCTCACCTCTGGGGATGCTCTGCATCACTTCGTCTAACTCACTCCAGAATTTCTCCTTCTTTTCTTACTCACATCCTACCTGTGGGGCATAACCACTAACCACATTGAACATCAGGGCTTCAGTTTCCAGCTTCAGACTCATCACCCTCTCTGATGTTTTTACCTCCAGAACATTCCTTACAAACTCTCTTTCAGGATAACTCCTAGTCCATTTCCTTTCCCATCCAGACCATGGTAACACAACTTAAGCCCTGCTCCTAAGCGTGTGGCCTTGCTACCTTTCCACCTGGACTCTCTACCTTCCCTCTCATAGTCCCAACAATCAAAGTCCCTACACTCTGGGCAACCTACACTGTTAGCGGTCATTGTTAACACGGGCCGAGGCGATCTGGTATGGATGTCAGATTTGGTGTGGAAGTCGCGATTCACATGTTTAATTTGGCATGTGTTTTTCGTCGAATGCCCTTCCTGACACAACCATCTGCATTTATCCAGACTTGGGACTGACAAAAGATGACATTGGCTTGTGTGTAGTTGCTCACTGCCCAAATCTTTGGAAGTGTGTTAACTGGGTGGTTAACTTTCAGTGTCAATTCATTTAAAGTACTGGAAACGTTTGGATGCAGACAGTTGTTCCCCAGAACAAAAGAGGACTGTTCAGCTGGTTACTGTCATATCAGCAGTAGGAGATGTTATGTCCTCAACACACATCCACCATTAGGTACCATACTATCTGCAGCTGGTGTCAGCAATGTTTAGTGGGAGGTTCCCCTGTCGTCAGTGATCTTTGCTAGTCTGGATAGAAGATTAACAAATATCTCGGACAATGTAAGTAGTTAAGAGTTGGAACAAAACATAATTACCATCTATGTTAGAATAATTTAAAGTGAATGATACTTAAAAACCGATAACAATATCAGTTACCTGAATACCCATAGAACATAGAGCATGTCGATACTTGTACAGCTGTTTTCAGCACCCAATCCCTACTGATGACAGTTGAGCGAAAACAGTTTGTATATTTAACGCAGCAAATTTCCCATGCAGGTGAGTAACAGATGGGTAACACACGACAGCTTAAATCAAATACTTCCAACACTATTTAACCCAGAATTATTCTCAGGTGAGAGCAATTAATACACAGTGCACTTTTGTTTGGTTTCAGACTATTGGATTTTCATCATTAAATTTTTATTTATTTTTTTTTTTATTTGTGGCTTTTCTCAGAGAAAGGAAACTCAGCCACTGTTCCTGTCAACAAGTACCTTGTTGTTTGTCATGAAGCTATATACTCTTATGTCTAATAACTGGAAAATATTCAAAATATCACATGTGTAAATGATAATATTTGTTATGCCTTTGGTTATTAAGAAAATGTCTTTGATCATATGAGGCTTAAACATCTGTTTATTTTCTGTGCAAGCAGCCTATGGCTTCCACTGTCAGAGAACCAGAAAAACAACACTTTGCTAAATGTAACCGGATCTCTGTAGAATAAGGTGGAGTCTTGCTTCCTTTATTATCTGAAGGCAACCCATCCCTTCTAACTAATCCGTTTTGACATCCACCGCCAGCGTTACCTCCACCTTCTGTACTTAAAACACATGACCACCCTTTTACAGCACTCTCCGTAAAGAGCCAGGGGGAAAAGCTGTGAAAATGAAGACGTTTCTTCTAATTTCACACTCTGTGCTTGATCGTTAGGCTCTTATTATGCCCCATTTGCTTCCCTCCACTGGCTGTGATGAAAGCAGGGCAAAGAGGCCATGACAGAACAAAAAGAGGCCCTCCATCAAAACACATTTTGTTTGGGGTCTTTTTATCCTGGTTCATCTCCCCCCCACATAACAGTGCCCACACTTTCCCCTGCAGTGTCCCCGGTCTGTATCCCTCATTAGCAGCAACCCCCACCTGTCTCTAAGCTCATTTTATTAAACTGTGATTGTCCGATGCTCAGTAGAAGTGGCCTGTCCTCTCTTGTTTAATTGGCCCAGGCCTCCCCAGTTCTTTTCAGCAAGTGGGAAGGTCAATGACTGCTCATTACCTAGGATGATGATGTCAGCCAGTATAGGCCAAAAGACAGATGTATCTGTAAACCACCAAGAACCTGAAGAACAATCATGTAGTCACAGCTTTACATACAGGGGCGGGGGGAAAAAAGGGAGACACCACTAGCAGCTGTCTGAATTTAAAAAAAAATTGCATGGTAAAGTGACTTATTTATACTTCTATGAGGTATTTTGTGTTAGTTTAATTTTCTGTTGGACTTAAGGTGGAGTTTGTTTTAAAAATGAGGCAGCATCGCAGTGTTAATGATCCCTACAATTAATCAGCCTTTCACTCAGCTGGTTACGAGTATACAAAGTAAAGAAAACGGCGTAAGAAATCAGCTTTTCCCGAGAAAGACGACTTTTTCTTTACTGTTTGGCTTTGCTCTTGGTGGTTTGGGGTTGGGTCAAGTCAAACCTCACACTAGCAGAAATTAATTAGGACATGGGAATTAAGAGCTAAATCTGTTCTAATTAGTTGGGGTGTTTGATAGAACAATGGTTTGCAACAAGAGGGGTGACTTTCCTCTCCCGACCCATCAAAATCTGTCAAAATCCTCACTAAAAGGGCACTAATTTGAGAAATTATATCAACTGTGAAGTGAAGAGTGAAGTGGGAGGGAGAGTTGTACAAGCAATAGAGGCTGCAGCTGATGCAAAGTGGCTCCTGGGGGGTTGAGAACAGTCTTTTTCCTTGGCTGAGATGTTGAGGTCAAGGTTGTGACCTGCTTCATGGTTAGAGCACATGGTGTTTAAAGTTGGTTTGATCCATGGCCAAGGGACAGGAAACTACAGAGGTTGCATCTGGAGCCTGTGCAGTCAGGAGTATGTACTCAAATTGGTGTGCAATACGTAGACTTTGAACAGTATATCCAGAACAGCAGGGTGAAATTTGCCCCTTGATTATTCTTTATATGATTACCTGTGTAATATGATTAGGCAAGTGACTTTCATTGTGGAAAATTCATGTCATGTTTTTTTTTTTTTTTTTATGTACGTCACTGTAGTGAAAGGAGCTTTCATTGCAACGTCAATAACCTATTACAGTATGTGCTATGAATGTGTCCTATTAAAATACAATAAAAAGCAGGATACACGATCATGTAAACCAGACCCACTCTGCTCTCTTCAAACAACTTAATGTTATGTCTAGAGTTTCAGAATGTGAATGGTTTCTTCAGTGAGACACCAGAAAAGGAGACGGTGAACACTGACTCCATCTGTTCAATTCAGAGTTCATACATTTTTAATATGTGAAAGTCAAGATAAATTTTATATATTGACTTCCTTAATTTAACATGAAATGCAAGCTACCCTACATTTAACCATTGTTGCTTCACATAAAAAAGGCGAACCATTGATACTGAAACCAAGCAGGGTCAGGCAGCCTGACAACACCAACCTCCCATCGAGATTAACCTTTATGTCTAAGCAATGTTATAAAATGCCAAGTAACAGATGTAAAAAAAAAAAATTAAATTAAATAAAAAAAAAAAAAATTGGAAGGTAGTAAGTAATCGCACCGCAACCTATATCTATCTCTTTGGGTTCTGAAAATGTAATGCATAAAATGCAAATAGTAAACCCTAATGTGTGGTTTCTCGCTAAAATAAGTCTCTGGACTGAGGTAGAACTTTATTTAAAACAACTTTATTCTACTCTAAACGTAGTTATACTGAAGCAATGCTAAGAAAAATATTTTTACCATCCGAATTTACCACTAAAAAGGGGAAGAATGCTGGAACAGCTAGTTTTCATATGACTAATCCAATATGTCAGATAAACTAAATATTAGCGAGAATGTTACTTCTTTTAAAAACATTTAATGATTATTTAAAGTATGCAAGAAAATGTGTGTGTTATTGGTGCTAAATAGGCACCAGTAAAGGCATTATGACAGTTTTGTTGATGGGTAATGTGGAGCATTTAATCCTTTACATCTGGTATGCACTTAACTGATTGGAACACTTTAACTATGTACCTCATTTACTGAATGATATTTTCTTTCCAATATTTTGTCTGTTACAATGTAGTGAGGTGGAAAAATATTGACTCACTCTTTGTCTATCCCTGGCCAACAGTGGGAGGAGGTGAGTGGTTATGATGAAAACATGAACACCATCCGGACGTACCAGGTCTGCAATGTTTTCGACAACAATCAGAACAACTGGGTAAGGACAAAGTACATCCGGCGACGCGGTGCACAGCGGATCCATGTGGAGATGAAGTTCTCCGTAAGAGACTGCAGTAGCATCCCCAATGTGCCAGGTTCCTGCAAAGAGACATTCAATCTTTATTACTTTGAATCTGATGCTGACACAGCCACCAGAACCTCACCGGCTTGGATGGAAAACCCCTGGACCAAGGTTGACACCATTGCGGCCGATGAAAGCTTCTCCCAGGTGGACTTAGGAGGCAGAGTGATGAAGATCAACACTGAGGTTCGGAGCTTTGGGCCTGTGTCACGAAATGGCTTCTACCTGGCTTTTCAGGACTACGGCGGCTGTATGTCGCTCATAGCTGTTCGTGTCTTTTACCGAAAGTGTCCTCGCATCATCACTAATGGGGCCTTGTTCCAGGAGACACTCTCAGGGGCAGAAAGCACCTCCCTAGTGGCTGCAAGGGGTGTTTGCATCGCTAACGCAGAGGAGGTGGATGTGCCCATTAAGCTGTACTGCAATGGAGACGGAGAATGGATGGTACCCATTGGTCGCTGTATGTGCAAAGCTGGAAATGAGGCAGTGGAGAATGGAACTGTTTGCCGAGGTACGTTTTGTTTTAATTATGTATCTGTTAAGACACAATTTTTATGAAGTTTATTTATACGACCTATTCATCACCATTTGTGGTACAGTTGAACTGAACAAAATTCATGCATTGACAAACATGATGTGTATAACATGTAAGGAACATATAAGCTTTTTTATAATAAAGATGTGGGGAAAAAAAGCTCAAAGAAAACTCATCAAAAACACTGAAAATTCTTTCTATAGGTTGATCAATTAAAAGCCATAATGAACATTATCCTCTTGTTCTTTATTTTTAACAAAAACACATTGAAATATTTCTTGAAAAGATAAAAATAGCACACACTGCCATTAAAGATACAGGAGTTGCAGGGGTTACAGCTCTAAGCAGGGAAATTATTTGCTACTTTTCTTCCTCTGGATGTTTAGAATTGCATTACATGTAATGTGTGCATGGTCTTCCACATTTGAATGTACTTTTCAAGAAATAATCATTTGAGCCTCTGTCGACAGAGATGCACCGCTTTGTGCCTATCTAACAGATCTTTACAGAAATTTTCCGATGAACAACACGAGATTTTGAATCTGTCGAATTTCAGTGATAGTCATTGGTTTGTAGATCGCCTCCTTGCATCCCCGAGGACAAAGAGGATATTTTTAAAAAATTGCCTGCATTTTCCTATCAATTTGAATCCCTCAGAGGAAAATGATTTTGGCTTTTCAAAACATCAGTGTACCCCAAATTTACCTGTGCCATGCCCTATTTGCAATGTGGCAGGTGGTATTTGGTCAACGTGCTTAAAAATCTTGATCACTGGAAACTACCTGACTGTGTGTTGCCTGCAGCCTGGAGCCATGCTGCTCCAGCCCAGCACAACAAACCACCCACCTGCTTTTCAGATTAGCATGTTGCAGCCTTTTTTATGTGTGCCTGTAATTACAACACATCTCCCGGTGTCTGTGCATTGTGACGAGAAATGTGATGGGTGCTGCCTCACAAATACACAGAGTAATCATTTCCTCCTTAAGGAATACAGGCTAATAAGAGGCACGGGGGGATAGTTATTCTGCTGTAGAAAGCCACTCTGTATCGACATCCCTGCATAATTACACAAATCTACTTGTTTTTGTGACCCATATGTAGTTCAGTGCATGTGATGGATTGGAATATGTCAAGGGTGTCTTCAGTCATGGTGGGGGTTTTGGTGCTAAACAGGATTAAATGCTGTCTGCTCAAAGGGGAAAGCGTATTGTTCTATTTTACATCCTTGCAGTACGGGGCACCATACTCGTTAACTGAAAAAGTGTAGTTATTCACTTTTATTTTTGTCCACCCTTTTGTTTATTCCACCAGCAGAAAAGCTTCACTGACTACCTGCTCTACCTCATCAGCCCACTGTAGTGAAAGTTACAGATTTGTCGTGTACACAGATTTTACTGTTCTCTCTGTCACTCTGTCTTCTCTGATTGTATAATGGAGTCAGTGAATATAAAAGTTTCATGAGGATGCATTGTCTGAGTGCAGCTGTGAAATGCAACAAAATGCTATGCACCGAGATGGATTTCTCTAGCTCCATACAATAGTTCTGGAGCATCAGCACTGAGAATGGGGAAGTGTATTAAACCAAGAAAGAAAATAAAACGATTAGAGTTTAAAAAGAACATTAATCTGTGGTTCCGCTATTCTTCGGAAACCCTTGATGGAAGGCTGCCATCAGTAGGTCTGCTCTCTAGTCATCATTTTAAACACTGAAATCTGATATCGGTTCTTGAAACAGTGGTCAGCCACCACTTTTCAACTGCCAGAAGTTAAATAATGAATTGATCTAAAAGATATGTGCCTGTGACTGCTCATATGAGAGGATAATGAATTGATTTGCGTGAATTGCCTTTAGAGAATTTGTAAGATATCTTCTTTCAAAGCTGGATTATGGAGCCACAGAGACAGTATAAATCAGGCAAGATGAAACAGACTATTTGTATTGTAATATTAATAACACAACCAATGCTTAGTTCCAACATCTCTGCAGCTAAAGGTGTAATTACGCATGTAACAATTAAATCCTTGGCAGGGATCCCTGGCAAATAATTATGCTGTCATGAAATCTGTCACAATATTGACAGTAGAAGAGGGTGCTTACATCCAATTGCTGAAGCAGTTTTTTCTCTGGGATTGTGTTACAAGTGAGATTAAGTTTCAGCTCTAAGAAATGCCATGAATGAAGGAACCACACCAGAGCCTTTCAACAGAGATGGCCATGAAAAGACAGCTCTGATTTCCCCTCACAGCCTTGAGGAGATGGTGCACCACAGAGGCACATGAGGTCCTGTTTGCCCTCGCTGTTGACTTCAGAATGAAAAGCGTACTCTTCAGTAGGGAGACAATGAGAGCCATGTTCATGGGTAGAATTGCAAACTCCTTTGACAATACGCCCATACTGGTTTTTGCACTGTAATCTCACCATCTAACCTCATGCTATTGTGAGTTCAAGGGTCTCAAGGGTGGCTTGTGTTATAAAGACACAGTGATAAAGCTATAATGGTAGCTCGATTCATGTCTCGGTTAAATTTAATTTAATGACTTGTATGTATTTTGGAGGATAACAAAAAGCACCATGCATGTTAAACATAACATATTATGGATATGTGCCATTCTTAAAGCACGAGAGTAGAAGAATCTGAGAAAAAACTGAGATTTTTGCTTGGCCAAGCACAGTTATATCCTTAACACCTAGTGAATCTTTGTAAAAGATTGCAAGCATACAGTACCCATACACTCGACTGTGACACTTCTTTGACTTTCTTTTTAATTCGAATTTTTGGAGAAAATACAAAAGAAAAAATGATTTTGTAAAACTGGCTTCTAATACAAGTATTCAGGTACAGGTAATTGATCCCAAAGTTATTAGTTAAATGAGATCACCTGAGTCCAGTGAATGAAGTGACTGCAGTATAAATACACCTGTATTTATAAGGTCTGGGTAATGGTGAATCAAAAATTCTGAACTAAAAGATTCAGATAAAAGAACACTTCAACCAGCTCTGTGAAAAATGTTTGAAAAGCAGAAGTCAGAGAACGGTTACAAAAAAATGTCCTAATGATGTTCAAAGCTGAGACTTATCCACACAGGCTCAATGGAGTAATTGCTACCAAAGATGCATCTACTAAATACTGACTATGAGGGGGTGAAAATTTCATTTGTTTCATATCTTTACCCAAGTTATTCTTTTACTTTGACATGAAGGACTATTGTTTTGTCATTTTTATTTTAAAAGGAAATTAATTCGAACACCACTCAATGCATAAAAGACATAGAAGGGGAACATGTACTGTAGGCACTGTATACTGTATAACTGAGAATGCAAATTTCCTGAACATGCACAACAAGACCCCAGCCAGTCACAAGGTCACATGAATGGCAAGTTCTGCGTCAGAGTTTGGCAAATTTAGAACACTAGCCCCTCATTTAATGTCAGGTTCTCTGTGAGGTCTGGATCAGGCTGCTGCAGATGCACCAGAGTAATTAGATTAAAGCGGAAAGGCTTCAGTAATTCTTCAGCCAAATGTGGTTGTAGATAAAGAGAGTTAGGGGGATCAAGTGCAATGGCAGGTGCTGGGCAGATATGATTGGGTAGACATGCTTGCATGGAAGCGCAGAGGGGAGGAGGTGAAAGCGGGAATGAATCCCCCTAACCCACTGTCAGAATCCCAATTATTGCAGTCTCTTCGTCTGGAGAGGGTTTAGGGGTGGAAATCAGCGTAGCACAGGCAAATCCGCACTGTTCCTTTATTTCCCTTGGTGCCTCTGTCTTTAATGGCAGCTCTAATTGACTAACAGTGCACGTGGGGAACAGCCACGCTGATGACTGGATGACTGTCCTCTGTGCTTGAACAAAACGCCAAGCAAAACAAAGCAAACACACCCCCTCAAGGCTTTTGCTGCATTGTGCAAACATAGATGAAGTAAGGTTTTCATTGGGTTGCAGTAAGAGAGAGCGAGCGAGAGGGCGAAAATAAGAAAAAGGGAGCGGGAGACGAAAATGTCAACAGTCTGCCTACACAAAAGCCACACTTATTCTCTCAGAGTGATGGCTGCTGTTAGCAGCAGCAGTTTAGTTAAGCAGAAAGAATACAAATTAGCGCCTGAGCAGATGTTCATTACTGCAACATTTGTCTGTTAAATGGCATCATAGACAACATGACTTAATATATGCATCATAGGCACCATCACTTAATTTCCATTACTGATCTTTTCATTTAGACTCAATAAAGGTCCTGTGATTTGTGTGTGATAGAGGTAGCTTCTGTGGTCTGTACACAGTGTAGGATGTTGCAATAGCAGGAGGTGAACAGATGAACTCTAAGACATGTCATTCTGTTCTGAGGCCCCAGGGAGCATTCAAGAGCCTTTATTCCTTCTTCCCCACTGCGATATGATTTTAGCATGGCCAGGTGGGTTTTTTTTTTTTCCTTCCCTCTGCCTGCCAGTCTTAATTTTCTCTCGTCTGTTTTGCACACTGCACACATCCATGCAACAGGAGAGGAGAAAAAAGAAATTGAGATAGAGAGTCTCTAATGAGAGTAAAGAGAAACACTAATCAGCTATTTAAAAAAATTAAGCATAGACATTCTAAAATACTTTATAGCAACTGCACAAATCAAATTATAGTAGGCAGTCATGTTGCGCACACACAGGCTCAATGTGAACCCACACACACATACATGTCATCCTCATTTTCAATGCGCGTTCATCATACGCAGATGTGATAACGTGACCTGCAGTCCCTACGAATCTCGCACAACTCAAAGATCACGGCCTGTTAAGCTTGTAAACGTTTTCCACATGTTTTTGCACATGTCGGGCTCCCCTCCATATGCCCCTCTGTCACACTCCTCGTTATCCCCCACCATCTTTTGAATCTCAAGTTCCGAGAATATGACCTTCTACAATCCCATTTCCTCTTGTTTTAGCTTTTTGTTACTTTACAGTTGGTGAGATGACCAGTAAAGGCTTACTGCAGGTCTGGTTCTTGCTTGTAACACCTATGCCTGTCTCACCCTCAGCCTTGATACCAGGGAGCCTAAAGACCATAGACAGTTATCTGGTGTGTTTTCCACGAGAGCAGAGCTGGGTGACAAACCTAAAATCTTTATAGTTTTTTTTGTTTGTTTGTTTTTTGTTTTTTGGCACATTTGCCTTTGATAGACCATCCTGACGCTGCAGAAATGAGAATTGTACACTATAGCAGATCCTTTCATATGTGCCTCTTTTTCCCCATCAGGAGCAAGGCCAGGGCTTTGCCAAAACATCCCCATGTGGTCTCTCTCAGATGTCCTCGACTTGTGTCTGTTAGTGCAGTCCAGTCACTCTCTCAGCTAAGTGAGACTGACGGATCAAGACACTTGACACTTGATTTCAAAGGATGAAAAACAATCAGGCTCACTGTTTAAGACAGGAATCCCTCTTGAGTATCAGTGACCTTGTTTTCCAGTGATGTATTAGAACACGATCAACACAGAGAAAATTGTGGTGTCTTGTGTTGTGTGCTGTTGACCTACATTAGAGCTGTTCTAAAAGTGAAAGCAGAGAAGGCTTTGCCACGTGTAATCTGCAGCTGTAGTATTGAAGAGATGAGTACAATTGTTCGTACACAGTTACACTTGGTCATTCACTAAAAACCTGGAACAGTTGAGTTTAAATCCTGCTTTACGCTGGATGGTCATTCAGTTTTGTAGTATTACACTGTTGCACCATAAGATAATGTTAGTGTACACATACAGGTGATTACTGTGTACTTAATACCTTTCCCTTAACACTGAGTAGAAATGAGGAAAACATCTGTTAGTTCTATCATTTACCATATGTTCATTGAATTGTCTTTCAGGTTATTTAAATTATTTGACAGTTGTTTCCTTTGAGAAGAACTTTGACAACAGCAAAGTAAGTATGTAGGTATATGCCTGCAGACTGCAATCTCCCTCACTTTGACTGCAGTAAAAAAAGAGAACAGATGCTCCAGATAATGGATTCTAAAATAAGTAACATCACCCACCAACAAAAATCTCTCCCCTGTTAAACTTCAGGTGATTAAAGATTAAACGGCTGCATGAGTGAAGCTCAGCGATGGGAGGGCGATCAAAATGGAAAGGCAAAGGGTGGAGAGAAATATTAACAAGGACACACGACGAGCTTGGTTTTCATTCTCTGCCTCTCCTCTTATCAGTGTTATATGCCTCACCGCGCATCAAAATACTGCACTAATAACCACGAGAGATCATCTCCTTCAAGGCCTAAAAAGAAGCCTTGCACAGTGGAAGGATAATAATACTGTAAACTTTATAACTCCAGTATTTTGTGCAGCTTTATTTGAAACTCATTGTACAATCGTAAACCAACCAAACAGAAAAATAAGGCAGCTTTTCTCACTCCTCCTTTTTCTGCAAAACACCAATGACAGAGATAATGGCATAAGATTAAATGGATGCGAGGTTAATTATGTAAATTTAAATCTTCGTTGCTGTACACATTCTAGGTTGTCTGCTGGACACTGTGAGGTCCAATTTGCTTTGTACCATGAGTCAGCATGCACTGTAAATCTCTTCGTCGTCAATATATCTCTTGCGGTGTCATTAAGATAAATTCCTGGACTTTTAATTACTTGGCAATCAATGTGATTTAGATTCTGAAAGTACAACCTGTTCTCAAAGGCAAACAAAAAGGCTGAGTTCAATGAACAGCCAATTCCAGTGCCTGAAACAAAAAACAACAACAAACACAAAGTATCCTTGAATTGAAGGGCATCAACTCTGCTAAACTCCATGAATCCCATGTCCACATAAGCCTTATGCACACATGTGGGTGAAAATCAACAACTATATCTGGCAGCTATACTGACATTTATTTTACTTTGGGATTTAATTTCAAAATGTTTAAATTTCTTGGCTAATGTCAGGTCAAACGTTGGACTGGTATAGTAAAGGTTCCTGTCATCATCCTCTCTGGGAGATTTCCGAATTGTGTTTGAGTAAGAAATTGAACACATGCATCTAAAGACCCATCGATGCTACTTTAGGCTCAAACCTTCTGAGAGTTACCGCTGTGGGATTATACTATTTCGTAGCTAGGTTTTTTTTACCTGTGTGTGGCTAACTGCAGAGTAAATCCTGTAGATGCCTTAGAGATTCGCTCTATCAACATTGATAAAACATCTGTACTCTGATTAAGGTTATAAGTAATAATTCAATTGAATTTCCAGGCGTTTAGACTAAATTACAACAGATTTTAAAAAAATGCTGAGTCCTCCGACCAATGACAAAAACTGAACTTCTTATTGATTTCATACAAAGGATACATATCTGCAAAGTCATACTTAGCTGTCTGTCAGGAGAACCTGTCAACATGAAAGTGAGCATGAATACTACACCATGTTCATTTGTTTGGATACAAGTTAGCATCCATGGCTAATGCTACAAACTTAAACACACACATTGCGATTGTAGTAAACAAAGTGTGGCTTCATTCCAGCAGAAGATGATGATAAAACACAGCACAGTGCATGTGGAAAGCTAATTAGCTCTAGTGCTTCACGTGTTGGCAAACAAACCCAATGCACTTCAAGTCTTGACTCCTAAAGTTTCTTCTTTTGTAAATTTGTAACAGGGTTTGAAAACACTTCCAGTAATGCACAAAAATGTGACCTTTGGGTGGCCTGTCCAAGTGTAGTTTTTGGTTAGTTTTTTTCCTTCAGTGCAGCTTTGTCTTTTCCTTGTTCTGGTGCAGATTTTCCTGCTTCTGCCACCTATGGTCTGCGTGTGGGGGTACCCAGTTAGATGGCAGTAATAAACAAACCTGTACCAGAATAAGACACTTTGGTGTAAGCATCTCTAACTGCCAATGGATTTCTTCTTTGTGAACTTCCATTTTTTTTTTTTTTTCCAACACAAAGAGAAGCCATGGCGACACTTGACGAGTTTAATTTTAAGATCATTAACATTGAACTCCACTATGATTCAAAGCTGCTGCTGTTGCCGAGATCAATCAATGCTGCCTGGTGGTTATACTGCAACTTTCGTATGTGTAGTGTTAATATCTGACAATGCATGCAACTGATCTTTCAAATCAACATGCAGGGTACACAAGTTTGCCATGTTTCACACACAAACTCACAATGGAAAGCAAATATAAGTGTCTCTGCCCAGGCTAGCATCTCTGTAAGGTGTATGCTTGCTGATATTTAGCATTTTCCAATTAGGATCTATCCTGCAAATATCAAAATACAACTGTTATGTTATGTGGATATAGATATAGCCTTAAAATGTAAGTACTTCATTTTACATGCTTCACATTTCATGTTGCCTTTGTTACTAAAAATGTCATTTTCTTCAGCACACATTTTTTGTTTCTTGTCACACATCCTGTCATTTTGTTTATGCTTTTTGCTTGTTTATCACAGAACTCAATTAAGGCTGTAATTGTGTAGGATGGGCATACTTGATGCTGGGCAGGAAAACAATCTTGGCTCCAGTGGCCTGGATTAATTTGATGCCTGGTTGAGGGGGATGGGGTTTCAATTGCTGCAGGGGATCGCTCAAATTCATAAATGGTCTACTTACAGAATTTTCTGGATGTTAAAAGTTTTTAGTTCCCCTTGGGCAGCTGCTAAGCAACTAAATTACTCAATATAATGAGCTGTTCCATTCTCTTGTGAAATTCCCAAGCTTTCGGCTGAAAGGTACTGTTCGACACGCTTTTCTGATATTTATATCCCTTGTAAAGAACTGGGTTCATTGAAAGGGTACTTTTCTTTTTAAAACCATGCATCTGAAAATAAAAGGTGTATCGCAATTCGCCAGGCTAATGCTTATGTATTCAGAATATTCCTACCAGTGCATTAGTGTGTACCGATGGTTTGAGAGGGAATAGTCTCACCACGTTTTTCCCCCCCCTTCCCTGTTCTTCCTCTCCACCTCTAGGTCTTGACATTGTGATTAGTGCTATTTTCCCACAGCTTACTCTGTAAAACCTTTAGGGATTTTCTGTTTAAATTTTTCTAAATAGAAGACGGAGGTGACACTGTAAACAGCCAGTAATGAGGAGGCTGCTCTGTTTTGCCTTGTTTGGAAAAATAACTATTGCTTCCTCTGAACCTAGCTGCATAAAGTAAAGTACAGTGTCTCTTTTTTTATGATTATTTACCATTATCGTGTTTGAAAATGAGCAATTACTGCTTTTTTTCCTATTAGGCTAAAAGATAACCTTTCACTTCAATTTAATTTGAGATCCTACCAGTTTAATTTTAGACACCATAACATTGAGTGTGCCTACAGTAAAATAAGCATTTGATTGGTTATGAGAAAAGAGGTAGAGCTTTTTTCCCAGCAAAGATCTACTGTAGATGATGAACTACATGTGAGGCTCTGGCCTAGTAGGTAGAACAGTTGTCCACTCAGTCGTTCAATTGCTGGTCCCTTTATTTTATGTCGAAGTAATGGTACATAGCTCTTTTCTACCTATTGGCACTCAAAGCGCTTTACACTGCTTCTTATTCACCCGTTCGCACTCACAATCGCACACAAACTCTCACACCGATGGGGGAGCTGCTATGCAGCTGGCCAACACTCACCGGGAGCAACTAAGTTGGGGTTCACTGTCTTGCTCAAGGACATTTCGACATGCGACCGGAGGAGCCGGGGATCGAACCAACAACTGCGAGATTGGTGGAAGACCAGTCGCGAAGTGTCCTTGGGGAAGACACTGAACCCCAAGTTGCTCCTGGTTGGTCAGGCTTATATAATTGGTATAAGTCTACAACACAGAACCTTTTGTGGTTCTTTTTTAAAGTTGAGTGTCTGAAAACAAAACTTCTCCACAGGACATGACTGATTATATAAGTAGACCGCTGAAGGTCTGTTTCCTACCTAGTAAGCATAGGGTTTTTTTTGTGTATTGACATGAAAACTTTTGAAATACGAGCTACTTTAGGTCATGAGCTGATTTCATGTGTAATAAATCATGGATCACTGCATGTCAAAGCTCTATATATGAAATGTGCATGGGTCAAAGAGGAACTGCATGGAGAAAGACGAGCACTAAACAGTGGAAAAACAGTTGACAGGCTAAACAGAAAATTCACGCACCCACCTCCTCCTGACCGGACATTAACCACCCACCAGTGTTTACTACAATGCCCGGATTGCCCTTGCAGCCTTTTGATGCCTGGGAAATGCATGCTGCGTGCTGGGACCCCGGTTTTGGTTTATTGTGGTCATCTCAAGGCTGTGTGGTCTCTGCACAGTTATTTTGGCGGTTTAGGTGGGGGAGAGATCAGCGCATTTTCATGTGCGGTGTGTTTTTATTATGGCCCGCAAGACTCAGTATGGCACTGTCTCGACACACACCAGGGCCACCGCTGCCTCCTCTCTCTGTACGGGCATCTCTTGTCTGTGAATTAAAAGGCATAAAAAGGCATCTGAAATAAATTAGTCAAGGTTATTAATTAGTTTTTGTTTGTTTTTTTTCATTCCTTCCTCTCCTTTGTATTAGCATTTTTCCACCATGCAAAGTTATGACTGTGCTGAGGACTTTGGCTGAAACAAAGCCTGACACACCTTTAAATGCAAAGACAGAGCTTGTCAGCTCACAAAGGGAGAGATAAGGGTACAATGAGACAGTAAAGTGATGAGCGAGAAAGATGAGTTTTTGAAGGAAAGATCATGATATGGTGTAGAACTTTATTATGTATCACCTACTACAACTGCATGACATGATGTTAATCACTTGGTAAGTGGATCAAGTGAACTTCTTTCCCCTTTACAGTGATATTAATTCGCTTTAATTAGGCCTGCTGAAAGCATCTGTACTTAAGTTATTGAATTTATTCATGTCTCCAAAATGGACTTTGGAAAAAAAGTGGTAGGGTGTTACATCTAAGGCAAAGGCAAAAAAAAAAACATATTCAGCACTGGGGGGGGGGGGATCCCCAGTGTGTCAGAACTTTTAGGCATAGCATTAAAGATACAATATGCAACATAATGTAGCACTAGCATGAGATTTGAAATCAATTCATTCTACCCCACTAAGCCCTCCCGCTCTGCTCTGCTGTGCTCTTGTTCCGTCTCCTGCGATCCACCACATTCTGCAAACCCCTTTAGCTATTAGCCTTTATTACATTACAATAAATTAGCATGCAAAAAATGTTACTAATGAAGCAGAAACTGTTGAAATTCTCTGATTGGTCAGAAGGACATGCCTTGCTCAAAGACATTCATAAGCAAAAATCTCTGCAGTGCTGGCAGAACTGGCCTGTCTTCACAATAACATACATTTTGAAATGTATTTCTACCAAAAAACCTTAATGCTACAGCTAATGCTAATGTCCCAGAAAACAAAACAAAAAATTAAGTGTCTCACCATACAATAGCACCTTGAAGCGTAACGTTATGACATTGCCACTGAGCAGAATGTGATATTTTGAATGTGAAAGCATGAGGGATCCTTATGAGGGAGGGATCCTTATGAGGACTTATGCATCTACCAAAAGCAGGTTCAAGTAGAGTGATGATATCATTCACTTGTGTCCTTCTTTCTAAATATAGCAATTTATGTATTGATTTGGGGATGGGCTATTGCAGCATGGCTCCGTCATAATGACCTATTTCATCAGATTGCTTGAATATAAGTAGGTAGGTTTAAGTAGTTTTTTTTTTTTTTTTTTTTTTTTTTTTTTTTGTATTGTTTTGTTTTTTGTCTCAAGGCTGCAGGCCAATAAAGACCTACACACCTATACACTATTAGGTAGACACACCATATCTTGGTTCTGTAATATAAGCTAAGAAACCATTTTGTATCCATGTTGGCTTCTTGGAAACATGAGTACATGTGTACATCCTACAGTATGAAGGAACCCCATGCGAGTGCATGTTAAAGTATTGTGGGTGGCTGCAGCTTACTTGATAGGGCAGTTGTCCACGGATTACAGGGTCAGTGGTTTGACTCCCGGTCTCCGGCTACTTGTCAAAGTTTCCTTGGGCCAGACTCTAAACCCAGAGTTACTCCCGCTGGGTCAGGTGAGCATCTGCATGGCAGCCACTGCCACTCGGAGTGTGTGTAAATTCAATTTTCAATTCAATTCAATTCAACTTTATTTATATAGCGCCAATTTACAACAAAGTCATCTCAAGGCACTTTACAGAATAAAGTCCAGACTACACAAGTATGTAGAAGCAACCCAACAAATCCCCCTTGAGCAAGCCCTAGGCAACAGTGGAGAGGAAAAACTCCCTTTAATGGGAGAAACCTCCAGCAGAACCAGGCTCAGGGTGGGCGGCCATCTGCCTTGACCGGTTGGGGTGAGTGGAAAGTGGAGAAAGAAAAGCAACAACAAAACAACAAGAAAAGCAACAACAAAACAACAAAAAAGCAACAACAAAGCATCGTGCAGGTTGTAGGATATAGAATTAATGGTATACAGTGGTGACAAGTAAATGTATAGAGAAAAGCTAGTTCAGGTTGAGTGAGCAGTTTAACTATAAGCTTTATCAAAAAGGAATGTTTTAAGCCTAGTCTTAAAAGTAGAGAGGGTGTCTGCTCCCCGAATTTGGATTGGAAGCTGGTTCCACAGGAGAGGAGCTTGATAGCTAAAGGCTCTGCCTCCAATTCTACTTTTGCAAACTCTGGGAACCACAAGTAGGCCTGTATTTTGGGATCGAAGTGGTCTAATCGGGCGATACAGAACTATGAGATCTTTTAAATATGATGGAGCTTGACCATTAAGAGCTTTGTATGTAAGGAGGAGGGTTTTGAACTCTATTCTAGATTTTATGGGAACCCAATGAAGAGAAGCTAGTGAAGGTGAAATATGATCTCTCTTTCCTAATCCAGTCAGCACTCTTGCTGCAGCATTTTGGATTAATTGAAGGCTTTTGTGTGAATGAGATACAAGTTGTAAAGCTCTTTGGTTAAAAGGGCAATTTAAGCAGAGCATTTATTTATAAGCATTTCTAAAGACTTTTTACTTAATTTTTAAGAGCACTGGATGTTGGTGTAGGATCTGAAGGCTGTTGTTGTTATGATATAAGACTAATCTGACCTACCAGCATTGTCATTAACTATGGATCACTCACCGTGTTGTACCTGCCTGCTATTAAAATGTGGCAATGGGGTATAGGGCCAATGGATGCTTGGCAAAAGGAGTCTTAAATCTTTTTTTTATGTATACCTTACCAGCAGGCAGGCCTCGCATTACTGAATGGCTGACTGAATTAAATAATGTCTCTGACGTACTTCGTTATCTGTCAGTATAGTGTTGCAAGAGGTATGGGCATCAACAGGATCACTGTCATGTTATTCAAGACAGCTGAGATCCAGGAATACCTATTTTCATCCAAAACAGTTGGGTGACATGCCTAAACACCTTTTATAGTTTATCTTTTGCCCTTCCAAAAAACACAGCTGCCCCAATCAAGACATGCTGTAAGCTGCCTGGCCTTGTAAGTTAATGCAAAGTGTCGAAAAGGAAATAATTCACTAGATTCAGTGCTTTTTGCATTTTCATTGAATAAACCAATTTTAGGCGCTGTCACCTGTTAAGCACATTTTTGGGTTTTTAATCAAAATGAAGAAAGATATACAGAACACCTTCTGCAGTGCCATTGTCAAGCAGCTACATCACAAAAACCATGAGAACATAAGTCCTTCCTTCCCCTTCATCCATTCCCTGACCTTCCAGGCAACAGCACAATCAGGCCTTTGTGGGCCCAGCTTGTCTGTCATCTCCCTGGTTCTGTTGATGGGGGCCTCGTGCTGAGAGTGTGGTCCCATCATACACTGCACTAAGCACTGTCTAATTGAGCTTGTCGAGCCAGAACCTGTTAGTGTGCTGATAAGAAGGTATTTCACCTTTTAGGAGGCCCCTTGTGCCATGCAATAATGCCACGGAAGGCATTATTAATGGATCTTCTATCCTGAACATAGCAACTGATGAGTTCATCCTCAAAAACCAATCTTTGCATATTTGATTTGTTTTTTACTGTAATAAAATTCTTGATATGTTAATTCTGTAACAAAACTATGATGTTATGCTCGTATTCTATGTAGAAAGCACATTGACACACAGTGCGAGTGAGGGGTGCGGCCTATTAACACACCAGTTAGACTGGACAGTCAAAGACTGCAAGTAGGACTTTCTTTATTCTTTAATCAATTGCTTATGTCTATGGTTAAGGCAGTTGGCAGAGGTCCACAAATCGAAAGTCTTGGATGGATGCCCCAACCATTTCCCCATCAAACTTTAATGCAGCAAAGCATGACTAACTGTGTCTAAACATCTTTTATCACTGCCTGTGCCAGACCTGCTGAAATAGTTTTTGCATGTAATTTTCCCCTATTTGTTTTAATCTATTTAAAGCAGCAGATGATCAGGGTTTAGGAAACCTGAGCCTTTAAATCACATGTTACTCAAATTTTCTTTAGTCCTTTGTGGCCCTTTCAGGAAAACCGTACCTATCTGGCATTCCAGCCAGGTTAAAACATGTGTAAAGAATTTTTACAGATGCTGTTTTATCCAGGTCTGCTATGCATGGGGATTTTAGTTTGTGTGCAACTGACATGACCCTGACTAGACTCGCTGAGTTAATCCTGCTACCTCAGAAACCCAAGACTAATCTGCCAGTCTCCTGTTTGCAGGCCTTCACTCGTTTTAGGCTGTCTCAGCTTTTTTAATGCCTTCACTAACATTAGCTGACAGTCATGGCTACAAAATCAAATTTTTGTGTATTTTTTGAATGTGTAAAATGGACAGTTTTCAGGTCTTCAGATTCGAGCATGTGTACTGCAAGGACTTCTTTGTATTTCTGGGCAGTGCGTAGTGTCCACCAGACATTTTCACCAGCCATTTGACAAACTCCACATAGGTCGTCATATTCTTTTTATACCTGTAGCTCAGTTGCAAGGCAGTTGTCCATGGACCACAGGGTCAGCGGTTCAATTCCTGGTCCCTCCTGGCTATGTGTCGATGTGTCCTTGAGCAAGACACTAAACCCTCACGTTGCTTGTGGTGGATCAGGTGCGCACCTTGCATGTGTGAATGAAAAGTAACATTGTAAAACGCTTTGGATAAAAGTGCTTTATCAGTGGCCAGTCAATATTTACCAAGCTGCTTCCATTTGGCTCCTCTGCAATAAAGGCCTGATTGTTGAAATACTGCTGAGATGTTCATCCTTCCTTCAGGGTCCCCATATTATGCAGCTGTCTTGGTCACCTCTCTGAACAAGGGTCTTCTTTCTGGTTACAGTTTGGCCTAACAACCAAGATGAGATTTAAGAGGAGTCCTAGTGGTTCCAAATTCTTTCATTTTCACCAGCAGAAATTAGTTTTATACCCAGATGATCAAAGAATGCTTTTTGTTCCAGATCCATAACATTTCAGTCCCTTCATGATTTTGTTGACTTTATGTGATTGTAAGGCAGAATTCATGGGGGATTGGTTGATTGGTTATATGTTGTAGTTGCAACATTGCAAATTCCGGGAGGCTCTGACATTTTGAAATAAAATATGCAACACAATAAAAAGTACGAAAGTAATGTGTGTACAAAGATGTGCAAAGCCACAGTATGTGGTTTGAGAAATCCCTATCTGTCCTCCAACAGCTTTAGTTTCAGTGACTCATATGACTGTCAGCGCATGAGCACATACATCGCTCCTCACCAGAAAGGAGAAAGTTTTACTCTATTATATATATTTTTTAATGCTGCGATGTTTATGCTGACCAAATACGTCAGCATTAATGTCAAAGAAGATATGTGCCAGCATGTATGATTTATGTCAGTTATGCAGAAGCAGAATGTGCTGAGCCATACCGAGAGCAGGGTTGTGTTTTCAGGCTAGTTGGATGCATTAGAGAGTGTGTGTGTGTGTGTGTGTGTGTGTGTGTGTGTGTGTGTGTGTGTGAGTGATGTATTACCTATGGATTTTAGTCATTATATGAGATCCAGATTGCCAACACCTGGTAGAGCAGACAGTGAACCTCAGAGAAACAAGTGATTAAAAATAAATGGAAAAATGTAAATCTTCCCAGTGTAGTTTTTTCTGGAGGCAAGTACATTTTCAGAAATACCTGTAATTTGGTCTGTAGTTAACACAAGAGATTTTCACTTTGTATTCTACAACATAAAAAAATGAATGTGTTTCTCTAAACACAAAAGAGACAGATTCTAGGATAGCATATACATTTTATGATTAAAAATCTCTTTATCATTTTCTTGTTCATATTTCAAAGTTATTTATAGAAATACCATTCTTCTAATAAAGCAGCCATTTGGTGCAAACCTTCCTAACAAGGGGGAAAGGACTGAAAGATATTGGGCAAAATTCAGCAGTTGCAGAGTTGCCAAGGTAACAGAGGGCTTGCCTACCTCCCCCCCCGTTCCTCTGCCCTGCCCCAGCATTGGGCCGATCCTACTCTGTGTGAGCTGCGTACTTAATTTCACTGACCCCCTGGGTCTGGACTGAACAGCCTCCATTGATTAGGACAAATGGAAGGTAGACCAACTAGCCAAGCTCCTCCTTTATCAGGGTTAAGGATGTAGTCATAGAGAGGGAGAAGACTCCGTGCAGGCATTTGAATGGCTCAGGGATCCCTTGTTTTAGATGAATCAATAACATATTTAAAGGCTAATTAGTCGATCTGTTCACTCAGTGTAAATTTGCTGGGGCCACCACCTCACTCTGCAGCCATGATTGGGCTATTTAATGTATTCCTCCTCTGAATAGCAGCTATTAAAGCCTTCAAATGAATCTCCTCCCAACAATACTAGCCTCTTCAGGCACAGGTGTAATGGTGCGGGGAAGAGGTTTTGAGTGTGTTTTGTGTATGCATATTTGTGTCTAGTTGCAGATGTGTCATTTCAGCCCTTCAGGTTGCAAGTTGGATTCTTAGAACCAAGTGAAGTCTTGTTTTGATGGTAGAAGTCTTCTAATGCATGTTATGGCTTGAATTTTTATTACCCATAAAACAAGCAAGCCTGATACAGGTCACATGATCAGTGAATTTACTGCTGCCTTTAGTGCCACGCTCTCACCTAGTGATGTTGTGAGAAAGGACAACATTTTTACATTTTTTAAAATTTGAAATATGCTTTTAATCTGCTTAATCTCCAAAGCCTCTGGTGGCTAGGATTCATTAAACAGCACTGGTAGCAGTACAGACATAGTTACTTTTAAAAGTGTTTTAAACAGGCTTTCTACAGTCAGAGAAACACAACTATTATGCTTATTTATTGTAATTTGATAACTACGAATACATGAATGGCAGAGCATAGAGTGTAACAAGTGAAGCTACATCCAAGCATTCAGAGGGAGAGCGAAGCAGAGCGGGGAAGACTAACTTAAGTGCGAGCTAGTGCTAGTTGCCCAGTGTAATTTTAAGCCAGATCTGTTCTACACGGCAATAAACATTCACCCAAGGATGTTTCTGCATTTACTGCCATCCACATCAGAATGCAAATAGTCTGAGAAAACTGGTTAATAGACTGGTTAATAGACAAAGAAGGCCTGCTATTAAGGGTACGATTTTGTGTTAACCCCACGTGTTTGGCTTCAGTGTTTCTGCCAGAGCTTAGTTTTCCTCGCACACACTAGAACACTGAACTAGCAGTTTAAGATTTACACACTGCAGTGGCCAGTTTAGAAAAGTTAAAACTACTAGAAACCATCGTTTCAGTCTCAACTAATTTGGTAAAAGAAAGGTGTGGTTACCAATTTACCGAGTTTAATGTAGATGTAATCTGAAGAACTCTTAAGTGTGTAAAAACTGTCACAGTTGTGGGGCAATAAAATTACCCATAAAGCCTAAGCTAAATATAATTTGTTGTCTTAACTTACTTGTTATTGATAGGAAATGACAGTATTATAATTGTTAGGAGACACTTTACTTACCCTCTTTATTTTCAAGTTTTTTATTCATTAAGTGAAGTGTGTGTGTGTGTGTGTGTGTGTGTGTGTGCATTCTTCCAAACAAGTGTGTGTGTTTCTTTAATGCATGCATGCTTGAAAAATAGGCACATTACAGCTGTTGTTTTTTTTTTTCCTCTTGTGTATCAGATGGATAATAGGATTCACTCAGACTCCCTGCTGCCTCATTAAATGCTTGTGGTCAAAAGAATTGATATAATCTTTAATAAATGCACTCCAGGGAGAGATGGTTGGACATATAAAATCCAGCCTATGAACATGATACTCACAGTCCAGCCCAGGGTAGGGTGCTGTTTATCTTTTGGGCTGTGTGTGTGTGTGTGTGTGTGTGTCTGTGTGTGTGTGTGTGTGTGTGGGGAAGGGTTACACAGGGACAGTGACAAGATTTGGCACCAGCTGCTCCTTGCAGTGCCACCCCCCCCCCTCCTTTCCCTTCCTTCCTCCCCTCCTACCCCCTACCCCTGTGACACCCCATCCCCCCCCCTTGTCCCAACTGACTGGACAACATGCAGCCCCTTTATGCCACCTGTCCATCAGCTAGACTGCACCTTGGGGAGCCTCTGACACTGAGCTCGGAGCTGACGATTGCTGCCTTTGTTTGGATTCTGGTAAAATCCCCTCTCCTTCTCCCCTCTCTTTCTCTCTCTCTCACTCTGTCTCGTTTCCTCTCTGTGCTGTCCTTTACAATCACAGACACAGAAAGACACACATATATAGACTTGTGATTGCCTCTGTCAGCTATTTAATACATTTGCCTTCAGGCACAAAGGTCCCCCCCTTTACCACCCCTATCCCTGCTTCCCTCTTACCTGTGTTGGCCGGGATGTCAGCTACCGAGTCTGTTGTGTCTGTCAGAAAATATTGGCTGTAGAACTAGATATAGGAAAGATTGAAATCAACATGAAGCTGATGATATTTTAAATTCCAAACTGTGGTGCAACTGTAACAAGTTGTTTATTTCACAGACTGGGCAGCATAATTCATTCTATATTTTTTCTTATCTCTACCAAGACCATTATGTGCATTCTAGACCGTTTGCTGTATGTCTTCGCTGTGGTCATTTAAAATCCATTCGTCCTGCTTCTCCTCTTCCTCTTCCTCCACCCCCAGTCACCCTGCATCCTCCACCCAGTGCCACTGTCATCAGCAGTCTGAGTCTGTGATCAGGGTTGTGAGGTCTGAGTGCAGCCTGTGGAACGGAGCAAGGAGGCTGCCTTACATGGCAATGGCTCCTGTTGCCTTAGCAACAAGCTGTCCTTGGAAAAAAAAGGGTGCATTTTGGATTTGGGAGGCCGAGGCACTGACAGCCCCAGTCAAAACTCATAAAGTGTTCAGACACATCGATCCGTGTCTCTTAGACTGCATGTACCCAGTCCTCCACACAGATTCCTTAAAAATAAATTCATAACTGTGGTATGGAGTGAGTGGCCTGGAGTTTATGTGAACAACTGTCCACAGTGGAGGGATAGCATGTACTGTACAGTCTTGTCATGGATGGGTGGGTGTTTTCCACAGATGCAGTGCTATTCACTGTATCCTGTAGTGTAGCAGGTGATCTGTTCCCCTGAGGATGAGAGTGGGTGGAGGCTGGCCGCATTCTTTTGTTTGCCTTAACAATGATCGCTTAAGACTTGGACATTTGATCTCTCGTAAGTCTTATTATTTCCTACTTACCTCAGATTCAAAACAGTATTCACCCATTCAAATGCTGGTGTACATAAAACAACAGGTGTACTCTTTGTAATTTTTAAAAAAATGTCCTTCCCACCATCAGGAATACTGTTGTACTGGAAGCACAATAACTCAGGCTTGGTGTTACATTACAGTTAAAGTTCAGAGTCTCTCCTTTCAGTTTTTATGCAGTGTTAAGTAAGGCCAGACTGCCCTTGTTTGTAGGAGAAGAACATTGTGCGACAGTCTCAGCTCCCACAGAGATAAGGGACTAGTTTTAGGATGGCTGTGAGAGTCTAAACAGAAGCTTAGACTGACGTTATGTAAACAGATTTAATAATTCTAAACACAACTGTGATGTGATGTGCTTGAACCGAGCCACCCTAAATTAAGCTTGCTAAGGAGTTAATTCTTAATCTTTATACAAAATTATTGAGCTGAATTAATTTGAATTAGACTATATTGTAACCTCTGGCTACCATGCATACCGCTGCTAATTCCCAGCCATACACAATAAGCTACAGAATTTGACTGAATTAATTACCCCTTCTGAGCACACAGACTCAGATGGTGGCCACATTATTGAGGACGACACCATAATTTTGAATTATCAGCCATTATCTGCATTAAGTGACAACTTTCCACCTACTGTAATGATATGTCATTACAAATAATGGAACACACGGTAGCTAGTTCCAGTGTGATTTGAATCCTGCAGCTTGACAAGCCATCTTAAATAGAGATTAATGCCAACAAAGGGGGCCTGCCTCCTGCCACACCTCAACCATCTGCAGCCCAATGTACCGAAGGGTTCCACCAGGAACCTGATTGGACCCTTGCATTGTCTAGAGAGCAAGCTGTCAAATGATCTGCCTGCATGAAATGACCCTCTCCACTCTATTTCGCACACTCACCCACTCTCTAGCCTTGTTCACATTCCTGCCCTGTGCATATACATGGTGGTTCAGATGCCTGTAATTTCACCATTCCACATTTATGTCTGTCTTTTTTCCCCCTGTGATGAAAAAAGTGGGAAAAAAGGGAGTGCAGTGAAAATTCCAGACATTATTACTGTTCTGCATGTATGGCTCCAGTGATTCTCTCCTTTCATCTCTGCTTCCTGCTCTATTGACAGATGTTAGTTATCAGACAGCATGGAAATACTGAAGCTAAGATACTTTTCAATTATTTTTTTCCCCCTTTTGTATTTATGACCTGACAGCGATGTGGTTTCTAACATTGAGCCACTCAGCAAGCAATGTTTGAATCAAGAAACTAAAATTTGCCACATGGCAATGATCTCCAGAAAGGCTGAGTGTTGTAAGATGGTTTGCAGTGTGTATGTGTACTTCAAAAACTGTTCTGACAATGCTTTATTATTATTATTATTATTATTATTATTATTATATTAACTGCATCAATAAGTAGAATAAAATTTTAAGACGGATATGAAGAAAATATTACAAAGGTTTCCAGATTCTGAGTTTCTGCCTTTTTCTGTGTTAAATCATTGTAAATTAATTTTGGACTGCTGGTTGGAAACATTGTTTTCTGACATTTTTGTTTGTTGCACTTTTGCTTTTCTACGTTGAAGTTTTAAGTCGAACTTTTATGTTTTAGTGAAGTGAAATTTAGAGCAGTTGTTACAAGACAAATTTTTCTCTTACGGAGTATTTTTATCTACTACTGACATTCTGAACAGTGCTCTTCACCTCTGTACTTCCTTGTAAATACCAATACCTTGTGATGCTGAGCCTTGTATATGTGGCACAATACAGTATATGAGGTTCCCTTGCAGTTTGAGCTTAAATTGTCCTCTGGGCAGTGGCCAGATGAGGTTTATTAGTAGCTTTCCTCTTTATGGTCCTCTCTTATTTATGTGCTGATGTATGTGTCTCAGCAAGATGGAATTAAATCATCTCTCTGCGCGTCACGTGTATTGTGCAGCATCTCATATGTTTGTAAGTTTAGTGAGAGAGTGTGTAGTACTGTACATGTGTGTACTTTTGCTCCTGAGCCCTCCTGAGGAGCCCGTGTCCTTAGAGCTCATTTCCCAGGTGTCCCACATTTTCAGCTAATCTGCTGCTCACTTTGGCTCCTAATCTGTCTCAGAGGACCTTGCTGGGGGGATCGGGGATGTGAGCCCTATGACAACTGAAGAGTAGATGCAGCTTAGAGCAAAATGCTGAGGGATACAGTGAGAAAGGTCACCTCCCATACATGCCCCTGTCCTCCCATATGCCACGAGACACAGTTCTTACCAAACACACGATCCCACAATGACACGAGTTTGCATCGATCCTTGGGTACACAATGTTTGGATAAGCAAAGTTTAAGGTGTTTAAGGTACTTAAAGAGATCACATAATCAAGAAACAGCTGACATCTGGCTGAGTGTCTGAGCTGCTCAGGTCAGATCTGAAGCAATTGTTCCCAAGCTGGAAGGCCGGGATTTGCTGTTGAAGTTAATATGGTCAAAAGTGGCACTTAATCATTAAAATAGTTGCATGTATCGTTTATCTTAGGGAAGCCCATGAACCTTTATATGAGGCAATTCAGTGGTTTGGTAATTTTAAACGCTGTATATCAGACAAACGAGTCATTTAAATGACCCTGAACTACCCTTGGGTCTGAGCTTAGCCCGATTTACACCTTGTAGGTCATCAGTGGTCACCCTCGTATACTGGCACTGTCCTGGCTTAAAATGTGAGGAACCATGCAGAGTCCCAGACCTGTTAATTGCACCAGACATGGAAACCCAGAGGGAGAAATGAATATCTCATTTGTGTGCCAGTGTGTGTGGGGTGAAGCGAATGCCAGTTGTCTAATAGCTTTCACACAAGCCTGATTGAATTAGGTGGCGAGGAGGACTGTGTACCTAATTGAATTGCGGAGACGCTGTGTTGCAAACAGTGCAATCTAGTGTTCCCTATGGAAGCACTGAGACCGAGAGGGGGGAGGCAGGCAGGCTGGCTGGTTCCCAGTCTCAGGAAAAGACAACTGGTGGCTGCTCTCCTCGGGTTGATCTGTGGGCTTTATGCTGTCATTTCACAAGGTTACGCTCTACTTAGATATGACCAGTTGAAAGGCTGATGGTCTGTAACTGTGGTTGCAGGATGGTGGAGGTAGTGAGAAAGCTACTGCAAAAGTCAACAGGTTGTCTTGATTGAATTTTCCCTCCTGGAAACGGCGGTCTGTGTTATAAAAGAAACATCTGTTTACGATAGCCTCTGAACTAGCCCGGCAGTGATTCATATAAATAGTTTTTTTACAGGCAGCACCAAAGCAAGTACAGGCCCAAATGTGTATGTTGCTCACTGTAGCGGTCTCTTTGGTCACAGTGGAATACAGGGAAATACCCAGCATCCACACACACACACACACACACACACACACACACACACACACACACACACACACACACACACACACACACACACACACACAGAGGCTCTCTGATATTGTCCATTTTCACTGCTTTCAGCACTTTTTCCTGCTGTGCTCACAAAACCTAGCACCTCTGATTTTTTTTTTTTTTTTTTTTTTTTTTTTTTTTTTGGTTTGTACCCCTCCAGCCTTTTCTCTTTCAAACCCGGAACACCACACACATACCCACACCTTGGCTGTCTTTGTCTCTCTCATCTCTTCTTTAATGGTGTGTTCATTAAATAAAGCAGGTTTGGGGGGTGGGTGGGTTGGAGCCTCAAAAGGGGGAACGGGGGAAATGGAGAGGAGGGGGCCCAAGGGGTGTGCTGTTGTTGCTGTGATGCCCTAGACTGCTGGACAAAGAGTCTTTCTATTGGCTGATGGAGATGAGAGATGGTGGGAGAAAAAAACTGGAGGGGTGGTGGTGTTTTTTTTTTTTTTCCCTCAATAGGTGTGACCTTAGGCTGGATTACGTGGTATGAGCCATCTGATTGTCTAGTTGTGACTGAACAGCATACACCGCATCCCAGGTGGCCTTGATCGAATTGTCAGATGACCAGACTTTGTTTAGTCTCTGTGTGTGTGTGTGTGTGTGTGTGTGTGTGTGTGTGTGTGTGTGTGTGTGTGTGTGAGTGAGAGAGACTGCTGACAGCAGAGCCAGATTCACAGGGATTGTTTCCAGTATGGCCGGTCACGTCAGCATCGCCACTGAAACAACTCTCCGTGCCTTTCTCTGGCTTTCCCTCTGCCTGTGCCTTTCACCTCTTTTTTTTTTTTTGTGTATTCCTCTTCTCTCATGTTTCACACACACAACTTTGTAGGATTCAAAAGGTTTTAGCTGGAGGTCTCGTCTTCAATCTGCTATAAATCTCTTAGGCTGTAATATTCAGGAAACCTTTGAAACAACCAGCAAATTACCTGCTGTAAAAACTGACTAGCAGCCTGGCACAGAGACTTATCTCTCAGAACTCAAGCAGTCCTATTTTTATTTAGTGAGCCTTACAGAAACCCATAATTATAGCTTTTATGTCACTATATGTTATTAAAAGTCATAAACATATAGACAGACACAGGCAGCTGGGGGTTTGGCGTGTGTGTGTGTGCGTGTGTGTCGAGGGAAGTATTTTTCAGGTTGAGTTTTAAGACTTGATGCTAGGTAAAAGTAATGTAATATTTGGTCTTTAAACTCTCAAAACAACATTGAAAACAAACTAGCTCATTCCTTTGGGAGAAGTTTTCACTTTGTTTTAGGTAAGAAATGCCTGCTGTGTCTCTGGAACTCATTTGAGGTGGTCTGGACCTTTTGACACAGTTAGCACTAAATTGAGTCTGACGTGTTTATAAATTCCCTTAAAGCTTTTCTGTGCGGCTTTTGTTCTTGACTTATTGCCACGTTTCATTGTTTGTCCCAACATCCAGAATCCGCGTTCACAGTCTCTTCAGATCAGATAGCACAAGATGGCATGTTTGCTTGATGCTATTAATAATATTTACAGCTCTGTGTGTGTGTGTGTGTTCATTTCAAGTATAAGAAGCAGAAACAAAAGCGGGACTGTTGTCAATGAATATTCTTACTGTAATTAACTCTTCTTGCCAGAAGGATATCTGAAGTTAGAGGCAACATTCAAAAACCAGCCTTTAGCTCTTGTGTTGAGCATGACTGCCAGAATGGTGATCAAACAGCTCAACGGAAGCAATCTGGGCAGGCAGGGAGGTAGGGAAATAAAGCTCTGATCTGTTTTTTAATCACTGCTCTCCAGGTCTCTGCTCTCCTACATCTGACACCAGTCAACTTGGCAATTCTTAAAATCTGTCATCCAGGTATAAAGTGGAAATTCCCCAAATAATGTCCGTGGCAGAGCAGAAAGGCAAGACAAACCGTATTGTGTCCTCTTGAACTGTACAGGATGGTTTTTACAAATACTTTTTTTTTTTCTTAGTGGAAAAAACACTTTGTAACACAGGGTAATGCAGTCATTAGGTATCCAAATTATAAGGAACATCTGTAATCAGTAGCTTTGTGGGACACTTTAAAAATCAAAGCCGATTAGTGAGAAGTTTGTAAAAAAAAACAGTACAGTGGTCTTATTCCACAGCCTTCAAAAGTGAATGACCTATTGTGTTATCGAACATGAATGTTGTGTACAGCAAGTGGGAGGTCTTGGTGAGGTTTGGAAACCATGTACACACATAATGGGGCTTAACATTTTTTAAGTTTTGACAAATTGAATGTACAAACATTTTTTCCCTTTTTCATTCCAAGTGGAACAGACCTACAGCAGCCAAAAGAATTGTCCGCGGCTGTTTGGTGCTTGGTGTGAAAATGTGCATTTCCTGCAACTGCGTAATCCAGCAACAACCACAGAATATTTAAATACAGCCACTATGGCATCATGCGGCTTTATGAGTGCTTAATCAATTTTATTCATTCACTTTGCTCCCTATGAGGATTTTCAGCTTATTGTTCTGATTGTTATATACTGTTGCAACACAAGCATTCACTGTGGGCACAGTAACAAACTGAATTCCTTGGCTAAAAAACTTCTAAACACAGCCATTCCCCACCTCTCCCCTCTCCTCTCTTTGTTTCCAGTTGTACACGCCTCTCCTCCCCCCTTCACTACCTCTGTGCTGTCTCCTTTGGTGTTTCTCCTCAGCGCGCCGCAATCCCATAGACCTCGCTGTGCTGCTGAGGTCTGATCACAATTCTCCACATAGCTGTTGCCTGGGACTCATTCATAGAACCTTTTGACTGGCAGAGTGAATGTCCAGGCCTCATGTTTCACTTTGTACCGAAAGCTTATTCCGCCATCAATCATGGGAGAAGAAAAACATGTCAGCGGTAATACTTAGTGAGGAGATCTCTTAAGATTGCTTCAATATCATATTTGTAAAAAGAGAATAACACTGTATAAAACAAACATGCTGCTTTGTAACTTCAGGCACATGATGGAATCAACAAAATTTTAAATAGACATACATTCCCATGTCAAAGCGCGCACATAATCTCATCTTGTGTTGTTCTGATGGACTGGCATAATATGCTTTTATTGGAAACTGATCTTTTAAACAAACTCTGTAGATTTCTTTTTATAAATTATAAAACTAGTGAGTATCAGTAAAATCAACAAACGATGACATGTAAGTTATCCATTCTTTCCTTAGTCCAATTATAGCACCAAATGTTTATTTTTTTTAATACAACTCCCTGTACTGTTACATTACATCTTAAACATGTAATTCTATTGTTTTTCTAAGTGTTTCATAATTGAAGGATTATTCTACGGTGGACATATTTAAAAAGCTTTGGTTTTGAGTAATATAGTCGATGTTGCAACAAAAAAAAGAGCATTATTTTCTGGCCTATAGGGTCTGAATACACTGACGTGTCTGTTTAATATAAACACTGGGATCAGACCCGGGCTAATTTTGCCTTGTGAGTTGACCTCATTCGAATAGGGGGTTGCAGCTGCAAATGTTTCCATATTCCAGATGCTACAGTTGAGCCAAAGTTGCTGAAACAGCCTCAGAATGAAGTAAGGCCTGCATTTGTTTTATTACTTTACAATATTCAAAACTTCAGGAATGTTAATAAAAAAAAAAAAAAATCTACTCTTAAAAACATTTGAAATTATACAGAGAAGAACCGCAAATTCTTTTTTGTTCTGTTTCATCTGACTCAATAAATTTTTATGCTTTTCAAACTGTTGCTGAAGAAAACAACATCACTGACAGACTGGAGGGGTTTTAACTTCACATATGCAGTGCTTCACACACTTCTGCTTCTGCACAGTCCTATTTTCTCCTCTTATCAGTGAGCCAGGTGGTAGCTGGATTACCTGAAGCAAAACCGTAACTGATTCGGCCCAAGATAGAAAAAAGCTCTTGACATTGTTCAGGTGCAAATGCTGGAAAGGGGGCTGCTGTTATTATTATTTATTTCTTTTTTAGCAGTGAAGGTTTAGACGGAATGTGAATCAGGAGAGGATAAGGGGATTTCACAGGCAGCTGAGGTAGTGTCCTTATCACTGCAATGACTGACTCTTATGGAAGCACGCAAACAGATTCAACGCTTTTGTGGCCTGTGATTCTCCCACACGAGGCAGAAGCACAAATACAGAATTGAATGGCAGCTTCGTCGTGTGTTTTCATAATCATCTTTATCGTGAATGTTACTTTGCTCCCATGTTTCTAGAAAGAAGCTCTAAAAAAAAGGCTCTTAACAGAAAGCAGAGCACCTCAGATTTCTCAGGCAGCGAGAGCACGGTGAATAATTCAAAGCAAATTTTTAACATGTTGCTATATCTGCCAAGAGTTGTATCACATGCAGGGCTGCACTGGTGTGTATTTTTATACCGGGTGGTGCTGATATGTATGTTGTGCTTGTGGTCTGTGTGGATTTTTGGTTGCTTTGAATTCTGGTGACTTTGTGACTTTTCTTTTATCATGCAGTGTAAACAAATAAGTCAATCAGTTGAAGGACAATCCACTGAAATGAAAGAATTAAATACAGAATTTAACTTTTGGCCATTTCTTATACTCTCTCTTACAGTGGCAAAATGATTAATGACCGTTTGTAATTTATTATGTATTCATTAGTGTGTTTTGCATTTTTCACCTTTAAAAAACTAAGCAAGAATATAAAATGTGAACGAGTGGACATCAAAAAAATATATCTCACTTACTAACTGTACTTGTCTTAGTGTGCTTGCAATGATTTGCAGGATTTTTGGAATCATAAACCAGCTCCTGGTCAGGAAAACATGTCCCTCCTCCTCTTGACATACTCCTAGCTCATAAGTTGATCTATGCTCCATCTTAAAAAGAACCATCTTACATTCATTAGTGGTCTGCATCTGTCCTCTGACGGTTTTGTGAACCAGCTAAACTAATTCTCTAAGCATCTGAGAAACTAAACAAATGCAGCTTAACATTTAGTTATATTAATGGGCAGTATTTATGTTATCTGTAGTGATGGGCCCTTCCTCAGTGCAGGGACAGGCTCAGGACAAGTGCTATAGCTAAGTGGATCACTGTTTACACGGACACTGTGAATAAAATAAACAGACCTTTTTGTGGAGACCAGTGCCTGTAACAATAATGGCAATCAATGCCTATCTACTATATGCATTACCCTATTTTAATATTTCCCGACTTTTTATTAAAAAATATTGCGAAATATTGCAAAAAAGAATTACTGTTCTGACATGATATTACAAATATTTTTGATAGACATTCCTCTAGCTTTTTGAAAAACGTTCTCATGCTCTGTTTTTCAGCTTGTCCATCAGGATTTTTCAAGCCAACTCAAGGAGACGAGGCCTGTATGCAGTGTCCCATCAACAGCCGCACAACCAGCGAAGGAGCCATTAACTGCATCTGCCGCAACGGATACTATCGAACCGACTCAGATCCCCTTCAGATGCCGTGCACAAGTATGTATATAGTCCTAACAGTGTTGAACTTTAACAATGTACAAAGACATGAATACACAGTTGCAAAGTCTTTGATTTCAGATATGAACTCTTTGACAAGCATATCACACCCACAAGCAGAAGAGCCCCGGGATCAAAGGACAGTGGTAGTCTGTGTAACTCGGAACAGAGAAACCCTGTCAGAGCTGTCCCTCACACAAATGCAGTGCTGACATGCCCATAGTGTGGCTGGCCACAGATCTGGTCCAACACGCAAGTCTCGGCTGCCCCTCCTTAACATCATACAGCCCATACTCCAAGCCAGACCAGAGGTTACTGGGCCAGAGCACGTAGCTTTGTAAAGGGGCAGGCACGGAGAATGAGCCTAGGCAAGACGCTCTCTTGTCATTCCAATGAAGCTGTTTGAATTTGAATTTGAATTTGATGCTGACATTGAGGTTGAGAGAGAAAGGGAGAGACAGAGGGATAGACCAAAGCCAAAGTGAGTGAGGGAGGGGCAAAGTGTTAGGGAACGACTCATAGATGGAAATAAAGAAGAAGAGGGAATGTGCATGTGAGAAAGACATAGAATCAGTCCATAGAGTGTGGTCTAACTAAAACAAAGCGAGTGTGAGTGAGGAAAAAAAGCCCCTTTCAACATTATGGTAGTGTTTTTTCCTCACTCTCTCTCTGCCTGTTGAAAGGCTGAGAGGGGGGAAAAGATTTGATGGTCTCCAACAAAGGAGATTTGCATAAGCCTGGCTCTGGGAGTCGAGCAGCTGTTGTGAATGAGAAAGCAGCAGCGTCACGTCACCCGTATTAAGCGCAGCGGGGCCCGGCCTGATTAAAGCAAGGGAATGGGCCCGTTAGAGCGGCCCGCCAGCTAATGGGGGCCATATTAGTCCTCCTCCCCATGAAGGAGATGCCAAGGAGGAGTTATGTTTCCATGTATGAGAGATACCAAGAAGGGCACTCCAGTGGGCTTCCTTCCAGGGCCGGAGATCTGTTAATTGCTGCCAATTAAACAGAGGTTAAATAAGAAGTGATCGATTCAGATTTAGGATATTGTGGGCAAAGTGGAATTGTTTATGTCATTAATCCTGGAGGCTACATCTTCCATAATTAGCTGCACACGGCTGTAAAAGATAAACAATTCTCACTGTTTGTTTGTTTGGCCTGTCACTCAACATGCAGCACCATGTGGAAAGTTTCCACCTCATAATGCCTAGCTGCTAAGAACGTTTCAATAGGACGAACAGTGGGTAACTCTATACAAAGCTCCATGAGAAAATAGTTGACAAGTGGACACAAGCATGGAAAATGGGCATCCCAGAGGAAGAGCCACTAGCAGTTTGAAACAGTCAGCTCAGATCTCCAATTAGCTGTAGTTTATGAATTTTCTGTCTCGTCTGTAGAGGTTATTTAATGAATCAGTACCCTGAATACACTCTATAGCCAAAAATCCTAAAAGTCCTAAAACCTGAAACTGCATTAGCGTTTTTCCACTTCCGGTTCCCTTATCCTAAATTCTAAAAGTTTTTTAATGCATTTTGGCTGAATGCCTGAAATAATAATGTCAGTTTCAAAATCCTAGAAGCGCTGTTCCTTTGTAAAGATTATCTTGCTGAACAAAAGTATCATAAGCCTATATTTATCAAAGAGCTAATTTTTCAGTGAAAAAAATCCCATTGGCTTTTTGTTAAGTAAACTAGAAAAATGAAAATTTCCTGGTTGGTCTACAAAGAAAACCCATCGCTCCATTAGAACAGCTCAGGCTCCTTACAATGTGTGTCATATGGTTTATGATTTACATTTCACTCAACTTCTTGTTCTGTACACATTGTACAGCATGTAAAAGTTATCTATTAGGCTTTTTCTTACAAAATGTTAACATTTACGTTTAGTAATTTGGCAAATGCTTTTATCCAAAGCAATTTACAAGTGAGGGCTGCACACAAGAGCAACTTTAGATTCAGTGTCTTGGTTGTTTGGAACGATATGTTGAAGGTCTTTACATTAACAATAGGCCACACGACTGGCTACAGGTTCACTGAAAGTCTGTACGTCCTCTCAGCTCAGTGGTGCATTTTAGCATCTTCTGCTCATTGTTGTGGTCTTACAGCTTAAACCCCCCGCTTTACTGTTCACTCTCAGCACTGTCATCGACCTCATTTCCCAGGAGCCGCACAGAGCGAAAGAGCTTTGATAAAACCCCTGTGTCCTTTCTGCCAAGCACCAAAACAGCTGAAAGACAAGTAAGCTAAAGAGCTGTATCCCTCAGGAGTTAGTAGAGACCAAACACAAAACTAAAAGCAGAGTGAATATGAGACGTTCATGTGCCAGGTGGTCAGCAATGTGTTTACACACATACAAAAACTTGTAAGTGCAATTTTGTGCAACAATTTTTACTTGTTTTTAGTATTCCGAAGAAATCTGGTCATTATTTTAGTTAATGCCCATCTTTTAATTATAATAATGACCCCCGAGAACCACGTATGATGATTTCATTGTAATATCTAGTGAATTCGTTTCCACAGTTTTAATCACTTAAACTTCAACTCCAGACTGTCTCTTGTGTTTTCCAGCTGTCCCTTCAGCTCCGCAGAATGTTATCTCCAGTGTGAATGAGACCTCTGTGATGCTGGAGTGGATGCCTCCTCGAGATTCAGGAGGCCGCGAGGACGTGGTCTTCAACATCATCTGCAAGAGCTGTGGCGGGGGCCGTGGAGGGTGCACCCGTTGCGGGGACAACGTTCAGTTTTTGCCGCGTCAGCTGGGCCTGACAGAACCCCGTGTCTACATTAGCGACCTGTTGGCCCACACGCAGTACACGTTTGAGGTGCAGGCTGTCAACGGGGTGTCAGATCAGAGCCCCTACTCCCCACAGTACGCTTCAGTCAACATTACCACTAACCAGGCTGGTAAGTGGGGCCATCTGTCTTCTCCTACACATTATATTCCCCATGTGGTTCTTCTCTTCTCTCCATATTTTACCATATTCTGTGATACTTCTTTGTCACTCATGCCCTGTACAGTACCTCTTTACCACACTCATTTCTCTACAAGCACATAATGCACAGTGCACAGACTTCCACTGAGGTCGTTTCTTTCCTCTCCTGTATTGTGATATATGCAGATGAAGAGTGCTAAAATGGGAAAGAGAGTGCCGCTGATGATGTGGCAGACATGGTGTTATCCCCTACTGGTCTGAACAGTGTGACCTCATCACCATGTGTTTCAGACTGTAAAGTTGAACGCAGACTAGGGGACGTCTACCCTTTTCATCTGCTGTTCAGGGCTTACAGCTCTATACTCTTCCACCAACTCGGCTGCAGTGTTACATTAAAACTATTTAGAAACATAGTATATGCATATAGTAAGCTTAGCGTACTGTTTATGTGAGCAACCTTACTGTATAAACTCGAATGCTACTTTACTGATTAACAAGAGGCCCATACTCGAATACGTTCTGAGCCTTAATGTAAAACAGACTCCTTTGGTGACTGGGGTTAAGTTTTAATCATTCAGATCTTGTAGAAATGTACCTAAAAATCCCCTTTTAGTCTCTCCTCTTCTGCTGCTGGAGCTGTGTATGCATTCCACTATGTGATTGCGGTTGAAGTCAGCCGCATCTCCAATTATTTCATGGAGGCAGCAGCCTTGATTTGCTATTTAATTGTCTCTATGAAATGCATCATTTGTTGTGCCAAGCTTTGCTCCTGCAAGCACTGATGAGCAGGGGCGTACAGGCTGGGCATTATCTTTGTGCTGGCTTTGCATCCCATTGGCAACATACATAAGTGCCTGTCATCTCTCATCAGCCTTCCTCCAGCACTTCGGGCAGTCTTCTATAACTGAGCTACCTAAAGCCCTGTGTTACTGTGCTTTTATTACAACGGACATATTGAATTTTGCTTAACTACACTCTGACTCTCTCATTACTTTCCTCTGTAATTCCCAGATGTCCAGATGCCTACATGGAAGCATTTAAATAGGAAAGGTATACAAGTTGGGTGAAGACAATTAAAATGAGATTTCGTCACATAAATTCAGCCACTGTAGCAAACTTCAGTGTTTACAGAAATCTGGTAATCTGTGTAAAATGTTCATAAGGTACTGAGTTACAATGCTGAAACTCTCAAGTCACACTTAAAAAATGTAGGCCTGTAGTTAAAGGGCAACCCCTTTTATTGTCTGTTTTGATTTGAGTCACTGGTGTGGTGGGTTAATGAGGGCCTATGAGTGCAGTTAAGCATTGTAATGAGGCCCCTGCCCCATTCTTTCTCACTGGGCCACAATAAGTCTGCCACCCCAACCCTTGGCTTCTCCGCTTCCCCTGCCGAGGGTTCCCGGCGGAAATTGGGGGCTCTGCGCCCTCTCCACTCAAGTGCCCGTCACTTTGGATTAGGCAGTGAGAGCTCGAATCAGAAGGAGCTGTGAAAAGAACTCAACTCTTGCTTGCCCCTACTCCCACCTTCCCTCCTCACCCTGCAAAACCCGTCTCACTCCTGGGACACCGGATGGCAGTTAGCGGTGCCCCGCTACAGGGCCGGGGTCACAAGGACCAGGAGCCCATAATTGCATCTAGTTTGTGAGGCTTGGAGGTTACATAAACATCATGTCACCCCTAATTACCTCAGGCAGTTTTGTGCCTCCGACTCCTACAATGAGAATGAGAGCGTGAGATGAAGAAAAATAAAAACCACAATGTATAAAACCTTGTCTACATATATGGTGTTAATCAGTCCTTCAGTGACCATCCAGTGGCCTGAAGGCTGAAGCTTTTCATAAAAGCAACAGATAAACAAGCTAATTGAAAACGAGAGGTATGAAAGTGTGTCTCATTTCGTGTGCCGAGTCCTGCCTCAGCTACAACTTCTAGGTGTGAAAGGTGGGGGCAGGGGAGGAGAGTCTCACTCTCCATACCCAATCAAGCACCCACCACACTCTGTTACCCACAGGGCTTATCCTCCCACTCTGTAGGTGGTTGGCGACCGTTCCTCCGTGATAAAGGATGTGATTGCCCTGGAAAGTGTGGCGCTTGATTACACACTGTAATGCCACACAAAAGGAGATGAGGTGCTGAATAGCATTTGATCCCATTTTATAAGCATATGACTAATTTTCCAAAACTTGCATTGGTGAGGAATGCGCAAAAGCATTGAAATCCACCTCAGAGTCTGTTCCTAGTTATGAGTCACAAGTCAGGTATCTACTTTGAGTTTGCTTTGTCTATAAAATGCACTATGCGTGACGTTAAACTAGCAGAGGGAGTGAGACAGTGAGTTGCATATCTGATGCGTTCAGTTAGGGACTGAGGGCAAAAAATCATAAGGTGTCTGTGCGTCTCGGTGTTAAAATGATTTAACTGGGTCTGACATGTGAGAAAGTGGTGACAAGACCACTCTCACATGCAGTAGACATATGGGTAAAACATGGCTGGAGGGCTCCAACCTAAATCTAGCATAGCACAGATGCTCCACAAGCATATACCTGAAACTGTTGCAGTTTGAAAACCACTTGTCAGAACATATTCAGATGAGTGGTATTATAGTGATCCTTTAGGAAAAAGAATGATATTATTTGCAGTAACTAAAATAAAAATGTCAGTGGATGTCAAAGCTTTTTTTGATGTCTGATGTCAAAATTCTTTCTGCGTATCAAAACATCCCATGAAAAGATCAAAACCTGCAATGACATAATACGATTTGCCTTTGTACCTAAACCCTGACAAAGCTGGTAATTTTTACATAGGTATTGTAGTTTATTCCACATACACCATTGCTTTTCTGTAGTACTTGTCAGATCACAAAATGGAGATTATTTTGCCACTAAAAGCAGTCTGCTCCAAAAATGTCTCTTTGAGTAAAGTCTACAATCTACAGCATCTAAATGTTTTAAAAGCGTTTTAAGCCTTTAAATGAATCAAAATGTTCAGTTGAAAGTTGAAATTATTGGGTTTAGATGCAACAATCAGGGTAGGGATGTCATACCAATCCTACGTTTTGCTTATGTCGCTCTCTGTTGTCTAAAATTTGCATTTACATTTAGTTATTTGGCAGACAGTGGTATCCAAAGGAACTTAAAGCTCAAATTCAAAGCAAGCAAAAAAAATAAATAAATAACCAGGAAGACAAAATTTAAATCATAATTAAGAAATATTTAATAGATGTCAGATACAGTATCTGTCTGTCTATCTATTTCTATTTATTTAGAGACCACTAGACACCCTACACAGGAAAAGTGCAGCAGGTGAGATGCATTGTAGGACCTGGAGGAGCGTGTTCAGGTAGGGTGGCGCTGTTGGGTTTAACAATGTAGATTCAGAGCTTTCCACCTGAAAAGCAGGGGGCTACTGAGAGCCACTGCAGAGATGTGGGCAATACGTGTGTCCTATTTGGCTGATCAAGAAGATGTGCTGCTGCTAATAATTTGATAAACTTCAACCCTAAAGCAGTGAGAGAATCAAGATAAAACTCTCAAAAATACCATTTGCACAATCAAGATTAGCAGTTTATGATGTGGTTAAATGAAAGTTGCTGCACTCACAAGTGTGTATAGTTACAAAGATATTTAGCACTGTTGTGCATTGCTGTGTTGTGTCGATGGTGTGATCCAGTCAGGTGAACTATGCTTTTCATAAACTTTTCTCAAATTTTAATTTATTTTTAATCTTCTGGGTTTTGCGTGTTTGCCTGTTTATCATTACTTTTGGTAATCAAGTGCTGATTTTTTTTCACCTAGACAGATCGATTTCCCAGTGCAAAATAACATCTGTTAAGATTACTATGAAAAAACAGCCCCACGGCACTTAGATCTTTAGAAACATTGGGCAGAGTGGCCTGCTACCTTATCAGCTTATTATTTTGTTACAGGTTTTTATATTGTCCCAGTCTATTGGATGCGCTTGAGGAGGACTCGTAAATACTTTGGTACTTTAATCATCTCACACACCCTACATTTGTCAGTGTTTAAACTTGACTGTACTTTACTATACTGTACTCTATCCTACTCAACCCAACCCAGGAACCTAACAAAACAGAACATAGTACATGCAATTTATATACTAAAACTACACTTACCCTTTACAAAATATACAATATACCGTAAAAGCCAACATCTAATGCGCTGTAAAATATTTCAAGACAAAATTATTTACCAGGTACTAACTCATTCTGTGCTGTTACTGTAGCTTAAGCCTTCAAAGTGGCTCTACTCTGAACGTTCTCCATAGAGAGATTCCCAAATCAGTTAAGTATGGAAAAGATTAAATTGACTTGATCACAGAGTTGTAGGAAAAAAATCATCAGTTTGCTGCACACCCCAAACAATTTTAACCCTCTAAGGACGTGTATGTTAAAGATTGCTGTACTATTCTCTCTGAAAGTCAGTTTATTGTAGATGAGAGTACCCAGATATCTGAACACTGAAACTGTGCTTCCCTTTGATGACAGTCTGACTAGGACCATTTGGCTTTCTTTTTAAATCAACACACGTCTGTAGACATTAACCCGCCTGCTGGTCACTACAAAAGCAGCACCCATATTTTAGAATTATTGCTGAAACCAAATCACATCATGATGGAGATGTGCATATTAGAAAGCAGCATGTGATTATTTTTTCTTCTTTTTTCTAAAACCCCTCACACTACTACATCCGGCAATTTTGTCTTTCCAGTCAGAGGCACATAGCCGGACATGATCACACATGTATTCACAAATTGCACACACGTTGGCATGCATTTGATATCAGGTCCGTATATTCAAGCCGGTGTTTAGGCTGTCAGTAATTTTTAATAGCGTAGTTTTGATAAAGAAAGGCGTGGGTGAAAGTTGTTGCCATTGCTACTGTTTCTGTCAATCTTAAGCCTGCCGTCTTTTACGGCTTACAAAGCAACTTAAGTAGACTTAGCGTTTACAGCTGAGACTCCTGCTTTAATTTATGAAGGTGCTGATAGAAAATATCTAAATCATAATGTGACTGCCAGTTATTTTCTAGCTTAGCGTAGAGCTGCTGTATCATCAATTTCAGTGCATAGAAGAGAGATTATCTACTACCTGAATGCAAACTATCTGGAGGCTGTGAGAGAATTCAGCATTTCACAAGAGATAAATTAGATCTCTGTATACCCTATGCGCATGGAATATTGCCTTCTATAGAGGCTGGGTATATTAGATTCTGGAGGACATATTTGTTTAGGCATTTCATTAACTCAAGGTGAGCTGTGGCGTTTGCTGCTAATGCTATCAAGAAGCAGAGGGACTGATTTGGTTTCTTATCAGGTGAACTGGCTGGTAATGGACGTGAACCACATTACCCAGAGGGTGGGGGTCACGTGCAGCCTTTTCATATGGTCCAGGGAAGATTTATGACTTAATTATTGACCAAATTACACAGGCTTGCTGTAACCAGGCTACCAGGGATTTGCTGCTCCACTGGGCTGTGGTGTGAAAAGCACTGGTGCAGAGCCAGGTGGGACTGCCAGAACATGTCACTATACCAACCAGCCAAATGTTGCTACTACGCTGTTGACTTTAGGACATTGACACCAGATGTAATGGCACATTCATGACAACCATATGGCTGGTTGGTTAACTGATTCTCGTATGGAGTCGTTTTAATCGTTTTTATGCAACACAACTAGTACTGAGCTACATGCATAAAAAGCTTCCTTTTTATAAAAAGCTGTTTATTAACCTTTTTATAAAAATCCACACTTATGAATTTACAGTTCTTGCAATCTGCTCCAGGCCTCAAAATTTCAGAAAATCCAGCAATAAATACACAAAAGCAATAGAAATACAGGTTGAAAAGATGAAAAAGCTGAGAGACAGAAAGTCATACAGGGACCACCAGTATACATGACATGCAGTGTGACAGTGACAGAAGGTGTTAAGGAGGGCACATATGGCAGGTGCCGGCGTAGGTCAGCCAGGCAGACAGACAGGATACCTCAGCGTGCACCTGCAGCTCCGTACTGACAGAACCTTGAGAGAAGGCTGCTCTGGTGGTGCGCCAGCCACACATACACAACATTCATGCTTTTGTTGATACTGCACAACCTGTTTACAAAAACAGATTCAAACTAGCAGTATTGAAGAGAGGGTGAGATAAGCCTGGCAGCAAAGTGTGTTGCAAGCAGCCTGCAGGGTTGCATTGAGGTTCATCACAAGACTTTAAATAACCAATGCAAGCAACATGAATTTAATTAAGACTTCCCAGTCGAGAATTAGCACATAGATTGTCAAAATTTGTTAACTAATTGATCTTGTTAATAAATTATTCAGTATCCATATAATTGCTTTTTTTCCTGGGTACATTTTATGAATTTCTTTCTCCAGGATGACGTGTTCAGCTTTACACCTGTTTAAGGATGCACATTTGCCAGCATAAAAATCCAGGTGAAAAGGCTACAATCCTTTGGCTCAATGGGCTGTAAATAGGAACATAAGGTGAATATACAATGAATTACTCCTGAGTACATTAGCTCTTTACCAACATGCCTGAGTAATTGGTCATGCTTTGATGCAGTCATTTGTTTACTCTTTACATCCAAGAGCATGTTGATGATCATTAAAAAGGATAATAAATAAAGGTGATAATGCAAAAAGGGGGCATGGCCCAATCAGCGCTGTGTTTGTGATTTGATTAATTTCTATATAAACCTTATGAAGTTAACTTCACTAATTAAGCAAATGGATCTTTGATAAACACAGTGGTGACTCCCCCCTCGTCTTTTAGCCTCTCACCTCACTCACTTTGTCTTGATTCTGTTTTCCAAACACAGTCTGAAGTTCAAATTCCTGTGGTGACTGTGGTGATTCCAGAATACTTAACCTGTAGATTAAGTATTCCTTTTAAGGCTGCTGCAAAACAGAGCTGTCATTGTCTGAGAGACTGGCTTCTTGCTGACTCCGTTTCTAGTTCGGACCTAATTTGCTGCCTCCCCCTGCTCCCACTCAGATGTCACTAATGCCTCTCATTTTTTAATGTAGCTGCAATTCATTCTCATTATGCTGATAATGTGATCTCAATCCAACACTTTCTTCTTAAAGAATTTATTTATTGATTGGTTCAAGAGCTTTAGAAGTGGAGATGGTGGGGATGGGTCAACATGGTAAACATTTAATGCAGGCCATGGCCGACGGGTGTTAAAACACAAGCTGACCCCGTGTGCACCATACCATTAAATCCACATGTTGTAATGTTGTGGATGATCGGTGTAGAGTTATTGTTATTGCCACTCATTACAATAACCTCTTACAGTGCAGCTGTGTAGATAAAAATGGTTTCAATGTTAAGTCAAAAGATTTTCTACATTTACAGCAGATAATTTCCATTGAAAAGTAATGCGATCTCGAAACCACATTTTAAGTAAATAGGCAAAATTAGATGCAAACAAACATGTTTCCATTGACTGTCAAAGTGTGAATTGTAGGAGGTTTGTCAAGAAACAATTGGTGCCACTAATTTTCCAGGACGGCATGACACAAGAAAAGGGTGCAACGAAGTGATTAGTTTCCTTTTTTTAAGTTCTTTTTTTTTTGGTAAAGTACAGAATGTAAATGCATATCAACACTGCTGGACCCATCCAGTATGAACTGGTTTGCACTGTCTGCCTCTACAAAATTTGGTTAAATATGAATGAGCATCAGGACACTACTACTTGACAGAACATGAGCTGTTTTGCTCTATTGTTATTTCAACATGGATCATATCAATTCATAAAACAGTTTATAAAACAATATTCACATCAGCATTGCTTATGTCAGCATTCTGCTTATTATACAACAAACCTATTAAGTCGATAACGTATTTCTTCATTCCAGCAACCTAATTACAGACAAAGAAGGCTGATGCCCACACTCTCCTTTCCAGCAGTGCAAGATATTGACAGGCATTCTGTGGTTTGAGAAGTTTTTCTCTTTACAGATGCCAGATTGGAAGCAGCTTGCTGATTAAACAGACCCCACTTTCCACCAAAGCTGTGTGAGTCAAAACCCTAATCCTATAACCCTGTGGCAGATAGCTCAAACTTCCCTCTTCAGCCCATATTTCCCCCCTGAGGGTAAAAATAAACACAAAAAGTGTGTTTTTTATTTTAATTTTTTCATCTGCTTTGTTATAGTTTATTTTTATTGCAGTGGAAATGACTTCAAGTTTCCCAACAATGCATTAACTTTGTCAGTGATGCAATGATTATGTTCTGGGCAGCACCCATAGATGTGCTGTGTTCTTGTTAGATCCTTTGGCTGCTTTAAGACCAGCCATCAAATTTTAGGATGTCAAATGAACACCACCTAAATGACTAAAGAACCTTTAAAAAAATCATAAACTTTTACTGCAGTAAAGAAGTAGTTCTTTACAGCACCAATAGTAAAGAACCATAGCTTTTGGATTGTATGATGGTTAGCTCGGTGGCTACAAAAGAAATGTCTCTCATATCCTTTGTCTCCACACATGTATCTGGGTTGCATCTACTCTGCAGATGTGCTGGTTTAGTGTAGATTTAAAACTCTAATCTCTGCAAGCATCTGGAAGCTCTTCAAACTTCTGAAGTACCTATGGTAGAATTGGCAGACAGTGTGCTTATTTTAGGGTTATTGTCATTTACCAAAGTGAATACTAACACAAAAACACCTTTTCTAACTGAAACCCTCAAAATGAAAAACGAACTAACTAACTAATTAATTGTCTTTAGGATCGTGGGGTGTCACAGAAGTAATTGTAGCTATTATCAACAAGCTTTAAATAGCTCCAGCCTCTACTATTAATTCTGACTTCAGGGGGAAAAGTGGGGTCCCCCAGTAGGGGATTATTAGGCTACAAGAAAATGTATAGTCAGACCATAGTCATTTCAGGTAATGCCATGAGTGGGCTTAGAAATCAAAAGTAAAACCACAACCAGTGTTTGTTTTTAAAGACACCCTCAAAGGGAGCACGAGTTGATGGAAAAAGATGGAGAGAAAGGGAAGAAAAAGAAATGATCCTCATCGAATGAAAAGAAAAGAGTGGATGACCAGCTCCAATTTAAAAAAAAAAAAGTGAGACTGGCATGTCAAGAATTCAATGAAATTTAAAATTTAAGAATTTAATGCTGCAATTCATGTGAAAATCCGAATTCTCGGGGCAGCACACATTAATTAATACTACACTGAAAATGCAAAGATCAACTCAGCGTCTGTGTGCTCATAGTTCTTTGGGGTTAAACACACGGCATTGACGTTAAAAATGTACTGTTGATGTCTGTGCACAATGTTCAGTCAGTCTTGCCTATTACTGTATGCGTATTAAGAGGCCCTGCCAGTCTGAAATGTATTATGGTCTTCATGTTAATTATGTTTAGTGTTTAAGTCTTTTTTCACATCCCACCTTGTTCAAATTGTATCCTCAACAAAAAAATGCTAAAACTAAATCTGAAACTAGAAAGAAATAGAAATTAATTAATAAAATAAATATTAAGTTGTAAGAAACCAAACAATATTATCTAGAAAAAACGTATTTGCAAATATTGAAGTATTATAACCTTAGTGAGTGTAAGTATTGTAGTCCCCAGTCTTTTCCTGTGCAGATGGTTTTAAGCTTGATGAACTGAAATTTCACTTTTGTAGCTTTACTGCACTGGAAAACCTTTATAGATGTAAAACCCACAATCCTTTTCAGCTGGGGAAACAGGGCAGGCTGCCAGTGTGCTAAAAGTACATGCAAATACAGACCTCTCCCTTTAAGATGTCTCGATGCGCTGCTCATAAATGGATGGCAGTCGGACTGAGTGGAGCAGTGGCAGCCTGTTGGGAGGCTGCTTGGTAGCCAACCAGCTGGTTTAGGCCTTTTGGGAAAGATTCCTCTGTGGGGAAACAGTTTTTTACAATGAAAAGGAAAAGGGATTTACGAGCCCTGACCTGTTCTTGCTACCTCCCCCATCTTTCCCAAATCACAGCACCACTCTCTGCACCAGAACGTCTGATCAAACCAGAGCCACATGGTTTTGGACACTGTATGTTAGAAAGATGCCGATAAAAGGCTTTAAACATATACTGAAGCACATGATTCACATGCCAGGGGATGGTGTTGTTTTTTTTTTTTTTTCCCTTTCTTTTTTTCCACTGTGGTATTTGTATGTTGAAACAGAACCAGAGCATCATTAGATGGCATCAATTATAAAATAAAAAACACCAGCTGCACCTAAAACCTGCTCCACTACTGGAGGTCTGTCCAGTGAGGGAGTTTTGGAAACAGGAGACCATGACCGAGCTCCCTTTTACTGCTGTCAGTGGTTTCACTTCACCAACCATGCTGAATGAAGATGCCCATCAATCTGCGTAGCAGGTTCTAGTATTCTTAGACAGAAATTGCTAAAAAGAAAAATAAAAAAGCCACCAAAACAAGCATTAATGGGACATAGCAAAGCCTCATATCTGTGTGTGTTAGCAGGCGCATGCCCCATTAAATCGACTTGGATTTAAGCGAATGGAAATATCCCTGTAAACTTCCATCTTTAATCAATTAGGGAAGTCACTAGGTGTTCAAACATAACAGTAAAACATCTATTAGGGATGTTGAGCAAAACAGAGCTTTTGTACTCTGTGTAGTTGAGCCAAGGCCCGAGCGTCATGCTATTGTAGACGCCAAAGTGCTGTCTTTTTTCACATCAGATCCCAGGCTAAGTACTAGTGTGGGGTCTGAAACCTAATTCTCTGACAACAGCTGGGGCCTCCCATCTTCTCACAATTAAACAATGTGATATACAACCTTGAACATTACAATCAGAGCCTTTTACTATTTCATTTGATTTTCAGTCTTTTTAATTTTGAGCTATTTGACAGGTTTGGATATATTTGATAAATATTTAGACACAGTGTGTTCAGAATTCACACTGTTAAAGTGGTGTTAAAATGCTCAAAATACATGAACAGCATTAGGAAAATATAATTTCTTCTCTTGTCAGTGTATTTATGGATGCATATTAAGCTTTAGTCTAAATGTGAAATGTTCTCAAGGTTAAGCTTAAGGTATTTTAGCTGATCTCTGATTCTCAGTTGTGCCTCCTCAAGGTTGAGACTCCTCTGTACGTGCCTGGTCTATGTGGTAAACTCATAAAAACACTCCTGCTAGATACATATTCAGTAAGGCCATTTATCTTTTCAATTCAGCTATCTAATTTCATCGTATAAACTTACAATCCCTGTCTTTGTCATTATAACCACTTCATTAGTTTGAAGAACATAAATAGAGCATTCATTGAGAAAACCTAGAAATTAAAGCATCCCGTAGAAATGGAGCTCACCCACTTTGAAGAAAAAGAAATTGAGTTCAAATTGTTCTGATATATATGAATGGTTGAAACTTTCCATTTTTTTTTTTTATTTCTATTTGTATGTAATGGGCGGTCTGCATAATTTTAACATAATTATTGTAATAATCACAATAGCTTGAAATAATTAAAACATGTACTTAGTGGCACAACTTTGTTAAATATATTGACACAATGAAACTAAGACTTTACTTATTTTCAAACCATTAAATTATGGATTAAGCTGAGGGGAATAAATCTAGGAACACTGGAGATTTGGAGTACAATGGAGACTTGTGGACTTGGAGTACATAAATTAGATGTACAAAAATGGTTTTCGTATGTGAATCGACGCTGTAGGCCTCACTGCAATGAAACATTGACTTGGCATACCACCACATTCCTCAGTCAATTGGTGGAACGTCAGCTTAGCTGGAAACGTGTGTACAGAATTGACTTGAAATACGTAACACATCTGGACCGCTGTTTTCTCTACAGGGCCAAACGTTTCAACTCTTTGTTTTTAGTTCGGCTTTTACCTCACACTAAAGTCATATCTTCCTTTCATTTCATTGGAGTCTGTTTTTCTGTTACACCTCCCTTTATCAGTTACTTTAGGATCTACATGGTGACTGTCCTCACGCTGGTTTTCTTCCAACAGCTTTTCATGTTGGCACGGGTCCATCCTCTGTACATGAATACATGAGCTCTCTTTGTTTCTCTGCCCCTGTATTAGGTTACTAGGCATGGCTGTGCCGTGTGGTTAATGGAAATGCTATGCAGGAAAAGGCCATGTGGCAGTCTTGAATATATGTACATCCGTAATGGGATACTCGTGAGTTCCCCTTAGAATAACTGTTTGCCTTATTAGGCTGTCGTTTTGTGACTGCAAACAAACTAGTGAGTACCGTGAGATGGGAAAGATTCCTGAGACTGCTGTCCTGACTGGATACTGTATACATTATTGTACCTCCGGCTCCAGGAAAGTGGCTTGATGTATGTGCACGGCAGATTCAAAGGTTGTCGTGGTGTGAGTGCTTTGCTGAGATGAAGTACAGAACATCTATTTGTTATCTAGTGGCAGCAACACACTTCATCTCTTAATCATCGCTGTTTATATGAGACATCAGAATTTGTGACCTCTGATGGATTTAGCCGTGAGTCAGTGTGTTCAGTTACTCAATAAATTTTGTAAGGACATGTTCTGATGTTTCAGGACACTGTTTGCAGAGATGTTGTCTCCCAGAAGCATTTTTTCACATGCACAGCACCGTATCTAATAAGTAAGAGATTTTAAGATGCACATTCAGCCCTAAAATCTTAGATTATTGAGGCGTGGCAGTTGTAGTTTTCCAGTCAGCGGATTTTCCATAGAGAGCACATGCCAGTGGAAAGACTTTATTGCTGGGACTCAGGGGAGCCACTGACTGAGGGCTGCGTGTGCGTGCAGCACGGGCCTGTAGGGGATGAGCGTGGGGCTTGGTGTCCATAAATCTTGCCCAGCTACCCTAACTCTCTCTCTGACTCCCAAACTCACACCACCCTTTCTTTCAAACACACACAGAGGCTCATACATAGAGGCCTGCAGGCCTTGCCAGGCTCCCCAGACAGAGCTTTTTATCTTCAGCTTCTCTTAGCTTTACACTCACCCGCGGCACCCTGAACTAATCTTAATGGTTGTTGCAGGACTTGAGGTGATCACGCCCCCCTGACCTTATGGTTGTACTAGAAAGAATGTGTAAAGTTTTTGGTCACTGGGCTATACAAGACTTTAGTAGGCCACCCATGATGTAACAAGTCATTTAGTTCCGTGCTGAGTTTTAACATAGTGCTTGTTTTAAAGTATATGAAAAAAATATTTTTTTTTTTCTTGTTCAAAGGGAAAAAACAATCTTATAATCAAGACACAGTGAAGAAAATAAGTTTGAAACATGGACAGAAAAAAGAAAATTACATTGGAAAAAATTTTAGTAGTAATGAAAAACATTTTGTACTATGGAAAATCACTGCCAATCTTATTTAAGCTATCATCTGCAAGGAAACTTTCATAAATTAAATAACTTTGAATGTGGAGGACAAAAAAAGCCCCAAAAGGATGTTATGTGGCATTTCTGTGCCCCTTTGAGCCCTTTTACACTATGTTTTTGTTGTTGTTGTTGTTGTTTTTTGTTTTTGTTGTTGTTAGTGTGGGAGACAATGTGCTTAGTTCATGAAAGTTATATGTGGTGATCTAGGGATTTTAACATTTATATATTTGCAGAAAGTGGTCTGTTATCAGCAGGATGACAAGTGCAAATTAATCACATGAAAATGACACAGTTGATACTGGGAAGTCCCACAAGGCTGCTTATGTGGTTTAGCCTGTGTTGGGACTTGTAATGCAGATGTATCCATTAGAATCTCTATAAGGAGACTCTGGTATCTTACATAGATTTTATGGAATTACATATTACATCTTAGCAGATCCTGGTGTTTGGCTGTGAGATTAAAGGGGCCGTAAAATTCTCTGCGCGTGACTGTGAAGTATCTGTTGATTGCTTTGCTTCAACCCCTAACGCAATGCCTTTGTTTCTTCACAGCTCCATCCACTGTATCTATTATGCATCAGGTCAGTCGTACTGTGGACAGCATCACCCTCTCCTGGTCCCAGCCTGATCAGCCTAATGGAGTCATCCTGGACTATGAACTCCAATATTATGAAAAGGTACCAGTGATATGCCAACATGTTCTTCCTCCAAGCCTCCACTGATTCACATAAACATAAGTTCCACTTCCTTTTATTCCCTACTCAGCTAAATAAAGCATGTGGTAATGGTGAAACCTGACTCTTCTGTTTAGTTGTACATTTAAATTCAGAATATCTCCTCATGCTCGTTTGCATAACGGCACATTGGCGATGTAGACAGCGCTTCTGAACATTGCTTGGAACTTCTGCTCATTCGTATTTAATTATAATCACGGTCAGTCACTGGGAAAGGAAACCGCGCTCAGGCCTGCAGTAGGGCCACTAGGGATTAATGTGCAGAGACTTGTGGTTGAAACAATGTTGCACTGACTGCTTCAGAAATAGTCTTGAAGGGGCAAACTCCACCGACTCAGCATACTTTCACACAAGACACAAGCCGTTTTCAGACATACAAACTCAATCGCACACATGTACATAGGTGCACTTGCTCGTACACCCAGCATTTGTCAAGCTTTTTGTCTGCATGCTGAGTCGTTCCACTTTTGAATATAATTCCTTTTAGTGACACTGCTGGAGAGAGCTGTCAAAACAATTGTCCCGGCCCCTGCTGTGGCTCAGAAGTGCATACTGAGCAGTGGGTTGAAGACAGCAGCTAAAAGAGTCTCAGTCTCCACTCTCAGACCTGTCAGCATTCTGGAGAGGAGTATGGCAGCGAAATGCAGCTCTGATCATCTGAAGGCTCGGCTCAGAAAAGCCGCCTGACCTGAAACTGCCACCAAATCTACGTTCTTAACTGCAGCTGCTAAATGTCTTCCTCTTGTGGTGCTGCTCCGTTGCAGTTTATTCTTTTTGTGCCCACAAATGTGTTACTTCTGTTGTGGTTAATGTTGTCCAAATGTTTGGAAAATATTTGTAGAGATGAGTATTGCTGATTTATTTCCTGTTTTTATTTGCGCTCCTGATAGTACAATTAAAAAGAAGTCAACGATTCAGTATAATAATTTTGCATTTATTATTAGTAAGAATTTAAAATAGTATTCACCTAAATGTAGCTGTTGATCATACATAATTTATTCATTTTTTTTTTTTTTTTTAGTTAATTTTAAAATCTTTACACGTCCAAACATCCTTAAGGTCATTGCTGTGCTTACAATGTCTCATTATTTGTCCTAGATTTTTAATATTATTCACATCAATTTATTCTGTTTTTCTTTGGAAATGTAAAACTTGTGTGCACAAATTTAGCAGTTTGCTTTTGTTCTACCAGGACCAATCAGAATATAACTCCACCACCATCAGGAGCCAGACCAACACAGTGATCATCCGTGGCCTCAAGCCAGGAAGCATCTACGTGTTCCAGGTCCGGGCCCGCACCGTAGCTGGGTTTGGACGTTACAGTGGCAAAATGTACTTCCAGACCATGACTGAGGGTGAGAATTCAGCCAGTGTTCACCAAAGCACGGAGAGCACTTATCACCTTTCATGCGTGGCCCATCAACACACCATGCAGCGTAGTAGTATATAAATTCAGACAGCTGCAGGAGTGTACGATACAAAACCAGATTAGTGTGGATTGAAATATTAAATACAATTTCATGATTTCTTTCTCTTGCCTGATCCTGTACAGTAATTATTCTATTATTCATATTTCAACATTCAATGATTCTTTTAGTAAATGGTAAAGATACGATTTGCCATTGCCAAAAGTTAAGGATGAGGTGGAAGCTGTTTTATCTTTGCACAGTGACATGACTGGGAGAAGAGGGAACATTCAGTAAACATCAGTCATGTAGGTTAATGTTAGAGCCAAGGCCTGGGTTTTTCCCCTCTGAACATCTCATTTCCTTCAGCCTGCAGTGCCCACAGCCATCATTATTCAGAACTCTCATACAGACTTCCTTGATACTGCCACATGCACAGATCCCAGCACTTAAGATACATCAATCTGACTCATATATGTAAATACTGAGCAAACGGGGGATGTATAAGTCCAATTTATTTCGTTTTCTAACTGAAACCAGTTTTCTTCAAATAAAGAGAAATTGGCTTAAAGATATATTAATATAGACAAACCTGAAATGCTGCAAGAAGCAGCTGACTACCAAGGCTTTTGATCTACCTATCTAATTGGTACAGCTCAAAAAATGATTGAGGTAATAGAAAGTGAAGACACAAAATGAGCAAAGCATGAGGAAAGCAAGTCCCCATACGATATTCAATAAGATTCAACTTTAAACTGTAAGTTTTAGTCAGATTAATGTTACTTCCAATGTTATTTCCACTTTTTGTTTTTATTGAAATTGTAAAAGAAATTCTCAGATTTGTCCTTTTCTTTAATATCTTACTGCTGATACACTGCGGATATTCAAAAACGTCCGTCCTTATCTCCCCATTGAACATTTATAAGTAGCACAGTACAAAAAGATTTTGTAAATTATTATCACAGTATAATGGCGTTTTGTGTCTATCAGCCCGTTAGTAGGACTTGGTGTAAAAACAAGTAATGAATAATAAAAAATTATAGTGTATTTGAAACACTTAGTTTATTGCTTATACAGTGCTTATGCATGCTGTACTGTAGGTAGTGTTACAGTAAGGGCTCTACATGGGTCCTACGACATAGAAAATGAAATGTATGCCATTGAGAAGCAGGAACAAGCGGAGAACCCACTAGCCTGCGTATTTGGATAAAATTGTGAAATTAAAATTGTGAAATTTGCTTTGTAGTTCGTCATGCTGAAGGGTAGGGCCTGGCTCTGCCTCTGTGTACCCATTCATTAGCTGGATTCCTGCTCTTGGCTGCCTGATCAGTCTGGGTCTCAACCAAACATGCTCTCTCCCCTCATTTCACACACTTTCTGCCAGATGATTTGTCCGTATCCACGTCATCTGAGCACATTCAGTGTGCTTTGGAAAATGGTCGATGCAGCCAATCAAGATGCCAAGATGCTCATTGATTCACCCAGGCGTATGTCTGTCTGTCACCCTTGCTCCCTCCATATGCACTGGCTCAGATGCCTTATCCATATGTTTCAGCTTGTGACGCTGTGTATCTGTGTGCATGACACCGTGTTTATGTCTGTATTTCTCGTTTCTTTAGAGGAATACAACACCAGCATTCAGGAGAAGCTACCACTCATCATTGGATCAGCAGCTGCTGGCTTGGTTTTCCTCATTGCTGTGGTCGTAATCATCATCGTCTGTAACCGGTGAGTCAGTCCTGTCGCAGTCTGCCTGTTAGCTTGTTGCCAATGAAACATCTGTAAAAACTGGCAAAGTAAAGACTTTTCCTTTTAAGTTATTATGTTTTTAAGCTGTAAGGTTGCATGAGGTCTGTTGGCTTAATAAATGTGATTTATACAGCTAGACCATATGAATTCAGAGATATTCATTCTGTGGAAATAATCTATGAAAGTCAAATGTCATCAAAGTTCTGTACATGCTTCTGTTCAGTCAATATGAAAGCTTGTAACTCTGCCAAGGTTAATGTTTCAGCTACCACTGCGGCCTCTCATATGAAAACTGTAGCTTAGTTCCAGTTCTGTGATTTAGTTTACAGAAAATTGAACAAGATAAATGTCACTGTATTTATCCCTTTTGCAGATCTAACCTAGTACAGTATATTTGTTCTCAGATGCCAGATTGAACACACAATTATAATGTGCTGGTTCATGGTTAATGGTATAGTTTGGGAACATTGCCAAGATACAGTGAAAGCCTGTGTGATTTTAAGAACTGGAAGGGTGGTGTTGGTCATTGTACACATTATGTAGTTGTTTTTTTTTTCTTTTGTCCTTTCGGGTTATTCCGTGAGTTCAGAGTCGCCATAGTGGATCATTGTGTGAATGTTGATTTGGCACAGTTTTTATCCCGGGTGCCCTTCCTGACGCAACCGTCCCCAATTTCTACCGGGCTTGGACCGGCACTGCACAGCTGGGGAGGGGAATGGCTGAGAATGGGGTTCAGTGTTTTGCCCAGAGACACTTTGACATATAGCTGGAATACGGGGCCTTACCCACTGAGCTACAGCCACCCCCCTTTCTAAATAATTCAATTGTCCACATTAACCACACAGATGCTACAAAACAACAATCTCTTCTACTCATCTTCTACTCTTCTACTTAGTGTCTGTCAGCCTGCAGCCTGGATTAGCTTGTTCACCTGTGGAGTAGACCACTTTTCTCATCTACAAATGATTAAAAATGACCCATCACGCGACTGGGTGACATGTTTCTTTATTCCAAAACTTTTGCACAACATATTTTTAGGAAATGCTCTTAATTAGCACTGCTTTGTACAGCAGTCAACTGTGCATCCAGAAGATCTTCACAAGCAATTCACACCAGTTTGGGTTATGTTGTGTTAATATTCACACATTAACACATTTTGGAACAAAGTCGTATGTCAGCCAGTGGAGTGTTGTGTCTCATGATGTGTTTTAAATCACTTTTGACAAATGAGGACTATGGCACTTACGAACAGTTTAATCCAGGCTGCAGACTTGTGTTTTCTGGACAAAACTAATAACTTAAACATTACCAAAATTATCATTTAAAAAAGTGAAAAGTTTCTAATACACACTGATGGGCATATCACTAAACGTAAAAGGTGTTTTAATATGTTATACTAAGGCTGAGAGCAGCTTCACTACAGGAGCATTAAAATATGACATTCAATTAGTTATTGTTTATACATATAACATTCAAGGTTAAAAGATTGATTTAAATTAGATAGACATTTTAATACTTTAACTCAGGATACTAGGATAACTGCTCTCTTATTTCTATTTAAAATTTGAGGTACTGTGGGGACAATTTGGGAAAGGTTACATGAGGTCAGGGACTGCTGTTAACCTAAAACAGAGGGAGCTACACAAACTGACTACGGCTTGGCCAGATTCTATGACTTTTCCCCATGACAAGAGTTTGTCATATCTCAATACTGATGATATAGTTCTGTGATGACATGCTAACATACGCACTGTAATGTGGGAAGCTCACACGTGTCTACAAACACAACAGATGTGGTGGAAGCCTGAACCCACACGTTGGAAAGTGTCTGCGTCAGGGTTAATTCCGAAAATAAGGGCGTCATCTGTCATTTGGAAATGGTTTGGCAACAAATCCGATGTGAGTCAAACATCTGTCATTTGAAAGGTTTGTCAGATACCTGTACCAACAAAGAGTGGAGACATGATTGGAATTTATTCAAGCACCACAGCATGTGGAGGAGATCACAGCAGATGTTAGAGCAACAATGGAAACAAACTGCTCTAATTGAGGAGGGTTTTGTTTACCAGTGGTTCTCCTACAATAAAAGAAGAAAACATTTCAACAAACTGACAGAGCCAGTGACACTGAGCCAAAGACGTGATGCCAATCCAAACTGCTGAGGAGCATGGTAGAATGATTTAAAATGACGTGAACCCTACATAAAACATAAACGTATTGTATTCATATTCATATGTTTTAGCCTATTGATATAATTTAGTTTTTTGTTTAATCATGTCAGGGTCATTGTTTATATTTTTATGACTTGTGTCCCAAGGGTGGGGTTAAATGGCTCCATTTTCTTGTCACCATTTATATCGGTATCCAAGAAATATTGTATAATATCATGACATAGTTAAACAGATTAAATGAAATAAAAACGAATACCCGTAAGTTTGAAACATATCATGTAGCTGCCCGACTGAAGTGCATTACAACAAGGAAAATATGTCTCTTTCTGCAGTATGGCTGCCGTCCTCATTTAGTGTAGCAAGAAATCCCTACTAAATCCTGACATTCCATGTGATCCTACTTGGTGTATCTGCAGCGTAGGTAGACCTGGGGCTGTTGTTCTGTGTCTCTTCCCCTCCCTGCCCCCTGTCTTTGAACCGGAGCTAGAGTTCTTTGTCTTTCCCCCAGCAGGCGTGGCTTCGACAGGGCTGATTCAGAATACACAGACAAACTGCAGCACTACACCAGCGGCCACAGTGAGTAAACTACCTCTCCTCTCTGCCTGGGTTTACTGCGGCTTCCTCCTTCAGCGCCACACACACCTGTCTCCATGACTACCACCTCATACAGTCATCCATGGCTATCATTCAACCTTCCGCTGCCTCACACACCTGTCTCCATGGCTACCACCTTGCATGCTGGTGTCCTTGGCTATGGCCCAGAACAGGAGTGCTTAATTTGCCCGTCCCCCCACGTAGGAGTAATCCTGCCCGTTGTTTGACTCTGCTCACTTACTGGGGTTGGATTTAACCACATCAAAACCAGAGCTCTGTACTTTATCACAATTCATAGTTAACTAAAAGTCATTGTGGTGAAAATAGGTCAGTCTTACTCATGTTAACACCATTAGCATGCTAATGCCACATGAGCCATTTGCCATTGTTAAGAAATTCAAAAGCCTTGGTAAATGAATGGAATTTCTCAATGCTTTTCCTTATTCCAAAAGTACAGTGGCGCACAGCTTAAATGACAATAATACCGAAATAAATCTGTAAGAAAGCGGAGAAGTAATTTCACTGTGGCTTGGTTTAAGATATTAACGCTAATCTCTCTGTCCTGTCAGGCTGGAAAAATGCAGATGTATATTAATCTTAAATTGGTGGACCCTATCATAATTTGTTTATTTGATTGCATAATTACCACTCTGCTTTGTCTACTCTTAAGTTAAATGCTTTCTCAGTATAATCCGATCACGCTGTGCACTAAAGTCCACTTTGGGAATGAATGAAAAGTGTGCCAGTTAGAGGCTTGGGTATTTCACAGCTATTAACAGCAGAAGCCCATGTGTCCTGTGTGCATCCTGTCCTCTCACCAGTCACAGTTCAGGCTTCTGCCCTTGTTTTTGGTGGTCTTTGCCATCATAGGAGGGTGGTCTGTTGAACAGTGCTTCAGCTTGGGAAGAGATTGTAGGGATTTAGTAATGGGGGGGTTTGCCTGGTAAGAGGCTCTCCATCTGTTCATCTCTGCAGCATGTTTTTCATCATAGTGTGCCAAGTTTTTAAGGCCATGTGCATGTTCTCCTATCTCTGCAGCCCCCGAAGCGTCAGTTGAGTATTCTTTCAAATATCCTCAGGTCTTATATGGAGGTGAGAGTCAAATAATCGGATTTAAAACTCAGGACACTTGAGTCCCTGAACGCTTAAGGTCCACCTTAGGCCAATTTACCTGGCATCAGGGCTTAGGAGAGCCAATTTATTTCTTGGACTGGAGCTGTGCGATGCTGATATAAGACCCAGGTTTCTCTCCTGAGTGTTAATGGCACACAGGATGATGTATATATTAACCCACCCTATCACAGCTATGAGCACTGCAGGTACTGTGTCCTTGCTGGCTGCATAGCTGTCCACAGTAGCCAGAAGGTGCTAGTCATAACCACCATTTGTAACCAGACGACCTCCTCTATCTTTCAACCTTCATTGGCTGTATGTCAAACAAGAAATCACATAATTGCACTGGAATCTGGGAATGCAGAGTAAATAGATTTTAATGTGCATGAATGCATTAGACTGTTGAGGTGACAGAAGTGTAAGCATGACCACATGAATCAAATATTGTAGCAGCTCTTTCCTTTTTTACAAGTGACTCCAGGAATGAAGATTTATATTGATCCATTCACATATGAGGACCCCAACGAGGCTGTGAGGGAGTTTGCCAAGGAGATTGATATATCCTGTGTGAAGATTGAACAGGTCATTGGTGCAGGTAATGGAAAAATTGGAAACATGAATGGAATTACACACTGTAAAATAGCTTTATTGTTAGTTGTTTTCTATAAAAAGATGCAGAGAAGCTGCGCTGAGTTAAAAAGAATAATTTCATTTGTTGATTTCCCCTCTTTCTAGGAGAGTTTGGAGAGGTATGCAGTGGTAACCTAAAGCTCCCGGGTAAACGGGAGATGTTTGTGGCCATAAAAACTCTAAAGTCCGGGTACACAGAGAAGCAAAGACGTGACTTCCTGAGTGAGGCCAGCATCATGGGACAGTTCGACCATCCTAACGTCATTCATCTGGAAGGCGTAGTCACCAAGAGCAGTCCTGTCATGATCATCACTGAGTACATGGAGAATGGATCTCTGGACTCTTTCCTCAGAGTAAGAATCCAGATTTCTTTTCCTTTTATTTCTGCTGTTTCCTCTGTCTCACTTTGAATACTTGACATATTTTTGGCATTTAACCGTGTAGAGAAATTGGCATGTATTTGTGATCTATACAATTAAACAAGAATATAACACAGATAATTATAAACATATGTTATAGACGCTAATACTGTAGACAGTAGAAAAACGAAGTTCACATTTATTAGGATATGGCATAAGTAGTACTTCACATTCCTGAGTAATACTGAAACAATCAAAAGTGGCCTTATATTTAATGAAAACAACTACATAGTTGATCATATGGGACCAATAAAAAGCTGCTCTTAAGTTGCACTCAGCAGTGTTTGATATCTATTTGACGAAACCCTAATGAAACTGTTGACAGCTCTACACCGTAGCTCCTCGAAAATTGTTTCGCAGCCTGACAGGATGGGCTGCTTCAATGCTTTGACTCACAGAAATCTCAATTCTGAGCTTTTATTATGATGAGCTTCAAAAAAAACCACGCTGATATGAAAAGTTTAATGGAAATTTCTGACAAGTCTGTCTGCTGGTGTCTTATACACTTGACAATTGCCAAGTTACCTGCTCGCTACCTGTCAGAAACTGACGAGAGGCAATCACCCCTGCCATGCAAAGGGTGTATTATTAACCAGACGGCAGTTAAGATTTTCTTTTTGTTGTTTCACCAACTCACAGAATTAACACCAATTAACTGAAGTGGAGTGAATCATATCATATCATAGACATTTCATTGTCATTAAAGCTGGTAAAATGAATTGTTGTCAATTTGAACTTTCTTCTTAACAAAGGCACCGTTAATTATGTTAATATCAGCTGGGATCAGCTCCTGCCCTCCAACAACCCTCTGATGGACAAGCAGCTATAGTTAATGGATGGACGAACAACAATGTTTATTTATGCTTAAAATTGTGGTTTATGTTATTTGAAAACTGGATTCTATCAAATAGCAGTTTTAATAGTAAAAAAATAATCATTCAGCCACAGAAATGCTTAGTTTGGGTTTTTCAAACAACTGACAAATTCATATCATTTTGCACATAAACACACACTTACTTACATGTGCACAGTATTTGTCCAATAATTTGATGTGGTTTATAGACTCGTGCAGTAATGTTAATTCAAGTAAATATTTGTATTCACAGAACCTCCTTTGTTAGAATAGTGTCAGTCACCAGTTCCTTAGAGGAGCTCCCCTCTCTATGCAGTCATACTTTAGGTCCTAGTATTGATTTACACTACACTTTTACACACTTTTCTTTACAGTGAATCACACAAATAACAAGGTCTCACTAGTTACTGAGTCCTGGACATCCATTTGATGGTTCTCGTTTTTGAATTGCATTTACTCCGTGCGTGCTCCACTGCTGATTATGTACAGTAGTGATGTCTGCAGATGTAAATAGGAATCACACGCTTTATTTTTCCCTCTGACAGAAATATGCAGCTCTCACAAGTTCGTGGTATTTTTAATTTTCATAATCTAACGAGATAGGATATTACAGAGAAGCAGCCCTGCTCTCCCTTTTACGATCCGCATAAATAATTCAAATGCTTTGCAAGACTTAGAATGAGATGTCAGTTATTCAAAAATGAAGCTGATGATAAGATGAGATGTCACGCATCCATTCACCATCTGTCTTTGGATGTTAGTGGAATAATAACTAATGCTTTGGGCCAATGTGAGTTACTTTCTATGTGCCATTTGTGTCCACCCTAATTGTGCTTTTTACATTTTTGGAATGAGCAGAAAAGGATCTCAGATTTATGTAAATTTGTTTGCACAAGCTTTCCCTCCAAGAATGTATTTTTTTGTAAAACTTTAATGGGAACTCACCATTCAATGTGACATTGAATTTGACCGAACAGTATTTAGGTACAGTAAAAATGCCACATTACAAATTACCTTTGGCCATGGCCATTGAAAAAAAAAAATATATATATATATATTATATGTTGTATTGCCACAGAATATATGTAGTTGCTCTGTGTAGAAGTATAGTATATACAATAGATTTGTGTGCAGTTAATGCAATGCAATGTTGATGTAATGTAAATAGCAATTCTCTGAAAACAGATTTAGGCATGTAAGACATGTGGTAGCTTCCCACCACAAGCCTACATCAAAACCATCCTCAACAAATAGACATACAAGCTCCTGACAGCGCACTGTTCGGATTCGGTTCAGAGTCTTTATTTGCATTTTGCGTCTGACCTCAGAGACACAAAGCATCAGCTCTTTTTGGAATTTAATCTCACAGTGAAGGGCGTTTGTGTATATGTACATGTTTGCTAAACTTATTTGACAGCACATTGTATTCAAAACAACAGGGAACCTCTGTGGCCCCTCATGGTGACAGTTTGTGACAACAGTTGCTGACAGTGTCAAAGCCTCTGAACATGGTTTGTGTCTTCTCTGATGTGATGGCTGGGTGGGTGTTAAAATGGTCACTGCAGTCTGTAGTGAGCTGCCTGCTGAAGGATTGTCTCCCTTTCTGCTTTCTGCAGAAAAACTTGCGGGGTAGAGAGAGAGAGAGAACAGGAGAGGGAGGATACATCGATCACAGCTGGACTGGTAGCTGGAACAAACCATAAGCTGATAAAGGAAAAGGAGTGAAAGTCATTCTTTGATATAAAACATTTTCATATAAATCACAGTCCTACAAAGTCCATAGCTGGTTATTTGTCCTAGCTAACTTGACCTCAAAGACACTGGCGAAATCTTTCCTATTAAAGTATATGCAAACACAGCCCTCAGATGAGGTGGCAATGTGTATTTGTGAGAAAAGTTTCATGAATAATGCATTCTGCTTAATTGCTGTGGTACGCGAGGAGGAGCAGCTTGACGTGAGGAGAAGCATCCGCTCTGCTAATGAGCAGCAAAGTGTTGTATGAATGGGAAAATAGGCAAGTGGAGCGGTCACGCAGACTGATCATCTAACTGTGCCCGCGACTCTGCTCGTCTGCCCTTCCCATTCCCTCTCTTAGCCTTTCCGTCTGTCCACACCCAGCCCTGAGCTCCTGTGGTCTGCTCTCTGGAATCTTCTGTTCTCCAGGCGTCGTGGTGGGTGGTGGGGAAAGTGCAGGTGTGCCCAGTTGGAGGCACAGCTGCAGCGCTGCTCCAGACGGTCCCTGTGCATGGGGTAAAGCCCTTACCAAACCATGGAGGGGAACAGCTGTAGACAACCAGCCAGACAAGCTCACTGTGGCCCGGCCCTTCCAAGGCCACTTGAGCACAAGCTAAACCTATAAAACCAACCTGAAGAAAAAAGTAACTGTGGGTGAATGTAAAAAGGTTAGATAGATTCCGCAGAGTCTATTTGTTATTTTCTTGAAGTTTTTATGGGTATCTTTGCTTTTATTAAAACTTAATAGTTTTATTTAGCACCACTGACTCAAGGTGAATGTGTGACTTTGGTTTTATACTGTTTTGTTACTATGTTGTTGATGCTGTTGTCATGTCCAGGTCTCTCTTGAAAATGAGATTTGGAATCTCAATGAGCGCTAACCTTAATGTCATACACAGGCAGAGTTTCTAAATTAAACGTTCATTATTTGAATAAAAAGATGAGTGTAAATCACTGTAATATTAATGACACATATTTGTAATGTGGTGATGAAACTAGGAAACTATTAGAAGAAATTCCCATCAAAATCTTAACCCTGCTATTTTACCTTAAACCCTCTTTGTGTAGGGATATAATTATGAATAAGACGGCTTTCAAATTCAGATTGTTGTGTTTGCAGAAAAATAAAATCTGGTTTAGCCTTTGTTGCTTTCATTCCTTCAGCCCAGGTCTTTTTGCATCTTTGTACAAATGCAACAAACACAAATGAAATATTACAACAAAGTCAGGAAAGGATTAAGGCAAAGCAGGCAGACGTTCAACAAAGAATAACTGCTTCACATTTGTCAACCATCTTCTTGTAATGAACCATTGAATACAATTGACCCTGATGGCCTGACAATATGCACACATTGCAGGAGGACGCAGGACTACTTGTAGTACTTGTGTAATGTGAGACAATGTCTGTTTTGCAGCAAAACGATGGCCAGTTTACTGTGATCCAGCTTGTTGGTATGCTACGCGGCATCGCCTCAGGCATGAAATACCTCGCCGACATGAACTACGTGCATCGTGACCTTGCTGCCCGAAACATCCTGGTCAACAGCAACCTGGTGTGCAAGGTCTCTGACTTTGGCCTCTCACGCTTCCTGGAGGAGGATACATCAGATCCCACCTATACCAGTGCCCTGGTAAGAAACGTGCAAGTCTGACTTTTACCTTCAAAGATAAAATCAAACACAGGCTAAATACAAAATACAGTATTTCGCATACTTGTCTAACTCTATCTGAACTGCCCTGATTGAGAATCCTTAAGGTTTATTTCGAATATACACAGTACAGTAGAGCTGACCCCCACACTGTCTCCCAATTGAGACAAGTGCCCCTTCACCTGTTCTTCCTTCTCCAGTATTCCATGTAGCACACATTACTCCCGGGGGTTTAGTAATATCCACCTCCCAGTTTGGATTACCATCAGCATTGTTGCCCTGAACGATGTCTCTCTCCGGAGCCAGGACACTGTGACGGTCGGATTTCGGTGTGGTTTCCCCCGTTGAGGTTGTGCCCTTTGTGTTTGCAGGGTGGAAAGATCCCTATCCGATGGACGGCACCCGAAGCGATCCAGTACAGGAAGTTCACCTCTGCTAGTGATGTGTGGAGCTACGGGATTGTCATGTGGGAAGTCATGTCGTACGGAGAGAGGCCTTACTGGGATATGACCAATCAAGATGTATGTATTTTATTTCATTTTAAATTGCAGCTAAATATTATTAGATACCATCTCACTACATGCATATGGATTTACCTTCCTGAGTTTTAGAACAGCCTTGCCCTCCTCAGAGATACACTTTGTCTTCCTTCTCTTATCTAAACCACAGCTTTCGCACATGGGTTTTAAATGAGAATTCCCCCACACTCACTGCAGAGACATAATCAGATCATTTGAAATGCACAGCAGTGCTCAGTGGACAATTTCTGCTCTTGACTGTGGCCTCCATTTTCTATCTCCCTCTGGGTAGCAGAGGGGAGCGAAAATTATGGGGAAGAGAGATAATGAAAATAGTTTCAAATTGAAAGTGAGAACACTAATGTGCTAAGAGGGACTGAGGACCTCAACAGTTATCTTATTAGCAGCTCCAGATAGTGTTTCTGCTCCATCGGGGTACTTGTTTGGAGGTCTCATGAATGAGATTAATCTGGGCTTGAATGGAGCTCCTTTAATGCTCCTGATAATGAGCAGAGGATTGTGCGTCCTCGTCACAAGTGTCCTCTGGGTTGTTCCACTCTGTTAACCATGCACCACCTCTGTGTGCCCTCCAACCAACAACATCATTGGCCCAAGTCAGACATATGTTTTAAGTGGATGGAGAGGGAGCATTAAATACTCAGTAAAGGCCACGGATGAGGTCACCGCTGGCTAAGCGCAAGTGGAAATGTGAAGTTGCTGGAATAAGGTTTAGGTTATTAATGATCTACTGAATGTACTGAAGTGTAAGTCTGTGATTTAACAGTTTTGACTCTTAGGCAGTAACACGCAGCAGTGACTACAGCAGTTGTTTTCACCACATGGTGAGAGGCGCAGATGCTCTTGTTATGTGTTCATCAGACACTGAGCATCAGTGCCAATATTTGCTTCATATGTGACTGTTTTGAATGTCTCTAAAATTGTCAGTCCTCTTAAAACGTCACAAATGGGTTAATTCTGTTGAAATAAAAATATTCCAAGCTTAGAAGAAAGTCCCAAAAACCAGTACAGAACTAATTTCCTTTGTTCCAACTGCATAAATAAATGAATTCAGAAAAATTGTGTCCTTACTTGTAATGTACATTATTCACACTGTGGTATTAGGACTGTTGTTCAAAGATCATCTTCTGCCAATGGATCACACACATGCACCTCATGAGCCTCATAGTGCCCCTGTGTCTCCCCCTGCAGGTTATCAATGCCATAGAACAGGACTACCGGCTGCCCCCACCCATGGACTGTCCCAGCGCTCTGCACCAGCTCATGTTGGACAACTGGCAGAAAGACCGAAACAACCGACCCAAGTTCAGCCAGATTGTTAACAATCTTGACAAGATGATCCGCAACCCCAACACGCTAAAGGCCATGACCCCTTTATCGTCAGGGTGAGTGAGGACGGGCGGGGGTCTGTTGACAAAATGTGTTTGATGTGATTTTACCTTAGTCTTTTACTGTCTTAGCACATGGTGTCCTGCAGGGACAGATATAGGTTCTTTTTTCTATGTTCAGTCCTTGTCTCTTTGTACGATATCTGTGTGTGTGTGTCCGTGTGTGTTTTATCTCATCTCTGTATGTATCCCACAGGGCAGATCATTGGTTTTAGCATCATTTCACATTGATGTGGATAACATCTACAACAATATAATGCATCTAGGTTTCTCCCAGCCGAAATTCTTTCCTCTTCCTAACAGGAAATTCATGATTCTGCTACAGTGCCATCCGTGGCACAGTTCATTTTTGCCGAAGACAACGTCTCTTGTTTCTCCTGGCGCCGAGCGGTTATGTAAATTAAAGCCTTTTGGTTTGATAGATCCAATCCTTCCCACGAACGCTTCAGGCGAATCCTGGTCTGAAACAGTTGTGTAATTTTCAAAACAAAACATTATGAAGCATTTCTGCTCTGGGTGTTAGTTTCCTTTGAGAGCCAGGCTTTACTGATTTCCATTATACCCGTCTGTACTTTCATTTGTGGTGGGGTACTGCACCGAGGGCCAGATTTTCCACAGACACTGAGTGGATATATTGGCTCCCTGAAGCCTATCACTTCATTTGGAAAAATACACTTTATGAGGAATCACTTTTGGAAAATCTTGGTTCAGGGATAAGGCTGGTGGGCGTCTCTAAGTCTGTCTAGTCTTTTGAAAATATAATCTAATAATTCATGTTTGAATCATACACAGGTGGTCTGGACCGACTGTGATGTTAGACATGCCACTTTTTATCATCATTATTCCTAAAGGCTCCTGCTTGTGTCCCCCTCAGTGTTCATCTCCCTCTCCTGGACCGCAGCATCCCCGACTTCTCCAGCTTCAGCACTGTGGACGAGTGGCTGGATGCCATCAAGATGGGCCAGTACAAAGACAACTTTGCCAACGCTGACTTTGCTACATTTGATGTGGTGTCCCAGATGACCATGGAGTAAGTGCTGACAATTCCTGCTGTTCTGGGTCTGATAAGCCCAAGGAATACGATCACATGAGGCGGATTTACTGAGTCTCGTATATTCCTGAAAACCCGAACGAGCACCAGACTCTGCCTCTGGCCCGCTATAAAAGACGCTAGCTGCTCTGCATGTAATTAGCAGATCGTAACATTGCAGTTGTGAGGCTGAACAGTGGGCACAATAGCTCAAAGCCATAACAGTGCCCTTTATTCTCTGCCATGTGTTCAGCAGGCATCTCCTTGACCTCACTTTAGGTATTGAGAGCAAAATCCAAATGTGGGCCTGCTTAGGCAAAATGCAAAGATATAATCACGTTAAAAATGCCACCTGTGAAGAAGCAGATAAAAATAATTTCCTGTCTATGCATAACAATGTCACGAGCCAGAGATTATCCCACAGAAATGTTGAGCTTCAGTTCTTTGGACAAAACAGATGGTAATGTGTAATTCAATACATGTGATGACTGTAGAGATTCAGCATCAGAGCAGAGGCATTTGCTTGTCTTACGGAGAAGAAACAGCTCAACAGACAGAGTAATGATCATGTTTGAAGTTGATGCCACTGCTTGGGTACAAACAGGAACTTTTAAATAACATATGACCTCTGCGACGAATGTTGCGTCTACAGCAGTCTTGGGTCAAAGAGGTGTTTTGAATTTGTCATTCTTAGCATTTGTTTTGCTGGTAGAAAATGGGTGGGGCCTCACCGAATCAGTCGGTCATTTGCCAAAAAAAAATTAAAAATGGCAAATTTTTCTTGGAATATAAGATTGATAAACATGAAGTTGTTTTTTAGCAAAATAGCAACGTTTCACTGTTACTTTACTGCCCTTTTAGGTGTAATATATTCTTTTTCTGCTGTTTTTATTCATTGTCTGACCTGACATTTTCAACTTTTTTTGGTTTGTTTTTATGCTTTGTAGTTTTTATAAATGTGCTGAGACAAAGTAAGACAGACATGAAGATGGAAGACTTTTCATGGTGTGATATCACGTCAGCCTGACATTTACTTCTGTCTCTCACAGTGACATCCTGAGGGTCGGTGTGACATTAGCAGGCCATCAAAAGAAGATCCTAAACAGCGTCCAAATGATGAGGGCACAGATGAACCAGATCCAGTCAGTGGAGGTTTGACCCTCCCGAGTGGAGCAGAGGGGGAGGGGAAGGTGGTTGGGACGCAAGGTTCTGAGTGCAGAGGATGGAGTGGATGTTTTCTTTCTTCTTTTTTCTTTTTTTCTTTTTTTTTTTTTTTGCATCTGACAGTGTGTCTGGTCTTCTTACCAGACTACCTTTCATGCCCCCTCACTCTCTCCACATCCCGCCCTCCCTCTCTTATCCCCACATCCTGAATCTCCCTCCATCCTAGAGATCAGCTGTGGAGAGGAAACAAAAGTCCATGTGACGAAGCATTACAGGGCCCTCAGCCAACCCACTTTTGGAGCCAGAAACATGGGAGGTTAGAAGTGACCAGCAACACATTTTTTAATCTTCCACACATTTTTATTTGATGTTGAACTTTTTTTAGTTGTTATTTTGGTTTGTTTGTTCTGATAATTTTGTAAAGCATTTTTTTAAAGAACATAAAGAAAAAAACTGCAAAAAGGCAAGGAGCTTAAATTTATAGATGCTATAAGGTTGTACACTAGACAAACTGAGTTGGAAAGCTACCCTTTAAAAGGGCTAAAACGTAAAGTAAGGAAAACAAGAAAGAGCTGAGGAGACAAGGACGTCCTCAACAAGGTGTGCATATTGTCTTTGTTGTTTTAAAATTTTGGACACCATGAGGAAAGAAGGACCTCTGTGACCTTCTGTCCAAGCTGTAGAGGATACCAAGGGGACCCCATGCGCACTCCCAACGGTTTCCCCAGGAGCGAAGTTAAACATGAAATGGACAACTTTTGGCAAAAACTGATGTCAAAACCATGTTCGTTCAGACTGGACATCGTGAAATCAGCACTCAAGAAAAAAAGAAAAAAAAAACGACTTTTTTTTTCTCATTGCAAGTAATTTTCTATATTGTGTGAAATTTTGTGATGAAGACTCCCTCTAACCATGCTTCCTCTTACTATAAACAAAAAAGTTTGTTTGTTTTCTGACCATGGAATATACACAGCCTGCCAAATAGAACTTTCTACCATTTTGCACCGGAGTCATGATCCTGTACTGTACATATCAGATGCACTTGACGACTCAGAGACAGTTATTATAATGAATCAGTGCAGACGCAGAAGGACTGGTTACATGGAGGATTGAGTTTGTTTCTTTCCTTATTTTATGAAAAAAATAGTCTGTAAAGAAACATAAAGAACTTCCTACATTGATTCACACAAAGACAAACAGGTTGTACTCCTTACATCAGAGTCCACATACATACAGTACGACCCGTTATAGCATCCTCCCTCACGTTGTTCATCTCCAGTGCCATCTGTGCACATGTTGCACACATATATCATGTGCACAAAGAAGCAGTCGCTCCTGAAGCATTGGGACTCGTGTTTGATAGCATGCTGAGTGAGTGGTTAATTTCACAGTGCTTTGATTTGCTGCAATTACTAGCATTTGGTTTGGTAAGAGCTTGGATTTGACACACATTACACAGAATAGTGAGGCTATATTTTACACACTGACTATTCTTCCAGTTTTCCGCTTTAAAAGATATTTTTTTTGTTTAAAGTATTAACGTTTTGATGCCATATGGATATTTTAAACACACAGTCACAAAGACACTATACAATCAGGCGTCTGTTGAATTGATTGGTAATATCAAACTATTTTTATTACATTTAGATTTTTTTTTTTCTGCACTTTGTCTCTTGTTTGAACACTCTGGATCTTCCATTATTTGCATTGAGTTTATTTTTGAAACATGAACAATGTTGGTGCACAAACCATGTAGATAAAGAGCTTTTCCCTGTAACAGGTTTTGATTCCATTTATAGGCAGTATATGCATTAATTGTATGGTTTCCTGTGAACAACACTGTCTCATGTGTGCAACACTGTCAATCCTTGCTTGTGTTGTTGTTGGTAACCTAGTGTAAAGGCTACACGGGGAAAAGAGGGTGTTCGTTGCAATGCGGTCGATTCCTCAGAGATGGTGAATCATGCTGGGATTTATGCACACAGCCAGTAAATGATATCACCCGTGTGAAGCCCCTACTGGGGTCAGCTCTGAGACCTGACAGCCAGACATGGACGTCCAGCTGTGAGCCATCGGTCAGATGCGTCCTGTCACAGCAGGGCGGCCGCGCCCCGATCCCAGCCGTTCTGTACAGACACTGATTCCCTCTCTCTCTCTTCCCTTGATCGCATACACGCCTGTTAGCCACCTGTTTGCCGCTCCCACTGATCTCCTCACAGTCAGTTTTCAGCAGTTGTCTGGTTTTGTCTCGGAGAGTTTAAAAGCATCAACAGCAGCAGGCAAGCTGACACTCATTGGTGGTGCAGTTGTGTCTTGTCTTGTCATGATGCTGCGTGCCACTACTGTATGTGCTGGGAGGGGGTGGGGGGATTCTTCCAGACTGGACAGTGCTTCCATGTTTGCTTGTACCAAATCCTCCGATCTCAACCTCGGGTTTTTGTGTTGTCATTACAGACGGCTTCAGCACCAAAGCCCTGGTTAAAGAAAGTGAGAAACCTCAGTTACTGCAGCCCACCTTTCATTGCCTTTGGCTGTCCAGAGAATTTAAGTCGGCGAGTAGAGGGATTTATATTCTCTTTGTGCTCCATAAGCCCCTCGCCTTGGTTATTTTCATCTGCACTTCAGCAAATCAAAACAAATATTCCCTTGGAATGTTTTATAACTTATGAAACTGGAGGAAGAAAATCACGAGTTTTTAGCTGAGAAGCAAATGAGAAGTGACGCTGTGACCCAAATGCCACTGATGCCAACATGCAGTTTGCTTTGCTTTTCTTTTTTTACTGAGCTTTATACTGTCTTCCTTTTGCATCTCTTAAACAGCTCATCAGTTTTATTCAGTGAGGCTGAGGCTGTCGTCGTGTTATGGCGCGGCAAATATTCTTTCGTCAGGAAAAACACTTAACGTTGTTAAAGAAATTAACCTACAAAAGGCTGGTGAGTTTTCCGGCATATTAAAGTTCATTAAGATGCTTGTCCATGGATGCTGCCAAGACTTTGAGTTATTATTCAAGCAATTATCCTTGAACCTTCCTGCAAGGAAGTACCTTTAACAGGATGGGTAGACACACTTATTGCTTGACATAAAATACTGCTGAAGTCTGCTTTCTGTTGCTTACTGTGAGTATTTTCTCAGCAAAGTTAATACTTGGTTTGCTTTCTGTTTCATTCGAAGGAGTTGCTGTAGACCTTTTTCATTGAATGTAGTGTCTGGAAGCACTGCTTGAAATATTTATGCATCTAATGACTTTAACATCACATAAGAGACGTATTGTTGCAGTTCAAGCTGAGCAAAGATCAGCAGGAGACGAAATCGCCACACTTAACGCCAAGTGTTTCAAGTGATTCGGACTTTCTTTTCCATTGCAGACTGCTAACTTTACACCAAAGCCCAAGCTGTGAAAAGTGTGTCTTATGTCCAGTGTTGAAAATGTACACAAGTAATTTTATTTTTTGCGGTAGGCAAAGAATTTCATTCAATGTGGTGGTTATCCTTTTATTTCCTTCCATGTCCATTCTACCAAATGAAATTTACAGTACACAATTGCAGTTGGATACATGTCAATATTAGATAAATCCACAGTTTTCAATCTTGTCAAAGGTATTTTTGCCCTTTCAATACAGACTCTCTGTTTGGAATTTGTTTTCTAAAGCTCACTTTTCAGGAACAGCATTTTAATTTAACGTAACAGATGTAGTTTTATTGCAGTAGGTCATTGTTTTATAGCACCAAAAATATGCCTGCTAAACATTCAGACTCCAGCTTCTGTAGTATAAGGACCTTTTACAGTTTTCCTCTGTAAATTGAAATAGATGCAGTGCGGTCATTACATTCATGACAGTTTCACACAGCATTTGCCTACTGCAACATTCAGCAAAACATACTGTTCTCTCTCCTCTTACATCTGTGAAGCAAAGAAAAACCACTGGGCCCCGCTCTCGTCATGTGCCAAGTTTTGAAGGACGGAGGAAAACCGTTAAGTCTCAGTGTTACAGTTACATGATAGTGTGCATAAACACGAGCTGTGCCAGGTTGTACTCGCTGGGCTGCGCTTGAACGCGGCCCAGCTACAGTATGGTCAGACCAAGGGGTCTGCCTCCTGCTGTAGTAGACAGAAAATGGCTCCTGTTTAATGGGTGCAGCACAAGGCGTCGGAGCACCCTCTAGTGCTGCGGTGGTCAAATGTAGCTTGATGGATTGATATTTTCAGGTGCAGAAAGTCTGTGAAACTGCAGCAGGCAGAGCTCCAGTGTTGAAGACACTTCAGCAGGCTGCTGATGGACAAACACTGGCTGCTGCTCAGAACCCGCCTGACTTTCCCTCTGGTGGACAAACCTTCAGACCAGTGTGGGACTCGGTTACTACGTGTTTCCCTAGATGTCCCGGTGTGTCTTTCCCTCCATGTCCCCTCCCTTTCCCTGGAATGCCCCTCACTACCACTCTCCATGTGTTCCCTCGGTTTGTTAAGCCCACATTAAAGCCCAGTGCCGGTGCAGACCACTGTGACTGATGTGGCAGACCCTGTATTTCTGTATAAATGTATATTGACTGTAACCCTGTGAATGATGTAACAATTTCATTATTTGTAATATTGTCATTGGTTAATTTTCTAAAAATGGAAAGCCCAACTTGACTCTCCTAAATAAAAAATAAGATCTGTTATAAAACAGTGATGCAAAGTTATTAAGTAATAGTTTTAAAAAATAATTTTGTACAATTGTTCGGTTCTTGTTTCCACTGCTAACGTTTTGCAACAACAAGTAATAGGTGACTTTATAATTTTAGCTTGGACATTAAAGTTGAGCCTTGCTTACACTCAAATGTCATTTAAAAACTACTAGAAACAAATGTCACAGGAAACAATTATAATTTGGAAATACATTTTGAAAATTATTTAATTTACAACTAGTTGGAGATAACAATGTTATTCATGATTGGGACTGTGTTTAGTGGATGTAAATGTAGGTAAATGTAACCATATTTGAAACTGGCTGTGCAGAGAATTGTATTTTATATGTTCGGTTAACACTGTTTTAGGAACCAGACACTTTGATTTCTGTTTATTCCATAGAAAATATTTTTGCCATGTTTATTTTGCATTGTAAAATCAGCTTTATACACACTTTAAACTGCTAAAAGAAAATGTGTACGATTAACACTTGTATCTAGCATCACAGGAAAATAACTGGTTAATCCATAGATGTGGACTGAGAAAAACCAGACAGCCGACACACAAAAAAGGTTTCTCAAAGTGAAACCAGCTGGGGGGGAAAAGAACCACAGCTACATGTAGATGAAGAAAACTTAAAACCAAAGGAGCCTGTTCCTACTTGTTCTAAAAGTGGGTGGTAATAATTGCAAAAAATGTATCTGCGATAACTAAAATAATTCAATCGAATGGACATGCAGCTAAACTCCTGTTAAAGCTGATTAGCTTAAAATATATTGGAAAATTGCTTAAAATATTGTATTTGCATATACTCATTTTCCCTGTGAAGACTGTCCAAACAGAGAATGCAGTGGGTATTATGTAGGTTGTGTGGCAGTAATGGTACAGTTACATAATCGGACTGTAAAGGTACACACACTGTTGGTACAGGAGGTTACCATGGTAGCGCTCTGCAACCACTCGGAAAACTTCAAATCCGTATTTAGTTTCAGTATCACGACTTCTGTAGCAAATCCTCTGCCTTTATTAGAGAGACTTAGACCGGAATCCCATCATTTGAAACCATCCAGGCAAAGTAAATTATGACAATCGTTACCGGCAGACATTTGTTTTGGGCCCACATGCAAACACACCTGGACGTCTGTCAGTATAACTTATTTAACACTGCCTGGCTTAAAATATTCATTGCTTAAATGCTAAACGTAGGCTACAGTGTGCACGTTTCCCGATGGGATTAATTTAATGAATGTGGAAATTTAACCCAATCATAAAATGATATGTCGCACACCATACACATCCTTGTGAAAGCTACTTTTAATTTTATTTCAACCACTGGATTCGCTTCTCTCAGCATCTGCCCAGTGTGCTGTGGTTTTATGTCAGAACTGATTTGACCAACAGTGCTGCCGTCTCTCTACACAGCTCAGTTTCTCGAGTGGAGGTCACGCTCCCCTCACCTTGCCCTGGGATTTTGAAACCTCATTAGCGGCCGACGCGTCAAAGGCTGGAGACCTCGGCCCGGCTCAGTGGAGAATGGCACGTGCGTTAAAAGCTTTCACCCCCGGAGCAGGAGAGGAGGGTTGCAGGAGTTTAGTGGAGGAGAGACCCTGCCGTTAGGCCAAATCTTTTCTTCTTCTGGGTTCGACCACCCGCAAGTCTGTGCAAGCTACCAGAGCCCAGAAGTCATCATTATACAGGCCTGTGTCTATTTCCTTTGGTGAATTCAGAAGCTTTTTTTTAGTGTTGTATGTGAGGACAATTATATTTGTTCTTTTAGTAAATGAAGGTTATGTCTCTGCTCATTTGGAATAAGTGACTTATGCACATAACTAGTATGACAGTGCTTTTATTGTAGCTTCATTAAAGAAAGAAATTCTATACGGTTGTAAACCAACAAGAGAAGATTTTAAATGATCCATTGTTTGTCTCTGTGTGGCCCTGTGAAAGACACTGTTCCCCCTGTGAATGGGATGTAGATTGTATTGGATCCCCAATTTCTAAAATGTGTTTTTAAATTGATTGCATGGACATTCTGAGAATTTCCTTGTTTCTCAGAACAAATGTGAAATTATTTAAAGGAAATTAAACTTAGAGTTCAATTGAAGCAATTGCTGGTGAACTAAAGACTACATTCACCGTCATTTTGAGCACGTCTAAAAAACATCTGCAGAACATCTGGACAAAAAAAAAAGAACCCCAAATGAGTAAATATGAGTAATTTACTAATAAGAAAAAGTTATGAGTTTTCCACTTTCTAATAAACCATTAAGTCAGCAGCTGGAAATGTTAATACGTTGGTAAAAAATAGGTTTGGATCCAGATGCTCCGCAGCTCTTTACCAAAAGTGAATTTGTGGATTTAGGAATTGTTTTTGCTAAAATTAAAATTGGAGACAAACAAGCGTGGAAGCCAAATCATCCTCATGACTTATAAATAAGAATTATAAAGAAACGTGGAAAAGCAGCACTACAGGGACCACAGCAGTATAAGGTTTGATGACCGTGACAGCGCCACTGCTGAAGCAACTGTCCCCGTTCACCTGACAGTTTGGAGACAGGGGGCCCACACTGTGAAGAAAGACCTACAAATGGGTCAGAACTGTCACAAACCATTTCCATCATGTCCTGCGCCTGAAACGTGATGGAGAGTGGAATTAGAATGAAATAAGACAAAGTGACTCCTCTGGGCACAGGAGGAATGGATCTGCTTACCACAACTGCCCTTAATTGGCAAGAAGCTCAAAAGTTCAACCCCAGGAGCCAAATTTTAAGAGACTTACGAGACAGTGGCTAATGCAGCACAGCCTGCTAAAAGACCCTTTGCCTGGATTGATGAATTGATGTGTCCAAGAAATCTGGACAGCTGGGCTTTGGGTTTGGAGAATTACATCCAATGCCGAGTGGACTCAGGCTCTGCTTAATGCAGCCCAGCAGGTACAGTAAATAAGACGGAGAGGTTAATGTGGACCATGCAGGGATCTTGGCTGTAAATGAGAGCCATGTTTGATCCACACACACTCTTCCTGCTTGGCCGGCAACTGGAAGCCACTTTAAAACAGAAGCTGTTATTCAAGGACCAACAACAGCTTCTTCAGTGTTGTTAATGACAAAAAGTCCTTTGTTAAAAAACAGGAAAAACTGTTGAAGTCCCTACAGACGCAACTCTACGGAAAGGGATTCAATTACTAATGAATACGAATGCCCAACAAATCATTGTCATAATAAAATGCAATAATAATCTGTGTGAGAAACATGCAAAGAATGAAAAGTGCACCGTGCATCTGATGGTGAACAGTCTCTCTTCTCCTCTTCCCTTCTCCTCCTAACTCCCTTCCACTGGAGTTACATGACTCACAGATGCCACATCGTGTTGGGCAGAACCAAAGGGGATCATTTTCCCCCCCCCTCGCTGTGAGAAGCTCACTGGGTTTTAGGCTGAGCTCCATCTCTGCCTTCAGCAGAAGCAGTTGGGTGCAAAGCATGGAGGCAAGTCTCTGTGCGATCTGACAAAGATCGGAGACTGGGACTGAAGCACTGTCCTGTAGGATAAATGTTGTGGTTTGGTGTCAGCGTGCAGCCTTTACTATTTTCACTCGTCTTTAAAACATGGGACGTGCATGGAACTGCACATCTTTAAGACACAGTGAGAAGCCATATCTGGGACCACGAACCTAACAGATCCCATGAAATTTACATTACTTGAAAAACCATTTGTTTTACTCGACAAAATATAATTCAGAAGGTAATTTTCAAAACACTCTGACAATATCCACAGTCAGAGATCAATAAGATCGTTTTTCCACAACCTTGATGAGTCCTGGCAGATTTTCAACCAATAGGACTTGTCCGCCATCTGCTGGTGGACATACAGCATTACAGCATGTCCCTCGTTCCTTGTGCTCCCAATGTCCAGTCTTTTACAGTCAATGGTGCCCAGTCACAGACCTTAAACGTTTATTAACATCAGAAAAACTGTAATCCAGACAAGCATTAAAAAAACAGATTAGAAACATATAGAAAGAATATGTAGTGCAGTGTAGCTTAGTTTTATAGTATTTCTCAATTTTTAAGTTGAAACTGTCAGAAAGGTGATAATTCTACTCTCTGTTTATTATTCAGGGGTGTTGTGGAGTTCTGTACTGGACTGCATTATAAGACCAGGGGGTTCTAAAGTTTTGGTCACCTGATTCATTTTAAATATGATGCCAAAAACAGCTGTGCCTAATAGAGTGTATTTAATATGTAGTCGGGACCTGTGATTTTAAATGCTAATAGTCATGGACCTAATGTGTGTAAGTGCAGTCCAATAATCATAACTTAACACAGTGAAAACACAGAAAACTATAGAAATGTGAGAAAATAAAGAAAAGACTGGATGATGGACTCTTACGGTGAAGAGATCCAGTGGCTCTGATCAATACAAACTTGTTGGAAACAAGTTTGGAACAATGTTTTGTCCAGCCAGTGGATTTCAAAAGACTTGTAGAATCAGTGCCAAGGTGCATTATGACCAACATGATGCTGGTTTTCCTTTTAATTTGTCACTAAGTGTGTATTGATTTTAGAAAGATGTGTGAAAACAGTGAGGGCTTGACATGAAGAGGTGGTTCTACTCTCTCCTCTGTGTGTGAATATATTGCAGTTGTTCACCATGTGCTGCTGAAACTCATCACTCCACAGGTTTCTGATCCATCCCGTCACCACAGCAGCTAATGTCCGTGGTTACACGGCCCTCTGTGACTCAATGTGTGCATGCGGAATCTGCAACAGCGATGAAGACCTGCTGACTCCCAGGTGTTGACGGCCGATGGGACGAGTCGTTCGCAGAAAGGTGAAATGTGACCAATGAAAACCTCTGGCACTGGTTGGATTTCATGGCTTTTTACTGGCAAAACAGACAAAATATTTGGGGATTTAATTTTTACCAACATGTTTCCAGAGAGATGCAGCCAGATCTGTAATATTTACCAGAGAATTCTGTAGCTAATAATAAATGTTTTCTGAGCCCACAGTGTTGCGAAGGAGCCAATCCATAAAAATGAAGGTCACCTGTGAGACTGACAGCTGGATGAAGGGCCCGGGCTCATCCTTGTCCTTGTTGCCATTACAAAAATCGTCACAGCTACAGTGATGAAGATGAGGGTTAGAAAATGAAGCAACAAATATAAATCCTGAATCAGATGTCATAAAAAAAAACAAAAACGTGCTGCTTTAGCAAAAAGTCACCTTCACGGAAGAAGAAAAACTGTAAATTTACCAATATTAAGAAAACTAGTGATGTATTTCAAATGTTTTAATATTGTGCTAACATGAATCTATTCACAAAAAAAAAAAAAAAACGAGACAAAAAGAAAGAACTATAACCCATAAGGCACAATATTATTTCATTTTCCAAAGACAAAGCACTGTTCTCCATATTGGCTGATAGGAGTTAACGTGTCATTATTTTAATATGCTTTCTTTTCTCATTGGGGGGGGTTGAGGTCACTGAGCATGTGTGTGAGGTACAGCCGCTGCACCTTAGTGATGAAACATGTTACAACATCTCAGCAACATTTGAAATCAAATTGCTTTAATAATAACCAACACAAATCTTTACACTCGTCGAAGAACAAAAACAGTTTAAGCTTCACTTTCTTACAGTCCTTTCTATGAAACATCAAATGACATTTATAATCAAGGCTTATAAACCTGTCAGCCCGTCACTATGGTTAAAAGAGTGTGTGCAGGTGCTCGAAAACAGAAAGATGGAGGAGGATGTTTGTGCCTTTGATCCATCTGAGCTGGTTCCCCCCTCTGCTGGTCCCCCCTCCAGTCACCGTGGGGATTTCCCCCACAAATGCAGCCCATGTCTTGCTGAAGGAATTCCAGCAGGGCGGCGACTGGAGGCTTTCCTCTTTACACCTCCTGATTCCTGGAAAGATACAAAAATGAGAGTTTGAAATCTAACCGGTTTAGTTCTTCACTGGACTCTCGCCTGACTGATGGAAAGCAGACACGATTCATGTTCCTTGCTGAAACCGTGAAAATGACCATGTGCTTTGATTTCTTCTGGACAGCATCCGGGGAGGCCAGACCTCTGCACGCACCAAACTTTGGAGCTTTTTATGCCCAGACACACAATTTCAGGCTCCAGTGGATAAAAGGATGAAACACCTCAGGGCACAAACAGGTAAAAACACCTGCTCCAGGATGATTGTTGACCATCTCTCTACTTTCTCTCTGTGTCTGCCTGCAGCACTGTGAATTGAGATTTCAATTTGTGTAATGTAACTAAGGTATGATGTTTTACAAAAAGCCTCCTGACAGATGGACAAAGCCCTTTAGTGGGTGAATTAAGAAGTGCAGAAAATGATTTGGGACATAAAGACATATCAAATGTCTTTAAAGAGAAAGAACATTAATGTGGATGCTGACACATAACAAAGGCTTCCCTCAGAGAATTTAAATGGCATTTACAGGGGTGAAGTGAACATATTTCCCCACAGGGGGGCAGTGTCTTCAGCTTGTGTCACCCTCCAGAGGACAAATGTCCCCTTCAAGGTCTCCCTCCCTGTCTAGACAACTTACATTTCTCTTCAGTTTTTAGAGAACGAGCAAAGATGGAGTGACAACTCCAACTGTTGTTTCCATTGTTGTGTTAGAAACTAAATGAAACTGAAATTGGGCTTCAAGGAGAAATGTGTGTGTGTGGGGGGGAAGGGGGCATCAGTCAGAGTAGGCTGACAGATGTCTGATAAAATCCCCCCACACACACACACTCACACACACTTTTCTCTCTCTGTTCAGGTAGAGGCACTGAAGGAATATTTTAAGATGCGACGAGCTGTGTCCTCCAGTCTCCACAGATTGCTGGCTCTGTCTGTAACCCGGGAAAGGTCATAACTCACCTTTAATCTCCTCCCATGTGACATTAGACGAGCACCTATCACAGCACTTCCTCCAATGACTGATTGGAAGAAATTATTAACATGGCAGTCACGCCGCCCCATCTGTTCGTGACTGACTGCAGATGAGTGACTTCACATGATAATGACCGGGATATTATTTAAAGCCTGCCTGCAGGGATTTTGGGCTTTTTTTGTTTTGTTATTTTTGCATTGGCTAAGTGATATTTAAGGTGTGAGCTGAATAAATTGCACTGATGTGTTCACTGCCACATGAATGTGGATGTGACAGAATGAGACAAAGCTCCTCAGTAAAAAAAAAAAAGTCCTACTTTTCAAACCTCAAAGTCTCCTGAGGACAGTGGGATATTTTCTGTATTCTGTTTTGTTTAGGTCAAAATTGAATACGATGATTCGCACAGATAAAACATTAACAGCAGACGGGGCCCTGATATTCAGACGGACAAACTACTGTGGGGTTGAAATTACAAAGTTTCTACATCATATGTCAGACTCTGTTTTGGGCGTTAGCAGACATGTACAGTTTTTCATTTCAGGGACGGAATGATTGTCCATTGGCTTCGAGCTTCTTTAGGAAGAACAAAAAGGAGGATCTGTGTGTAAAGGGGTTAACGGACACCGAGCTGGATCTAACTGCACATTCAAGTAAATGTGTAGATATTTAAAGTGCTGTTTCAAATAGTTTTAATACATTAGGTCTCACACGGATTCACAGAACAAAACCAGCAGCGGATAAATGTTTTTGAGGGAGGTTCCACGTGGTCACCAATCAGAGATGGTCAAACCCTGTGCATCATGTGCTGAGGTGAGAGGGAAACTTATGAACATGTCTTATTATTTTATGTTTCTTAATGAATGTTAGGTAATTTTTTTAAAAGCTTGGCACAGATAATTTTATGTTTTGGTGGAACCTAAAGCAGCAACAGCAGCAAACCGTCCAAAGAAAAACTAACTGGGCCTGGTTTGTGCAGCCCGGCCACACCAGCACCAACTTGTACTCATGTAACATGTTGTCAAACATGATGCCAAAATGCTGTAACATGTTTTAACCAGCAGATGGCGGTAAAGAGGCTGTAAATGTCCTCAAGAGTGAGACAATCTATGTAAACTGGAACAAGAGCAGGAACTGATCCATGTTGATCTGTTGGTGTCTTGACAAGATGAAGGTGAAATGGTCGTGCGTTGTTTCCTGCGTAATCTTTATGTTCTTACACGTCGTCAGTGCAGGGCGGGTTGGATCAGGACAAGATCTGCTGAAGATCCTCGTCAACTCACCGTGACCAGAATTCAAGCTTTTCTGAAAAACACCAATATATACGTTTAAGTAGTGATATTGGATGTTGCCGTCCAACAGGATGAGGTGTTGATTTGGGTTGACGTTTTAAAATGTTGAGGAACGTGCTGCTGTGCTAAACCCCCCCCCCCCCCCCCCCCCCCAACACACACACACACACACACACACACACACACACACACACACACACACACCCACCTAGTACTCAAAATACTTCAAGAACAAACAGTACTACAATACATTCCAAGGTGTTTCTCCCCACTACTGCTTCTTTCATTGAGTTGGAATAAACAGCAAGTGGAGTCCATCCATCACACTCTTTAGGGCAGAGTGACAACTGTGTGGAGAGGTGGATGATAGATTGAATGGCTTTGACTAATACGGAGCGAGGGAGGCGTTCCTTGGTTGCTGTCCTCTCTATCACCGCTTCCATCCATCTCACACTCAGATGTCTCAATGCCCCTTTACTAGCTCACACGCCCTCTCAACACACGCATCACACACGTGTGCACTGCAAAGTGTGGTTAGGCTACGACACGCTGACATTTGCCAGTTGGGAAGTTGTTGTGAATGATAACGGAGGGAGGCACGAGTGATTGCAAAGCTGGCTGCTGTGGCTGCCTCAGAAACATCCATCAGACTGGGGGGGGGGAATTGATGGGGACATTTCTCTCTCTGAACTCAGTTGTTCCTTCATTGGATTTCTAGTCATGAAGACTTTCAGCAGAAGGGAGCAGCAGGCCTAAACATTGTGTTTCGTCCACTGTGTCCACTGTCCTGTGTCCTTTCTTTCTCAGCATGTCCTTGCGACGTCACCTTCTGCCAACGTGCATGTTGGTGCACTCATAATCAGCGCATGTTTTATAAATGATCGTGACTGTGTTACACATTCAGGTGAGAAAATGCAGCTTAGCAAACCCGCTCGTCTTTTTCTGTGTGTGTATTTGTGCTTTTACTTAAGTACATTTTCAGTACATTACTTCAAAATTTGTTCATCACAGAAAATAAACCGGAAACTGGAATGAGGAGTTGTCATGTCTGGCTGACTATAGTCCACCTAATAAGGTCAATATTAGCATAGTTATTCCAATGCATTCCATAATATAATGTTTTAGCAGCCATAAATAAAAGAAATGCCCACAACTAGCTTCGTAACCTAAGGTCATATGGCAGGGATATAATAATAAGCATAGATAGAAATCTCCTATTATTATGATACATTTCTTTTCCCTGACATCTGTCAATTTCCAGTGAATTTAAAATTCAGATGAACCTTTCGGTGACCGCATCCACAGAAAACTAGGGTCAAACAACGATGTGTCTTTTCTTGTGTAACTCTGCAGCACAGGACAGCGGGGGAGGACATGCATATCATTATTTATGCATGCATGCATGCGTGTGTGTGTGTGTGTGTGTGCAGTGTATATGCAATCATGCAGACCCATCTACTAACTGAGGTAAAGTCTCCAAACGTCAGCCTAAATTTATCGATCACCTCAACATATGACTTCCTTGGCTGATTTAAGGAAAAAGTGACAAGCCACACGAAGCTCAAATGCCATCACTTTGTTTGTGTGTGTGTGTGTGTGTGTGTGTGCACAAAAGTGACATGTGCTGACAGAACATCCTTACACTTGCTGACTAGCTGTGAACAGGAGGGAGATGTCTTCAGTAGCAGTCAGAAATATTTCTATCCAATCATCACATGTGAAGCTATGACTTTGATGTTGATCTTGGAAAAGGGAAAACAGGTGAGGCCCCCGCCTACATCTCCTTGGTTACGGGGGGAGGTGGTGTTGCTGCTGGGTGTCGAAACATGATGTGTGACGTTGCAGGAAGGAATGACTGAGATATATTAGGGAGAGCAGGGAGAAATACAAAAATGGAAAAAAAAAACCATCAGTGACGCAGAAGTCACACCTCATGCTCACAGGACTTATCTCCTTGGCAACTATCTCCGCCCGCTTCTACTCTCACCAATTGAAATTGTCTCTGTCTCTGTGTTTCCATCTCCTTCATTAGCTGTCTCAAAGTTAATGTGCCTTTGAATGAAATTATACATTCTGCCTGAGTTCATCCTCCTTTGGACAGACTTGAAAGAAAAACGCGTATTTCACAAGTCTGCCAGCACAGTCTCTGCTCGCTTTGGAGTTCGACGCCCCTCTTGGGCACAGCGTGGTTGAGCTCCGACTGGGCGTCCACTGCCAGACACGACATTGTGGCAAAGTGCGAGATAAAGAACACTTGTGTTGGCTGAGAGGAGTGGGCAGCAAATTACACTCGTGTTATTTTTGTCCTTTCACCCTCCGGTGCTACCCAGCGTGCCCTCTGCCTGCCATCACGCTGCCCAGTGGCACTGAGCTAATGATGTCATCATTTCAAGCCATCTCCCAGCCGGACCTCTTGACCCCTGAGCTTGTGCCGAGGACACATTAGTGATGGTGTGTGGCATGCAGCTGTGGACATGACAAAACAGTCAAGATGTGTGAGGAAGTGCTGCAAAATAGCTTTTGAGCAAGCGCCACGATTGAACCATCATTATCTTGCTGCTCGGACCACAAGTGAAAGCGCCCCGTCCCCCCCCAGATCACGGGAAGCGGTTTTAATATCGGCATCTAAGTAGAGCATGACATGACCAAAACTGCAGCCTCAGATACCGCAAGGACAGATATGACAAGGAGACTGTAAAAGCTGTCCTTGTCCTGTCAAATCAGAAAATCACGTTGCTTTCCTGTCACGTAAGTGATGACTGGCCCTCAATAACAACTTGCGGACTGTCCTCACATCCTCAAAACACCTTTAGCTGATGGGGTCTGGGAGACAGCTGTATGAGAGAGAAAGGCCTGTCGATCACTCTTTGCCTGCAGCAGCTAACAAGGTTATCGGACTCCGTGAGACTTCCATGTTCTCGCGTTAGCACTTTTCCATTCATGTGGCATCTTTACAGCACATGTTCCCTTAAACTGCCAATGCGTTACTGCTGCCTGCGCCGTCTGTTTCTTCTTCGAAAACTGTACTGCAGTATACTGTGTACTCCAAGTATATCTACCCATTTTCATAAGGTGGTCTCTCCCTTGAATAGGTGAATTACAGCTCTCAGTGAAAATCACTGGCTGTTTTTGAGCCTGTCAGTCAAAGCACATCTATGTTTGCATGTGCCCGAACCCCGGGGATGTCTGCCGCACCAAATGTGCAACGTCTTCACAATGGACTCTCTGCACTGTTTTGTGTCCAATCTGTGGAAGATTTTAGAGCCACTTTCTCAGCAGATTCTCACATTGGAGTAAAACAGATGAACGTTTCTCTAAACGTTATTCATAATCAAAGTATACTGGGCTTTCAAAGAATTGAACTAGTGGACCTTTTTCAAAATGCACGTCAGTCTGGTATGAATTTGGATCTCTCAGCCATCTTAACACGCGCACAGGCAGCATCCCGGTGTGATCTCTAATCGAGCCGTGCTAAATCCTGACAGTATGTGACATGTTTGTACCTCCCTGTTTCAAACCAACAGCACAGAAGAAAAAGACTAAATCTCAAGTGAAATTCTATAAAATGGTTTAATCTTTGGAACATAATTGTTTGTTTGGGAGTTTTGAGATTCTGGTGGATTATTATTTAAGGTACAGTACTGGTCGAAGCTCTGTCTCTCGCCTACAGGGTGATCACCTCAACAGCTCCTGCTTACGCCAACTCCCTCATTCAGGTCTACAATCCTTCGTGTCCGCTGCGGCCTGGTGGTGGTCAGAGCACCACAAAGAAGACGCCAAGCAAAACTTCTTAGTACCATGGTCCCACGATGGTGGAACGAGCTACCAAACTCTGCACAGTCAGAAAACAGCTGAAAACAGAACTCTTCCACACCTTCCTATGCATTTAAATCTTTTCTATATATATATCTATATATATATATATATAAAAATATATAAAAAAACTTCCTTTCTGCTCTTTCTCGCACTTGCATCTGTGAACACTTTTCTGATAGGACTTTGCTTTGAGGTTTTCTCCTTGACTCAGATTTTTGCTGCCTTGTGCCTCACTTGCTTTGGATAAAAGCGTCTGTTAAATGACTTAATGTAAATGTACTGTGCAGAAGTCTCGGACCACCATGCACTCATTCTCCCATGTGTCTCCAACTCTTCTTCTCACATTCTGTTGACAAGTGGTCCTGAAAATTTCCAACTTCCAGTCATCGCTCCACACTATTTTCCACTGATCTTCACGGCAGTCTGAGCGTTTGCATATCTTAGGCTTTGTGCCCGGTTCTGCTCCACAACAAAAGTGGTTTCTTTGCTTCTATCCATCTACAAGCCTCATTCCTGATCAAGCTTCTTCAGGTTTTGAAAAGGATCAACTTGGCATCCAGATGAAGCTACCGGATGCTGAGCTGGACCCTCAACAGTTTTCTTGGTCTTTCACTCCTACTTTTGTCTTTGACCTCTCCAGATTCTTCATACTACTTCTTTATTTTTGTGTTTTTGTAATGACTGTTGAAAGTATTTCCTTTATTTTCTAGTTATATTTTAATAAAAGTACATATACACCCACTGGCCACTTAATTATTCCAATACAGCAGCTCTGCCATTAATTCTACTTTTACAGTTTCAAAAAGTTCAAAAAAGTGATAATTCTACTCTCTGTTTGTTAGTGAGATCATAGTGGGTGGTGGAGTCGCACTGAAGTGAATTACAAGAAGAGCTGGTTGTGATGATTTTGGCCACCTGATTCATTTTTACAAGGGTAGAACCATCACTAATATGATTAATATGATTGTACAGGTGTGGTCATCTTATCCTCGCATGATTTGCACAGTACTGTATATCTAACTGAAAGCAGATCCTTTGCATTAAACCGAAGAGTCAAGTATAAAAAAGTGACCGTTCCTTTTTTCTTTTGCTTTGCACTTGTGGAAACCACAAGAATACATTTCTGATGTCATATGCAATTGGCTTGTGACCAGAGTGGCATTCAAATAATTTTAATCGTACAGACTAATGCCACTTTTCAAGAAAGCTTAGCTGACTAACGGGTGAACGTGTGGACGGATGGATGACAGGGAGAGGGGCAGGCTAACACTGACCGACAGTTGGCCAAAGTAAAATAATTAATGCAAGAATTAAATATTTTTCTTTCAAAACTTTTACATTAATGAGAAAGGCACGATTTTCTGTAAAAAAAAAAAAAAAAAAAAAAAAAAAAAACCTACAACCGTAACACCTGAGCCTTGATTTAACAGCAGAGCCAAAGTCTTTTTGTTTCTAGCCAGCGAGTTACGTGAGAAACAGATGTTCCCTTAATTCTAGCCTCATGGGTCCATCTGTGCCTCCTGTAGTATTGTCTGGCGTCATGAGCCACGCTCTTCATGTCCCTAACATGCTCAGTAGCCAGACTGAGGCCAAAGGCAGAGAGACTTCACTTGGAAAGCCAGTCAAATTGTCCTTTCCACTAGCACTGTTCCACAGAGCCGGAGGGCTACTGGGTGTAAGAGGCTGTCCTTGGATTCTGTCCCTCTACAGATACACTGGATGTTTGCGTGTGTGTGTGTGTGCATCCCTGCGGGAGAGTGTGGAGAGACAGAGACGGACACAGACAATGAATGAGTGATGATGATGATGTGACACTGTAGCTTGGTCTCTCATCGTTGTGTCCCAAACTTAAAGGGATTGCACCAGAGATAAATAAGATTAGATGAGTCTGAGAGAAGTGTGTGTGTGTGTGTGTGTGTGTGTGTGTGTGTGTGTGTGTGTGTGTGTGTGTGTGTGTGTGTGTGTGTGTGTGTGTGTGTGTGTGTGTGTGTGTGTGTGTGTGTGTGTGTGTGTGTGTGTGTGTGTGTGTGTGTGTGTGTGTGTGTGTGTGTGTGTGTGTGTGTGTGTGTGGGTGAGGGGGTGGGTGGGTGAGGGGGTGGGTGGGTGGGTGGAGGCTTACCAAACCTAGATTTTCATTACATCGTTCCAAATGTAATTTTCAGTGTGATGAAGATTTATTTATCACCTGGCTTGAACAGGCTCCTTGGTGGATAATACTGGAGTTGAGAACAGGGCGGATTCATAGGGATGTGATGTTTACGACCCCAAACACCCTAATCCCCTAAAATGGGGTTGTTAGGTGTGGCCCTCTAGGTGGGTGTGTGCAGTGGTCTTAATCTTCCTGGGGATGGATGAAAAGGCAGCTTGGAATATGAGAGACAGGTTGTGGCTGAGGCCTCCTCCTCTGTGGAGAGCAGGGTTCTCCATGTAGTCCTCTCTCATACAATTTGTCTTCTCTGTCCAAAATGTGTAGATTGTACAAAACGAGTGTCCTTTGTCCTTCAGGTGCAGGTGCACTGCTGATTCTGGTCCTGAGCAGTTGCTTCTCCTGTGCTCAGCCATCCTCTTGTGCAATGGCTGTTTGGTTTCCCCACTGGACGCTGCGCTGAACATTATGTCGCTCTTCTTGCTCTTCAGACTAAAGAAGCTGACTGAATAACTGGTGAAACGTTTCCGACCAAGAAGAAAGAAGTGCAGCTGACATGACTCAACCTTCATATACCAAAAAATTGATTTTTTTTTTTTTTTTTTTTTTTTTTTTTGGGTTGTCACGTTACCTTTTTCTTATTTTTTCAGCCCTTTTCTGGTTATTTTGCAGCTTTAAACTGGTTTCCAAACAAGAAACATTGTTCACCTCACACAAAGGCTCAGGCCCATTGGCCTCTGACCTCTGACCATCCATCCATGGCACCAGTGTTCTGCAGTGATATTGGTGAGATTAAGGTTTTCACAACTTTATCAAGCTGTAGACACTCTATGTAGAAAAGATTCCCAAAGATTCCCAATACTGGAATTTGCAAGTGCAAAATATTTTTTCAATTTTACAGTATTCACATTGAGAATCCTGAACAAATCGTACCAAAGCCATTTCCCATAGGAAATCTCAGAGATGAACCTGCTAGGCTGTCATTAACAGTGGCGTGTCAAAAACATGTTGTGGCTCAGCTGCTGGCACCGTGCAAATGTTTACCGTACACAAAGTCAGTCGTCTGAGGACATATAGTTAAACCCTGATCTCCACGTAAACACGTCCCTCAGTAGCACAGCTGAGAGAGAGCAGCCGAGCTTCTCAGTTGCATGAGGGTAATACAAACCCTCCATGAGATCAACCGACCATCTCATTTGCTCTGGCAGTTGGCACGGCGAGGGAGGTGTGCTGGCGCTTGACAAGTTAGAGGAGAGTCCTGGGTTGACAGGGTACACTCCCCGTCAAGTGGCAAACAACGTGAGTGGAAAAAGCGAGTTGTCACAAATTTGTCCGTCCACTGTAGCCTTTTAGTTTGTGTAGGGCTACAGCCGTATCTCTTTTTCATCCCTAATCCTCTTTATTTTTACATTGAAATTCTCTTTGTGCCTGGCTGTCGTGACTCCTTTTTTTTTTTTTTTTTTGTCTCCTCACCTGTTTTTCTCATGCTGGGAGATGACACAGTTAGGAGGTCGTGGTTAATCAGAGCTCGTCCTCGGTGCTGAAGGATGCAGCTACTGTGTTCACAAGGTTTCTCTTCACACTATCTTGAGTTCTGCAGTGGCAGCCCGACTCTGAAATAGCCTTCTGGCCACGAATGAGGGGAAGAGACCTTTAGGTGGGTTAATTGAGAGTAATAAGACATCATGCGTGCTGCCAGGTTTGGGTTTCCTTCCCTTTCCACAGATGCCTTTAATAAAACCTGCCCCGTCCTTCTCATGACATGACATTTGACAGCAAAGTTTTATAACGGTTGAACTGCATAACCATTAAAGCACATCTCAAAATAACAGTCAGGTGTCCATAGGAACAATGGAACATGTTTTACTTGCTGTAACTAGTCCCCCTGCTATGGCAGAGCTTTCAGAGATACCCTCCAAACTGTGATTCCCAGGAAGTGATGGCAGGTCAAAGTCGAGTCTTCCAGCTGTGCAAACATGCATTATAATAAAATAAAAGGCTGTAATTAAGTGGATATTTTCCAAAGATGCAGCATTTGTTCTTCAAACTTCCGTCAAACTGTCAAAGGAAAAGCAATAAAGGGATTTTTTCCGACCTAATGAACAGGCTTTAACTTTTAATACACAGCACCGAACTAAGACTGTGGATTTTGGCCCCCATCACTTCCATTGGCAGGGCTTACGAAGTGATGTATGAACAGGAGGAATAAGTCGGCGTTCATACAGTATGAGCCAAGAGACGTGGCATTAGGGATGGTTAAATGAACTGTCACTTATCGCTGTAAGTTTATAAAATCCCACTTCAGTGAATATGAAGTTGACGTCTCACCTTGTTAACTGTTGGGTGATGCAGGTGCCATCCAGTGAGATTTGTCCCGATTTTCAATTGTTGGACGTTGGGTTTTGACTTCTTGCCGGCATTGCCACAGGAGGTCTGTACAAAAATGACTGTTGTGAGTATGTCTGTGGTTGAATTAGTAAATCTTGTAGGGAGCTGCTGGAATTTTTATTTAACATTGTAGCTATTTGGTAAAGTGATTACATTTCTCTGGGTAAGTTCCTTTTTCTTCCACTTCATCTTCTCCTATTCCATCAAATTTGAGCGTTTTAAACAAAAGATACGCAGATTAGCCAGACTGATACCAAGATGGTGCCAACATCCTCCAACAGTTGATGACATAACTTTCTCTATATAAGTTCCCTGTTATTCTTGAAACCTTGATGGTGTAGTTAATGAGTCTTAAACGTACAACTTTGAGACTTTGTTTAATTGAGTGTATTTAAATCCAGTGTGTGTTTTTACGTGAGCTTCCAGTTGTTAAGTTGAAACCAAAGCGTTTAACTCTAACGATATTATGTCCTTATTTAATGGAACATTACAGTAAATGAAAGCATCTCAACTCTTTAATCACTATGAAGCAGAGTTCGCTAATTACTGACTCGGTGTGTGTGTGCAGACATGGAGCTGCTGCCCGAGGATGTTTACAACCCTGTGTCAATCCAGTGTGCAGAGCCTTGATTCAGTTTTTGAGGCTTCAGTCATGGTTCTGTTCCCCCCTGATGCACCGAAACTGCAGACAGCTGACAGGGACACAGTGTCCAAAGCAACAATGACCGGTGACAGCTCAAATCTCACAGTGCTGTTTCGTAACAATCCACAGACACACATCGAACCAGCTGGTTCTCAGTGTGTGAGGCATAGATGGGGCTCTGCAGAGAGGATTGCGTATTCATATTGATTTATCAAAATGTGGTGCCTTAGGACAGATATGGGACATTTAAATATCAATTGCAGGCTTGTGGCCAGCATGAGGTTTTTGCAGCCCAAATAATTTGCTCTTTGAGTTTTTTTTTAAATGGAAAGGTTAACCATGGTTTTGCATTTGGGGAAAAATGCTCGGGGGAAACACGTTTTTTGGGGATCTAACATACCATAAAATATAGATTTGTTGTTTTCATATGGCCATAAAATACTGCAGAAAATGTTTGTCATAATAGTTAATACGGTGTTTTATATACCAGCTCTATTTCTTGACGTTTTAAATGGCTTCGAATCTTACAGCAGCACTTTGGTCATATATTTTGGACCTGCCACACAGTGGATGTTGATGTTTCGCACTTTGGACAATAGGACAAACACAGAATGACATAAAAAGTAATGTCATGTGAAAGGACCACTGTGTCCATGGCACCTCCGCTGCGGTTGTTTGAGAGTTTTCTCTTTCGGGGCTACATTTTACACAAGGGTTTTAAACTTGAAATGACTAATACATATGCGCTCAAACATGAATTTGAGAAACACCAGAAGCAGGGCTTTACTGAAAATAGCTTTAATCTGTGGGACAGTAGGGTGTCCGGTACTTCAACATGTCTTCACAGATGATGATTTTTTTTTATTAAATAACTTGACGTGTGGCACCGATGGATTTTGCTTATACACAGAGGCACATATGAAATGAAGCTTAATGATGATGAGAGCTTCTGTGCATATTCTGATGTGCAACTCCCGGGGTGAACATATCTGCTTTCCTAACGCCTATTTAGGTTAAAGTCTGTGTTTCGCACGGTGACTGTGTGATCTAATGGGACAAAATGCTGTTGTTGTTGGACTGCAACTGAAACCCAATGAATGCAGTCCACTGTGGGCTTTGACTACACATAGAGAGGTCGTAAAACCATAATAACTCTGACTCATCGCCCTCACCTCCAGCTGGTAAAATTGGCAAAAGGAGGAACCCTTCCCACAGCTGAGATGCGGCCTCTTAGTCATGCAGTAGTGATATTGTTGATTTTGGCAGGAAGCGAAAAGCAGTTGTGTGGGTGACATGGTTACACACATCATCTGAGGATGTGAAATATTAGGTGTCACTTTGTCAAATTGTTCTCAAGTGTTTTGCGCTTCCCTTTAACCTTTCCGGTTTTACGACACGCGGGGCTCGGGACACTGCAGGGCTTACCCCAAAGTGGAACACGGTGTGTTAAGTTACAGCAATATTCTCTGGTGATATTGCGACGATGCCGATGATCCTCCTGAACTATACCGTCCACTGTGCCCTTGACTGCCCAGAATCCCAAATGTCAGCGGAAGGCTTAGGAAATGACAGCTGCCACTGCATCTTGGATGTCCACCACCACATTCTGAGAAGTGTTGAAAGGGACAAAGTGACATTTGCAGAAAGCTCCTCTTAACATCCTCTTGTCTCTTCTCTCTGTGTTTCCACCATGCCACCCATGGTTCTCTGCCCCGCTGTGGCCATGAATCTACATAGGATACTAGTCTGCTTACCAGGGCAAATATCATGCTGTGTTTGACATTCATCATTTATTGATGGGCTGTTCTTTAATTGGAGCAGGAGAGTACTTACCCTCTCTGCTCCCACACTGACTCATCCACGGGGGAGGCCCCCCTATAGAGGACCTGCATTTTCTCAGCACGCTGGGAGCACCACTGTTGACTTATAACGGTTGTGACACACAAAAATAACCTGCGGGGTTGTTTTCTCCCCTCTTTTCAGTCTGTTAGCATTTCCCTTTCTGCTTACACTTCTCTCATTCTTGCTCTGAGCTGACAATATAGGTGGGTAGGGGGCAGAAATTAAATAATGACCCACTGAATGGAAGGGAAGAGTAGTCAGTCGAGGACAGTTTCGACTGACAGGTTGAAGCTCATCAAGGCCCTTTTGGACTGAAGATACAGGTGCTCGCAAGGGACAGTCCCTAAATTGTCAACTCATCAAGATACGAATGATGTATGATGTAATGTATTGTGCAATCAAATTAACCTTTCACTCACCCAAACTCCTGGAAATATGAGTTTTCTAATCCTGCAACCACGGTGCTGTTTCTTTCATTTGCAACCACTCGCACAGCACTATCCCCTTACTTATCTAATCTGTGTCTGGCATGGGATTAATTTGCCTCCATAGGCAGCTGCAGTTGGACAGTTGGTTAATTTTAGCTGCAAGAGGGCAGGGATTGAACTGTGACGGCCACCCTCGCCTGTGACAAATAACTACTATTTTAATGGAAGCAATGTAACTAATGCCTGTTTCAGTTGACAGTGGTACAAGTTAATGGCATATCAATAGTACAACCACGTCTATAATATCATCTGAACTTCTGTTTTCATAGTGTTTTCCTAGACGTAGCTCTTTGGTTTTTTTTGTACCTGAGCTGAAAGTGACTTTGGACAAAGCCATCTGCCAAATGACGTTAAAAAGGCCTGTTAAAAATGCCTGTTCCTTTGTCATTGTCACTACAGAAGTGAGGGGGAAAGGCCCTAAACCCAACATCCTCAAGGGAACTGCTCATTGGACTAGACATGAATCCTCCAACAACAGAAAACATAAACTCCTCAGCTTCCTGGTGGCAACATAACAACGCCAACTTTCACGTCTTCAGGGTTTTATTTATTTATTTATTTTTACATTTAAGTTTAATTTAGTGTTTATCCAATAACAATGTAAACAGATATTTACAAGTTTCAAGCATAAATCATGCAATAGTGTCTTGCTCCTGTCAATTCACAGTAACTCACATGACAACCTGAGGACACATCAGTAATGTAAAACTGGAGTGATGCAGTGTCTCCACTGACAAGGTCACTAAACCCTCAAACAGCCAAACTCTTGTTCTCCCCCTCAGGTTACATTTACACCTCTTTTAACACTTTAGTTACATGTCATTGCTGCAAACACTTGAAAATCAATTCGCTCAAGCAGCAGTTGAGAAGACAGCACTTGTCCATTTCTCTTGTGAACATGCGATCTACAGTAAATTCTTCGTGCTTTCAAGGTTAGTACTGCAAAATATTAAGAAAGTCAAGGAACTGTTTGTCTTCCCATCTTGAGGTGATTATGAGATGCCTTCTTTAAAAAGTCAGAAAAAGATTTACCTATAAATGAAGTAATAGTTCTGTATTTTTCTCTTTTCTATCGCTCTACAGCAGTGATCCACATTGTATATAAGCTATAGCCAAGCCCAATTAAGATTGCAATTACTTTCATCTAACAGCAGTCCTTAGACAAACAAAGTCATAGCCGGCATAAGGCCTATGCAGAGAATAATAACGAGCATATCATAGAAATGCAATGCACACCGTCAACACAGTGGGCAATATCCATTAAACTTTGAGCCATGTTAACTGAAATATAAAGTTTACAACAGCAGAAGCAATATTGCTAATGCTTTATTGTTCGCTGTTTCCCAGGTAAAAGCCTGTAAAAAAAATCAACCTTAACAAGCCATATATACTTTTTACATCCACTATTAGTTATGCAGAGGAGAGCAGTGAATTGGCACTTTGAGAGAGATACAGAAAGCCAAACGCTGACTCGGGGAAAGAGCAACAATAAAAATGCACGGCATAAGAATATTCAAAGACATGTTAAACGATAACATCTGGTTTTACATTTTATGCAATTGTTTTGGGAAATGTTTTAAACTACTTAAGCTACCAGTGATTACAGTTAAACTGTACAGCAGCCTGTGCTGTGTCCTCGATGTGCCGCAGTAATTACAGCCATATGGGGAAACTACGGCAGCGCATCATCACACAGCAGCAAGGTGGCTAACGCTAAGGCTTCTATGGAGACACAGTGACTTTCTTTCAATGTGAAGCCTGCACATAAAGGTGGAAGAGAGAGCAGCCACAATATCTGACATCCATATCAGTCTTCAGCTGTATTCTATTGCCCCAAACCCATTAAAAAAACCCATAGAATTTGGGATGAGGGAACTGGAAGTGTAAAAATGATCATTGATTTCCAGGTTTCAGGATTCATTCCTAAGTCACTCTGTTGTTGTTACTGCATTAAAGTTGTTTGTGCAATAATTAATAAAAACTAGTGCTAATAACTATTTCTAAAGGCTACATTGGAGTTGAGTTATATGTTATAATAAGCAAACAATTGCTTGAGAATCCCTTAAAAAACATGTTTTAAAAACTACCAATAAGGTGTGTTAAGTGATGATGGAACAGCTTAGTGTAGACCTGTCAAAATAAAATAAAATACGATGTGACTATGTTATCAGAAATAAGACAAAACCCAATATTTTTCCTATGTTACTATTTTTGATTGAGAAGTAGGCTGTGCAAATGTGCAAATAATGATATACCACATTCCACAATGTAGATGACTGATCTAACAATTAGATTCAATCTGCCAAATGAAAGAGAGGTCGCAGAAGTGAAATTTATCAAACATAAACTGCACTGATTGTAAATGCAGCTCTTATATTCTTGGCTGACAAACTAGCCGGCGGACTTAAAGGTCTACTACTCCAATGCAGACACATTTCCACGGCTTTTTACACTGACAAATTGCTGTCAAGAGATTTTGGGCATCACATTTGGGCACTGGACATCTGCATGACTCCCCTCAGCAACAGAGTGGCCATTATATCTGCCAGCTGCGGGAGTGTAGTTGCATTTCAATGTGAGCCATCTCCATTTTAAGTATCTCTAAGTCCATTTCCTGTGAGTTGCTTAGCAATTCATCAGCTGACAGAAACAGGGCAAAGGAAATGTAAAAAGCTCTAAGAGCTATGTCCTTGCAGCTGTATGGTAAAAATACAACAATAAAAATATAAATACTACAGAATAATTACTATGTGTTTAGGCATTAATCACTAAACAACATTAGCTGTGACACCAGGACCTAAATAGTCCATATCACTGCAGAACTGAATGTTGTCCTTTATGTCTTTTGATTTAATATACTTTAATTTAATATGCCATGTAGCCTCTGTGAAAAAGACTTGAGAGATTTTTTCGGGCATTGCAGCACCAGTGATGTCACAGAGAAATGCATATATGGTAATATATGAATCTCTTTCACCATTGAAGTATTCTATACCATAAACTGTTCGTGTTTTTCTCTTTCTTGACTCAAAGAACTGTTCCCTTGCTTGTGGCTCATGATCGGCATCACTGGAGATGCTGCAGACTCCTCTTCCATCAATGAACGTCTCCAGCATGGAGTGGCATTATTAGATTGCCTGTACTTCCAACAGTCTTTTTTTCTGATAAGTCCACGTGTGTGCTTGTGAATAAGTGTGTAAGCGTATCAATGTTTTACATTTGTATCGTGAAGATGTTATCTTCTTGAAAACACACAATTACCATCCATGACAACACTTACTTTCTGAGGAATTTCACGCTACCTTCATCTCCACAGCTCCGATTTGCAATAACCAAGGTCTAATTGCATTTACCTGTTGGAGCAAATCCCATTTGGGAAAAGCAGCACACATTTTGAATTAACTAATTAACTAAAGACGTTAAGTCATAAAAATCTGCGTGTGGAAAGGAAAGTTGATGTTCAGATATACAGTTAAATAGGACAGTTTTTGTGGTATCGCCTTTTTACCCCGTGTCAGTGTGTTGGTGCTGGAGTTGCAGCCACAAGCAAACAGAACAGACAAAAGTGGGTCCTATGTAAATATACAAGGATAGAGGCTAATGGTTGATATTGTGAAAGGTCACAGACTTCATTTGCAGACACAACACATGAAGGTTCTCCAATGGACAGGATGTGTTTAGTGAGATAGTCTCCAAATCATCGTAATCGTTAGTTACCCTCCCAGCGGCTCCTCGTCATTGAATATATATAATTATAATAATAATTATAAAATGAAAACAATTAAGATAAATATAAGCCACACACAGAGTAAAAAAAAAAATATTTTAAACTGTAATGTTTGAGCTTTGAGTAATGTGTCTAAAATATTGCATCAAAAATAAATGAAATATATCACTTGAAACAAATGCACATAAATAAATGTGTTTGTTTGAGATTTTTCCAGAGACAGTGGCTCCTTATTTCTTCACACTATAGGAAGTGACATCACATGTTGACAGCATGGTTCAGGCACGCCTCCCTAGAAATAAGGAGAGAGGAGAGGGCATGAGATAAACCGTGGTAGATTCAGAGGCAGACATTGGACTGTCATGGCTGTGTGCAGCTCAGCACTGCGATCTGCATCCACGAGGCTCCTGCCTGGACGTTTGGATTCTCTCTCCACAGCCACGCAGCCTTGATACGGTGCTGGACAGTGTAACACTGAGCTGCGCTGTGTCTTCTCAGCATGTTGCAGAGCACTGGGAAATAGAGAGTGAATAATAAGGGGGGACAACCTTACCACACTTGAGCGATGTTCCGTGAGCTTCTCTCTCTCTCGTTTCAGACAGTCAGCCTTTTCTGCACAGAGACCTGGGACTAATGGAGGGATGCAACCATGTTGCTCTTTGCTTGTCATGCTTGAATCACAGCTTCATATACTATCCTTTTGTGTCCGAGACATTATTGTCTTCGTCTGTCACTGCCGCCAGATCAACTGTGGGGTAGCGTGGCGGACAGAGCCCCCTCCTCAACCCCCCTTTCCCTTGTCTGTGCCCCCGGATTTTCATCACTCCCTGCTCGCTCGTGTCTATTTACCTCTCTTAAGCTGCCCTCCCCTCTCTGTTAAGCTCTGTCTTTCTTGCTCTCCTGCTCCCTACTGCTTACTATCTGCCTGTCTTTGCGCCTACAAAGCGGGCGGGCAGGTTATTCTATCCAAGCAGGTTGCTACATGATCTCCTGGAAAACAGTTTTTTGCCGCGGCTCTGCTGTCTCACACTTCCTGAGCCCTTCCAGATTTCATCTCTGCAACAGCAGGATGTTCCTTCACGAGGATTGATCCCCATCCACCCCCTTTCACTTTCCCCTTCCCCTCCCTTGTCCTTATCTCCTGCCCTGTGACCCTCACCGTCTTGTTCCCTACCCCCACCCTCTCCTTTTCGCCCTTACCCCGAGCCTCTTTTCCCCTTATTCATTTCACCCCCTTGACCATGTTGCCATGTGTCTGCTGGCTGCAGTCTATCCTCATCTTGCTGTCCTCTGTCTTATGGACCTTGGGGGAAAACTGTCCAGCAACCTGCCTCTGTCCAGATCCTCACACTGTGGACTGCAGCGGCCGTGGGCTGACTCGTCTACCCGATGAGATCCCTTTGGATGTGCGCAGACTTTTGCTGGCTGACAACTGGATACCACGCATTCCCTCAGACTTCCTGGTTCTGTACAGTGACTTGGTCTACCTGGACCTCCGGAACAATTCCCTCTCCCACATAGAACCGGGGACGCTTAGCTCCTCCTCCAGGCTGGTGTTCCTGGACTTGGGCAGCAACAACTTGACTGAAATCCCCAAGGGTACTTTTGGGGAGTCCCGTAGCCTAATCAAACTACGGCTGGGCAACAACCCATATCTGAGCATGGTGAGTGAGGATGCTTTCCTGGGCCTCACCTCTTTGAGGGAACTGGAACTGGAGCGTAATGCCCTGTCTACCCTAAAGGTGGGAGCACTGAGCCAGTTGCCCTCCCTGCGGGTGGTGAGGCTAGAGGGCAACCCCTGGGTGTGTAACTGCAACTTCGCCAACCTGTTCACGTGGCTGATGGAGAACAGTCACAAGCTTCCAAATGGTGAGTAGCGACGCTTGAGAAACGTACGCTTTCCATATGTTTGACCCAAATAGGTGGATCCGAGCGCCCCACACAGCAGTGTTGCCAGAACACTTCCCTGGTCTATTTATGTTTTCCCTGTAGGAGAGGGAACCCCCTCCCTCTCTCCTGCTCTAATTTTGTCTCTTTCTTCCTCCACCCCCATAGCTTATCATGTGTGAGACAGTGTGTGTAATATGATACAATAGTACTCCTATGAAATTGAAAACAACAAGGATGCTCTGTTTATCAGTGTGTCTCATTTTTACATTTTCCAATGAGAAATAACTCACTGCAGTGTTTTATGCTGTTAAGTTTCCAGCCAAGGACTTCTCTTGTGTGGTAGTCAAATCGATACATTTGTTGTGTATATTTATATAATATACATTTATGTAATACTTGCCATTTGGTGGTTGGTGTATTCACAGCGATATTCTCTAGGATATCTTTCCCACAGAAATCAAACCCTTCCTCCTCTTCCTGTGTTTCATTCTGCGTCCACGTGAATATTCAGGCTCTATACTATAGACTCTGTCACAACTGGGATTCAGCCTGGAGGTTTGAGTTAGATAACAAGGCTGAAGTTTTGGTGTGTTTGAGTGTGCAAGGCCGTCTTAGTGTCTGCATGTGTATCACCATGTCCCTTTAGAAGTAATGTACTGTGGGCAAGATCAACTTACTTGGAGTGGATTAGTCTCAGCAGCCAAAGTTGCTTCTCTCTGAAAGGGTTTGCAAGATATGTCCTGGATAAAACACAAAGCATTGCAATTGTTTGAATGCCTGTTGTCGTTCACTTTAAAGTGGACTATACGTTACATAAAAGCCTGTCAGGAGCAATTTATTTCTTTACAAATCACTCGAGGTTAGTTTAGTGCAGAGGGACCCATAAATGTTTTACTCAAGGTCAGTCATATGTTTGGTGTCCTTTCGAAGGACACAGACAGCCATTATCAGCTCCTGAGTGCAAGTCCGCACATAGGAGCCACAAGCCACAATAAGAGGCACAAATAAACAGAGCTGACAGCTCAGCCACACGTGGCGGATGCTGATGCTCATGCTGTTATCGCAATCTTGGGCAGAGTGGAGATTCCCCATATTTCATGCATTTGGTTTAAACTGATAACTTTATGTGTGCTGGCATATGGCCGTGGTTCCAGAGGTTTATTAATGCTGCACATTATGCTGAGGTACAAGGTGTTGTGTAGACAAGTGTACAGATAAGGAGCGGGCATTTATCTTTGTCACTTCCCCCGGGTTGTTCTGGAGTGTGTACTGTAACTACAAACAAGTTTGTTTTCAAAGCAGAGCCTCAATCTTCTTACGTATGATATACATTTAAAAGGGCATCAGGTATGAAAGCTAGAATCCAGGCAAAGCTGCTAACTTGTTTATCCACATATAACTAGTTTTTTTTTTGTCCTTTCGTCTTATCCCGTGAGTTCAGGGTCGCCGCAGCGGATCATTTGTCCGCATGCCGATTTGGCAGTTTTTCCTGACGCAACCCTCCCCAATTTCTACCGAGCTTGGACCGGCACTGCACAGCTGGGGGTTCAGTGTCTTGCCCAGAGACACTTCGACATACAGCCGGGCCCAGGGATCAAACCACTGACCCTGTGGTCCGCAGATGCCTGCCTTATCAGCTGAGCTGTGAAAATCATTGCGTATGGATATACCTGATGTGTCATCTCGTAATAGATTTAATAGAATTTTATAAAAAAATTGTTGTAATTGCAAATGACAAATGAAATCTCGTGTTAACACTACTTGTAATCTGGCTGGCAAACGACGTAATCGAGCTCCCTGTAAAAAGTGCTGACAGCTTTTAAACATTTAGGCCACGGTGTACCACGCTATTGAGACTGCTTTTTTTTCCTGTCACACTTTGTTCCAAAAACAAACAAGTTTCAGCCTGTGAGAAAGCAAACTTGATAAACTGGCAACCCAGCTCAGTCCCCATGGTATGGGGCAGCTAAAACATTAATCACAGGTTCTAAGTGTTGTCAACTGCAAGGCATAATGAATTGCATTAGCAGTGCTGGCCAGGCAGACATCAACGGCAAAGAACAAGCCAAAGGCCTGACCAAGCTGCCGGCACGGCTGCCAGCTGGCTCCGGAGCATAGACCCGTTCAGATAGAGCTAGTAATGCATATCTCACCTTATACGCAGCTCTTCAATTCACATTAGGAAGTGTTTGCTTTATGACCCCGGAGACACACACACACATACTGGTTTCTTTGTCTTGAATAACGAGATGTTCATTTGGTCACTTTTGGTTTTGTAATGCTAATGATGCTGTAAAATCGGATGACAAATAACATTTTAGCAACAGGAATAATTATCTTCCAACTTTGGCTCATCTCTTCTAAGGCATGCAAATTAGTTCTATAACAGATGAGAAAGGACAAAGAGTCGTTCGCTGAACTGAATATATCTTCTAAAAAAAAGTCATTGTCTTCGTCTGTGTATATTTAAAGGAAGAGCTGGGGTTTTTTTTCTACTGCCTGACTTTAACATTAAGTGTGACTAATGATAGTGGAACTTGGAGCATATATTTTGGTGTGAGCCTATGTATATAATCCCAAATTTACTAATGTCGCAGGCAGGCGCATAGTGAGATGGAATTACAAACCCGGCCAGTTCACATATGCAGACTTTGTGCTGCCAGACCTGATTAATGTAATGCCTTAGCTCTTGATCACAGAAAAATGTGACGGCCCTTTCTCTGGAATGCTGTGTTGGAAGTGGTCACGCAGTAACAGATGGACACTCATTAGTAAATGAGGTTGACTTGATAAGCCCTTCAATATGTATCAGCTCGTACAACCATCATCACTGTGGGTGTTTCAACTTAATATCTCATTCATCACAGAGAAAATCAATTACAGAGGGAAAAAAAAAGATTCTTCACACTGTAGATGAGTGTGCACTTTTCCATCCATGTAGGTGATACATCCTCATTTGTGCTTCACCTTATAACAAATTAGTTACGAAGCAAAACACATTGAGGCGTCTTGTAAAACCAAGAGCTCCTCCCACCCTGCACACTCGCTGCAACACTAACCCTATATGTGTGTGTTTAAGCTGACGTAATCGGGGATGGCTTCATACTATCTGGTTGATTTTGAAGCATGGAGTAAACTGTGCACAGAACAGCTCCATCCCAACTCACCCACAACACAACACAGATGGCTGAGCTGCTCACAGGAGAAAAAAGAAGAATGTCGGTTGAAAGTCTAGAAACATCCCAGCAAACAAAAGTAAAATAGATCTTAAATGTTTCCGTGTTAGTTTGCTGATTGGAGCATGTATTTTAGTATTCAGCAGTCCTAATTCTTTAGCCAACTTTAGAAAATGGCACCAGCGGAATAATTTAACCGAATCGAAAAATCCCCACGAAAAACTCGACTATTTTAGAAGGCATCCTGAGATGTCTATGGTTCCCCTCTGTGGCAGCCTGCATAATGTAGTAGCTGCAGAGCCAATGCTGTAAACCCAATTCCCATTCCATTTTTCACATCCTGATTTCCCCTGTGATTTGAGTTCAAAAAGCAGCACTTTTCTGTTTGCATCCCTTTGATTACTGCAGGTCAGCATATTAAGTGTGGAGGTGGAAGATGTTTAAAATTCTGGACTTTTTAGGTTAGAAATCACGGACTTGTCTCTGATTAGCAGCGCGCGATTCCGTTTTTCGTAGCTCAACTACATTTTCCGATTGATCCAGACTCTTTGCAGAAAGACGGTTTTTCTTCCGAGCTGAAAAGCATCGAGACAGATGCATTTGACTTTTTCCGCATTTTGTTTTCGGTGCCACTATAAGTATTTCAGCCATCAATCAAGTTCATAAATGTTGTAATGGAGGAATGAGTGTAAACATGATCCACTGCTGTCTCCAGTGCTCTTGGGTTAAGGATGAACAAAGGCCATGTATAATTCAGAGTGACACAGTTCTATGGCACATTGGCCAGGGTAACTGGAGCCAGAGCTGCCCACAGGGCAGGGAAGGCAACCTCCTATGTGAGACTGGGACTGAGGCCCATCGTGGCATTGCTGTCAACACTAGTCACGACCTGAACAGCTTCACTACAAACTAGCACTTCATGTGATATGGTCAAAGACTGAATTTTCCTTCACAGACTATCAAGTTGCTCCCTGTTAATTTTCACAGGCAGCTCTGAAAATATGATGCCACTGAGCAGCGTTAAGTGGCACACACATGATGCCACGGCGCTCCACACAGCGTTCCTTGCTGCTTGAGTCCTCATGGGAACGTGATGAGAAAATATCTATTCCATTACCACAGGATGACGGCTTCTTTTATCTTGGCTTAATTGAATGTTTATTTAAAGTTGGGATGTGAGCGAGAGAGAGAGAGAGAGAGAGAGAGACAGAGGGAGTGCTGACTGGGGAGAGCAGTGTGTGAAAAGGTGGACAGAATTACAAGGTGCGATAGCATCAGCTGCTGCATGTACAGAGCTAGAAAGGGATAATCTGCCAGTGTCAGAAATAAAAGGTGAGAAGCCAAAGGCTTTAATTCATCGGCCGTGTGCAGCACCGTACATCATGCATACTTTCCTTTGTGCCCGTGTGGTGTTGAGTGTGAAACATAAACTGCTGAAACCACCACATCTGCCTGTTTCATCACAATGAGTTGTTACAGTGGAACAACTGCCAGGAATCTAACAGTGCTTAGTTTCTGCTGTACACGTCCTTGTGTTTGGGGGAAAAAGGCAAAATGTGTGTGCATTTGTGCTTTTGAGACACTTTGAATATGGCCATAGTACAGTGATGAGTCTCCACGCTGAAGGAATCCCCTGCTGAATGACTCACTTTTGCTCCACTGTCACATGAATGCTTGTCATTAAGTGCATTCATTTCACACATTTGCCACTTTGCTCCTTTCCAACTCCCACTCTTGCCCCCTGTTCGTAGCTCTCACCATTTTTCTGTCCAATACGTATTTTTTCCCATTCTGTCTGTTATGGCAACTGAACAGTTCCTCGGTCTATTTAAAAATATCTGCTTGGCTCTTCATACACCTGAGTGTTGGGCTTCAGGCACATTTAATAAACTAGGGAAGGGACCATTTTGTGAGTTATTATCACAACTGCTTTATGGAGGTGGAGTGTTTGGACGCCAGTGGTTTGGGAGCAAATGAAGACTTTAGCATGAATGCCAAGTCCGGCAGGAGTCTGCAGATGTAAGATTGTGGGGATTTTGCCTTTGCTATTGGTGCAGACATCAATCTGGACGGTCGGTGTGGGGTTGAGGGAGGGAGGGGAAACAAGCTTCAGATATCAGTCTGTCACAGCTAGGTAGATCAATCACGGCCGAGACAGCAGATAGCCTATCCCCTTGGCTGGCTGTAATCCTAAATGTAATCCATCAACTGTCCGTGCCAGGAATGTAACATAGCTGTGCCGAGTGACACACCTGACAGTGTAAAGCACAATTATTGTAAGGCCGCCTGCTCCAGCTGCGTTACATGTTTTTTGTTGGTTTGTTTTCTCCATCTCCAAAGTTACAGGTACTAATGTTACACAAATATTCCAAATTAACTATGCGCTCATAAGGCCACTAAAGTTTAGGGAAACTGTGCTGCTAGTGATTGGAATTGAGTAAAAATAAAGCATATACACTACACATTGTATTAATAACTATCTAAATTAGAAATCCTGCCTGCACTTTAATGACTAAACAACTAATCTAACACTTGATTCGTTCTGTATTTAGGCATAAACCAAAGACAGTTATTGCATGATTTACTATAACGCTATCATATAAAAAGTAGAAAGGAAATATTTAACATATTATTCTCTTATTCCAACAATACCATTAACAAAGTACTTAATTATGGGAAAATTATATTTTGGGTTTTCTGCTCTTTGATAAACCCACGGAAAAGCGTAACAAGACTCACTTTTCACATTTTGGTATAGACCTGCAAAAAGTCCAGCATCAATGTGCTGCTTCAAGACTTACATTTGGAAACGCTAGTGGCAATGCAGTACTGGATCTGGGGACATTAAATATAGTTTTGCTGGTGGCTTTCTGTGCTTATCGTAGAGCACCTGTTGAACATCATGGGATGCGAGCTCATAATTACTCTCGACTAAATTGCAGCAACAATATCTGCCAAATTCACTCACAGAGCTCCGAGTCTGCTATCTGTAGTACAGGACCAAATCAGGCAAATATCGAAGCCCCCGAGCTGTTTCTGCCGTGATCCTTGAGGTACGAACAGTATGCACTGGCTAACATACTAACAAAAACCGAGTCTCTTGTGACTTGCACATTAACGAATCAGAAGGCTTTGCAGTTCCTGACTTTAAAGGCCCGTTTGGCCTTTTTCAGGCTGCAGCTCAGCATGCAGTGTTGTAATATTTTAATTCATATGGCTTTAGGTAACATCATAAAGCTGCTTAGCAGGGTGAAAGCTATAGTTCCTGTCAGTGTTAGACTTTAGACTGGCACCATCCGACTATTTCTTGGAATCAGTGCGTATCAGTGAAAACTCATTTTTTATTCCATTCCGCCAAACTGTGCTTGATAAAAGCAGGTGGGAAATATGTGTTTAGTGTAGTGTAGTTTTCTGTAGCTTGATAGTTTGAATTTGTGTTTAAAATAAAATTGCTGCTCTCAATAGGATAAATTCAGAGGTACATTTACAGCTGGAATGAGCTGGATGAAGGACAAACAGTCAAGTGTCTGGAGAGCTAATCTGTGGATGGTTCCTATGTACTGGAGGTTCCAGTGGAATGGTGAATAAAGTAAAACATTTATTTGGATTGAGATCAGGAATACAATAGTCTGTGAACTTACCTTTGTCGCTGGCCTTGCAGTAAAGTGGAAATAATGCCTAAATTGGTTTCTTTTTGTTATCATACATTAGCAATTAGTGAATTGAGAAGGACATTTGGAAAAGTATTAGCCTAAATCCCAGAGATGTCACATGACTTATGACTTAAGTATTTCGTTTGACGTAATCAGCTCACTGCCACACGCAACAAATTTCTGCAGAAGTGGAAGCACTTTCATGTCAGACTCAGCTTTCTACATCCCTAATCTGAGCCCACATCCACTATAAATCTGGACATCCTCTTAGTGCAAGCTGTGCACATTTTGTCACAGACAGGCACGTAATTCTGAGAAACTATTATTATAGTGTTTGTTCCAGAAGATTCCACTTTTGGCCAAATACCACAGCTGTTCAGTAATTCCCCCTTTTGTCAGGCGGTGCATAAGTCTGTGCGCCCTAATGTGCAATTTTAGTTCTTGAGTACAACTGTTTAGCTTCATTCTCTCTCTTTGCACATCCTGTATATCCTGTTGTACACATTATGCATATTTTTATTAAAGTAATCAACAAAATACAATTACCAACTATGTTTGAATATACATTTCAAGATTTGTTTTGTCTGACAGGTTCTAGACTAAATTAAAATCAAAATGGCGTAAAAACAAAAATAAATCCATGTTAGAATTTTTAAAAAAAAAGAAAACAAGTTGTCTTAGTCCATCACTGACCTGTTCACATACTCTGCTTTGATCATTAGAAATGTGATAATGCCGTAATTCCTACGGGGCCCATGTGTTTGCCTGGATAATTTCACTCTCAGATGTTATTAATCAAGCATCTAGGACAGACAAGACCAGACAGAACTGTCTCAAAGGCAAAAGCTAAGTCTCTGAGGTGATGGGTTACTTTGCCATGCAATAAGTGCACTATGAATATAAATATGATCCATTTATCTTGGGCACAGACAGACAGACAGAACAGGCTCTCCAAATATAATAGATTTTCGTACTTTCGATCGTATTTAAAGGCTTTGTCTTTTAGGTTGTGCAGCAATGACACTGAAGGTGAATTTAGTGTTTTTAATTAAACAGCTGTTAAACATTTCATTGTACGTTCAGTGCATAAAGTCTTTTTGAATGGTGTACGCTGGTGCATTTCTCTACTGCTAATATTTCATTGTTGAGCTGTCAGCCACTTATTTGAGATGATTTATTTTGTAGAAAATCAAGCTGGAAAGCCATCACCAGGCTGCCATATGCCGTACAGCAACCGCTCTAATAAATCATTGCTAATTTCACAGTACTGTATCATCATGAGGGACAGAATACTCCATTCATATACAGTCCAAATAATGCCATTCACAAGAATGGCAGGAGTAGTGAGAGAAGTTGGAAATGTTTCAGTAAGGAAATCTCCTCTACAAGCCCTGCTGAGTCAAACTGTAATTTGGAAACGGAACAAACTCTTTAAAGTGTGAGCCATGTGGTTAGTTACACAATCCAATTATTCGAAAATTAGATTTTAAGACAAAAGCAAGCCCAGTGACATTTACAGCACAGATTTATCGCGGAGGAAACTTACCATTTCTAAATGTGTTGTACTTGTTTGCAAAGGCCTACCAGGTTGACATTTCCTCTTCACATCTGTCGGTGTGAAGGTGTGTTTATCTGTACACCTTTGTGTCGATTCACCCCCGAAGTACAGTGGACAAACCAGTGTGTTCTTCTCTGGCTCCACCAGGATTATTGATATTGGCTCATAATCACTTTGGAGCGTCTTCCTTTGTACTGGGGCTGCTTCTAACTAAAATGATCTGATTCTGAGGCTACTTGACTTTTCTGTGGAGCTTGTCCAGGAACCATTTGGATGCTCTGGTTGTCCTAAACCCAGTTATGGCCCGTGTGTGTGTGTTTTAAGAGCAAACAACAAGTAGAGAAAAGAGGATGAAAACACTGGCTAAGTGCATTACACAAGTGCAATCTATGCCCAACGCAATTATCAAGTGACCACAGCTCGCTAAGTCATTCTGCAACGTAAGAGCATTATTCTTCCCTTTTTGCTTTGTTTTACAGAAAATCCAAAGAAAAGGTCAAAGCCAACAATAAACTGACCCTGCTAACAAGTATTGCTGTTATTGTCCAAGAACAATTTAAACACGTGAGTGAGCCACAGTGTTACACTAGACAATAAGTTCCTCTCATTACAACGAAAGTATGACTGCATTTGATTTTGAGATAATCACTCAAACTCCATGCTGCTGCCAGCCAGAGCACTAAAAATAGGCCTCCCCATAATATCCTGTTCAAATCAGTTACAGTTACTACAGCGCCCAGCTGCTTAAGGGAAGTACTTAGGGATTTTTAACAAATGAAACTATACATTATTGATTATCCTGTACATGACTATTCAGAATTTATCTGGAAATTAAAGCTCAAAGCTACATTATGCAACCTAAATTAAACTAGCATGAGACTTAAAATCCATCCACTCTGCTCTGCCCAGCCCTGCAGCTAGTCATCATTATGAAATAAAAAAAAAAAATTGAGTGCTTCAGAACTTTATAATAAAGCGGAAATATTTAGAATTGTCTTTAATGTACTTGGTTGGTAACTGATATGTGCACCTTGTCATACGATCTAAAAGTAGCTGTTTATTACTTTATTCCTGTGAGCTTGAAAGCTTGTATTTTTTTATCCTGCAACACCACTTACTGTTGTCCATCCATCCATTCATTATCTTAACCGCTTAATCTGTTCAGGGTCATCGGGGGCTTGAGCCTATCCCAGCTGTCATCTGGTGGGAGGCAGGGTCCACCCTGGAATGGTAGCCAGTCAATCTCAGACCCGAAGCGCTGACCACTCCACCACCATGCTGTTGTGGTATTGGATACTATTATAGCACATGTTATTATGGTTGGATATAAGCACTATGCAATAAGGCACTGGAAGGAATAAAGTAAATGAAAGTCGACCTAAAGCCACATGATTTGAATCATTTTATTGTCCACAAGAGATGCAAGTCAACACTATAGGCAAAGTCTTGAAAATTTCAGATGCTTTTACAAATAAAACACAAATCAACCAAGGAATGTATTTAATACAAACTTAAAACTGAATTCCTATGATATCTGATATACCAGTGCTTTATTCATTGACTGTTATACGAAATGTGAGAATCTGTATCTTGTATTAAGGGATTAGCATTACTAAGTTTTATCAAGCTCCTAAAGAGTTCAGTTACAAACCTAATTAATACTGTAGAGAGTTAGTTGGAGCAGCATGGAACACAATTCCACGCTATCGCTAATTTCCATTATATCTATTTCCATTGGCACATAACGCAATTTCAAATTCAAGTTCAAATTCATTTTTCTCAATTATTTGTCGATCTGTAGCAAAGCTTTGAATCTAATCTGGAACATGTCAGTCTGTATTCACATCCAACAACTGACACATTTAATTTTCAGACTGAATAATAGCAAAAAGTGCAGATTTAACTCCTACCAAAGGTGGATTGATGACTGACGTTAATTGTATCCAGCTATGAAAGACGTTATAAATTTGCTATCATAGCGAAGTGTTCAGTGACTTTCTGCTGACTGTTGAGCAGAGATCCAGTATTGATGCACTGCCAAGTGTGTGAATTTGCATGTGCAGTATCTGTAGAAAGTAGCCACCCACGTTGCAGGGCTTCATCTCGAACACACGTGTACATTTGTAGTCGTCAGAGAAGATTCACTGAAAAACATTTACCCCCATCGATGTCGACTGCCATTAAATGGTGTCTGAACAAAAAAACTGGAGCGTTGCACTCACTGATTTATCAAGCTTTCATTTTAAAATGAGTTTGGTCAAGGTGCCCCTGTCCCAGATGAAGCTCTTTACTAATATATCTGTAAAAGTTTAAAATATAATCAGCCATCACAATGAGTAATGTATAATTAGAGATTTTCCTTTTGTAGCTGGCAACTGAATAGATTTTTCCAATTATCCATCATCTTAACCAGGCGTGCTGGAGACCATCCATACACAGACAGACGACAATTCACGCTTAAGGGCAACACACCAAGCTGACCATCGCCGTTGGCCTTGTCTTTGCAGTCTGTGACTTTTCGGTCGATTCGGCATGTGGAATTGGTGTTGGTTGGCGTTGGTCTGTCGGTGAGACAAGCCAGTCAGTTTGGCTGTTCAGCTTAGCGCATCGGTGCATTAGAAGAGAACACTGTATTAACAAAGCCAGTGCAATTTGTAAGGTATTGCCAGACACATCATCTATTAGAAGTAGTCGCAAACCATCTGTGGTGAGCCAGAGAGGTGTGAAAATGGCAATTGCTGCTTTGCTTATAGTTGGTACAGCGCAGAATGTGCATGCTGCACATGGGCAAACATGCAATTTTACACAAAAAACTATTATTATTCTTCCATTCTTTAAACCATGTACAAATATGCAAAATAATTTGTCTTGTCAGAGGCCCAGAGAAAGGCCCAGAGCAGTCAGAAATCAAGTAAAAAAAAAAAAACCTACATGAGTAATTTTAAATGTTCTGTACAGTAGACAATAGATTGTCTAACACTGTGGATTCCACACTCTGCTTAACAGTTTCTTAATATTTTGATATTCCTGCACTGAACCTACATTCATGATGTGGGTGGGTGTGTTGTATACACAGTGCAGCTTCAACTTATAAGTGAAGACTTCTGATTGACCTTACAGTTATTAAATCAGCTCCCACTCTTTGGGAAAACAACTGCATTGCGCTGTTAAAATCCGATTTTCTTTACAACAGTTAAAATGAGAAGGCTTTGCACAAACAGGACCCACCAACGTGGTCACTTCAGGCATCATGTCAAGTGTGGGTTTTATGGTCCTGGGCCAGAGTTCTACTCAAAAATAAGCAGTTTGTGGTCGTGCAACCTTGTCCGACCCTCTGAAAATCATATACATATTGATATTTCAATTGTCGTGCTTGACTGTATTAAATATATTGGTAAACAGTGTACAAATGCATCGATCCGCCACTGTGTGATAGTAATGTGCTGGCCGTTCGGTGCATGTCCACACTGGACGACACAGTCGCCCCTACTCCCTTACAATAATGCTGTGGCTAACAGATTAAAAAAGAAAACTAGTGGCAGAAGATTTAAGTCCACGTACATTTTTCACCGGTGCACAGCTGGACAATCGCAGTGTGAAGTGGATGTGAATGTTGAATTGTTAGTTCAGAAAGTTACAGAAATGGTGCGACACATCCTCCTCTAAGCTGACAGAGTGTACGTATGGTGTGGACATTGCTCTCTATTTAGACGTGTGTACTGTCTGCTTGTTCCTCTATGTGATTAGATTTCTGGCTTACTGGCTGCCATGTACATTTTTTTCCCCAGACCATAAATATGGCATTATTCACTGCAGCCTGGGCTAAACATGTCAGGTCTAAAATCTAATCTTATTTCCTGTTTCTGTGCAGGAGTGGAAGGCATGGAGTGCTCCCTCCCCATGGACGGCAGGCGTGTGTCCCTGACCCAGCTCTCAAAGGACAGCTTCCGTGAGTGCCAGGCCACCCTGACGCTAACAGACCTGCTCATCATCATTTTCTCTGGCATCTCCGTGTCTGTGGTGGCCATCATGACGAGCTTCTTCCTGGCTTCAACTGTTCATTGCTTCCAGCGTTGGAGTAAAGGCACCAAGGGGGATGAGGAGGAGAGTGAGGAGTGACACAAGATCTACTTTTAAGGGCTCGTGTGGTCCTGGCACTTCAAACAATGAGCGGACGCCACAGACAGTATGTGCTACATGTGACAAGTTTCATGCTGCTTCCTCCCGGGTGAAAATGCAGGACTGTTTAATGGTAGGATCTTGCCCTCGGACAGTTGCAGCTGTTTCACATGGACATCTGAAATGTGGCAACAAGCGACATTCCCAAGAAATGATTGAAATCAGTAGTGGTTCATATTTTTGGGTGTGAGAGCAGGTGGTTATGTTGTAATGGCACTGGCTCTTGGCTGAGTGATTTAGGTCCACACAAACACAGTACAGTAAGACAAACCCCTTTATCGTGAATGAGAACTAGTAAAAAACAAAAAAAAAAAAAAAAAAAAAAACAAACACAGATGTTGCTGCAATGCTGTAACGTTAGTTTTAGACAAGCAAATAACTTCAATAAAATCTAACCACATCGATGTCCAACTGTGGAGTCTTAAATCCTGTAACGTGACATCAAAGTTAGCAGGGTGCTTTAGATGCTGTTCAATGTCTGTGTAGAGCAGAATGCTTGATCTTGATACCATTGAAAGGATGTCATGCAGATCAGCGACCTCAGTGTTTAGCCGCCTAAAACACGATATGCTGGCATATCCTGACATTTACAGTGTTTTTTGGTCACCCCGCTCGCTAACATTTCTAAATGTCTCCCAAGAACCTGAGAGGGCAAATACTTGTACTGTTGTTCCTTCATTAAAATTAGACAGAGGTGTTAGAGGAATTACAAGGATTGAGATAATGCTGAGATATGAAATAGGCGATGTACCATAGGCCGGTTGACTTGGGCCTATGCATTCTTTAAACAGTATATTCATTATGTAATCAAAAATGTATGTGCAAAAGAAAACAACGTACAAACGTAAATGAGGAGGATATAGTGTAAGTTCCTCAGATTGATAACTGTGTAGAAAGAAATGCATAAAACATCTACAATATAATGGTGACAGTTAACGGCAAATGCGGTATAAAAATAGAGTATCCAGTATGTAGAACCATTGTGTCATAATAGCTCACTGTAAATCGTAAACCTGATTTTAGAAAAGCCCTAATTAAACCATATGGGTTTGTCTTCATCTGCCAAAGATTCAGTTTTAGTGACGGCGTTATTTAGAAAGGGAGAGTCCCTGAATGGAAGGCAGCACTAATGAGCCAAATCAAACTGTATAAGCAAACATTCAGTCCAACAGTTATTGTCTTCAGAGCTTTACATTTTCTTCTCCTCTATCAGTGACTGAACCAGCCTCCCTGCTTGGCTTCATACGCTCTTTAACCTTGATTTTAACAGCAAGGTCGCCTCAGAACAAAGACTTTTTTTCTTTTTTTTTTTTTACTTAAAAGACATTGATGAGCTAGAGGTTAGTATGTCGAATGGATACACCATGGATTCACAGTCAGCTCTTTGTCTTTTACTCCAGATCGGCCAATATCTCGTAATAAATCTGATAATTTGATTCCCTGGAAAATCACATATCAAAACTCTCACTGGTGTCAGCATTTGCATTTCACAAGAGAGGTAGTATAGATTATTCTAAATGAAATGAAGTAGCTGCCTGAATTTTGGGTGTTTTTATCCTCAGCATTTAATGATAAGGATTTGCAATTCATAAAGCTCAACTCTCTGTATTTTTTCGTCCCTAGCAAAGTTATGTTACATTGCTTCTCACATTCTCGTAAGGCATAAATTATTCAGTGAAACTGAGATATGAAGTGGAAGAAATGTCAGGCCTCTAAGTGCAAACAAGCAGAATGTAGAAAAAAAGAAGCCGTGAGCATAGAGTCATTGTTTCTCCGTGGCCAACGGAAATAAAAGGGAAATCCAAATGTCCCTGTAGAACAAGCCCTAACCCTAAATGTGCAGAGGTCTGAAGCACATTTTGAAGAAATGACACAAAACAAAAATGTGGCCTTACATATTTTTGTTTTCCAGTAGTTTTAGCATCAGTGAAAGCACAAAGTTTTCACAGGAAACCAATGACACTCTCTTTTAAAGGATGTGTCACATGACTTGGTGGTATTGGCATTGATATACTATGTTTTCCTTAACGTGCGCTGTCACGTGCTGCAGGTGCCACATCCTTTAAATAGTGTTAAGTAGACTTTGAACCTCACTGGATGTTAATATTCAGCCATTTTGCACCTCTCTAAACCCCCTCCCCGAAAAGCAGTTGACCAATCATACAAGCCTGTCAAGCTTAGGATCTGTCCACATGTTAAAGGGACATGCAGGGGGTGGGCTCCAAGGAAACCAATATCTCAACAATTTGGACATTGGTTTCTATTTTGTAGCCTCTGAAAAACCTAAAACATGTAAAATGGATTCCACTTTGTCTTCATCTATAAAGTAAGCTGAAAGGATTAGCACCTACTTCCAAAGGCAATGGGCACTTTATTAGATTACTTCCTAATTTTATAAGTTTACAGAATATATTGCAAAAAACACTTTTCAGCGTTACAATATTCACAGCCCTGCTCTTTATTTCTTACCCAAGTAGCCGTAAGCAAAATAACTATACATTTAATACTGTTATAATATTATATTGTTCTTTATCTTGCAATCATTTCCTCTCATAACAGTGTCGATGCAATATTAAACGTCAGTCACATATAATTTTAGCAGGAATATGTTGCGAAACCCCTCCCGTGATCTAGACTGTGATCTAGATGCAGTGCAGAGAAAGCTGCTTATAAACATTTCTGAGTGAGGGGTGCCCTTCTAGAGACTCTGATCTGCTTGATTTGTAGGTTTTGGAGCATTCTCGTTTTTGAGGCAGAGCGTTTTGGAGTGTAAGCAGAGCAGGGAGAGTGAGGACTGGGTGAAGCCCTTAAGCCCTCAGGTGACGTGGGTTGATTTGGATTCTAGCATCAGCTTAAGTTGCACATTGTAGCTTGAAGTGTATTATTTGAAAACGTGAAATGTGTTTTTTTTTTGTTTTGTTTTTTTGTAGTTCAGCCCATCAAGTTCATATTTAAATAATTCTCATTTTACAACATGTACACTAGAAACAAAGTTGGCTGGAGATGGATTTGCATTACTACCAGCCACAATTGATGCAGCCTTCTAGTGGGAGTCTTTGTTTCAGGCATTAAACTCCAGAGCATGGCTATAATGGTTTTTTTTATTGAGAATATTATTGTGAGTGGTAACTCTGCCACTGTAAAGTGAAGCTGTGCAGTGTGAGAATGGAAAGCTTGGCAGGCATAGCAACAAACACTAAGGGAGGCAGAGCTTAGTGAAGAGTGAATTCTAATGTTAGATTAAGTACAGTCCTAGAGGGAAATACCACTGAATTTCATATTTAAGCTCGGCCATTCCTGCTTGTAATGGCAGTTTGGGAAAAAAAAAAAAAAACAGTACACACATCACGCAGCAAGGCTCGTAGAAATGACAGCTTGTCAGTAATAGTGACCTACATGTACACCTGTTATCGCTCATGGCCGGAGTGAAGCTGCAGAGAATGAGTGCATGGACTTTCCCAGGGAAATGTATCAGACTATTTAGGATGGTTCCGATTAAAAGCTAATTCTCATCTTCAAGTAAATAAAATCAACAAACTAAAAAGACGGCTCGATGACACAGTATTGAGTTAAATACTCTGCATTTCTCAACCTTTCATTGGTGAGAAACTGCTAAGAACTGCTTCCTTAGCTGATACCTGAAGTTGCAGGTATCAGCTAAGAAGTTGATACTTGAAGTTGCAACTTGAGTCAAGCATCAGAAAGAGAGTTTTTTATACATATCATTATCATTTCCAACTACTGTGTAGTTACTGTATATTAATTATTATCTTAGCTGTTAGCTTGAAGCATATGTTCGCATGACAGTTTCCTTTCTCTTGCTCTCTTCTTCTTCTCTCTTTGTTACTCTGTTTAAGTAACGCATATCAGCACATTAGAGCATGCACTGCTGAGTTACTTCAGATTCATGTCTATTTTTCTATTAAACCTTCCAGAATGAAGCATTTATTTACTTTTGCACGTCCACAGAGTCATTTTCGGGCAGTGCACACCCCCCTCCCCCGGGAAAGCAAAAACACTGGTGGCTCCTTTCCAATAGTTTGTCTTGACATTGCTTCAAATACCAAAATCCGTGTTATGTTTTGTCAGATAAATGTCAGAATGGCTCAAATCTAAATCAAGCGACAGAGGTGAGTGGGACTTGTTGCTGCAACTCAATGCATTTCCAAATGTCAAACAGACAATGTCCAATGTGTAGCTGTATATTGATGTTTAGTAAAAAAATAAAAACTTTTTTTTCTGTCTTTTGGTCTGCATACAAGACTTTGTATATCAGAGTGTAAATACAAATAAAGAAACAGGGATATCACGTGCAGCTTTTAGTAAAGGTATAAGCAGGAATTTACATCACACTACGGCGCAGCAGCTTTCGACTATTGTCCAATGGGTCGTGCACCCAGAACATCTCACATCCAATCGTCATCCGAGTCAGAAATAATTTAATAACCCTGCTGTTTACGCTGTCATTTTACACCTGCTCTGCCTGATGTCAGTGCTTTCAGCTTCACACACCAGCTTGATGTCTATCAGAACCAGTTTGAGCCGATTTGCTATTTCAGCGATCACCTGCAGGTGGCGTTTCTCCTATTCCCAGCAAAAGCGGCGTTTCTCAAATTCAAGAAAAGAAAAAAAAGTAATCCAGTACCACTCATGGAACTGTCACAGCCAGAGTTTCAAGAAGTCAGGATTCACTAAAGAAGACAACACGCCAATTCCAGCCAAGGGACCTTCAACTGCGCGTATGCATTTGATCTATTTACTGCCCCTCATCGACACGTGCAGTTTTATGCATTTTCATATTTTCTGCCTCATAGCACAAATTGCTTCGTGCCCCATTTGCAGTGCTAACATCATTTCTTTCTGTTTAATTTATGCATCAAATAAAGGTGCATTCACTTTGGAAATTATACTATCCTGCTTTAATGCAAATTAAACTTTGTTTACTTTGGGGGAATTTTGCTCCCAGCTGCTACTTTTAGGGCTTCATCTATATTCATCCTAATCTCTATTAAATGTTTATTTTAATTTTTTTTATCAATAGTAATTATGTGCTTCCTAATTGAAATAAAGCGACACCTGCCACCCACCTCTTCTCGTCATCACACTAACGCTCTTCCTCTCCACCCCTTGCCTATTATTTTACCGGGTCCTGTGCGCCAGAACATCCCTCATCCAATCATCATTCTTGCTAGAGAATATTCACATTTGTTGTTTGTTCATGGTGTCACTGCTGTCTATGCCCCATCCCAGCTTCACTCCTCCATCACCAGTTTCCAGGCCCCGAAAAGGCTCCAGGGAGATTTTGCTCCTGGCTGCTGTTTTTAGGCTTTTATCCCATTTCATATTAACTGATTGGGTCAATGCCAAAATCTCTAAAAATTCAATTCAATTTGTGTATTAATGGTATTTGTGTATTCTCTGATTGAATTATTTCAAACCTTGTGAACCTGCTCTTTGTTATTATTTTCTTTTTAATCTAGCACTGCCTTGCATGCAGAGAATGTTTCGACAGTGGCAACATGTGACTCTCAGCAAAGCGATAGCTACTGCTAAGTGTTAATAATAACTGTGAATCTTTTCCTCTCATTTCCCACAGTTGGCAGATTTTGTCGTGTCACAGCAGCAAATGAGTGAGGCTCATCTGTAAACACTGCACAGTGTGTTATTTCACACGGCAGTGCAATCACACTGCTGGTATGCAAATGCCTGCACTATTTTTGGAAAAGGTGTTAGAGAATTTAGACTTCGGGAATAAAAACAAATCAAATACCATTTGCTTGCATAACAAGTATCCAGCCTGCTAGTGGACGATCTCTTTCATTCAAAGCCGTGAGAATTTGGACAATCTGTGCACTGAATGATGAAATGATAACCAAGGAGCATACAAATTAATTGCAGATACAATTCAATTCATTCTCAGCAAGAGACTGTTTGTCTCCACTTTTACTTTTTTTATTTTATTTTGTGCAGTTTTTAAGTGTGTATCTTCCGCCGTGTATTTGCATGGAGGAATTACTTCGATGGTTGACAGAGGTTTTGTTTTGTTTTTTCATCCCTCATGCTGATGATTCATTTCTCTGCATGTATCTTTATATACAGCACAATTGGAAAAAAAAACAAATAAGACCTGGTCTACCATGATAGCGTGATTTTCCGAAGAAATATGAAGTCAAAGAATCACAGGATTAGGAACTCTCATCCTCAGGCAACGTAATGTTGGCTCGAATTACAGCAGAGGCATGGTTCACACCAGAGAGCACTGACCAAAGAACCATTTACGGTGATGTCTGCGACTGCAAATGGGAAGGACAACATGCGCGGTGAGCAGTGTGTTATAAAGACTTTTTCATACTATGTTTGTGCACAACTGCAAAGTGGCCTGTGACGGTGGTGGTCGTGATGAGGATTCTCCTGCAACCATTTACCTCATTTGGTTGTCATGGATACGCAGCCAGAGGCCTGAGCTCTTGGACGCCGAGGCGGGAACATGGAGAGGGAGAGATGCTGGGAAGCATGGCCTTTAGTGTGGCTGCCTTGCCGCTCTTTCTATGCACACATCAACTAACTGGACCTGGCATTTGATAAAATAAAAGAAAAAAACAAACAATTTTCACAGCAGTGTCACCATGTGAACCAGTAAAATAGGTGAATTGTGTTTTGGAAAAGGATTATTTATTTATTTGTTTGTTCACCAAGTGTCTCTCATTACTGTCTGATCCTGTCCTACAAAGACAGGAAGCAAGCAGGACAGAGAGGAAAGTAAGCTAACCCTTAGAGAGGAAGCTTTGAATGAATAATGGCCTGGTGGCTTATAGTGGGATTATGGTTTTGATGGGGGGGCCGGGGGGGAGGCCCTGGCCAGCAGAGGGGTCATGTTACAAAGTTCAAATGGAGCTACACCTGATGCAACTCAGACAAACACAAGTGTCAACGAAGGTCCGAGAAAGGAACTTAGTGGGAATATGTTGAGACATTTTTCAAAAACACTGACCTGTGACTCCTCCCTGGCTTTCACAGCATTAGCAATTGTTTGTTGGCTAATTTTAAAGGTGGCACTCCAGACACTTAATATTGCACCATTTGGGGGACTCAGATGAGGCAGATAAAAAAAAAAAAAAAGACTGGATATTTATTATTGATGAGTGACTTGAGCACTCCCTGGTGGTAGTATGATATTAGTAAGTAAGTAACATTTTGCTGCCATTGTGTGATCCTTTCCTTCATATGCCACTGAGAAACAAAAATGTGCATTTTTCACTGCCTTCAGGGTCACGATTTTTGGCAGAAGCATCGAAATATCATTCAAAGCAGAGAGGGTGAAAGTTGAATCGGGGACAACGTAGCTGAGGGCGGCCATGAGCGTCAATGCATGCTGCTGGCAAACTGCTCATCCAATGTGTCCAAACACAGGCTGGCAGCCTGGCGGAGTCAATTACCGTCAAATTCTTTATATACAGGAAAACTCATATACATTTGAAGATGGATGTTGAAACAGGCATAATGAAATAAAATACGTCTGGTTCATCAACAGCAGAGTTCCTTCATGCTCTATGTTCAGGTCAGGCTTGAGTTATTGTGTGTCAGGACTTCCTGTCTGATTATTTATTTATAATGATTTATGTGGAATAAAAGGCATCGGTTTCCAGTTACGGCCCTGTAGTCAGCAGAGATAGATGTTAGACGCCACAATCGATACAGAAATTGATGTCAGCTGAGCTCTATAAAACATACCTAGATGCTGTAGTGTACGTGGCTAAACTATTGCTGCGTACGTTGAGAGGGAAATGACTTTAGGCAAACTCAGAGAACCACATCACCCATCACTGATGTTTGTCCATATTTAGAAACTAATCAAGCATTAATCAAGCAATGTTTAAAGCCTCATAAGGGCTCCGTAAGAAGCTCTGGATTTCTGCTTAAGTGGCTAAATAACAACAGAAAACAAAATAAACAGAGCTCCCGGTGGAGAGACGTGGTGTGATGAGCTGGACAAATTAATCCAGCACAGCCAAACACCTAGAAGATTAATGAGGGAAGTGCAAGTGGCAGAAGAGGATGGTTGGGAGCATTGCTCATGCTGACTCGCTCGAGGCCTAATGGGGTCAATTCAATGTGAGGTCACAACATTCATCAAGTCTGCTAAGACGTTGATAACAGATCCGGACGTGACCCACAGTTAAATCACGGCATCGGGGAGAAGTGGAGGAAGCCGTGAAATTTACCAGTCCTTCACAAACATCTGGATGCATCGGCGCCCACTCATCTGTCGTGTGTGTTACAGTAATTACTGTGCGCTGAAAACCAGAGGCTTGCACTTAGAGTCACACTGTGTAATTCTGGTATCAGCTGTGGACTCTTTCACTACAAAAAAGCTGCGTCAAAAAGATAAACCAGGAGACAGTAATATGTAACTTGTCTCAACTTACACGCTTTTAGACAAATTATAACTCGCACTGGCTGCTCTTTTTGTTCCTGTGTTAACAACTGATGAAACAAGCGCCGACTGAACAATGCTGTACATGAAAGTGTGATTGACTGGAGCAGCTGCAGAGAGCAAACGAGTGAAAAATGTAAGAAACTATATATGAATCAAAGAGAGAGCACCTTATTTTAGTGATATTCTATAAATAAATATAGGCTTTCATGTGGCCTACTTAGAGTTTGAAGATGAATTGAGTTGAGGCAGCAACAAAGTGCTGGAAAGTAAATGGAACAAAAACCTATTGGAGACAGGCCCCTTTGTTCTGTTCGCTGCTTCAGTCAGTGGAACATCCTCACTGTTTACACTTTGCTTTGCTTTCACAAAATCATAAATGTCAAGGCAAAGTCTTAAATCATATACACAGTCTATATATATGTATATAAAACATTTCCATAGTTCGATGACAGGTCTGTCCACTGTGTTAAATCACTCATGGGATGAATTGTTCCTGATGGATAAAATAATAAAGTCTGTCCTCATCCTTCAAACTTTCCTGCTGGACTGGAAGCCTCATGCAGAACATGACTAAAGGTTGGAGAAAAGAAAAACAGGTAGATGTAGTCACCTGGAAAAGGTCAACCTTGTTTGTTCTCCTTCGCTACGTCCTTGTGTCTAAAACACTGCAGGCAGACGGAGGTGGGGTGATGCAGGGGTGGGGGTGGGAGACAAGACGATAACTCCGAGGAATCCATTAGGATGTCCAAATGTTTCTTTAATGTGACTAAGCTCTGGTGATAAAAAGGGGGTGATGATGCAGATGAGTGCCTTCATCAATATCTGGCTCAACAGCATCATATATTCTTGACTTTGTTCAATCAATTGGCAGCATATACATCAACCAAATAAATCACTCGAGTCCAACAGTCCCAGCTAGATTAACTGGCTGCACATTCATCCAGCAGGGGAAATGAAAACATGTTGAATTGAGATACATGGATAATTATACACTTACTTGTCAAAAGTTAATTACAATCAGCTCACAAGAGCCTCTCATCCATCAAAGCAACTGACAAGAGAGCCTCTTCCTCACGTTCTCACAACCATGAAATAATGGCCGGCCATTCACAGTTCCTGGTATTGCTCTGTGGGTGGAGCCAGTTTAGGTTATAAAGTGGCACACGGGTTGTGGGTCTGACGTGGACATCACAGTAGGAGATGGTGAAAAGGTCCAGAACAACTGGCTCAGCACAATCAGTGATGAAAAGCAGCAAAGTACAAGTACTTTGTTACTGTACTTAAGTACATTTGTCACATATTTGTACTTTAATCAAGTAGATTTAATTATGGCTACTTTGACTTTCACTCAAAACCATCTCCTTTTCCATTTATAGAGGTAATTTTTAAATGCGTTGATTTCCGATAATCTAATGATGGTATTACTTCATCAAAATAATAATCAGCCATTTTGGAAAGAAGATTATGTTTCTGTCTTTTAATTCTGTTTGTGTAACTTTCATCAATCTTGACTTCAGAAATTACACACATGCTTAAGATTGTTACAATTCACTGAAGTGTTTCACTTATTAAAAGTGGCACAATGCTGGGCTGTAGATTGGTTTAACCTTCACCACATGCCTGATTACGACACTGATATATTAAGTCCATAAAGCCTGATGGGCTGTTAAATCCTCGCTGCACTCGGTGTCTGTGACAGACACGGTATACAGAGAGGATAAACAGGAGGAGTACGAGGAGGGGGCAGGCAAGGGATCCAGATGTGGAGGTCTGCCCATCTCCAAGAGGGCTGGAGCAGAGCAGATGGTACTGTCAGCTATCACAGGCAGGGCTGAGATTAGTTGATGTAGAGAGGGGCCATAGGACTGATGAGGGGCACAGAGGGAAGACCACATCTGTTTGGATTATCCAAGCAGGGAGGAAGCCAGGAGGACCGCAGGGGAGACCACACATCTCCCACAGAAGGCAGACAAGAATAACAAAGCATATAATCATTTACACACAAATGAGCTGCAATTAAGAGAATTTAGTTTCGTGAGCTGGCCTGTTTTCATCATCTTGCACAACAGCCACTGTTGAACCCTTCAGATGCAGACAAAGCCAGACACAGCAAAAACTCCTGCTGACTCATGTGCCTAAAATCTACATGCCGTGTCAAATGTTAACTTCCAGGTTCGCGCCCTTTTCCTTTCTACACTTTATTTAAAGGGATGATTTCAGCTTGGAGCAATTGTTCAGCTAATTGTGACCAGTTAATATGAGGCGGTGCATGCTCGCTCAGCGATCACTGCCAGTTATCCTAAAGCAGGGAGGACAGGATGTCCTCCAGGAGGAGACAGGTTGTCACTATGCACAAAGGCTTCTGTTTATGACTGCTAATGAGAGTGGAATTGACGTTATGAACAAGTTCTGCTGTTGTAATCATAAAATATATGAAGCACTTCACTGTCAGCGAGACTGGAAACCAAAAGGATGATTGATGTTGTGCTGTGAGTACATGTAAATTATTACAGCGTAAATTTAAATATAGTCCTTTTAGTATGAAGCATATGGAAATCCCAAATAAATACTTCATGAACTGGTTATTTCCAACTCTCTAAGCACTGTCATCCTGCCCCTAAGTCTCTTCAACCATGATTCTCAGCTTGTTCCCCCACCATTTCATTATCCACCACCCTGATGATGATAGTACATGCTTATTCCATCATTTATTCATGTGTTGTGTGCTATGCATGCACAAGTGTACAGTGTAGCCCCGGCCTTTGTCTCTGCTTGCCTTTAAATCCCAACTAATCTCTACTAATTAGAGAATAAATCTGAATGCCATATCCCCTGTGAGCACAGGGGCATTATTAGCAAACAATGACAGTTGGGGTTTCATACCACACAACACGTGAATATCCAGTAGTACTGGATATTCTGCTTTGCACAAAGCTGCAAAGTGAAAATGAGTGTTGACACCACAGAGTGGCTGCGGTGGGAAGACGTTAATCTGAGATGCTTTTTGTGTAACATTAAAATGTGGCATAAATAATGAACCAATGTTCAACAAACATTAGTCACCTGAGAGGATCCGCTAATGATTTCATCTCGCAGAGAACCTGATATGCATGCTGGGACAGAGAATCCTGCTGGTGTGATGCTGCGTAATTGCTCAGTTACTTAGATTCACTTAACTGATGAAATGCATATACTTGACCTTGACGAACAAAACAAATCAAACAATGGAGCTCAGTGAAACTGAGCCACAGTAACTGCTCTGTCTGAGAGCTGGAGCCAGAGATTTGTGGGAGCTCGATTTCTGTGGCGCTCGATCAAGAGGGACAACTTTTTGTCAAAAGTTGTTAAATCTAAAGTCCACAGCCACTGACTCAGCTGAAGCGGTTGTCAAAACATATCATAATTATGAACGGACAAACTGCGAAAAGCAAAGGCAGTTTGTGCAGCTGTGGTTGGTTTTCATGTATTTCCAATTGCCTAAACGGTTCAAAATAACAACTTTCACCAAATACATACACACATACTACTTATCAAACACACGTCAGCAATTGCACAAACTGCACATACTTTAAAAGGTGGTGATAAAACCAGTGTTCAGAGGTGAGTCGTCCCAGTCAAAGACAGGAGGACGTGCTGAAAATCGGGCAGCCTCTTCTCAGACAGTAGACTGCACAGCGTCTGATTGGACACTTGCTCAGGCTGCAGGTTAATTATTACATGTCCAATTACAGGTGACAATCTTGTGATTGAGTCGACTCACCGCTGCAAACTTTAAAGGGGGCATGTTGGATCCCCCAGCTAGAGAAAAACAGTAAAACTTGTTTTGTAACTCATCATGGCAATGGCACTGATTACTTCAGTTAATCACAAGTTCCAACATAATCTTTATATATGTATTTATTACGCTTGAGAGTGCATAACCTTACAGTTGCAATCAATGTTCTTGTTGTTGTGTCTATAAAATGATGAACAAAGGTACATTTAATTGTCGTGGTAGATGTTTTACATTAACAGCTAAACTGGTTGAGCCGGCTTTACATAACACAGTCTGCAAATATGATACCACAGTACACAATGCATAATGAATAACATTCTCATATGACATAACTATTGTATATAAGTCACTATTGAATCGAGCAGACAATTAAAGAGCTGTATTTTATTGCGCAGCACCTTCCCTGTTGGAAATTACTGGGAGGTATTTTAGCGGTGAGAAGTTGTGCTGTACTTTATGCTGTATTGTGCATTCATATGTTATTGTAATACATTTCAACAGTTCTCAGAAATATATCAGCACATAATTCTACACAATGCACATATTAGTTATTTAGTATAATGAACAGAAATAATTATAAGGTGTGTAACAGTCAATTCATAATTTATTCAGTACTTTAACATGTAGATGTTCGATTATCAATATAATATCTTACATAAGTAAATAGTATCACTAGACTGCATCACTATTGTCTGTGGGCCTTTGATACTGAAATTCACTAATTTGTAATGTTACATTAGTTGAGCAGAGCTGATTTCCATGTGTCAACAACACAGTCATGAGAAAATTATATAATTTTCTGTAATTGTTATCTTCCATTTGAAAAACTCATTAAAATGAGTTATGATTGCCACTCTGATATCACTTAATGCTCATGGTAATCAAGTGTTTTAATTAATGTGCCTCCGAGATGATTAATAGTCAGTTAATTGATTACTGCCATCTAGTGGTACCTGGCGTCACTGCATCGTGCCTGCCCAATACAATGGTGTTACACACTGTAAATCTATATCAGAACAAAGTAAATTTAAGATGGAAAATATGTTTTTACAAAGTAAAGCTATAAAAATAAGGCGACCTAATCCATTGGGTATTTAAAAGAAAATATTTATTTATATGTTTGTACCATTGTAAGTATTTAATTTAGATTTAATTTTGTTGAAATATTGTTCATTAAACATTTAAGTTTTTGTTAATCGGTGGGAAATTAAAATAAAGCAAAAATAAAACACATTCAAATAAAAAAAATCTAACAATAAAATCACACATTTTTAAAATTGTGATTCGTTGTGTCTATGAAAACATTTTGTTTAACTACAGTCGGAAGACTTTATGTAAGTTAGAGGTCAGTGTAATTCAAGCGGGTGAAGGTAGAGGGCAGTGTTGTGCCAGAGACTGGGGACTTGTGTAAGAGAAGATGGGGCGCTTTAAAAGCTGCTGTAAATCTTCCTGATCACCACCAGAGGTCACAAATTGCCAAAAGCTCAATAAAGGTTCAAAGCTTAAAACACTACCAATACATCTGCTAATTCCAAAGAAGTATTCACCAAAATAAGAGCCTAAGAACTCAAATGTTCTCTTGCCCACATCCTCTGATTTAAGCAGCAGTTTTTTTTCCCCTCCCCTTCTTGTCTGATTCTCCCATCAGAACATCAAAAAAGTCAGGGAGTTATCCGCCAGAAAAGACCGTAATCCTTCTCTTTCCTTTTCTTTCTTCAATGTGCCCTTTAACTTTGCTGAGATCCAACTGAGATTAGAGTATTATCCCTTTCCATCAACTCCCTTCAGATCTGTGATCTACCCTTCCTCATGTCAGGACAACCTTGGGATAAGCAGGTTTGAAAAGAATTACTTTACTCGTTTAATTTTTCAGTGACAAATTGCTTTTTGCTCTTTATTTGTAGATGTTACATAATTCACAAGAGGATTTTGACTTGTGGATTTGAATTGATTTATACAGAGTTTAGGTTTTTATGTGCACATTTCTATTACTTACTTTTTTTTTTTTTACCTTACTCTCTTGACAGTGTCTCAGAGTGGAGCTTTTGTGCTTTCGTGATGTTGTCCATAGAGTGCTATGAAATAAAAAGAATTCGTATCTCAAGCATACATTTTTAATCTAACAACTTGGAACTAAAGCTCCTAAATTATGTCCTCACATGAGCAGTTCTGTAAATATTCATTTTTATGAGCAAACCTGTTGTTAAAGTAAGAACCCAGAGGTATGAGACTCTGGGCTCCTTCATAAAGAATAAATTGGAAAGCAGATAATAAAAAAATCTGTGAAAGCATGCAACCACAGTAAAAGGGTTTTAAGACAACCTATAAAGACACATTTTCCTGCTCAGTGGTGCAAACAATTGTTGAATAAAAATTCATTTTGATATAAAAGCTCAAATATGCTGCGAGTCCATAAAAAAACCTATGTCCTGCTATTGTTAGCGAAGCTGTGCCACAATTTACATCTCTGTGACAACTCAATCACGAGCCCACTTTGGGTCCTTTGGTGTGTGTCTCTGAATGCGTGTCAGTTCTTTACAAATGTGTTTGGCACAATACAAATCCATCAGAAGCTGCAAAGCATCGAGTGATGTTAGCATTTACATCATAGCACACACACACAAAAAAATGAAATCCCCAACATAAGATCAACAACGGGAGCGGATCCCATGAAAACCACACTGCATCCTCCGTGTCACACACACACGTGTGACAGTATAACTGCACCACATGGGGGTGCAAAGGCATCATTTTTACATAGAAAGAGAACAGAGTGTGTGATACGTGAAGTGCTCTGAGTGCAGCATGGTGCTTTTTGTTTCCTTCTCCCTTATCTGATCCTAACTGTCACAGGCTGATGTGCATATAAATGAATCTCACGAGACACCAAGCGAAAGATGCAAACATAGTTTCTAGTTCACACACGAGCTTCTCCATATTTTCACCGGGGAAAACACAAAAAACAAATGAGTCTCCCCTGGTAAAATTCCTTGCCTTAGCATTTAGAAATCCAATTTTCCTCCTCTCTGCTATCATAAATGGTGGACAGCTACTGAGTGTGATGGACTTTATTATGTAAAATTCATGGGGGAAGGCTTGCCAATGCCTCTGGAGCTCTGTCTGTCTTTAAGCCCTTATAGTACCAGTGCTGATGTCTGGTTCTCTGCCAGCTGCTGTGCACTGAGCTCACAGAGGCTCAGGCGGACCGGGAAAGTCCACTGCTTTAAATGCCTGAGCAGGAGTGAAGGGTTCAGCAGCAAAGGAAGGCTGCGGAGGAATTCACGTTAGTGACGCTGACTCAGGTGTGATGGTTCTGTGAGTCGCTTTGTGTTATGGACAACAGAGAGGTAACACATCCTGGATTTTGATGCTCTGTCCCATGTGACTCTGGGGCTGAAATAAAGGGCTGTAGATTCACACCACTGGTTGTAAAGTACAGGCAGTGATGAGGTACCTTCAGAAATCTTGTCATGTACAAATAGTCATTTTTCTTTAAATTTAACTGTAGAGTTGTCACGTTCTCAACATTACAAGTAAAAGAAAAGCAACCACATTTTTGATCCACTGACCAGTGGATTACATATTTTAGAAGACCTGCTTGTAGCAACAAACCACAACTTGACAGTTATCTCCAGCTACAGTTTAGCATCTCTGAGCTCATTGCGAGCTTTTCGATCCACATCACCCTTGACTCCAGCAGCAGTAGACACTTGTTTTCAGCCAAAACGCTCTGATAAATTCTATCTTCTTTGTGGTAGATAAATTTAGCAGCTACACCAAGTTACTATCACAGAGCATTTTCCCACATATTTTCTTTAGGAGCTGGTGGAGACAAACAGTGGGATATTGGACTGACGAAATGTGGCCTGCAGCTTTAGGTAGCGGTACAGAATGTACATTAAAATCAAAGGTTGCTGAAATAAATTATGTTTTTCAGTGACTGTATTAAAAAAGTGTCCCCGGGCAATGCTACCAGTAATATGAAATAATATGAATTAAAACTAAATAACAGCACAAATGTTCTCCCCCTTTAAGTCAGTATTTAGTCCATTGCAGCACTCAGCCTGGGTGAATAGGTCTCCATGAGCTTTACATCGAGACACTGCATTGTTTTCCCATTCTTCATTGTAAAACAGCTCAAGCTTCGTCAGGTTGCATGAGGATCATTAGTGAACAGCTCTTTTCATGTCAACCCACAAATTTCTCAGTTGGCCTGAGGTCTGGTCTCTGACTTGGCCACTCCAGGACATTAAGCTTGTGGCCTTTAAACCATTTCTTTGTAGCTTTGGTTGTATGCTTGAGGTCATTGTCTTGCTGGAAAATCTTCTCTCAAGTTGTATGTTCTCTTGCAGACTTCATCTGGTTTTGTTATCCGCACTTGTTTTACCATTGACCTTACCAAACCTTCCAGGGTCTTCTGCACATCTCCACAGCATGATGCTGCCACCACCATGCTGCACAGTGGGTCGATGTTTTTTTAATTAAGCGCAGTGTTTGCTTTCTGCCTATCTGTCTATACTGATGATCAAAAAGCCTAATTTTGGTCTCATCAGATCAAATCACCTTCTTCCAGTTGACCTAATGGTGAAGAACCTGGGCAACAGTTGTTGTACATACAGTCTCACCCATCTGAGGCACTGAAAGTTAAAATCACCCTTTAAGCAATCATAGGTGTCTGGCCAGATTCACTCAGTGTGAGGAAAAATTACTTGTATCATGTTCCTTTGATTCCTTTATAATGACTATTAGCGATTATTCAATGGTTTTCCATGTCACTGAATTGATTCCCCAAGTCAAAAACCCTTTTCATGGAGCTGGTTGAAGCATCTTTATTCGGTGCCTAACTGTAACCCTAACTTGTATCTGCTGTTTTTGTACATAACTCTAACCAAACCGCTGTTTGCAGAGTTTGGCTGTGTTTTCACTTTGACAAAAACATTGTCTGTTTGTGTTGGCCAGTGCTAAAAAAGTATTTGTTGTAAAGTTGTTTAAATTAAAGTGAAAACTTTCAGGGGGCTGGATACTTTTAGTAGTCACTGTATTTATGTATCAGATGTAGAAGTGTTGTAGAAGTGGATCAGTAGATGTCTAAAGTGGCATTAAAGAAAATTATTCAATTAAAGTACATCTACAAACAGTATATTGGATATTTTGTCCGACTTTGTCTCTTACTGTCTCACAGAGACACAAACACCTACATGATAAAGGAACAATAAATTCCATGTCCCCACACTTTGGGGCAGCAGGTGTAAAGAGCAGGAAGCATCTGAAGCCATAAACTTGAAAGGCCTTTCCTCTTTGTTAAAGGAGTAAGAAGAGTTAACTAGGTGAGCGGGGGCTGTTGGGGGGGTGGCTGATGGTGTTGGAAGGGGAGTACGGGAAGCAGGAAGGGTTGGGGTGGGGGCTACGGGTGATACTTCTCTGGAAAATGTATTGGTCTAGTTGGAAAAACAGGTCCAAAAAAAAAAAGAGCAGGAAAGTTTAGGGGTGAGGGGAACCGGAGCTGTGGCCTGTGGATGAACCCATCGGGGACTTTGCTTGGTGGGGTCATTCCAAGTTCAGGTCTTTCCCTCGCTGACTCTGCGAGAGCGGAGGAGCTGTCCATGGCTGAAGGGGCCTGCTCTTCACGGCCTCCAGCCCCTGCTGGGAGCCCCCAGGGGCCCTGTAACACAAACCCATTTCCAGCAGGAGTTCTGTGGTGTGTGTGGAGAACGGGGGCATGGCCTGGGTAAACGGAGGTCATTCTGGGGGGTGGAGGGGGTGAGCAGAGCCACCTCCACCAATAAATATTCCCCTGACAGTCAAATGAAGGTTTGTTTTTAGAGCTCTCATCCCTGTGTGCCTTTGGAAAAGTTCATGTGGCTATTCTCTCTGGACACAGAAATAGCTCTGCAATGTGAAAACTAAACTGCAGTCACACAGAGAAAACACTCTGTCAGGGAAAGTGAAATCAAGTAGTAGAAGGGAAAATAAAGGCAGTTTACTTTTCTCCTTCCATTAATGTACCATAAATATCATTTATTGCTCGTTCAGCTCTTTTTGCCTTCTTCATGAGTGAACTTTAAACAACACAGCTACCAGGTGGATGTTCCAACCCCGCAGATGGAGCAGAAGTGCGTGGAGACTTTTGAAAAAGACAAATGAGAGACAATCTATCATTCCACACTCACAGACCAAACAGAGAGTCAGGGGTGGCCAACTAATCAGGCAGTTTGCACAGGCAGCACAGCATGGGTCCTTTGAGTGGATAAGTGGTCCCTCCCATAATGTCAAGAGTAAAGCCTGTACCCGGGGTTAGCGAGAGGTTGGCAGGGAGTTAATGAGATGACTGGTGGGGTGATCAGCAATGAGAGGTTTAAAGACCTGTGACACAGCACAAGACACAAATTGATAGAGATGGAATACTTTCTAGATTTATGAAGTGTTTGTTTATTGTCTATCCCGTCAGGTGGCCACGAGGACACGCAAGCCAGACAGCAGCCTGACTCAAGTAGCCTGTTCCGACTCGGTACGCCGGCAGTCTATTTTAAAGCCATTTTTAATGATGCACTACCCCCACTTTTTATCTTTGTTACTGTTGAGCTGCCACTTCAAACAACGAAGTCATAGGTCAGTGCGCGGACAAATACTGAAATGCACACTGAATCATCGTATTTCCAGGGCTACATGGCCACAATCACGGAGGGCTATGTTGAAATTGCCCATGACTCATTGACTAAGGAAAAAACACTGTAATGTTATCCAGAGCAGGACGTCTCTTCTCTGCTTGGAGATGAATAACAACCACTGCTAGTCACTCCCGGTCATTAATGAAATCATCTTTACTTGCTTTTGTGTAAAGAAGAGTTAATGGAACAACCTCTTATTTACAGTTCTACATTAGCCATTGCTCACCTTTCACTACCATGTCTAATCTTTGGCTGCACATGCACAAGAGTATTTGCAGATCTGCTGATTAATAATGCATCATGCCGGAATTTTTTTTTTTTTTTTCAAATAGAAATGGCTCAGGGAACGTTTCATTGCAGTTCTGGTTCATGGGGAATCTTGCCACATTATGCTTGGCCATCTGCCCCACGTAGGAATGGAAAATTATTTGGCGCAACTGCAGCCACTATGTGGTTTGATCAACCACATGGGGAAACTGGATTCAATAGAAGACAGTGACAGTCAAACGTCTTGTGACTGCACAGTAAAGCTCCAATATGCAACTTAAGCTCTTAGAATAAAGCCAAGTCAACACTTTCCTACACTCCCCCATGCTGTGCACTGCCTCTCAAAAATAGCAATGATGAAAACTCAAATTACAAACAGTAAGAAGCCGCAAAAGACACAGTTGAAATTCTCTGGTTGGTTGGAAGGTCGAGCCTCAAATATTACAAATACAATAATTATCAAAGGTTAGTACAACTGTCTTTGAAATGGCAAAAGAGAGTAAAACCTTTTTTTAATCAACATAATTAACTTAATTTTTTTAAATTATCAACTTTTATTATTTAACCTTTTTCATACACGCACTTGACCATTTTTGTTACTTTTGATGGTGAAAAAACTATTGTATTAGCTGAATGTGCAACATTATTATGTGAGGTTTGGGGTTTTCGTGCCCTTACACTTGTAAGCACATGTAGTGGAGTGCAGACCAAACCCCAAGCCTATAACAATATCCATTTGTAATTTCAAAAAAAGGAGGCAATTAACTTTTGCATATGACTGTATCTCTGTAAGCTGTCAGTGCTGTTCAGTGAGTCCTAATGGAGGTAAGTGTTAGAGTATAAGAGTACATTTCTACTTACAAGAGAAATTTGAAGAGAGTTGAAAAAAGTCACAGACTGTAGCTTTAATGGTAGTTGGCTAAGGTGGAGCTCATTCTTACAGCTTTATGTACTGTTCCGTTTGCTTGTTTATTCTGTCAAATTGATTCTGATTTAAAAACAGCATTTACCACGGAAATGTAGTAGAGTAGCATAAAATGGTGAAATGCAAGTACCTCAAAACTGTGCTGAAGTACAGTACTTGGACAAGGGCCACAAAAAAACAGGAAAAGGCACATCATATTTTTTTCTATTTAGCAGTGTTTGATTTCCTTTAGATTCTCAGGAGCACATCTGAATTCATCTTGTTGTTCTGAAAACTGCCACGTCCGTGTCAGGGAACATTTTGTTATCCGCAAGCCTGATAAGGATGTTACAGTCTGTTATTTAAAGACATTTTGTCTCCATTGGCAGGTCTGTGGGACCTGTCTCTTCAAGATGCCAGCAGACAGTTTCTGTCTTGTTGACAACAGTGTGATAGAAATAGAGAGAGAAGGGAAAGCGGGGAGGGTTGCGAAAAAACCCAGCATGAAGGGAAAGACTGAGAGAAGTTGGGAGGAGAGGGAGGGCAGAGTAGAGAGGTGAAGGAGGGTGCAGGGGGAAACAGAGAGGGGATCAGGGGAGAGAGGGAGAGGGGTGGGAGTGGGAGGAGGGGGTGGCTGTGCGTGAGTAGAAGACCTCCCTGTGAACTGTGCAGTCGCGAGCCGGGTCATTGGGGCGAGGTTGTCAGAGCGTGCCTGAAACAGTACACCCTGGGGTTCAGCCAGAGTTCACACACTCAGTGTGCAAGATCCATGTCCCTCAGTCAGCGCTCGCCAGCCGTACACCAGCATATACACAGCAACACAGAAAAACTCCTGTGTTTCATTACACACACACACACACACACGTACAAAAACCAGATCAAAAGCAACAACACACAAACACAGATGCACTTGCGAAATGTACAGTATGTTTTAAATACAATCAATCATTTCAGCTTGGACTGAGTGGGAATTCACACAAACAGCCGGAGCCCCGCATTTTGTCTGTACCTGCACACGGACACATTGTTGTCATATCAATGCGAGCAAAGTTTATCTAGGGGAGACGTGGGCGAAGTAAACACGCAGATGGAGAAGTGAAAAGACTCGCCTCTTGCAGTGAAGACGTTCAGTGAAGCACTGAGACGTCAACTGATGGTGTCCATAGCCAGCAACAGCAGCAAGCAACGGCACCAGTAACACTGTAACACAGTGAGAAAGATTTTCTTTAATTCCAGTCAGTGTGGTTTAAATAGGAGAGGCCACTAAGCCAGAATCCCCTCTGTGTGAGTGAGCTCTTTGTGGGAAAGCTGTCTGCTTTACTCTCATTGAAGACTGGTTGGCCCATTGTCAAACCCAGAGCTTGACCTGGTGTTGAACCCAATTGTCAAACTTGCAGTGTAGTGTGGGACCTTGGTGGGGGAGGGGAGGCACCAGAGTGTGGTTTCGCTGACTGAGGCAAGTGTTTGTCATCTCTCAGTCCCTGAAAGAGTTGTGCATAATGATTTCATATGCCTCAGCTAATAGTAAAAAGCTGTGAAAAGTGGAATTTCCCAACAAAGCCTCTTTAATATATAAATAATTTGATGACTTAGTCCTAATATATGTTCTCACATTTCTGCAAAGTCCCTCCAGTTTTGCGGTGACCAACCCAATCTCCCAATTCTCAGGCTGGGGATAACTCAGTCTTGTGTGTCACATGAGGATTTGACAGACAGGCCCAGCTGTGGCAGTCAGGCGCCAGAGCACCACGCCCTCCAAGTCCAAGGCAGACAAGGCCCAAACCCAGAACAATTCAGTCTTTGTGGATCTACTGGAAATCATCAGCTGCATCCAAATGACCGTAAGCTGTAGATACAAGCCAGATGTTGGAATTCCTCGGCTCAGTTCAATCTCAGTCCAGTCTGGCTCATCCAAGCCCAGCAGCGGAGCAGTGGCAGGAAAGGGGGGTGGGTACTTCTGATCGCTCCGTCAAACGAAACCCGGTTTAATGGAATGGAGGACGTAGGTTTTAGCCTGTCCGTTTGCCAAACAGAGAATAACTGTCTAACAGAGTAATTGTGCATAATTGCAGCTTTTAGACTTGAGGCTTTGCGACAATTGAAAACAGGCCGGCGTGTAGTTTTCATCGTTTTGAAGAGATGCTTTACAACCTAGCAAACCCAGCTACATCTCACAAGGGCAGCTGTTGTGCACAGAGCTTTTTAAACCCGTTCAAACGGCCTCTTGCCACTGCTGTCTGAATAAAAATCTGTGTCCATTTTATGCAGAACAAGAGCTCTAAACAGTGGAAGCCATATATGGAGCTTTTCATTTGAAGAGCAGCTTATCGTGAAGTCAGCATCTCCAAGAGGCCACATCATAAGGCCCTACAAGGTCTTCAGGAGTCCAGATCTGATGTGTGGGCACAGTGATGTGGTGGTAGACTCACTTGTCCACTAAAAGCCTAATTACAGCAGGCCGTGCGATCAACCCCCCCCCCCTCCCGCATTCCAAGCCAACCTTTTACCTATGAAGTGTTGAGCAAGCAATTAATCTTCATGGCTGCTGTGTGAAGGGTAAAAACACACATGGGCTACTATTCCTTTGCCTCCACAGGGCTCAGTTCTCCCTCTCTTTCTGACTCCCTGGAGTATTCATACTGCTTGGACAACATACAAGTGCAATATAAACACACACGCCCATGTGTAGGTTCACTGGTGTGTCATGTGTAGGAGGATGGCTGCTGTGGGTTCACCTCCCCCCACCCTCTATGCTCAGTTTTACCTGAGCTTTGAGTGCATATATATATATATATATATATATATATATATATATATATATATTTATATATATATATATCCACAATCAGTTTGAGAGTGTTTACAAGCTTTCCGGAGCAAAATGCACCATGAGAGAATTTGCACAGTTATGTGACCACAGTGATTTGAGATGCAGCTTTGAAAGGTGAAAAAACACATTTACAAAGCAGCCTAACGATGCAGCCACGTGTCCATGACTGCACTCCGACTTTAACAAATCTGAGACGGATGTGAGAATTAGATTAGAGGTTTCTAGATTTTTTTTTTTGTCTGAGACACAAAACTGAGCCCCACGCTGACTCAAAACGTCGAAGGTGCTTCTCAGCTCTCCCGTGCTGCTCGATAACCAACATCCTCTCATCAAACCCTCAGTAACAGCTCTCTGGAGGGATGCTTTCATCCTGACGCACACTGTGTGTTTGGTCTGTTTCCATTTAGCTAAGTTCAGGTGTAGTTCACAGAGGCCGCCAACTCTGCTCACGTGACTTTCATGCAGGCTGTGGGCCTGGGAGGCCTTTGTTTGTGTAATATAGCCCTGTGATAGATCGAGGGTGTCTGTGCCAAGAGAATCCTGAAAGAGCATCTTAACTGTCAGCTATTTTACATAAGCCAAGAAAATATACTTGATATCTATGTCTATTTTTATTCCTGTCAGTCTTATCAGCGTTTCTGCGGTTTAGTAAGAGTCTGTGACCTGCAAAGCTCCTGTCTCCCTTTGTTTTGAAAGGAGCCATGGCATGTTAAAAATGTTGTATAACCTTATCTGCTCCGTTCTTCGCATGAGGGCGCTGAGAGGACAGTGCCCTCCATCTGACCCACATCTGATTCACCTTGAGCAAGGCAGGCTGCTGGCAACAGACGCCGAGCCACGGAGTTCACTCGTGCTGCGACACTGTTGCGTAATCCACGAGGAAGCTGCTCTGTAATAAATAAATCTGGCTGATGCGGTCCATCTGGGAACAACATTTTTCAGCAGAGCTCTCCTGACGTGATGCCTGGTGGGCTTTATAAATATCCTGAGCCCATCCGCGCAATGTGAACTGTGTTTCACCCTCCCACACCCTTCCCCTCTGAGTGTTTGCCTTCTGCTTGCAGTGAAAAGCAGGCTTTACTTTGCTTTGTTTGTCCCTCAGTGCTTACCTCCCACTTTCTCCCTGTTAACTGTCAGTGTTCAAAAGCAGAACACTGGAAACCACATGTGAAACAGAACTCTCTTGGCTTCACATGGGTGAATGACCTAGAGGGATTTTTTTATGTCATATGGGAGCTCAGGGAGATCAGAAGTGACTGAAATTGCGCCTTTTCTCCTTTTGAAATCTGTGTTGGGGCCTGTAAATGACTTATGTATGTATGTCAATTTTCATCTCAAAATGGCCAAGAAAACAATTATTACAGCGCCTCCAGGAAGAAAGAGTAAGAAATGTATTAATAATAAAAAAGGAAGAAATCACATGTGCATAATTATTCACTGCCTTTGACATGACACTCAACATTTTGCTCTGGTGCATCCTGCTTTCATTGATCATCCTTGAGATGTTCCGTTGATTGGACATGATTTGGAAAAGCATACACCTGTCCCATATAAGATGACAGCCCGCATAAAGGACTCTCAGACCACGAGATTCAAATTCCCTGGTCTGATGAAACAAACATTGAACTTTTTGGCCTGAATGCCAAGTGTCATGTCAGGAGGAAACCGCTCACCACCTGGACAATACCATCATGCTGTGGGGATGTTTTTCAGAGGCAGGAACTGGGAGACTATTCAGGATCGGGGGAAAGATGAATGCACCAATGCACAGAAAAACCTGTTCCAGACCGCTCTGGACCTCAGACTGGGGCGCCGGGTCATCTTTCAACAGTACAACGACCTTAAGCACACAACCAAAATAACAGAGGAGTGACTACACTACAACTCTGTGAATGTCCTTGAGTGGCCCAGCCAGAGCCCAGACTTGAACCCGACTGAGCATCTCTGGAGAGATCTGAAAATGGCTGTGCACCGACCCTGCCCATCCAACCTAATGGAGCTTGAGTTACTGGGAGAAATTGCCCAAAAATAGGGGGGACAGGCTTGTAGCATCACACTCAAAAAGTCTTTTGGCTGTAATTGGTGCTAAAGATGGTTCAACAAAGTATTAGGCAAAGATTGTAATTACATATGTACATGTGATATTTTTCGTTTTTTTTTTTTTTTTTTTTTAAACAAATTTGCAAAGATTTTAAACAAACGTATTTCACGTTGTCATTATTGGGTATGGTTTGTAGTATTTTGAGGAAAATAATGAATTTAAACCCTTTTTGGAATAAGGCTGTAAAATAATACAGTGGGAATATGGGAATATATTTACTGGAAGCACAGTAAAAAAATAAAAACTTTACTGCAAGTGAGTCACTTTCCTAGCGGTGCAATATGCTGCATTGCTGTGGTTTGCTGTTGTTTGTAATTATATCTGTTAAATTAATATGATGATCTAGAAACTTAATGAACAACAGGTGATAGCAGAAAATGTTTCACTTTTCCAACCCACATCACATGTTCTCTCCTTCTCTGCACTCAGTGGTGAAAAGACTGTGCATAGATACAGCTGACAGCTAGAGATGAATGGAATTTATGCAGAGTTATGCCCAAGCTACCAAGTGTTTGATCTTGTGTTGTAGAACTACACCTTCATCCACCTCATGCATATGGAGGAGACACCTGTAAAGGCTTCCTTCCTTATAAAGCCAGCTGTGGCTGAAGTGATGAGTGACTATTTCACGGGAGCATTATACCAGCTGAAAGTGATATGCGTGAAAATGATCTCCGCTCTCTTTCCTGCCTGTAACTACATGCACGACAGTGATGACAGTATTTAATACAGATGACACTGTGTTTTACTTTTAACTTGTCCATCTGAGTTTAATGTCCTACACAGTTTATTTACTCATTCATGGGCTGTGGCTACTTCTTGGCATTAATCAGCTGAGTTCTGTTTGTCTGTGCATGTGTGTGTGTGTGCGTGCATGCGCTCCCTTTGACCTTTAACACCACAGTGTATAATAACTCTTACAGTCTGACAGGCCAACTGATGCGTCACGGCTTGCCCCGTGCTGTGGGTTAGGGCCGAGCCTTTTTAATCATGCTACCAAACCTGTGATGGATGAACCCAGCAACAAACTGGAGAGAGGAGCAACCGCATTGTTCAGAGAAAGCACATAAAGGGTGGAAACAAAAAGAAACTACGTGCAGGACTTCGCTCTAATATCTTCTTGTTGCCCCTGGCCTCCGACTAATTCTGCTATTTGCTTGGGGCATCTGCGGCTGCACAAAGAACACAAACGTGGGGCTTTTAGCAGGTAAGAGTGCACTGCTCACATGCAGTAGCCAGTCAGCTTGTGCTTGTTAGTGCAGAGCTCGGGGGCGTCTACTGCACGTGTGATAAATTCTGCATTGTATGGCCACAAAAGAATTAATCTTTATTTTAGAGATGTCAAATGAGCATACAATGAAGTGCTTTGGAACATTTGTCATATGCTCCTGAGCCACACTGAGCTTCAAAGACACAGTGAACCAGCTGCCAGGAAAATGCAAGTCACAGGATCCATAAGTGTATGTGATGTGAATAATGAATTTCTGCACTGGCTGAGCTTTTACATGCGTTCAGCATCGCTGCACAACAGGCCAAATGGACTCCAGATATCCGGGCGCCTATAATATATTTAATGGATCATTGGAGGCCGACTTTCCGAGCCCCTGTGTTGGGATTGCAAATGCTTGGACTGCATATAGGAGCGGGGGGGGGGGGGGGGGGGGGGGGGGGGGGGGTTCAATAACAAAGGTGCAGTGAGGGGTAATGATGACTAATTAACACCGATGATGCATGTGAATAAACATATTTGTAGTTAGTATCAAAGGCGAGGACTCAGTTTACCGCAGCCCTTTTAAATGGTCCACACTGGGGGAAAGAAAAAAAGTGTCAGTTGACTTCTTTTGAAATGTTTTATTCGAAAACAACTGGAATGTCCAGCAGAGACACCTGGGAATGTGGCCACAGCTGAGACAGCTACACTCTCCCATTCCCCTCTCTGTGACCAAACCTTCAGTCTTCTGCTTCCACCTGCGCCCGGTCAGTCACCCTGGGGCTGAGCGCCTTCAGCAGGCGAAAAGCCTTCCAAGCCTTTTTTGATTTATTCAGTATTTGGCTAACCTTGCTCTGAACCTTCCCCATGAGATTTCCAACCATTTTAGCCCTCCTCTCGCAGCATACGTGCACTACATGCCTTCTCGACCTAGTTCCATCCCAACATGCTTCTTCTCTCTCTGCTTTCGCAACAGCCCACTCAGAGAATGAGAAACAGGCTTGAAGGAAGGAGGCTCGGGTTCACTCTTGGCAGAGCCTACTCTCGCCCCCCCCCCTCCCCTCCCCTCCCCTCCCCTCCCCTCCCCACAGAGTGCGGGTCATCTACTGATCACAATGTGCGGCCCTATCGTGAGCGCACAGGAGGGCATTTATGGTTCACTGGGATTCAAATGAATGTTTATGAGCCTTGTATGGCAGCCAGAGGGCAGGCACTATCCCAGATTTTACAACCACTCTCACGGGTTTGCCTTTGGTTATATGTGCTTGCTTTGACTTGTGCTACGATATGAAGTGTCTCTCTGTGTGTCTGGATCTGTGATCTTCATATCCTTTACTCCTAAAGCAGCAAAAATTATTCGTGAACACTGTGTTTTGATTTTAAAGACCCCAATGCCGAGACAGAGCTCAACACTTTCAACTTCATAGTCAAATTTCCCATCGGTGCTGCTGAAGTGTGAACTTAAGTCATAATCTGCAGCATTTAGTGGATAATCAACATTTATGGATGCATTTTCTTCCATGTTAAGAGTGTTGGGGTTATGATTGACCTCACAGCAAGGAAGGAAACACTATTGCCTACAGATAATCGGTAGCATTTGCTCTGATCTAAGCATGCTACTGTAGTTACAATGTCAAGAGGACCTATGTGAATATCTAAAGCAGCAAAGAAAAAGAAAAAGATTCCTGGTTCCTGTAGGAAAAGAGTGTTTATTCAGCACATTAACAAAACTGTCTTAATGTACTTAATGTGTGAAGGCAAAACAAATGCCATTTTAAGTGGGAAAGAAATATAATATGCAACTTAGTTAATGTTAATCTAATGTCATTATATAATAACATTATAATAATAGAATATCAATCCACCCTCTTCTTACTTTGCTCTTCTACAGTCTGCTATGCTCTGCTACGCTCTGCACAGCCCTTCAACGAATGATCAATATCAAATTACAATGAATGAGAAGGCAAAACAAACTAAGTGGAAATTCTAACAAATTTCTGATTGGTTAGAAAGGTGAGCATCGCTCAAAAACACATTGCATTGATGCCAGTGTCAGTCTGAGTCTGAGTCTGATTTCTCAGTATATTTCCATTAAAACTATATATATTTTTAAATATTTACATACTGTATCTTAAAATGGAACGATAGCCGTGACATTAACAGTAGGCTGTGGGAAACTTTGCATTGACATGTGACGGTGTAGTTAGTTAACCTGAACATGTAACACGGTTCCCAGATGAGAGTTCAAAGTGTGCAGCTGAGTGGTGGTGTTTTCATTTGGACAGCAAACCCCTTTCAGTGTGGTCAGATGTAAACCGCATCTCATCAAACATTAACAGGTTGAGATTCACTCTCTACCATCTGCGATGTGTAAAAGCAACACAAACCCTCCTCAGCCCTATTGGCTCATATCTAATGGCTAATGTTCGGGTTTTGCACAGAGCAGTATAACCTGCTCTCCTCTTTCGTGGTCAGAATGGCCTCACGCACGGGACAGCGTATTAATCTGAAAACTACAGGTGTCACATATTGCTGCACGGACTAAAGCTCCTTATTCGCATGGCTTTGTCTGGTAACTATAGACATTTGCAGAAAACTAGGTGGCACACACACTGGTCTTTCACTAGCTTGATGACTAATACGTATTGTTGTATGATTGAGGTTCCACTGTGGGAAAAAAAAAAAAAGAAAATATTACTAATGTGTCTCAGTTCACATTAGCAAGGAACGGAGAAGAAGTAGATTTATAAATTGTTTATAGTTTTGTAAATAGTTTTATAAATTGTACCGATGTGTTTAATTCAGTGGGTCAACTTATGCGTGTTCTTAATATTTCCGTCAATATTTCTAAAATGCGAGTATGATATTAGTGGAATGGGAAGAAATATTTCAACACAGAGCAATGTCATGGACACAGTTGAACGTCCCCAAGGATATTTCACTTAAAGGAGTAGTTCCACATTTCCTTTCCATAGTTCCACTTTTTTCCGCCTGTTTTGCTGACAGTTAGATGAAACTAAATCAATACCACTCTTAGTAAATGTTGTCTAGCTGTTAGCCATTTCCTCCGGCTTTTAAATCTTTATGCTAATCTCAGATAATTGGCTGCCGGAGGTAGAGTCAAATTTTTGAGAAGGGTATTGATATTTTCATCCAACTCCTCACCAGACATATGGGAAAGTGGTGCAAGGCCTTCATCAAAGTGGTTAGTCCTTCTACAAGAAAGCAAATAAGTACATTTCCCTGAGTGTTAAGCTGTTAATGTACTGGAGACTTTTTTTTTTTTTAACTGATACAAGCTCCCAAGCAGCTTACACAAGATTAAATCACAGATCAGTTCCTCCTTTTTGGAAAGTGTTCGTCTACTAAAGTAGCGGATCTACCAGGCTTTGCTCTACTCAGTCTGACAACATGCTTTTACTACTTCTTGAGGAATATCCTCAATCAGAAGGTAAATTGGAAGCACTGTCATCCTCTGAATTTCTACAGTCCTCTTTTGATAACGTGATTGTGCCTGGGAACATGCTCAGATAAATATGTAATAAACCAAAAGAGGCTCCATACTGTCCCATTGTTTTTCTTTAATATCCCTCTGGGGTTTTACTAATACAGATCACATTTGTACAGTATGATCTATGAACAATGTGCAGCAGTTAAAGATATTGTGTTGTACTGTGTATGTGGATATGCCAAGCTAAAAAAATATATTATCTTCTTAGCAGACAATAATATACTTCAACTTTAAGGATGGCTTTGTTCATTTTCTAAATAATCGTATTTTCAACAACCCACATACTAAAACCAACATTGATTTTGACCTCTACTCACATTCAGTGTCCGTCAGTCTGCAGCCAGGAGTCTCTTATTTGCCTGCGCTGTAGACCATTAAAAAGACATCAGCCAGACACACTGCTCCGCTGGGTGACAATCTTTAAAATTTAAAAGCTCTTGTTTTTCTCAAGGGGGTTCAGTCCACTATGCATGTGTGAGGAGGAGCTCCTGGCCAGCTTCATTTGAGGTTCTAATGTCTTTAGAGAGTAAAACCCTCCCCCTGCACCATTTTCTGTCAGCAGAGAACAAACAAAATGCACATATTCGGTTTTGCCAACATTGTCTGTCACAGACACTACTGATCTTATGCATGGAATAAATCAAAAGGTGTGATCTCACTGCCATGGGAGTCAAACACCAGACGCAATATTCAGTACGTCTCCCAAGTGTTCACTTCTTCTGTTTTCACGATACACAAAGAAACAGTGTTTGTCACTAAATCTCAATTTTATTACCTCATTTTGATTCAAAGACACAATAACAAGCAGATAAAAAAAAAGAAGTGTAAAAATAGACTAAAACAAGTGGCACAAAACACTCCCAGAGTAACTACTGGTACAGACCTATGCATGGCTTGTGTTCAAAGTGAGAATGGCATTCAGTCCTCCATGCTGTGCGCATACAAAATGGACCAGAGCGAATCCTCCAGTTTATCAATTAATTCTACTGGCAGACGGAAGCCTCTTGTGGATGTCCTCTAAAGTATTTGTCTGCACTCTATCGTGGGGCCTCCTCCAATTTCAGATACCTTAAGGTCCATTTTCCTTTCATTACAACCTGAGGTTGCTCTTACAGTCTGTGAAATTCAGGTTCACGTCCTGCCTTTGAACGTATTCATGCAGGTATAAGTCCCAGAAAACTTGTGGATTTCTTCGAGTGCAACTTGTGGCATGAAGCTGAAAAGAGAATAAAGACCCGGGGACAGAATGTCAAGCATGAAGCATAAAGTGGGGGGAAAAAAACGAGACCAACATTTAAAACAAAATTAGAAAAGGTTCACCTTTTTAGAATGACGAGGGCGTGCATAGTCCAGGGCAGGTAGAGGAAGGCTTTGTCTGCTCTGACAGCATCCACGGTCCTCTGGGCAACTACCTCTGGCTTAAGAGGAGGAAAGAGCTGCGGAAACCTACAGAAGAAGGGCCAATAGTTTTGAGAGAATGCATCTTGAAGCTGTATCCGCTGCTCATAACATGTCGAGACATTTTTATGAAATCTTACAATGGCAACAAAGCCTGCCTCAGCTAGCTATACATGTTTTTACAGCAGCATGGCAACAAGGCTAAGATATTATATGCACTCTGCAAACCTGCACATGATGTTTCCTAAAAACAAATACACAGAAAAGGGAAAGGTTGGGTGTCATTTTCGACAGATCAGCAATGAATGAATCCAAAGAATTACTTTCTGAATAAGTGAAAGAACTTTCCTAATAATGAGGGGATATCTGCATGAAGCTGGAGGATTGTGCAAAATCATAAATGCATACTTTGCAGCACTGCTAATGATGCGGATATTTCCTATCCTATTTAATCCTTTCAGTGGATTCATGAGTTCAGTCTATCGTTTTGCCAGGCACTTCTCATTTGGTTCCGACGATGAGCACTCAAAAACAAGAGTAATGGGCATAAAATATGAATTTTTCAGATTGGGCTTACAATAATGATGTATTAGCGAGTAGCTCATTACAGTGGAAAGGTCAGGAGATGGGACATATTTTCTGCCATTCATGAACCATGAATGCTGTCAAAATTGTATCTGAGCAATTCGTCCAATGCTAATCAAAATATTTCTCTGAGCCACAAATGTCAACCACAAGGCTGCATAGAGGGGAAAAAACAAAAACAAAATCAGAGCATCTAGGGTTCATCTTGTAGGACTCATTATTTTATTACAGACCCACACTGCAGGAATGGCTAAAAATGAAATAGATTTTCAGAGTTTGCATGTTCTCCCCGTGCCATGTGTTGCTTTCTTCTGGGGATTCTGGATCCCTCCTACAATCGACAGACATGCAGTCACAGTAACGTGTGAACGTGAGCATAAACAGTCTGTAGGATTTCGGTACAGAGACCCCGCCGTATTGAAATTAAGCTGACCTTTTTGACCTTTTTCTTAACACACCTTCTCCTGTTTACACTGAACTAAAAAAAACAAAAAGGGGCTCAGAGTTCATTTTACACAGATACTGGCACTCACTGGCATCGGCAGCACAGTGTCTAACATAATGTCCACTGTGACTTTCAAAGGCCGCTAAGATGTGCAGCTCGGAAGTAGGAACAGGTAAATTCTCCATAAAACGGATCATTTTCTTTGGCTGCTTTCAACCAAACACTTGAGTCATGTGCAATCTTTTGTGAGTCTCCTCTACCAAAAAACATTAGCATAACTCCACACCCCTTCTCCCCCGTTTCCCCAAGGTGTTTTTAGTTAATATCGAGAGTGAAATCACACCGCAAGTGGTTTAAAGGAAAGTCAACAATGCCAGTATAGTACCTTTTAACAGAGCAGCAAGGCAGCTTTTGGTGCAGCAAAGCCACCCTAAATGGGCAGAATAAGCGGTAAAGATAATGGATGGCTGGATGTTTAAACAAATGAGAAGCATACACCTTCATCTTCCACTGTAGTTGAGTTCTCACCTGACTCTCATGCCCTGGAACATCTCTGTATTGGTGTGGAAGGGAAGCACTGTTGTGCAGCCAACACCAGGACAGTCCAGCAGGCCCAGTGTCAGGCTCTCCATGAAGGCCAGCGACGAGGCCTTGGAAGTGCAGTAGTCTATGGCCCCGGGAATTGGAGACTGGGACAGGATGGAGTTTATGCACACTACATGGCCGTGCTGCAGCTCCAGCATTCGAGGCAGAAAGGCTTTTGTAGTCTGAGTCGAGGAAAGAAGGAAAACGGGAGATTGAATGGGAGAATAAAGGCAAAGTAAAGGAATGACTTGTAATAAAATGTGAAATATATTCAGGAGAGTAAAAAGACGAACTAACAGGAGAAACCGGCCCTCGCAGATTAAATTTCAATTTCCATTTTGTTGATAATTGCATGTCTGTCAGCATATTACAGTCTTTTGATCTCCATTCAAAATAAAAATGCCATGAGTTTCAAAACTCCTCTGATGTTTCTGGGGCTGAGAGAGTCAATTTGGAAATACCCTATTTAATCTCCGATAATAGGAGTCAATGACTGACAACTCTGGGGCTGCCTACCGTACATACTCCTGTGCTATAATCAAAATATGAAAATGATAAGGATAATCTGCGAGGAGGAATTCCCCTACATCTGCATGCAAACGGCCTCTGCTGCGATTTCTCCAAGTCTTACCCAGAACTGTCCCATGGTGTTGATATGCTGGGATTTCAGAAGGCTGTCATCATCGCTGTCCATCAGACTTTTGCCGTGGACCACAGCTGCATTGTTCACTAATATAGTAACATCTCCCACCTGAACAATATGACGAAAAAGAAAAAAGTCAAACATTTTCCACATTTTCTGTGTGTTCATGAGAGGATAGAGTTGTGCGTTCAGATGTTTTAGATGAAATTTAATGTATACACCAGATGGGAAACCGAGCGGCTCGGAGCTGAGACGTAGGAGGAAGTGTTCGAATGACATGATTCTAGATATATCCTCATAAATACGAAGCTGACGCACCTTTTCTCTAACCACCTTGGCTTGCTTATAAACTTCCTCCCGATTGGCCACATCACACAGGAAGTAATGGCACTCTGTCCCTGAGAGAGAGATCTCTTCAGCGGTTTCTTTAAGGCACTTCTCTGTGCGGCCCCACAAGATCACCTAGAAAACAAACAAATTATTATTTATTTATTTAAAGTCACTTTTTAAGAAGGTAACAGAGCAGGTTCTGCACTAAAAGATCATGAGGCCATGTTGCTTATAAACGCAACAACAACAAAAAAAAAAATTGCTGTCAATCAGTCAACAAAACATCACGTGTGTTATGCACATTTTTTTCTGGCAAAGAGACCTGGAGAAAGCACAGCAATGCTCCTTTCATTCAGAGAACAGAGAGGCCATTTTCACTCTAACAAGTTTTCGAGCAAGATTAAAGGCTCGGGGGCTGCTGTGAGAATGAATTGTCTCTTCATCCTCCCAGAGACTAAATGAAGGCCAGTCATTTGAGCAGGGAACATGGGGCTGGATAGAGGTGGGGGAACTAGCGATTGGGCAATTAGATCTGTCAGTCTCTGGGGTCAGGGAAAGGTAATGAAATCAGGGGGTGAGCACTCGTCATCTCTCAAACACAAATTCTCAAAGAGATTACATGGGCTGCTGGGCAGATGAGCCCTGTCACTTCTGGTCTGGAAGTGTGAAAACGGTGCATGTGTGAAGTGCTGAGGTTACCAGTGTGGGATCTGGCTACTCGCCCGTGACCAAGGTTAATATTTGCGCAAAAAGTCCTCTGGAAAGTGATCTTGTGTATCGGAGACAGGGAGGCGGCATGTGTGTACGCATACACGCACAAAAGAGAGTGTGTCTGTCAGATGTGATTTATTAGTCTTGACATGTGAGATAAGGAGAACACGGGAAAGTTTATGTGAGCATGTAGTATTATACATCTATTTTCTTTACTTAAAGTAAAGGTAAATGTGTACTGTGGTAAATTCACAGCAGCCATCAAAACTGTTCATAAGGATTTGAGGTTTTGTGTGCACAGCTATAGATGATCACACAGTCATCTGCACGAATTAAACCTGTCATCTGCATAACAAGACACTTTCAGTCAGTGCCAATCTTTGGAAATTTTTACTCAGCCTTTGTCTGGGGCCAAGCACAACATACTGGCAAATACATTAAGCTTGTTTGCATAGTTTCAATCCTTAAATTGACCAAATCAATGTGTTGCTATGCTTTTTTAATTCAGTTTTCATGGAAATGCATCACATGGTAATTGCAGCAGAAGCAAAGCAAACACAGAATTATTAACACTGTAATGCTCGAGGGACATCAGAGATTACGGAGCGAAAAGTACCCTTTACTTTCTTTATCAGATCTGGAGCAGTAACTGTTTAGCTTCCTCTGTGAACAGACCTTGTTTGAGTTGCCTGTAATTGGGTTTTTTTTTTTTTGTTTGCTTCATTTGCAGCCCCATTTGAGTAATCAGTGGAGGCAGACAGGTCTTGATAAATAACTGAAAGCTTTTAATAGGATTTGAGCCTTACAAACAAAGCTGACAGCTCTCATTAAAAGTCTGCACTCTCCTGTTGAAATGTTATTTAATTCATTTAGTTTATCGCCCATCACCACACGAAGGACCCTCAGAATAAACAAGCACTGGCCAAATTGCTATCTGAAAAGAAACAGTAAGAAAACAGTATTAATTGACCTTGCACAAAGCCCCCATCACTGATAATCCAGTTATTGTTCTAACTATGCGTGCCTAACAAGACTTAACGTCGACACATGCTGTAAGTACAAGTGCCTTAATCAACAAATTAATGTTGCAAAGCTTCAGACAAGACCTTGAGAGAGGGAGAGTGCAGATGCCACTCATTGCTGGCTGACTTGTTGCTCTCCGTGTTCCCCGGTAGCTCCAGTTGAGCCACAGCGGTATGTTATCCTCCAGGTCTGACTGTACGGGTGGGTTCGAACCCTGCTTTTCACACCCATTGTATGGGCCAGCGGAGAGGCGGCACACAGAGGGGGCAGCAGGAGTTCAGGAGGCAGTCGCCTGCCGCTGTCTAATTACTACGGAGACAGCAAGGTCAGCTGCAGGGCAATACCCAGCTGGGAGCGGTGTGCTTCCCGTCTCCAGGACAGCACACAAAGACACACACACACACAGACACACACACACACACAATGTGTTGTGATTCATCTTCCTTGCCGTCATTCCTGTATGAAATGTTAACAACCACACGAAAATCAATGTTTTCAGGGGTTGTTGTTATGGTGCAGAGAAATACTTGGGAAAAGAGGCATGAAGAAATATGCTGTTTGGAGTTATTTACTGGGGATGTTGTGAACACTCTCTCAGCACTCTGCACTTGGATGCATTTTTTAAAACTCTTTGGTCTGGTTTATTGTTTCAGATCTTCGTTCTGCAACAGCTCCCCCCCCAACAGCATACAGTAAAAGAAGACCTGGCTCCCCTCCTGAGCCCCTAGCTCTCCAACTTGCTGGATTCATTCATTAACGCTGTAGGTAGTCTTCCTCACACCGTGAAAACACAAAATCTGAAGGGAAAAGGAAATTCCGGCTCCCAGTCACAAAGGGGCTAAAACTGGGGTGAGTGCAAGTTCACAGAGGTCAGCCCTATTCATAATTACCGTCCTATTTCCTTTTAGCATCTCCTTAGGCAGGGAGTAATTGTCATACACATTACCACAGGTGTTGTTTTCAAAGCCTTCACACCTTGATAATACCCAACAATGGGGTGCTGAAAAGCACGGTGACATCCTTTGTTGTGCAGCTGCAAAGTAAAGCTTTTAAAACCCACTGGTTTCTTCTTGCTCATTCCCCGAGGAGATGGCATTGAAAGACAGAGGGAGGCAGTTAGTGTTTCATTGAGCTTTTAGCAATGTTGTCAAGCAGCTAGGATTGCGCCTTAAGAGAGCACCCAAGATGTGGAGCCCATGTCACACATGTACGGATAATTACAACCCGCAGCTTTCAGCTGCTGCGTTCTCTCTACCCGACAAATTACCACCATCTTCCTCCATGTGTACTGATGCCTCCCACCCGAGGTGATCACAAATAGAGCTGCTCTGTGTTAACACATTAGTGCTGAAGGGGACACCAGTGGCTCATCAGGCACTCAGCTGTGTAATGTTCACCACTGGATCGGTGGACAAACTGCAGCTGGAGATGATGTTAGGACCAGAGGTGAGCCTGACCTGCGGTGATGAGGACCTGTCATGCAGCTAGTGGAGATTCTCAGGCCCGAGCGACGGCTCCTAGAGGATGAGCGGGGTGGTGGAGCGGGGCGGGGTACAGCTGGACACGTGACATTTAAAATTGATTTCCACTGAGAAAACTGACATAAACAGATTGGTCTGACTCACTGGTGTAATCACATTACTTTTGGATCCCTTTGTTTAGAATCCTATTAGAGCAGGATTTGGATCAAAACACATGTAATATTCACCTCACTGTCCAGCTGGAGAAAGGATTGATGAATTTTAACCTCAGTCTCTTGGTCCAAATGCCTTTCCATCATATTTAGGACCTTTGTCTTAGACTAATCCAAGAGAATGCATTCTGTTCTTCCCAAAGCCTTTTCCTTTGGCTTCACTTTGTTTTGATACACTCCATAAAAGGTATCTCGCGTCCTCTTGCTACGCCTGAAAACAAAAGTTAATCTGGCTTTTATTAGGCGCATTATGGTGCCTTTTGTTGTTTTGTGATATGTTGGCAGATTTTACAGCAGTGCAAAGACTGCTCAAAAAAAATAGCAAGACCCTATAATAGAATAATAGCAGGGCTCGTTCTGGGACTGGCTTTGAAGCCATTTCAGTGCGGTTTTGTGCACATACCACCCCAATCCGAAAACACATGCTCACCAACACTCACATTTACAGGCAAATCTCTGTACACTTCCTAGACATGTCAGTCGTAGCAGAGCCACCCCAGATCAGCCCAGTCCTGCACTTAATCACATCACATCCATCTGCCCTGAGGGATGTCCAGACCTGCCCCGTGGTTGACCCATGCTGTTGTTCAACATTTGAGCCAAAATTCAGGGCAGTGTCACTGGTCTCCCTGGACCAAGCAGGCTGCTTGGAGGTCATGATCTCTGCTTTTTTATTAATCAGTGGAACAACAATACACTTGGCGGGGCAACGTGAGCAGGTATGAACAGGCTACCTGAAGCTGGATGGGAGAGGAGTGTGTGTGTGTGTGTGTGTGTGTGTGTGTGTGTGTTGGGGGGGATCCAAGCTGCTCAACTATTGCAGCTGATTTTGACACAAAGTAAACTGCAGCAAAAGCTCGACTTGCTAAAAAAAAAGTGTTTGGAAAATGTGTTAGTAAAGTGGGAGTAAGTGTGTGTGTGTGTGTGTGTTGTCAGACTAATTTACCTTTCTGGCTCCCTGCTTTGCAAATTCTTTGGCCAGGTGACGCCCGATGCCTCGCCCCCCACCGGTGATCAATACCACCTCCCTGGTCAGGTCCTTCCTCCTGCTTGGCAACAGCGACAGCAAACTCGCCCTAATTATACAATAAAACATCTGAACCGGGAAAAGAAACACGCGACACGCGCTCTTCAACTCCATTTCGCAAAGTGCTCGCGACACAAGCAGCCGACACTTATTGGAAACGCCGCAGGTTTACGCGCACCGCTGATTACCCCCACAGCGCGCGTGACAGGTCAGAAGCACCGACTTGGGAGTTTTTCCGCATGTAAACAAAATCATCTGCAGCTTCGCGAAGAGTGGCACGAGTAATCCACAGGCGAGGACGCACTTAAAAAAAGCCCAAGCGTGGGACTTGGAGGAGCTCTGGCATGTTAGTCGACATGCACCGGGATCTGGAAATGTGTGAGTGATCAGTCATTACGCCTGTCAAGCGGTGGTAGAGAGACAGGAACGTGGTTCACAAGTCCAGGCGAGGCTCCGCGGCGCGCGCTACTCAAACTGTTGGGCTTTGGGGTTGTGCTGGCTGGTCTGTCCTGTCCTGTCCTGTCCTGTCCTGCCTTATATATTAGCGCCTCTGCCCTGGCTGCGGTAGTTCAGCTAGTGAAAGGACCTGGATAAACCTAAAGGGGAGGTCTGAAAGGGCATAAATCCTGATTGACATGTTAAGTGGGCATGAATATTTTGCTCCAGTGCCCGTCTATCCTGAGTGGTTGCGGACTTGCCTCTTCTCCACCCCCTTCGTGTGTTTACAGCGGCGGTTCTCAATCTGTGGTCCAGGCCCCCCCCCCCGTGGCCGCGACACCGCCTCCCAGGTGGGCGCCCAGATTCCTCCGGCAGAGATCCACCGCACTATTTCACGGACTCGAGCTTAACCTCGTTACACAACTTTCACAATAACAATGATGTTGCAATCATAGCCTTCACTGACAGCCCATACAAATCCAACAACAAAAACTTTCTTATATAAGGGTGTCAGAGGGGGGAATTACAGGGGCTGCGTGAAATGACTGAGTCCTGGTCAGCTAGTCTTTATCAGGACCCCAGGTTGATTAGGTAAAACAAATAATCGGGCAAACACACAAACATCAGCGGAGCACTAAGCAAACATTTGGGAAACCAGACAACTGTAATCAGCAGCTACTCCCCAAGCAAAAACAGCTGACCTCATTAACCTGTAATAGATAGTGGAGGGAGATGCAAAACCCCTTCAAGGGCTACAAAAGTGGGAAAAGTCAGGGGCGATGGAATGGGCTACACTGCTGATGAGCCAGAGGCTGAAAACCTGACTGCACGTGAAGATCAAGTCATGGCTCAGTCTTCATTTCTAAGCAAAGTGACAACACACAGACTTATGTCCCCGCATTTGGACTCAAACACGTAAAAACCACATCGGCTTTTGAACCCAATTTGTTAACAGTATCTTCCAAAGCAAGCTGTACTCTTTGTGTGCGCCAGTGCAATTTGGGAAATAGGTCAGGCCAGTTTCAGAAGCCTGGCAGAGTGACAAACCGAAAAAGGCACGATTGCCTCCTGAACAAATCCTATGAATTCATGGGCCTCAGACAAGATTCCAGTCTGTGATTTTTGGCCCCGGCACTGTGATTTTTACTGGGTATTGCTGAATGCAGGGCTTTTTCAGCAACTGGGATGGGTTTAAAGAGCAAGCTCACAATGGAGGCTTTGTGCTGGGCTGAGCTACTTAGGAAAGGCAAAGAGGCTCCCAGGGGCTGCTCAAAACCCCAATACAACACGAGTCCAGATGCTGTCTTCATTTTGGGAACCTCTGAGGTTCACAAAATGGGAATCTAAAGTCAAGTTGCACTTGGAAAGTGTTCTCAGCTGAAGTGAAAATTAAGCACAAGTTAGTGGATTTGCAAAAACAGGACAAAAATCTAAAAGATATACACTGTGGTGGGGAATGGCAAATGGTTTCAGGCTGCACACAGAATGCAAACATGCAAATAGAGTGTGTTTCAGAAGGAACTGGATACCCATGCTATCACTGCCATCTACAGATCAGCAGCGAAAGTTCAGATAAGGCTGTTTGTCAGTCAGCATCTACTGTGACTGCATTTTCTTTCTTTAGACACCAGATAACGAAAACATCCAATCTGCCCCGAGTGCAGCTATAATCCGCAAAGGTCGTGCAGAAAAGCAGGAAAGGAAACCTAACATTCCGCAGATGTATGCAAACACAGTGCTGCCTTCAAGGCAACTTCGTGGGTACTTTGGAAATAGTCTATGGTGCAACAAGTTGGCCTCTTCAGGAAATGTAATTACTTTGACTCATAAAGGTCATAAAATATGCAGCGTGCCGCCAAGGTCAGAATGCAGTGGATGCGGATGTGGGAGGGGTGGAAAGAGGCTGAACACAGGTAGGTAGAACATTTAGTCCTAATGGCTCACTTTCAGCACACCTGACCACCGACCACCATGGACATCGGCTCGGCAATTTTAATAATTGGCTTTGCCGCTCTCGTGGCGGCCTTCCTCCTTCTGGTAATTGGACTTGTGTACTCGGAGCTGATGAATTCAGACATTCCTCGTGGGGTTACAAATAGGGGGAAACTGCACATGGTTCATGGCTTGTTTGTTGGCATGGCAATTGTGGTGAGTATCTCCATTATTTAAGAAATTGTTAGTGCTTATTATTGTATGTTTCCTGTGTGCTGTTGAATCTGTTATTATTAACTTTTGTATAGTTACTCAATTATTTTCCTACATAGTGTTAAACAAATAATCAGTTCTTCTAGGCTTTTGTCAGATATGGCCGCCCTTTATTTGTCCTCCAGCATCTGATAGAGCTGAGATCATAGAAATTTTAGATAAGAAATCAAGTCCAGCAAAGGTGCAGGCAAGTCAAGGTCACACGTTTCCACTTCTTTGATGTTGTCATGGTAAATATGGCTGCGCACGGAGAACGACTTTCATAATCAGAAACATTTTTACCGTCGTCCCTCCCTCGTGCTCACATTGGTGGTTCTCTCCCGCCAGGGTCGGCTCTTGCATCGCCTGGGCATTTGTCATCAGGTCAACTTTATCCGATGGTTTGTGGCCTGTTTTCTGACTGCCTTAAATCCAGTTCCCGCAGGCCTGCGGGTGAAGGACATGAGGTTTTCTGAAGTGCCAGTGCGGGTCTATGAGGCCACCACTGCTCGCAACGGTTTGAGAAGAGGTCTTGTTTATTTCCATGGAGGAGGGTGGGTGTTGGGAAGTATAGGTGAGTGAACTGTAAAGGTTAATTTATAATAATCTTCACTTATCAAATAAGATGTGGATTCATATAGTAAGCAGTTATTTGTATTTGAATGACAAAATTGTTAATATAATACTAATAATATAATAATAATAATAATAATAATATAATACAACAATATGCTGTCTGAATACAGAAAAGGAGAAGAGTCTAGATAGAAAGAAGGGGAAAAGTTGATCATGTTCTGTCTGTGCTTTTTCTACTGTGGATCTTCTTAAAGACCACAGCATAACTTTTTTTCACGTCCTGGTAACTGCACAGATTCTGTCGACGAAGTCTGTCGGCGCATCGCACAGGAATCTGACACCACGGTGGTCTCTGTTGGGTACTTTTCTCTCAATGTGCATAAATATTCGAAAACCGATTTTGCCTTCCAGATACGCAGGGTTGAACACACTGTCACCTCTTCCCTCCTAGGTACCGATTAGCCCCTGAGCACCGATACCCCGTCCAGTTGGACGACTGTGAGACAGCGACGTGTCACTTCCTGTCGGTGGCTGAGGCAGAGTTCAGCGTGGACTCCAGCAGAGTGGCAGTCGGAGGAGACAGCACTGGGGCTAACCTGGCAGCAGCACTGTGCCAAAGGCTGGCGAGGAGAGAGGACAGACATCTGCCATTCCCCTGCGCTCAGGTCCTTATCTACCCAGTCCTGCAGATGGCAGATTTCAACCTGCCCTCATACCAGCAAAATCACGCTGTGCCCATATTGTTTCGTGGCCGGATGGCATTCTACTTCCTGCAGTACCTCAATGGGGACACGTCTGTGTGCCAGGATGTGCTGGAGGGTAACCACGTCCCCACCGAACTGAGGCCACGCTACAACGAGTGGCTCTCCCCTTCAAACCTACCCCCCGAGTGCCTCGCACGGGGTTTCTGTGAGCCCCCAGCGCCAGAGTATGACGGGGAGGTGTATCACGCAATCAGAGCCGGCTTGGAACCTGAGGTCTCACCCTTACTGGGGGATGATGCCGTCATTCAGAAAACCCCGCCCACCTTCATCCTCACCTGTGAGTACGACGTCCTGAGAGACGACGGGATTCTTTACAGGAAACGGCTGCTGGACCTGGAGAGAGAGGTCACCTGGCAACACGTGACGGACGGTTTTCATGGCATCATTAACTTTTTCAACCAGGGCTGGCTCAGCTTTGCCTGTGCACAGCGGATTGTGGATAGTGTTGTTGATTATGTGAAAACACTGTGAGGATCATAAATGTACTTTATTATACGTTCCATCTTGCTTTACATTTTAATAAACAAAAATTGCACCCGGTGGCAGTGTTTTTCTTCATTAAAGTATACTGTCCACATAGGATAAAAAAAAAAAAAAAAATCCACAGACAACAATAAAAAAAACACCTTTTATTTCAAAGTAGCCTGAGGATAAAAAAGCCTGGAAACACTTTCTGGAACTATTTATTAAAACTATAGAGAATACTACTGAAAAAGGAAATGCAACTCCCAAGATTTAAAGAAGGTATTTCTTTTTACTACAGATGTAAGACGCCACCTCCTTGTTTCCAGGATATTCTGCTCGCCTTCCCTTTGAGTGTTTGCTGTATCCATGGCAACAGGGCTCTTCTAGTTCTCCCCCACTCCTTCTGCCAGTAGAGGCCCAGGTGAATGCACCTGCATGCTACCTTTCTGACTAGCTAACCGTGTTCTAACAGGGCTCCAGTTTTGCTGCTTGGCAGACAAAGTATGAACCAAGCAGGGAGGATGCCAGATAAATGGGCCCAAACCGGATGGAGGATAGAGCAGAGGTATGCAAACAAAGTGCTGCTGGGCAACTGGGCAGAAGAAAGACTTCAGGTAGGCTTGTTTTTTTTACTTTTATTAACCGTAATAATAATAGAACATTTGCTGAGAGGGAACCAGAAGGCCGTGGATCCAATTCTTTAGTGGCAGCAGGATCAAAATAAGATGATGTGTCTGAAGCATCCCACTTTAAGTTTGCTGTGACAACAAGTCTTTTTGCGCTGCAGATCCAAAGTATAACGGCACATGAGTGGCTAAGTGCGAGTGTTTTGCAGCACCTCCGTTGGTAGTCAAATCTATAGCGAGTGATTAGACAGCCTCAGTCAGCTTAGTCAGCTACATCAGCGCAGCCTCCTGGTGGGAGAGGCTGGAGCTGGAGACTAATTGCATCGATGTGAGGTTCGGCCACGGGCTGCTGGTTCAGGACCCGTGTGGAGAAATGACTTAAGAAATACTGTACAGCTGTGCAGATCGATGGTGAAGTTTGACTCATTGCTCGAGTCCATGTGTATTCGCCCTCCTCACTCTTCGTTAGGATGTCTGTTTCTTCTGTCCGACACAGTTCACTCGGGAGCCACAGACAGCCAGCAGCGCCAGTCGTGTGGACTACCAGCCCCACTGGGACTTCAAGCCAGATGTCTGCGAGAGGAGATCGGCCCTGCTCAGAGCTGAGGTCAGCCCCTAACCGCTCATTCATGGCATTAACACCAATTGAATGTCTGTCACAACTCTGCAAGTCAGGGCTTTCTTCTCCAGATTGTGGCCACTTCTGCATATTATTGATGGCCAAGATAAAGGACTGTGATAAAAGTCTTTATGAAAGCAAGTTTCTGGTCAGACTCAGCAGTCATGAAGAATGTGTAAAATCATCAGTCCTAGTGAGCACTTTGAGGCTAGTTAGAGCAATTTGCTGCGGCCAACGTGGAGGAGCCTCTTGGAGATTATTGTAAAAGAATAGGCCGTGGCCTCTATATCTTCATCCAGTGAAGTGTCACACTCTGTGCTTAGACGGCTGTGTGTGGTTTTCCAGGGGCTTCCATCCAAGCTGCTATTTGCACATCGTGGCGCGCCGTCCTCTGATTGCTCGAGGACAAATTATGAAGAGAGCTACGCTTTACCCACTTTGCATCCCTGGCATTCAGAGAGGTTGACGTCTGACCCACCGGTTTCTGGTAAGAGTTCAAAGTGCTATGAATGTACAAATTACACACAGGAAATTATATCTGAAGCCATCCAGGACCCAGTGCTTCAAGCTTATTAAATTTAGTATGGACCAAACACATCGGCAGTTGTGCTCGTGAACAATTAAATTTGGGTGGCCCCAGATGCCGCTCACTGTTCCAAATCAGTCACCAGTGTAATTAATGGCTTCCGTAACAGTTCGCTTCCTCTGTGTTCCTCTCCAGTCCTTCCAACCAGCTTTGGCACGCTGCGGTCCACAAAGCACCATTTGGAAAAGCAGCAGTCACAGCTCCCATCACTGACTGTGTACAGGTCAGCATACCAGAGGCATCCGCTCGACGCGTTGTGCCAGAGCCGCTTCGCCAGGGCATCACGCACGCTCTCCAGCCACCTCCACGCGGCCAATCACCACAACAAAGACCTGGATCTGAGACGGCGCTCGCATCTACAAGTCCCAGATCGCTGCTTCGGTCTCCTCACGCCACCAAAACAGGCTTTGAGGTCAATGCATTGACTCTTGAATCGCCTCAGATGCTACTTGTTAATTTAAAAAGCTCTTCTCCAAAATGATGCTGCTTTGTGGTTTGTTTATTTTTTAATTTTTTTTTTAAGGTTGGCTGCTTTAAAAAATGAACGGAGGTTATCATTTGGGAAATCAAAGGAGTTTAAAAATTAAACATTATTCTCTTTATGTGGCTGTGAGGACTACTACTGTAGATTTACTGTGCTGTGTGCTGAACGGTTTCAGTGTGTCTGTGAACACAAGGAGAATTGTTTCACTCCTACTAACTTAATATCAGAAACTCAGAAAAGGCTGTTAGTATTACTCTAGATACTCTGGCTAGAAAAAAAAATAAAAAAAACAACAAGAAAGGGAATAAAAATAAAATGAGTGTTGATGCCAGAATGACCTGGGTACTGAGGCAAACCAGAATCCATGAGTCATCCAAGGCAGAGTCTGAAGGGACGTGTCTAACTCCCATTCCATTAGGTGTTTAATTACAGGGAATCAAAGTGTTTAATTAGGAAGAATCAAAGATGCTTATGTTTGATGGTCAACCATCTGCGCCTGCCTCTCTTTTCCCCGCCCGCCTGCGGCCTTCCAGTGCAGCTGAAGCCCTCCGTCTCACCCACTGTTGGCTAGTTAATCACTCTGCTGTGTTGCTGATAGGCCTTCTTGTCACATGACACCTCTGTGCTGTGGGAAGTCCAGAGCGCCCGCACGTCATTCCCTCCTCGGACGCACGATGGCGCTGTAGTCACTTGTGATCACTGTGAAGCGCTCGGCTGCAGAGTCTGTACAGTGAGAGACTCGATTTAATTCCTGTATCATTCTAATGCATATTGCCATTGTGACTGTGATTTCTAAACACATGTTATTCATTTACACTCTGGACTAATACTATTATCCACTAATTGTGGACTAAGAAGCAATAAATGACACATTTGTGTGTTTCTTTTCTGTTTATGACACAAGAGACAGCAAAACAAAGCGGTTTAGTTGATACAATGAATAAAGAATCAGCTCAGTAAACATCAAAAATAGGCACAATTCTTTCTGACCACCACAGACAGTGACTGAAATGATACAAATGCTTTTAGATGTGCACCTATTCATATTGCACGGCATAATCATTCACTTCCTGTCATCTTTAAAGAGCAACTGTAGATAAGTGTATTGTATCCAGGCCACTGTGTAAGTTATATTTGTGCCCTACACAGTGGAGCACGGTGATGGATTATCTCTATACTGTCTAATGTCTGTTATGTGCTGGAGCTGGATGAACTCATTTAATCTGAGGCTTAGTTATGAATTATCTTTACAGTGAACGAGGTTAAGCTTCCAGAATGACATAAACCTAAATTAATGACAGGAGGGAGTGACAAATCAAAGAAGCAAACTGTTGACACGGCAGCGCATCTCGTGCAAATCTAAGCAAACAGCAGTCTGACTAATACTTAACATCGACTGCCAGGGCTGAGACATAAGGGAACACACATTTCTGTGTGAAACACGCAGTCCGAGAACGTTAAGCTGAAGCAGACACTGCAGAATAACACCTCAATGCAATTGACAACATAGTGGCTACACGTTTGTGCAACAGCATTAGGGGTTGAGTTGAATGTAAACCTGAGCAAAGCAAAACCCACTCAGTCAACAGGAAGCCTGATGTAAAGCATGCTTCTGCAGGGGATACTCCATCACTACCTAATCTTATCAGGAGGGAACCGAGTCCTCCTTAGACGCTGGTCTGCCGGGGCTTCTTATCAGGGAGTGAAAGGACAAAGGGGAAAAGTATGCCCTTTGCTGCAGAGAGGACACTCAAATCCTGATCTATGAAAGCAGGAGAGATCTCATCAGCGTGGAACCTCATGGTGAACTGGCGGCTGACACAGTAGATTGTGTCATCCATTGGGACACACTGGAACGCTGGGCAGCGCTGCAGCCGTTTGGAGCTGCACTCGTACCACAGTCGGGCCACCGTGTGGTAGCGATACACGCCGACACCCAGAAGCGGGTTGACATCAAACCGATACAAAAACTTCCCCACAGCCACCATGTCCGCCGTTCTGTCTTTGCTGCCGGCTAACAGACCCGGCCTCCAGCTGTTGATTTTGGGGCTGTAGCGCAGCAGCGTGTATCTGAGAGTTCCCCCAGAAACAAACAGCTCCCCGTTGCACACTGTGACGTGATGCGCCACGGCGAATGTGTCATTAGGCAGCGGAGCCACAAATGTCCATCTATCCACTCTCGGGTCATAGCGCTCCACTGAGGAGAGACACTCTCCTCCGATGGCATAGATGTAGCCCTCCAGCGCTGCCAGTTTGCAGCGGGGCCTGGCTTCATTCATGGGACTGATCTCCTTCCAAATGGATGTCAAAGGATTGTAGCAAAACACTCGCTTTGAGGGTGTCATTTCTCTGTCTGTGCCTTGGCAGCCCACCGCCACAAATAAGTAGTTATCCATTGTGCACATGGCACAGGCTTTAGAGATGACTTCCTGTGGGATCGGGCAGAGTGAACGCCAGGAGTCTTTGTAGTCATCATAATAGTACACTGCGCTGGACGTCCTCCCTTCTGTATTACTTGCCCAGTCCTGAGGGTCCATATCAGCCACCATGATGAACTTTCTCCCCCTCGTTCTCTGCTTCTGGATTAGTTCCCGCTCGTCAGCCATCAGCCGCCCGAAGAGGTTGGGGTCCCTGAGCACATGGAGGTAGTTGTCTGACATGACTTTCAGAGCTGCTTGCTGCACCAAGGTCTCGCCATGTTTTTTGGCCAGGTACAGCATCTCCAAACAGTTACCCAGATCAAGCTTACTCTTCAAGCTTTCCAAATCTGCTCCTTCGAGGGTTTTTGCTGGAAGATAAAGAAATGGAGCCCCCGCTACACTCTCTAGATCAGTTTCCTCCCTCATATTAAATTCTTTGCTGCGTGTAGAGGGACTGATCAATGGGTGTGCAGAGATGGACTCATCACTGTTTGCGGGTTGAGAGTGAGTCACGGCAGTTGAGGCTGTTGAAGAAAGAAAAGGAACGGAAAGCTCATGTTGCTCTGCTGCAGAGAGATAGCTCTCCTTGCGTAGGAGTACAGGCCTTGCAGGGTGCTTCAGCTCGAGGCTTCCTGGTGAGGATGGAGACTCAACAATGTGTTTTGGTAAAACCAGATCACGCATAATGATGGGGCTCAGAGAGGAAGGAGACTCTGTGATGCTGCTGCTACGGCTTCCGTACTCCACCAACTGTGACTCTGAGTGCCTCTCATATTGACTAAGCACAGGGTTTGAGTCTGTAATAGAATGAGAGGACGACTCAAAATAATAATCGTATATCTTTCCACGTGCAATCTGGTCTCCCGTTCCTTCCAGCACCAGGTTAGCATCCTCCACTTTGATCTCTGCCTTGGAAAGGAAGCTGGAGTAGGCCCCCTGGCGCTCCAAGTCCTGCCTTAACTCCCTGCCTACACCCACACTGCCCTCCAGCTTTTGCAAAAAGCAAGGGGAGCGGCGCCCCGTCGTACTGGCCATCCCACTGTCTGTTGGATCAGGAAGGTTCAAAGCAGATCTAAATGAAGTATTACTGGTGGTAAGCTCTGCTTGCTTCTGATGAGGGAGTATCTCCCCTTTCATGATGTTATCTTGGCCTGTGTATGACATAATAAATGCATCTTCACTATTTTCAGCGTGGCGCAGGTGAGTTTCTGGTGGCGTTTCTACGGTGCTGTCAGATGTCGGGTCTTTAGTGACGTCTGTGTCCGAGGGTCTGGATCGCTGGTACTCATCGTCTGTGTCGTGCTGTGGTGAGCTTTGACATCGTTGTGCTGTCCTGGAGTTTCGGCAGGTCTCATTTTTTGGCTCTTTGGTGCAGATCTGAATCGTCCTTGCATCCCTGGAGCTGTAGAACCTGTAGGCCCAAGAAACCAGCAGCACAGCAGCCACCGAGATGCTCAGCTTCAACAGCAGCTGCATGTCAAACTGGACTCCCAAAAGCTCTGCAATGGGCATAGCTGTAGCAGTGGTAGCGGCGTCGACTGGTCAAATGATCCTATTGATGGTTAATGCCTCTCAGCTGATGGAGGCATGCTGGCTGGTTTTCATTGTGAAGAGCTGCTGCGAGCTGATGACTGCGCCTATTTGTTCAAAGGATCAAGTGCAAAATGATACCTTCGGAGGCACTATTTGCATCCCGGCCTCTGAAGAGGCGGGGCTCTGGTCATGCACTACCTGTGTCAAGTCACATGTAGATTCAAAAAACCCATAGACAGAATATGTCAACAGCCAATATTTGATTATGCAGTTTGCTGCCTAATCCAAGTTTTTCCCACGTCTAAAAACTCTGAAGTGAGAGACTCTAATCTCAACTTAGTTTGAGCTGTGTTTTTGCTGCGTCCTTTGCTTTGGTGTTCACAAACAACAGGAGTGGTTCGGGTCATGCTTTATGGCGACAATTTCTGAAAATGTCCATAAAAAAAGTATGATAGATCACGCTGCTTAACTTGCCCAGACACACAGCCACCGCTGCAGGAGGAAAACAGGGTTTGTATAAGGGGTGGGGAGTGATGATAGGTGACATTTATCAAATACTTAATAAGCAGGATACATCTGTTTGCACAGCCATGCCACAGATCAAAGGTCTTTTTTTTTTTCTGCGCCAGTGCAGATGCTTAAATGACTCTCTCTAAAGAGGAGCTGAAGATTGCTCTTGGACAACTAAATGGCCGTCGCTTGGTATTATAAACACATAGAACTGTAAATAATCCAAAAGCAGCTGAAGAATGCCAGATGGAAAGAGTGTCTACAGAGAAACCTGACAGCGTTGTTCATTTTCATACACTATACTGACATGCAAACATCTCTATCGCATGGGAGCCATGGCATTCAATTGCTGCTGTCAGCCTGTCATTTGTGTAGCTGATAATACACTTGAGTGAGGCTGCGGTCAACAACAGAACAGTGTTTATTTCAACAGCACACCGCCGAGCGTTTTAAAGGTGCATCACAGACGGCGCACTGAGGGTGTGTCGGGTGTCCTAGCTGACACGAGCACTGTTTGGTCATTTGATAGCTGAGCCTGATAGTTGACATAGAGGAAACTGGATTCTGCAAGCACGGCTGACTACTGAATAATTCACAGATGAGCCGAAGAGGCAGCTCTGCTGTGCTATTCTGAGCGTGATTGCTAACAAACGAAACTGTAAACAGTTCTTGCATCATTGCGTGGAGGCACTTCTACTTTCTTCTTGTTTGTTGGTGTGCAACATGTGAAGGAGCAAGAACGGACGAAAAAAACAAATTGTATCTAGCGTCCTGCTTTTTGCTATATATAATAACTGTGGAGATTAGAGAAGCATGGTAGCACGGCGGAAGAAGCCTGTAGTCAGTTAAACACACAAGATTAAGCTTAGTATTTGGTGACCTTCACATTTCTTGAGTCATCAATTTTCCTTAAATAAAAGAAAAGAAAGCTGCAGTGGCACAAACCTAATCTGCAGGAGCCACGCAGCATTCTCACAAGAGCTGCACTGATTTCTAAAGAGCACAACAGAATGAAAGGTGCAACAATAAGCCTGCAATTGTTTTCACATCAATGTCCTTATAACTGACGCCAATTGCTACTAAGAAAACAATAGAAATGTTTCCCATTAATGGCTGAAGTAGGAAGTCTGTCTTTGAGCTAATGTTATAAATTTTAGACATTGGTCCATACCATTAACTTTATATAATAAATGCATACAACATTTACATGAACGCGCACACACATGCAAAGTTATATTGTCCTTCTACTGGTGTGATGATAGAGTCACATAAAGACCAGTTGTACTTTCTCTAATGTATTCAGAAATGGAGATGGACCTGTTTATCATCTCTTGAATGTGAAGTGAGTGATAAAAGCAAAAAAAAAAAAAAAAAAAAAAGGGGGGAGCAGAAGAGCCTCTTGAATCAAAATTAAAATGATAGCTGACTTATAATGCTACACAGTGCGTGGACATGAATTCATGCCCTTTGCTTCCCTCATTGGAAAGAAAATAAATAAATAAAGTCACAGCGAATATGACTGCGTGTTAATAACGTTTGTGCTATGCAGGTCTCATCTCCGGAATGAAGGAATATGGATTGTACTTTGGCAAGGTGAGCCGATATCCCAAACGGATAGGTCTATCCTTTCCATTCGCCTAAGCTTTAAAAATCTCTCCTCTTACCTCGCACCTGGTTTAAACCTTAATCCCTTAATACATGTTGTGTCCTTAGAATATCTTAAATTGCAATCCTTGTGAAGTCCAAAAAATGCAGGATTACTGTGCATTAAGCCGTGTGTGTGAGAGAGTTCAAACTGCTAAGGGTTAACAGCAATGTCACAATCTCCTTAAAAGCCACACTTGGGTCAATATGAGCAAAAAACAGCTGAAAGAAAGTAAGCATTGGAAGTTATAGGTAGCGAAAGGAGGCTACCGCTTGGCATTGGCGGGTTGCCTTTCAAATGACCCTGATACGGTGGGATTATCATGGAATTAGATTGCAAACCATTCCGGCACGGATCTGCACGTGCAGTATTGTATACGGTATAATGGCTGCACCCGGCATTAAAGGCTGCTGGGCGACGCAAGTCTGCAGCTAAACAAGTCAGACACATGTCGTACACAGAGTGTTAAGTAAAGTCAAGGCTTTGAGTTTTATCATCTCTCCATTTTAATACAGGTGAAATGAAACAAATCCAACAACCCTGTTGACACACACTGCCTCAGGTGAGCACCTCCCTGGAATGGTGGCTAAAATGATCCTACAAGTACTGTAAATGTCTGGATAAGAGTTACGAATTGTACACAATGTAGGTTACTTAAGATAGTGTGTCACAAGTAAATAACTGGATTACAGGCCAGTGACAATGAGTTTCAGTGCTGTCAATTGCAACACACCAAAAGGAGAAATAATCTTCGAACGTCACATGCACCACAACCCCAAAACAGCAGACATGTGTTAGATTTATTATTTTTTTTTTAACCGCTGTCCCCTGTAGACCTGCCATATACTGTAGATAGAAAAAGCCCAAATGAGAAACAGAAAGGCTGTAAATGTTTCTGTCCTTTCAGCCAAGAATGATCTCTGAAGACAGTGTTGAATGAAGTACAAACAAAAGTGGAGAAATAGAGTAAACTCCAACTATCTCGGAGACCATCCCTCACTGTAACCCATATATCCTCTGATTATTTTCAATATTTACAGTGATGTACACAAAATACACTCAAAAAGGAGGTTTTTCTTTCTTTTTTTTTTTTTTTTGTAGTTTCGCGATGCTTTTAAATCCTCTTGTACATTCTGAGCCATCAGAAAAAAAAGGAATACTTGTATATTAATAAAAAAACAATGTTCTCTTGGAGCATCTGTGTCTGTTCCCCCGTGGATTATCAGCTCGTTGCTAATCAGGTGCATCCCAGGACATGGAACAGACGGGTGTGGTGGATATGGTGGCGCAGCCTAAGCCAGTTCCACTTTTTGCATTTCAGTCAACACCAGTGACGTTTTGACTTATCAAAATAAAATCCAAATACTTTTTTCTTTTTCATTTGAAATCAACTGATTTTATTGATCAACAGGCAGACGTGGGACAAGAAACAAAAGAAAGGCGTAACTGGGCAGGGATATATCTGAGGTGGTTATTGTTCATCATGTCATTCTTTTGATATCAATATCTTGGTTATTATTTTATTACAAAAACAGTGGAGCCCCATCCGTAGTGGTGCTGTTTCCTGATCGACTGACGCATGGAGCTTCTGTTGATGACTGGAGAAGGCTTGCAGGATTGCGGAAAGTGTGTGTGTGTGTGTGTTTGTATGTGTGTGTGTGTGTTTGTGTGTGTGTTGAATAAGAAGGGGAAGTGTATGTGTGTGTCAAGTGTCTTGGGTGAGAGGTTTCACGTCAGTTCCACTGTCACTGTGAGGACCAGTGCCATCCACGTTAGCCCGATCACATCCATGCGGGACGCTCCGTCTACAAACACCACAGACACAGTCAGTCAGACACACACACACACACACACTTATAAAACAATTTGATAATACAGTACAATAATCCAATTTTCCTGACTTGTAACCGATTTGGTGTTATCTGGAATTCTTTCATGGGTTGTTTCAAAGTGACGCACATTAATTATTGGAAAACATTCTCTATGGTGTCTTTGGAGTATTTGCACACAGCATAGTAGTATCACTACTTTTGTACTACATATTGTCGTTTCCAAGACTTGAACAGTCCTCAGGTGTCGGAGTTGTTGTCCCGACGCCCGTAGCAGCGATTCCAAATTACAGGGGTGAGATCAGCAGACACAGCAGCTTTCTGCTGATATTGTTTTCTGTTGCTCCCTCATTGGTACCTTACTGACAGGACTGTGCAACTGGAAATGTTGAGGGAGGAAAGTTGTGACTGGCTGTGGGTGGGTGTGGATTTGCTGACATAAGCCAAATTGTTCTCCAGCTCATGCCAAGTTTGTGGCTACACCAACAGTGACTCAATGGGAGCCCGACCACATCGGGGAGTGGCTCGGCTCACTGGATTCAAAATGTGATCAGTAGGTGGATAAACCTGTCAGGTAAATACAGTCTGGATTCAGAGAAGTGATGGTTGTAAGGCAGTATTAATATTAATATTATTAGTAGTAGTAGTTTAATAATACCCTGATCATTAATCTTTCATGGTTTCATGAGGATTTTGCGCGTCATGTAAATTTGACTGTAAATTTCCATAAAACGAAATAATTTGACACCTAACACACTCCACTCCGTTTGTGCAAGTCATAAAACAAACAACAACAACAACAACTGGATTTTCTCAATAACTACTTCATCTCATTCATTGGCCTCATCCAACCATAAGATCATCATCTGAGGTCTACAGCCTACAATGGGAGATGCTACTCAGCCAGCCATCTGTTTGCCTTCAGCTTTTGGCTCGCACCTCAGTGCATTTGCCAACCTGATTTTTATGTTTTGTCAATTTTTTAAGACAACTGGATCTGATTTCCGTGGCAACATGCTCTTTTTAAATAAAGGATGACTCTGCCCAAAAAGCTGTCCTAAAACATACAACTCCCTTTGAATCTAGGTAGTCGAATAACTTCCTGTTTTCAACTGCGGTTCCCGTCTGTGATCTGACCTCTGCTCTAAAAGAGGATTTAAATTAGAATTTTGCATGGAACAATGGGAAATGACAGATGTAGCATGTCTGCCAAAATAAAATCTAAAAAATGTAATTAAAACGCAATGACTTTGTTCGTTGTAATGAATTTCACTTTGTGATTGCACAACGGTGTCTCTGCCAAAATGATGCCTTTCCTACAATAAAACGACAACTCTGAACATGTGACACTTCTGCCAACCGAGCCTGACAGGTACAGTATTATGTGGCAAAAAACATGTCACATTTTTTGTCCTCTATTTCACTCATGTAAACTCATCACTCATTAAATTCACTTCATTGCCCCACACTGTGGTTTGACAAGTTGTCTAGGAGATTGGATTTCTGACAAAGATGAATGAATATAACCCTGCTATGGGAAGCATAGTGTTCTTTTGTGCTGTGGCCCTGACTGACAGACAGCGGCGGTCCCTCCCACTCGCACCGGGCGTGGAGTTGGGTATTCAGCCATTTAACTACGGGGCACGTGTCTGGTGACCTCCCGGGGCTAATGTTGTGTACCAAATAGACTTGCGTGCGAGGCGTGTGTGCGCGTCCGTGCTGACCTGATTCTGTCCTTGCTGTGACACACCTGCTCCTATGCTTACCAGGGCATTTGCATATCCACATTTGCATCCCTAAGATATGACTAGCTGAGATGGGAAAGGTAAAAGAAGAGCGAGGTAAATAAATAAAGGGCAAAAGGAACTGAGACAGAGAAACCGAGTGCAGGAGCGGATGGGAGAAAATGAGTTTGATGTTTGTATAGAAAATAGGAAAAGAGGGGAAAAAAAGAGCGAAGCCCATATCAGGCCACGAGACTGTAGACATCTCATCTGACTGGGGCAGTTCAGCTTAAAGAGCGCTCCGCTTGCCATCTGCTGGGGAAGCTGTTTGCACTGTATGCTAGGACATGGTCTTCGTACACATGCCACACATGGATTATACACTATGCACTTATAGGATTCAAATACATTTTTCCGGTCATTAATGACAGCTCACAGCAAGGAAAAGAAAAACATAAATGACACTACAGTCTATTGCTTCTTACTTCGTGGTAGCGAAGTTCCCACTTACATTTAGTTCACACTGCTGACATATTGTACGGAATATTTTTTCTCCAATAACTGGATACTTATGTGGATTGATCTGAACGTGCTGCCATATTATACAAGCGATTTATCGAGCTTGGAGGAGTGGAGCTCGAAGCCTTGCTTATATAAATTAATGTACTCGAGCTGTTAAGGAGCCTCCTCTTATGATTCACTCTTTTTACAACCTCTAAAGCTAAAGTCTGAGAGCTGTTTCTGTAAGGTCACACACTGATTTCCGTCTTGGTGAGTCTAGGAGCACTTCTCACTTCACAAGCTCATCTGATAAGAGTCTAGCTGTTTAGCCAGGATTTTATTTTTTATTTTTTTTAAACTACAGCACTACAGCATAATCTGCATTGACTATATACAGCCTGGTCCGCTAAGAATCTGCGTCAAAATCAGATTGTGAGCAACACAGAAGGCGAAGCGTAGAAACTCTAAATATGATGGAAGGGGCAGAGACAGAATAACCAAGGCAGAGGGGAAAAAAGGTTGTGAAAAAAAGCAAAAGAGCAAAGGGAAAATGGATGAAAACGGAAGAGATCTTGGCACTAGAGGACATAAAGTGAGCATGAACTGCCAGAGACGAAGAAAAGAAAGACTAAAGGATTGAAGTAGAAAGAAAAGAGGATGGCGGGAAAAAAAGGGGAGAGATGGAGAGGTTGTTGTCAAAGCCCTGTGGCTTCTCCTGACAATCCCTCATCTTTACACATGATAATCGCAGAAGCCGCCACTGCACATATGAAACCAATAATCTCACACTCAACCAAAAATGACAGGCTCGGTTAGTCACTGGAAAAGGCTTGTTACTTGCTGCTACTGAACATCGGCGTAGATTAATCCTGACTGAATCACTCTCGCACGCTCTATGTAGGGCAATGCATTCAGGGCCGAATGAGAAACATCTACCTGTCGATACGCTGAATGCAGAAATCACAGCTGCCCAAAGAATTTGCTCCTGTGATCAGTGTCAGATGTCGGCGCGCGTTTATAGACTAAACAGACTGCGGTGTCGCATTTTGTTCTCATATTACACATGCAGTTTCTTAAGTGATACGACAGGACACACACACACACACACACACACACACAGAGTTAATGACAGTCAAAGGGGTTAAAATACTTACTGTTCTGATTCTGTGTGTTTTTCATCATGCTTGGATTTTCTGTTGGAAACGGAGAAAGAAAAAACATCAACAGTCACACAATCAAACAATGTAGAGGAATAATGGATAAAGGAGGAGACAGAGAAAGAGAAAAATAGTCATCTCTGATAGGGGTTGTGGCTTACTAATGAAGCCGAACGCCAGAGTTGCTGAAGCACATGTTAAATGGCACATCCCCTGTGAGAAAGACTGGGCCCGTTAATGGAAGTGGGAACACAGAGCAGTGCACCAGAACAACAAGGACACTTTTAGCGGCAGTGAGACCAGGCAAGCACAGCTGTGGCCAGACAGTCTGACAAAGATGTTTGGAGAAATTGACTCCACCTTTAATCAGTGGCGTTCATGTCTACCCTGCACAATACACTCTGACAATGTGTTTCTAAAGTTCTCAGAGGGATAAAGTAATTGCCAAGGAAGAAGCAGGAGGGCTCACAGAGTATTAGCAGCATCCCTAAATTCCACTGTGTAAGCTATTTTGGGATGTTAGACTACACATATGAGCAGGTGGAAGGTACATATACTGTACAGCACAGTGGGAAACTTTGAGGTCTCACTGCAGCCACACTAACATCGAAAGTGCTCAGAGGACACAGAGAAAATAGTGCATTCACTTTGCATATGCTCGTGTTGCCTGCTGCAGCACGTTTATGTAAGCATGCGTATCTGGGAGTTTCTGCATGTGTGTGTGTGTTCCACTGCGGTGACTCACTTCACTGTAATCACACAGGGTGTTATCAGTGACGCTTGCTAAAGTTGTACATCATCAAGACATGAGCGCTGGCTTGTCGTCGGTGGAGAGTCTCCATCAGTATACTCTACTTCTGATGATGTATACTCAACACCTTGCCAAGCGACTGTGGGCCTGAAATGCTTCTATTCATTTGGCCCCAACAGGGAGAGAAGTGTCTAATCTCAAGGCCACGGGGGACGGTGCCAAGGTCACTTAATCACCATTTACTTCCGCTAAGTGTGAGAGGAAGCAATCTACAAGGAGCGGGCAGACAGATGGGCCATACTAGGCACATAGCCGATGATACCTGAGGGTGCATCAGGGTGTTAAATAGACATTAGTGCTCTTCCTAGCAAAGCACCTCCCAAGGTAACACCTCCCTGAAGTGGCACTTTCCCCTTAAAGTGGGTTCTTATTAGACCCGCCCAGTAATTTGTACATTTGGGACACACTTTAAATCCTGTTCACAGAAGTGTTCGAGGCAGGAGTCAAAAAAAAAAAAACCAAAAAAAAAACCCCCCAAAAAACCAAGGTTCCAATTTTTTTGTTTCAGAGCAGATGAAACATCCATCCTTCCATCCAGGCCTAGAGTGCACGTGTATGTATGTGTTTACATGGAGTGAGGCCTGGAGATCAAGTCCAATGTGTCTCAAGGCCTGAACTTAACCAAACCGCTGTTTATGCACATTTGTTATCCAGCGTTTTTGAGGATGCAGATTGAAAAGTGCGGTAACACTCGCCACCATTTTGGTACCTGGTGCCAGAGGGATGCAATTTTAACAGATGCCTACTGGCCTCTTTTAAGAAATGGTCCCGTACATGAAGGCAGAGACCAACAATGCACACGCACTACAATCTAATGCAAAGCAGTACTGGAGGCGGTTCTGATGTTTTGGGCCCCCATATTCATTTTAGATAGGGGGCCCAAAACTTTAGAACCATCTCTTCTTCAAAATGCTTATAACTCAGTGGACTTATAACTCAATTCATTACATGGAATGAGGATATATTGTGCCTAACTTCTAGAAATAATATTTGCATTATCACAATAAATGCTGTAGCTTTTCTATTGAAGTAGACAAGTAGCTTATTCAAACATGAGATGAACACGTCAAAGTATCATCACATTTACACGAAGTGCATGTTTTAAACTGCGCAAGCGACACTAACACCAATTCATTTACTATTTATCATCTGCCTAAAACAAATGCATTGATTTATCCATTGACAGTTCAAGAGTGTCCACAGATCCAGAAGGAGCAGCAAACACAGAGATAACAGAGCCTGGAAACGTCCAACTCCGGCGCAAATGCCAGTCAGCGAACAACTTCCAGGTTCTGATGAACAAGTTATCTTGGTTTGGCGAGCGAACAAAGTGCGTTTCTAACGCTGTCAACAGCAAAGGTTCTTTGATTCCTTCGGCCTTTGATGCCACGGTTGGCTGTTGGTGTGTAAGTGAGAGCAGTACAAGATGTGCCATTGATGGAATAGTCACTAAATCCCTTGCTAGAAAACAGTTATCCTCACTAAGTGCAGGCTTAAAACGAATGTGATGTAGAGCCAATTAGCGATACAATCTCTTATTAATCACACATTTAGCTGCATTAATGATTTATACCTAAAAGTGGTCACACAAATGTAGGATTTTCAAAGACACTGTAGACACATGAAATGAATTTTTGTAGAATTATATAATTTTCTGTGACACTTAACTGTGTAATTGTGTAAGTGTTCCAGAAAATCCCCCCCCAAATGTTTCATATTCATCATCTTTTGAATAATTAATCAAACTTAAATGTGATTTCAGTTTAACTGCCAGTGTAGTAGCCACTTCAGAATCGGGCCATGTTGCCAAGCTGAGCGTACATACCAAAGACTATGAGGCGAGTGTGCGTATCCGTGGAGCCCAGGGGATTCTGGGCTGTGCAGCGATACATGGAGCCATTGAGCTCAGCTGGCACTCGCTCCAGAATCAGCTCCTTCCCCTCTCGCTCGGAGCTGCCATCGAGCAGGCGGCCCCCAACGCGTGTCCAGGTGAAGAGGGGCTCAGGGAACACCTCATTCTATCAACACCCAGCACACAGATGGGATGGAGAGCAAATAAGGGAAGAGAGATGGAGGGAAGGAGAGGAAGGGGTGGGGTGGGGGTGGGAGGTGGAAGGGCGGTGCAGAGTCAGCCTGTGAGTCTCAGCCAAGAGATTAAAAGCAAAGGATACATGAATAATACAAGCTCCACTTTCTCCCCCCTAATGCAACAGCTAGTTAGCAACATGCATTAATAATCAACTCTTCACTTTACAGCAGTTTCTCTCCTCACAGTTTGGAGCCCTCTAGATACCCCACCCCTCGCCTATTCAAAAATAAAACCATTCACATTAGAGTGCTGTCAGGCTCAGAGATAGTAAGATGACACAGTGAGGGTGGTAATCTCTTGTTCAGTCCCACCTGGCTTCTTTTTCACTTCCCTCCTTGACACATGCATTGCACCAAATACACAGTGCAATAATTTACATTGATTTCCTGCAGACTATACCTGGAAACCTTAACCCCAACCTGCCTAACGCTAACATCACCCTTGCCTTAACCCTAACTTCAAACTTAAGATGTCCCTACAATGTGAGTGCACACGGACAAGACAGAATGATTTATCGAGTCCCAAAATGTCAGTAATTGCAGGGTTTTTTTTTTTTTTTGAGGGACCAGTGGTGTTGCCTCATTTTTTTGTTTTTTTTGGTTCAACAAACAATAAAGTACGTGTAAAATCTAAATCCTCTATGTTCTAAAACTAATTACAAAGGTGTACTTTACAGTTCACTCTGCTCAGGTACAGTTCGATTGCAGAGGTGCATGGACTCATAAAAAGCTAGTGTGTCCTATCCATGGCACTGGGGGGGGGGGTCAAACTAGGGGCATCAAAGAATGTGAACAGCCATCCACACTTCAGTTTGCCCTTCCTTTGTGGGTTTTCAAGCGTAAGTGACTGCTTCCTATCAGATGTAAACATCCCTCTCCCTTTACTCACAACTGCACATTTTGGAATCCTTCCCTGAAGGAAGCAATGCTGCCGCACTTGTTTGGCATGCACCCATGTTCAAATGATATCATGCTCACATGCCCGAACAAACCAAACACTTGGGAGTTCAGATAAACCACTGTAAATACACTTGGTGTGAAAGCGTCCTTGACTTCAAGTGACCTACTGAAATAGACTAATATAGAGAAAATAGAAAGCTTATTTGTTTTTAGTTAGCGTGAATCCTCTAAAATAAAAATAAATGCTAATATAAATAAATGTTCCCCTAATTGTGTTGGAGAGGTTAAAGGCACTAGTTGATTGAGTCTTTGGAAAATGTCACGATTTAAAAAAACAAAACAAAAAAACATTTATGTGAGAATTTACTATCACATGTAAGAGCCTTTGAGAGTCCAAGTGAAAAAATGCCCAATTTAATCTCATATGGAAATAAAAAAAGAAAGAATGCAAAACAAAAAACATACCATATAATGGTCATCCATAATATTCTCAAAAAATAAACCTGTGGGGAATTTAGAGGCTCTAAATAACCTCAAAGTTTCCAGCTCATAAAATATTCACAGTCTTTTGGTGTTTGGTTAACACCAAAAGACTATAGTGTACCAAACTCCTGCCAAACTCCTGTTTGGTAGAAAATATTAGTACATGTAGTAAAAATACATCTGCATCTGTAAAAAAAAAGTAATTATAGAAAAAAACAATTCAATAAAACAAATGAGGCTGGGTGAACAATATGAATGTGTGCAAATATGTATATTTACACCTGAATCTGACTCCATTCTATTCTAATCATGAGGAGTCAAATGGTCCAATCAGAGGGCAGATGGTTGTGTTGCACTTATCTCCACCTCACTGCAAAGTGTAGTAGATTTTCAAAGAGCAACTTGCATGTTAGAAGTCATCTGTGATACGGTTTGTTTGATTAAATTGAGATGAAAATGTAGATATTTTATGCAATGATTTCAGATTACACTGCAGAGGGGAGTCAGTTTCCTTCACCCTGCTGCAGCAACTGTTTGTAGTGAAGGGAGTTTTCCGGTGCATTCTACACATTTTCATGGTGAATTCTTGTGTTTGCGGGGGTTGTACAAACACCAGCCGGTGAGGACTTTGCTGCTGACAGAGGTGCTCAGCTAACATAGCCTCCATGTCTGGGTGCTGATTGCAGCTGCCGAAACCTGACTTGCTGACCTCCGTGTACACAGCCCTCCTGCATTTCCCTGCTGTTCATCGACCTGTTGAAGAGGAAGCACTGAACGAGGGAGTGGGCAGAACTGGGATGCGGCGCACAGTTATTAGGGGTCCAATTTTCAGTGTTGCTGGCCGGTTGGTAAAATTTGTACTGGTTCCATTTGCTCCAGCCAGAAAATCTTTTTGGGTGGGGAACGGAGCCATGGATATTCAACTGAGAATGTGCTAAGAATCCCTCGAGTTGTTGTTTTACAAATGTTTATGCAAAATCAACCATAGTCAACTCACTGCTACTGTAGAAAAGCTTGTGTTCACCAGTTTACTTTCACGAAGGTCTCTGCTTGCATTTGTCTGAATTACATCTACTACTCTCCTTTCGGCTTATCCCGTGAGTTCGGGGTCGCCACAGCAGATCATTGTCCGTATGTTGATTTGGCACAGTTTTTACGCCGGATGCTACCCTCCCCAATTTCTACCGGGCTTGGACTGGCACTGCATCGCTGGGGAGGGGGAATGGGCTGTTAGGGGTTCAGGGTCTTGCCCAGGGACACTTCGACATATACCCAGGGCCAGGGATCGAACCACTCACCCTGTGGTCCTTAAGCAACTGCCTTTACCAACTGAGCTATAGCCGCCCATTTGTCTGAATTACATAAAACTTATAAAACAAGATGCCAGCAGCACTTTTTACCTGGCTGTCCTCCACATAAAGTTGGGGTTTAAACTTACTAGTGGTGACCTGCATAACCTGGTAGACTCCCCTGGCAACTCAGCAATTCCACCACACTGAAAGCCAAAAGGTTACGTGAACCAGTGACGGTATGTTATGCAGTTCTCAACCCAGGCTTCCTTAAGTCTGACTGAATAGTCCAGCACAGCATATGCATCAGCGCTGATGGACTTAATGAGACAGGGCTACTCCAGGTCACCAAAGGGTCCACATAAGAGCAGCAATGCCTCTGCCCCCCCTCCCCATTTCTACGTCCTCTCACAAGATCATCAAGGATGACTGAGTTGGTCTGTGTCAAACTCAGCATTCTTGGTTTTACATAGGACGTCACTGTGAAACCAACTAATGTTTTACATTATTAGAAGTCAGCTAGTCTAACTTGTTTTTATTTCTCAGATATCTCAACCCTGGATTTTGCATTCAACGTGAAAAAAAGAGAGAAAAATGTCCTTGGCCACTGTGTGAGTACTTTTAATAGTTTTATGTATCAAGTGCTGCCTGCAAGTCAGTTCTGACTGGTTTTAATTTGGTGGTGGGTTTTAACCTGTTTATTTTTTAACATTATGTAAGATGCATTATATAAGTATGATAATGGAATAGTAGTTTTTATCTGTTTTCATGTTATTAACATTCCACCACTGAAGCCTGTGTGCATTATGTTTTTGTAATTATTATTAATTTCTTTTACCATAAAACATTTTGTTTTAACACTGATCCAAAACAGGCCATTAAAACCCTGTCATTTCCTCGTTCTTAGAAAAACTGTACACACAATACAGTACATGAGGACAGGGAATTCATTATGTCAATCATCCTGTTTCACACTGGGATTGACAGGGACATAATCAGCAAGAATAGATATGTCCTGAAAAGCATCAATACCTACTTTATGACTCAACAAATTAATACAGCACATCAGTGCTGTTATAAATATCACATCTGTTAGCACTGGTTTCCATATTATTCTATTTTCTGTCTTAACCTAGTTGCTTTCTCTTGTGTGACATCATATCCAGTGCCTCATTTTGGGGTGGATGTCACACAAGTGTCTGTCACACAAAAACAAATCCAGATCTTACTGTAGGGTAGCTGTAGGTATATATAATCCTGTTTCAACATTATTTTTTCCAACAATTTGTGCCCCGAAGTCACAAACCTGTCAGATGCAGTGCAGGCTGCTCCCAGGCGGGTTTAATCATATTTGATGATGCTGAAGAAAGTAATGGTGAACATTTAAAGGGGCTGTGTGTTCAGATTAATGCAGTTACTTCTTTTGTACTCTAAGATGTTGTGTTTTGTCCAGCCCCCCCCCCAAAAAGCCAAAGATATAGGAGCATTTCTTGTTGTGTTAACATAGTTTTAGACACTCTACATTGTCCAGTAAATTGTATTAATAAATAAATAAATAAAACCTGTAAATAATAATCTCAAGGGCACTTTTCAAAGTAACGCCAAGGTCTTACAAATCAAAAGAAACAAATCCATCCTTGCACACTAACATTATTCACGTGACACGAAGTTACTGCATATTTGCAGTATTTCTGCTACTGGAGCCCAGTAGACCTGCTCCACAAAGACTGCTGGCCCTGATGAAACCAGCCCAAGGGTGCTCAGAACCTGTCTCCTCCCAGCTCGGTGGTGTACTTCACTTAATCTTCAATCTGAGCCTGCATCCGTAAACCCTCCCTGTATTTTGGAAAACGGCCTGCCTAGTCCCTGTACCAAAGAAGCCACACCCTACACAATTCAGGCTTTTCAGGAAAGACTGATCCTGAAGTCCTCCTAACCTTTGATCAAGGTCTTTCTCTCAACCTCCTTTACTTTGCCTACCAGCCTCTGCGTGGAGTGAACAACAATACCATAAAAAATACCGGGCTGTCAATAACCTGGACTGGATCATAAACTCAACTGTGGTTTATTAAAAAGGCAAGAGCCAGTTGTCTTTTCTGCAGAGGTTCAAGTCTTTCAACGTCTGCTCTGCCAAGCTGTGATCTTTCATGAGTCGGTGGTGGCCAGTCTCCTCTTCTATGCAGTGGTCTGCTGGGGCAGCAACACGAAGGTTGCCGAGCACTAGCAGGCCGAACAAATCAATCGGGAGGGCTGCCTCTGCTCTGGGTGTGGAGCTGAAACCTCCATATGTTGTGGCTGAGAAAGAGATCTTGTCCAGACTTTTCTCCATCCTGGACAATTCCTCCCACCCACTGACAGTGTGCTGGCTGGACAGATTAGCACGTTCAGCCAGAGACCAATCTTTGCCAAGTGCTGCACAGAGCCCCACAAGAGATCCTGCGGCCGTAAAACAACAGCTCCTCTACTTTCTGGATTAAAAACTGTTCACCCCGTTACTCATACCATATTATAATCTAATAACAATTTTATTTACTGTGTCCTTCTACTCTGTATTAGATTATAATTGTACTTAAACACAACTCCTAATGTCCCCATGTCCTCACATCCATCTATTGACCATCATCCTAATAACACACTGCATACCACCTCTGTTTATTGTACATGTCATCCTATTCATATTAGCATTTTTAATTTCTACTGACAGATGTCAAAGTTGTATAGTTCAATGTTAGTTTGGTTCTTTTCCATCTTCTTTCTTTTTGAGCAGAGAACACCTGTAACAAGGCAAAGCCGTTTTCCCCCTGAGATTAATGAAGTTCTTTGAATTTTAATGTGCCACAAAATACATACTACTGGTACTGTATATTAACATTCAGCTCTAGATAGAGGCGCCACCCTGAAACTTTAATAACCAATTAACTCCATGCTGTATACATAGCACATTAAATGTTTACCATTATTTCTTTATAGCATTGTTAATTAAACACATCTGGGTCACAGAAGAGCCTGAACCGCCATCCATCTTGAAAACTAACAACACCTTCCAGGACCTGCGGTAGAGTGGGACCATCTGCTTTGTGATTGAGTGGCCATCTGATCAAAATGTCATACTTGTGAACTCGTACTGTAGATAGATTTTGTGCACCCAGCCTCAATTGTTTTAATTAACACAAATACTTTATAAATGTACATACGTATTTATTCTAAGAAATCAGTTTTTCTTTCTTTTTGCAATCTCTTCGCTGTTACCTTTAGCTGTTGTCTTTTTGCTGCCATGCAGCCTAAAAAAATGTCAAAAAATTATGATAAGCCAAAGACAGTAAGAGCACACAAAGAAAATGTCTTTACCAAACAGAGTGGTCACTGCAAAAGAAAACTAAACTTGACCACTACAGAAGCTTAACTGCTCATGTGCACCAATATCCTACTCTAGACTGAACTTGACCTTTCATTTAGTTAAAACCCCATGCACTTACCCCAGGCGATCCTACCTGGAAACCTTGCACAGTGATGCGCACCGTGTCCCCTACCTTTGCCTTAGTGGGGGACATCAAGAGTTTAGGACCCTTAGGAGCAGCTGAAAAGAGAAAGAAAAGACAAAGAGACAAAGGTCATTGTACTCAGCATGGAGAGCAAATTCTGCTGGACACCTGGTTTGTCACGGGGGGGGGGGCGCAAATACAATTTCCTGTCGATTAAGGTCACAGGGCAGGAGGCGAGGGACCTGCAGATTCTTCCATCCAACGGCCTGTGCTGGATTTATTCCCCCTTGGAGAGAAAAGGAACTAAATTGGGTAGATACTCATTACCAGAGGAGAATGGGAGTGCACTGGGTGGAGTGTGGAGGCGGTGAGATAAGGGACACTCAGAGAGCTAATTTCCTTGTCTTGGTGTGGACAGCAGCCTTCAGATAGCTTTCATTTGGACACTCTAAAACAATGGGGCACTAGCAAGAGATCTGAGATTGTGAGGGGCCTACAATTGTTCTGTGCACGTATTGTTGAGATAAAATGATTGATTTGCATAATGTTATAAATACGTACCGTCCTTTTATGATGGCTAAACGGTACAGTACACTGCATTAGGCTCACACTATGAACATGCTCTGCACAATTTTAGTGTATCTAACATTCCTATGACGTTTGGGGCACTGTTCCATATGTACGAGCACATGTGAGCTAAACGTGTCCTATCAAAAAGGCCTGTAAAACCTCCACCCCAAAAGATAATCAATGATATGGTTTGACATCTCAGTATAATTCTGGATGCTCATTTTCATTATTTATACTTTAGTTTAGTTAATCAAACAAAAATCTAAATAAACTTGAGTTTTTATCTATGATTCCTGCAACACGCTGTCCACTGTGGCTAATGAAGCACAGCCTTCTCTTGGGCAGCCATTGACTACTAGCCTGCACTGGACAAATGGACAAGGACTTCACATTGTCATCATACCTGTTAAGGGGATTGAACATGCAGCATTGCCCATCTAATGATCTTTTTTATAAAACAGAGGAAAATGATGAATTGCTTAAAATGTTGAAGGAATTAAGTCATTCAAAGTATGAAGAGAGCACGCACAACTTGTCCTATATAAACTGATTAAACTGTCTAATAAATATGTGTACGGTAGCGGAACTGGTACAAAGTTTGAGGCAAAATCTTGGAATCAGTAACTTGATTTGAGGAGGAAAACACTGGTGTGTTACATACTGGCAGCCCAACCAAAGTCACCATTTGAGCAGTTTGACTAAACGTTTCATCTCATGCCGAAGATGGGTGGCATTTCACAGGCTAGTTTTGGCATGGCAGTTTGAAGACCCTATCATTCCAGCACCCACACAGTAACGGAAGGGTATTTTTAAATACTGGTGTCATGGCGTCACATAGAGATTGCGAGGCATATGGCTGGGGAAGATGATGGCTGATTTCTGGGATTTGCTCCAACAGTGACAGTTGGCGTCCTACGTCACCACCTTTGATTAGGGCGGCATGCGGTGTGACGGACATAACACAGCCTCTCTCTGGGGGTGAGGGCTTCACAGGGGAAATGAGCCACAGTCCCATGAGACCATCACCTGAGCCCCAACTTCTTCAGTTTGCAAGCAGGAACTGTTATCACTTCAGGAAGGGTCAGAGAATAAACATGCCCTCCAGAAAAACAACTGCACACCCTGCATCAGGTGGGCTTTAATACCAAGCCCAGACATCAACAGGTCTGCCCAGCTGCACAACAGATTTACACAGTTGAAGTAAACCTGTCGCATTAGCTGGGTGACTGGTTCTGTTGAAACAGAGGCGCATGCAACAGAATTCAAAAGGCCTGACTGACTGCTGGACCGCTCTGTTGTGGTGAATCCAGCACCACGTACGCTCCTTCGTGAACACAATGGACTAGGTGATCCAGAGCTGGGACATAAAACACACTGATGAATATTGAAATGAGCAGCAAATGAACAGGGACACTATCAGCATTCAGGCAAACAAACACTCTCAGACATTTACATTAACCAAATACATACACACAGCCACCTTTCTAAACCTGCTCTTTGACTGTCACAGTCTGGGGAACCCCTGTTCTCCTCTCACTGCCGTACAACGTATGAACTGAGAATTCCACCATTAAACACCCCGGATCACCTGAATCCAAAATCCCAGATCTTCTTTTAATTATTAAGATGTGCTACTGCAATATACTAATCCACGAGTCCAGGACAGACTGGCCTGGCTTTTCTCCGCATGCTCTCATTGAGGTGTGGCATTTTTTTCAGACCCCAAAGGCCCAATGCTAGCTCCAGGTCTATTTTCATGGTAAGCAGGGAGCCATTCATGAATATTCATAGCGTGTAATACAACACTGGTCCATTGTCAGACTGTCGCTCCGTCTCATGTGGCAATATTAAATCTCTGAAAGATTTATTACTTATGGGCACTGCAAAGACCTCCCTTTCATTTCCTGACCAAACACACCTGAGAGAAGCAAGGAAGAGTGTGTCTGTGGAGAGAGACATTGTGTATATACAGTAAGACAGATCCTGAACACAAATATGCACTTATAACTGCAAAATATCAATTAATATGTGGTAAAGTAATATGATTCCTCAGGTCACGTTTGGTTAAAGGTAAACAAAGCTCCAGTTCTGTGTACGTTATGAGCCAAATATCATTTCTATTTGAACCCACATAACCTCCAACCGGTTTGGCACTTTTCCACAAGGTGGTTCATGCTCCAAGCCGGTCTGTGAATGTTTGGTGCTCTAATTAGAATCAACAAATGCACATTTTCTGTTGTCTTTTCTTTAGGTGGTGAAAAAAAAAAAAAAAAAAAAAACATGCCTGGTGATGCTCCTTCCATCTTTTTAAAAGAACAAAGGTGGAAATAAATTAATTACTTCAAACACACACACTTGGCTTGCCAAAATATTAGCGCCTTTGACATTTAGCAAGAGTTTCACAGGGCGCTCATTCCCCTCAGGGTGTGTCATCTGTTTTATCATCAACACGTGAAAGAGGCAAAGAGCTGTTAGAATCCTTACAGCAATACTTTATCTGGAGAAGACAGTTCGTGCCATTATACCTTCAACTGATGCTGCTGTCTTTGCCTTGCATTTGATGAACGGTAGTTCTATTCACTCGGGGGATATGATGGTGACAGTTATTACAATTTAAAAGACGATTTTCTGGTATGAGGTAGTCCCGCTTGGGAAAAAAGAACAATACCAATTGCAACAATTGTTTTTTAAATGACAGCTAAAGTTTTTTTCCCCCCTGCTTGAATATGGTTAAATTTTATAGTTCAACTGCAACTAATTCCACGGAGAGAGCAAAAGCACCAAAAAACACTGAGACATCAACTTTTTAACAAAATAATGCTTAAGTTCACCCAAAGGCCACAGCACTGAACATGAAAGAAAATCACTGTAATTTATTTCATGTCAGTATGAAATACATTCTAAAACTGCAAAATAGATAACATCATCTAAAAACAGTAATATTATGCATCTGAAAACAGTCCCCAACAAACACGATGTTAATCTTGGCAAAATTATGACTCAAGCAATGTTCATAGACCATGAAAATAAAAGTGTTTTTGAACGTTCGTGTCATCTATAGGAGTCCCTGGGCTTGTGGCAAATTGAATTCATAAGCTGTCCACGAGGTTTTTAGGTTAGAAAAGTACACTCCTCTTGTCCGTCTGTTTAACTGATTCAGAAGGTACAACAGAAAGGAGTGTCCCTATCTCGCTAATTGAGACCCTGCAGATTCACCCTACTTTCCCAGATATGTATATGGATTCTGGCAGGAAATCCTTTTGGCACAGAAGAGGCGAAGAAGTGAAATTAACTTCCAACTTTTTCCTCTTCAAAAGTAACAATCTGTGAATGCACCATCTAATAAAGCTGGACTAAAGGGTGCAGATTATCTAGCACTTAAGATTTTCTACCATTGTCCTTTCCAGTTACAAAGCTCAGATCTAAGAAGTCCCTGTATAGATTCATAAAATGTGTTCATTTTCAAGCTGCAACTGAGAACAAACAAAGTGGGAGAGTTGCTCTACTATGTCGAGTATTTCCACCACCATAAAATGTCAAGTCGTCACAGTCTTTCTTGAGAACAGTAGACCGAACTTAAGGTGCGTAAAAGCTGGGGTGGGCCTCGTTTGCATGAGAATTTGAATCCCTGGTTGTTAGTCATTAAAGCTATTAAAGATTTCCCACTTCTAGACGATAGTGACAGTTTCTATACCTTAACTCAGAGTGACCACAGCTGCTCACCGGCATACTGAAAAAGATACATTTAATTAGACGGAAGGTGATGATGGGAGATAAAATACTGACACAATGCAGCAGGCAAAGATGCAGCAGCCAAAGTCTTTCTCTGCCTTCAACCACTGCTACCATCTCACGGTACATAATGTCTTTGTTTATCATGTCAGGATTGCGTGGCTTGTCTCCAGGAGGACGTATTGCCAACGCACTGCCTTTGAAGTATTAATTGGATGCTGGAAGCCATCTTTGTTTTTTAGAAAACAAAAATCTTCATACCAACTTCTCCCCTCGTATGGCTCCTCTTCTCTATACCTACCGTCCTGTTTCTCGCTTTAAAACAACCAAGGCTTCTGTGCTTCTGTTAAAAGGACTAAAGCACGGGGCTTTAGTGCTTAAGGGGGAGTTCACTGAAGTTTGAAGAAGCGCAGCATGTCTGAGATTGTCTTTCCAATGATATAACATTGGTCAGCGTGTCTAAATTCTTATTTGACTTCTCTAATTCAGGTTGACTTTTTCAATAACGTCACTGAGTTAACTCAATCTAGCTACAGACAGCTCCATGAATTGGCCTGTCACTCACTTGGAGTTTTGCATTTGCGGCTAAACTCACAATCTGCTCGGCTTTAACACAATTACGCTGTATCAAATGAAAATCAGTGTTGTTCTGAGTATATTTGCAAGGGAGACATAAGGGAGCCCAGTTGGTTTCCAAGTGTGGCAAGGGGATACAAGGAGACAGCAGGAGATTAAAAGGGAGAAGAAAAGAAAAAAAGGTGTGTGTGTCTAGCCTGGGAGTTTTTGGTGGGAGGAAAGAGGAACACAGGACAGATGAGAAAAAGGGTGTCAGATGAATAAGACTATCATGCAAAAGCTAAGAGTTGGTGTGCATCCCACTCACCCAGAGTAACCTCTGTCTGCATGGGCATCGACAGTGCTGGGTGCTTGACCTCACAGCTGAACAGGGCGTCATTATCCAGCTGAGGGTTGAGGGTCCAAGTTAGTCGGGCCTGCACCACCACAGAGCCATCGCTCTGCGGGATGTGAGTGTGGCTGAAGTAGTAGAGAGGGTCTGTGCTGTGCACCCAGCGGGGGAACTCCCGGCTCACCACCGTCTCTGGGATGACCTCTGTTGCAGGGCTGGGCTCATACGCCTGCTGGCCCTGAGTGTGGACACGCTGTGGGCTCTCAGTGTGCAGACGGGCCGACCGCCCTTCGGGGTCCAGAAGGGAGAGGGACCGCTGCAGCTTTGTGTCATCGAGGTCCCTGCTGATGAGCGGTCTGGCTCCTCTCACTCCCGCTGAGGCAGCACCCTCATTGGCGGAGGGCTGAGTGTAGGAGATTACCTCGATCAGCTCCCCATCACGCTTGAAGTAGACCTTATAAAGGAGGAGTATTTAAATACAGGAACAGAAAGAAAGAGAGGGAAAGACATTTTACTACACACATATTATAGTCAACACAGAACAAAAAAACAATGCACAACTTTAAAGAGTTGGTCCTTTTTGACTAATTTTAAAAAATAGTCAGTGTATTTTAAACTTACAGTAGCTACGACATTTTTTTCGCCCAAGATTTCTCCAAGTCCATCTTTACAAAAATCCCAGATTGGCTTCTAACTCGATAAGTCTGGAAGCTGTTACCATAATTTGCGTTATCCGTGATTGTTATCCCACTCTGATTGGCTACGGCTGCAACCTTCACGATCCCACCCCCCAGATTTACAGATTCTGTTACAGTGCGGCAATTATTTCCTATCATACCAGCCCTTTAAATTTTCTTTCGTAGAATGTGTGGCCACAGCACTGACTGTGTTGAAGTAGACTTATATATTCATTATTTTGTTTTAGTCTTGTTTTGATCATAAAAAGAGGTTCTCGATGACTGTTTGTCAAAGGAGCGGCCTCAAGTGTGTAAATAATCAGTGTGATGAAGAACGACAAGTGTCCTAAAAAATAATTCCAATGATATTTTCACCATCCACCACCAGCAGGATAGAATTTGTCCTTGGACCACGACACGCGGCTTTGGCTAAGGAGGTAGAGCAGGCTGCCCACCTACTCAATCCCCAGTACCTCCACTCTGCATCTTGAAATGCCTACGAACATGACACAGAACCCTAACTTGCTCCTCTTTGTGTGTGTGTCCCTCCTTCACGTTGCTTTGGATAAAAGCGGCTGCTAAATGGAAATGCAGTTCACCTTTAGAATGTGTGACCTTTAATCTAACGTTATTTCGTTAGACTTTACTTTTAGCTGCTTTATTTTAACTACTGATGGATGGCGTCTGTCTGTGTGTGGCCCCACTTGTTGCTGAGCTTATGTTTGGCCAAATACAACATCATTACATTACAAGCTGTGTTGTGCTGCTGGGTTGTATCGCAGTATTTATAGCCAGCTCTAAACATTTCCTAATGCCTGCCATCACAGCAGGTCCACATGGGGCTGTGTGCCCTTGCTCAAAGGCATTCAGCAGCGTTGGGCAGTGGTCTGTACTGTGGATTAAAAAAAAATAAAAATAAAAAAATAAAAAAGGCTTATCCTCCTAACCAACCTGCTGCACTGAACTTTGAGCTGCTCTGTGGCCCCATCTACCTGCAATACACTTTAAGTGCAAAAGTGGAATTAAAAGCAGCTTCTGACTAAAACTTTTAAGTTGGTACATTTGGAGATGCCGTTTTTCTATTCAGTCTATCAAGTCTTATAATTAATGTCCCTTGTTGGAGAACGTGAACCCTAACACTGGTGCAATCTGTTGTTAACAAATGATTAATGACTGTTCCTACTACTACAACCTGCTAAGTTTTGTATGGGACCAATACAGACTCCAATCTGTCAACTGAATTTAATAGGTCCCTATAAACATGTGATGCTTGATTGTCCCTGCGTTCATAACTTTTGGGGTCGAATATTCAAACTACACTCCCCTCCAAAACATTTGGGTTCACCATTAAAAGGTGAACATGAGACCAACATAAGAGATCAACATTTCAGCTTTGACTTCCAAGCTCAGAAGTCTACAGAAACATTTTGCCTGCCAATTTAAAGAAAGATGACCCTAAACACACCGACAAAACAACAAAGGAGTTCAACAGGGGCAAGAAGCAGAAAACTTTAGACTGGCCAAGTCAATCTTCAGACTTACATCCTATACAGCATGCATTTTACCAGCTAGAGGAGGAGACTGAAGGGAGCAACCCCTCCAAAACAAGCAACAACTGAAAGAGGCTGCAGTGAAAGCCTGGAAAAGCATCACAGAAGAAGAATGTAAATGTTTGGTGATGTCAACGAGTCACAGGCCTGATGGAGCAAAGGATTATTTGCTCTTAAGTCTTAAAATGCACCATTTTGCGACAGTATATCTAAAAAAATGGTACTGCATGCTACATGGTTTTTCGTGATGTTTTCAGTTCACACGGAATTAATTGAATTAATTGTTGCAATTGCAACACTGCAAATTCCTGACTACAAATATACAACGGTGATAAAAAAAAAAAAAAGAGTGAGTGCAGCCGGGATTTACAGCACACACTGTACAGATGCAAAGAAAATTACCACTCCTCTAAATGCATGAATCAATACTATTATTGGCCAACACAGCACAGAAGGATATTTTACAACTTGCCCACTGATGAACGCTTTCCCTCCGTTAACTTTCAGCATGAGAAAAAGGCTCAGTTCCCAGCAGTCCTTTTACTGCAGAGACCTCATGCACTCTGCAGAGCCAGACTATAAAATCCAATCGCACAAAGGGAAGTGGAAACATCCACAGTGACCCTGTTGCGTCTGCTGCTGCGTCCTACGGCTACCTGACAACCTGCAAAGTGACGACGCTTTTTCACTGTACATTGAAACACCTCATTAATTATCCCGGCAGGTGGAGGGAGAGCAGCGTGGATTAGAACGATCCATGCACCTGTTCGCTAGCTTCTTTCGGGCAAAAAGCTGTGGGCACACAATAACACCTGTATTAGCTAGGAACTCGAATGATATGGAAATAAAACCATAAGCCTAGATAACTGATTCGTTTCTGCAAACATTATCAGACAATTTAGTTTATAGGGATAAAGTAAATATTCATTAAACATCCATGTGGCGTCGAACATCCATGGAGAAATATATCCTTTTATTGAGTTTCTACCTCCAGCAAAATATTAAGCATTAATTCATAGTGATCCCACGTGACTAAAAATCTCTTTTTGCGACCTGTCAGCTTGAGGTATGAGAGAAGGAATCAATGAACGTTTTATCAAAGACGTGAATGAATATGGGATGACATGTGTACTGTAGCTGCAGGGAGAGAGTAGAGTGTTATTTCTGTGTCATTATCCTGCAGTTCTACTCTTCTTTTAACCCCCCCCCCCTCCCACATTACTAGGAAGCACATCCCAAACAGCATGTGGATATAGAAATAATACAGACACAGATATAAATAGGCACATATAGAAATTAGACTGTGAGAGAACTGAGTCATGTATTTCAGTCGGAGTTGATATTGATTTGTGACCATGCTTCCTCTTTTTTCAGGGCCTTCTTTTCAGCGCTAAAACATACTCCGTCATAATGACGTTCCCCTGGCGTATGTTTGTAGTGTTTGTGACTGATGTAACGGCAATGCAGGCGGCAACAAGTTCAAAATGAAAGGGAATCATAGTGAATCAAATGCTACTGAGCAGAATGTGTTGGTTTTATTACAAAAATGTGACAATCACTAATTTATAAATGAGTTCATATGAACCGTGAGCACTTTGACCTGAGTGCTGAAAACTGTACAACAGGCTCTAAATGTGACAGATGATCTGTTTAAGTGGAAGTAGAAGGAGTTATGCATTTTTAAAATTTGAAAAATGTGTTGAGACATGAATTTGTTGCATTAATGAATGGTCTGGACAGCTTACAGGAGCTAAGAGGGTAGAGAAAGAGAGAGCGAGAGAGACACAGGACAAACATCATGCACCACAACAAAAGGAAACTCCAGTACTATTTGCACATTTTAATGTGAATCAACCTACAGTTCATCAGTGACATCTGTCATCCCTGCAAACCTGGTCTTGTGTTCCTTTAAGCTACCCACTAATTTGATAAACTGTCATTTACTACTTTCCCTTGTTTGACAGGTAGAGATAACACCAAACACACCACCTCTTGCATTCTGTTCAAATGGGAAAGCAAACACTGATTAATTTTCTACAAGTAATTATAAAGCTGCCAAAATAGCAGTGAAGATGTCTCGCACTGTGATACATTTCACCAAATGTTTCTCGACGGTCGTTTGCTGTTTTAGATGACTTGTCTTTCACTTGCTTATCTGCCATTTATTGTATATCCATCAAATTAAAATCATTTTGTATGTCGTACGATAAAACAAACATATCCCATCAGGCACATGGTCGAATGCACAAGGTGTGCGATGACTTGTCTTAAATTAACAATTTGGCTTGTTGTTTAATATAGTTTGCTGCTGCAGGTAAATGCTGCTCTCATGTAAAAAAAAAATGACCTTTTGGTGTTTTGGGCATTGCTGTTACATTGATGACTTACAGACTGTGCTACTGGATGAAATAAAGTGATTATCAACCATGGCTCTGTGATAAATCCCAAATACTTTATAGTCCAATAGGTGCAGACAATGAAACCAGGCACAAACCCTCCACTTCACTCTGAAACGAATTAGCACCGAAAAAGAAGAGAGATGTGATTGTAAGCAGTAGTCCATTCACAATGCAGTGGCAGCGGTGAAATTAAGTTGGTGTGACATGAAGAGAAGGGTTTGTTCCTGTGAATAGACAGTGATGAAAGCACCTGCACTCTGCACGCCGCCAAGTTCCCCCCCCCCCACCTCACAAACCCGAAACCTTTCTGAACCTGTAACAATAATGCACTGGTCCATATACACATTTATGTTGCTGCAATTAATCACGACGGTGTCAAAAGGACAAGGCTGTAATTTTCATCGTGACAGAATGATTCAACGAGAGAGCAGAAGCAAGAGAAAAGGGGAGAGAAAGAGGGCAGAGGCAGAGAGACAGATCCTGGTTATGACATGATCAGCTTTCCTTCTTATTATTAACCGTCATTATCTACCCTCCTTTCAATCAGTGCTTGCTTGTGCTCTGAGGATGTTCTAATGAGTGGCACTGGGAAGCTATTATTGATATGTCACCAGCTTGCTTCAGTGGCATCAGATGGCAACAGATCTTGAAACATAATACCAGACACTTTAAGCACATGCATTCCATTATATCCAGCTCTCTCCTCGCCCGACTAGGGGTGTTGGGTTTATCCAAAAAGTGGTGAGAATCAAAGGCTTTTGAAAGAATCCCAGAAGTTATGTAATGATAATGTGTCAATGCAAGTAAATTCCATGCAATGTGATCATATGTGAATATGGAGGATGCATAATATGTTACAGAAAACTCTGAAAGAGATGTACAATACATCGCCACACTACTCCGCTGGGCCCCATCAATATATCAGGACCATATTTTATGATACGGAGAATAGACAAAGGTGTTTAAAGGATTCAGTCCATTATACAACTTACTTCTGTTGTTGCAGCGGTCGTGAAAAATGTATGTCTCTCAAAATATGAAGATCCCTTTTTATCACTACTTACTTTATTTTGCAAAACCACTCAGTTGAGTGTGATGCATCAGTCCAAGCAGCATTGGCATCAGCCTTTAGCACCAGCAACAAGGCACTTGTAGTGATGGTTGCTATAGGTTTATTTTTATGTAAAACTATAGGAAGATGATGAACCAGTGCAGTAAAATACTGCTTTGTATGCAGGTGGTGTAGAAACAGCTGCCAACAAGCTCAACAGCAGGCCTATTTGAATCTCAAATCATAGATGAGTGCTGTGATTCAGCTATCTGGAACCGGGCTACCACTTTAATTAAATACCAAATACAAAAACTTCCAATACTTTTACTTGTTGAACATCTCCCTTTGTTAGGAAAAAAACATCTAACATTATTGCCTGTGTGCATTTCCATGTTAATTTTTTATTCAATTCAGATGTGACATTTGAAGAACCAATAAAAAGAACATAATGAGCCAGAAGAAGGAACAGTGGGAGACTTTGAAAATGGCTTTTAATATCAGTGCAACTAGACATGCAACAGTAGCAGCGTTGGACAAAATTCAACACTTTCAGACATCTACAATAAGTCAGAATGAAGTGTCAGACGTTACACTGGATACTGGAAGGAAAAAAGATGTTGCATAGCAACAGGCAAGATTTTTTTCTTTGAGCAGAGCCAAAGCAAATTTATCTAAACAAACACCAAGCATATGTCTCTGTTTAGGATAAAAGAAGTGTTGCATTAAATGTTGTCTAAGCTTTTCTTATAGAGCGAGATAAAGTGAAGGCCGTTCTGACCTATGGCACCATGGTTTGATCAAAGCAGCGGCAAAATATGGATGCGTTCAGTTGTTTATTACACCACCACCCCAAATATAGACCAAGTCGCTTCAAAACTCATTTGTTCCATCTCTAAAACTCAGCTAGAGATGGCTGAGGGTAGAGAGTATTGGTAAAAGCCTAGATGCTGAGTTTTTTTTGGTGCCATGTCTCTTTCCCCACTCTCTGTTCCACATTACGCAACACGTATATGGTGTTGGCTAATTACCTTTGTTCTTTTGTAACTTGTATTATGTGAGTTGCAGTGTCCACTTAGTAAATCTCAAACTGACAGAGATACAAAACACATGATGCTGCGATAAAACATACAGTACATGCATTCACCACGTAGAGTAGTCAGACCCCCTCACTTTTTCAACACTTGAAAGTGTGTTGCATTCTTTTTGCTGTCCGATGTTGGTGCACAATAACGCGTAATGAAAAAGCTAACACGCATTTCTATTTGTTTTAATTAGTGAGAAATCTGAGTTGGCCCTGAGATAGACTGGAATCCTGTCCAGAGGTGTACCCCCCCCACCCTCTCACCCCATGCTGGGATAGGCCTCAGTCTGTCCCACCACCCTGGGTGGATCAGATACGCATTCAAGTAAAATATACACATTTTTGATTTGAAATTATGTAACGAACTTTTTTAGAAATAGGTTTTCACCTTTAGTGTGTGGATTGATGGGAAAATTGGCATTTTTGTTCAATTTTACAATAAGTTTATGATGCTTTAAAATACACAAAACCACATTCTGTCATTAGTGCACAGATCACAATCAATATGTAAATAAAGATTTGTGCACGGGAAAAATCTTTAATCTTTAGTACTTTTTAGTCTCACAAAACTAGTGAGGATTATATCAATAACAGAAATTATTTAGTGGGAAAAATGATTGTATTTAGCAGTTGGCACAATAATTCAGGCCAGTTTCTTTGAAAGTTGTGAGCCACTATTGAGACCAGGCTTGCAATGATATGACATTGAAAATAGAGCTGACAACAGCTCATTTTGCAACAAGGCCCCGGGCAGCAGCACCGACAAAGACTAAATGAGTTTCATCAAAAAGCAAAAGCAGCCGTTTGAAGTTACAGTCACATAACTGGGCCAAAGCACCAACATTCAAGCAAATACTTACAAACCTAATAGGGTTTTGTTATGCAGCATGACCATGGACAACAGAATAAAAAGAACAAATAGTCACAGTTAAAATGTGATATTTGTGCTCATTTTGAAAACACAATAGGGATCAAGTCTTCTGTAACACTATGGAGACGATACACTGTAATTAGGAATATCATTACAACGGTGTGTCCTTTGTATCTTGTAAGTAATCCGTTAAACTCGTTACTTTGACAACAGATATATGCTATCCTGCAGAGTCATGCTACAACAGAAACCAAGCAAATGTGTACACACACACACACACACACACAAATAATATTTTTTCTACTGACAATGGCCACAGTATGTGCTCTCAAAAGAGATTAAAGAGAAGTTTGCAGGACCAGGGAGGCAAGTGAGACTATACTTCTATAATCTATCCATGAAATCTGTCAGAGTTATTTTTTTTTTTTTTAGTGGGGTTTGATTTAGTCCAACAATACATGGAAACTTTGACAGGCAATAATCAACTCCCCACAGATGCAATGTAACTTTCCAGGTTCTTTATTTTCTTTTTGCTCTTCTTGAATCAGCAGATTCAACTTCACATCTTGCATCGCTGCGGTGACAACACTTTGCTTATATAGGATGTCAAATAATATGAAGTTAACGAGCCAGGCTGAAATTAGTTGCCATGTATACACAAGGTGCGAGGAGTAGAAGCAAATCTACACAATGAGTCACAAATACACTTTTAGCAAATACATTTCATTTTGTGAGAGCACTTGGCACATTCAAGGCCCTTCGCACTTGTGCTGCTCTCTCACGCAGGTGTGTTCACTTACATTGGCTGATTAAAGCTCTTCTCAGGACAGCGAGTGTGTGCAGACTGTGCTTGACTAACATCTGACTCTGCTTTGAGTTTGCTTTTACACCTTCATGACTTTTTCAAAAACAACGCATGAATTTTGGTGACAAACGTCCAACATACAGCACCTAGCTTCAAACAGATTAACTGCAGACACCAGTAGGCGTGCAGCATTTTTAAAGCCTACCAGTGTTGTTTCTGTGGAAAAAAGTGGAACTGGTTCTAAAAATCTCAAATGGAGCTTTATGGCATCTTTTTATTCTATAGGGTTTTTTTAATCATCCATAATCTCCAGTGTAATCATTTGTTTTTCAATAATTTGGGTGGACGCTGCTGAAGTGGTGAACTGATCAATTCAAGGCTTTCTGCCCATTACTGCGACATTTACAGAAGCTCACACATCTTAAGTTACACCATATCAACCCTGATGCACTAGGAAGCTTGCGTTGAAGGTACAAAACTTGCAATACTTCTTTCACGGAATATTCTACATGATGTGCTGTTAAAGAAAATCTCTCAGCTTGCGCTCACTTTTCTGTGTTTCCCTTCATCCCTTCAAATCATTGTGTACTTCGAAAGCTTGAGCATCCCCATACTGTACGTGTTTTGTGCACTGTGCATTTTCTTGGCTTTAAAACAACAAGAGCAAATGTTAGCAGTTTCTTTTTAAAGTCGATGTCTTTCCATGAGATGATAGAATTACAGTTTACAAACAGAGTGCTCTTTTAGATTTCTGAGTTACTTAAGTTGCCACTCTTGATAAAACTGTACATCTTACTCTGTCATTGCAGCAACAAAAGCCCAAGGCAAAATCAATATCTGAAACCTACAATATATATATGTTAAATAATTGTTCTGCATCTGCAAATGCAGTGGTGAATGGTGAACGGCCAAACTCTTTCTTTCTTTCTTTTCTTTGTTGTGTTTTTTTGAAGGTTAGTGATTTGGGTCATTTCCTTGCTGAGGCACAGACAAAGCTAATTATCAGCATCGTAACTTGACCAGTGACAGAGATGGTGCCGACTCGCTAACTGTTGGAAAGACGATCAAGCAGTGCTGAGCTTCAGTAGCTGAAGGTTCCCTATGAAATCCCAACAGGGGGAGAGCCTCACTCATGACACCATCAATCAGGAAGTACCTGAGAGGCGGAAATCATATTCACCTTGTATTCACCTCTCACTGGGCTCATAATTGCAGGAGATAGGTGTGCTCAGGGTCTGGAGTCCATTACCATACACCCATGGATGATGATTAATGACCCAGTGGGAACAAACAGCGAGCGTCCACTCTCATACAGAGTCCGTAAGCTTATATGCCACCAAACACACGAGCGTATGCTTCAAATATTTGCAAGACCTTGTCATGCACTTCAAAAAGTTGAGAAAGTCCATGCAGAGTTTGGCTGCCTCTCAAGTATGTGCTTGATTACATGCAAGTGCACATTAGTGTGTTTATGCCAATGCATTAACAGAGATACTTGTGTGTGCAGTCACTATTATCATGTCACTGTGATTAGAAATAATTGCCATGAATGGGACCTTTAATAACACTAATGCCACTATTTCCTAAATCTGATCTGCATCTTTTAATGACTACATTACATCACTTAATTAGTGCAAGTAATCAATTATAGGTCAAATTGCTGTAAAGGTAACTGCAGTGCCGGTTGACAGCTTCTTTAAATGACTGTGTAAGTACACTATTTGTGGGGTTTCACTGCAGGTGAACTGGTACCAAACTTTACCCCTTTGGTTCAGCTTCTTCTCATTTTTTTCACTGCCCTTAGTTTGCTGTGGAGACACCGCAGATGGCTCCATTTTATCTATTATTTAATATTTAGTGCCCTCAGAAAGCACTACGTTGTGGCTCATGAGGTGGAGATTGCCCATCGACCACAGTTCAATCCCCAGTTATTTTACTCCGCAATGGCAAAATGTCCTTAGGCAATATGCTGAACCTCAAGTTGCTTGTGAATGGGTGGTTCCCTCAAATGCCAAATGACTAAATGTAAATTTGCTAAATCAAGTTCCAGGAACTTTCAGGGAGAGACAGGTGCTTGAGGGACTTCTGACTGGTTAAAGGTAATAAGGCCCCTTCAGCCATGTATTGGAATTCAGACATTTTCCAGACTTTCTTTGTGTTCACACAAACGCCCATATGTGTGAACGCAAACGCCCAAGTCTGTTGCCCCTGACATTACTTGGATTTTACCCTAGTGCAAAGTCTGGATTATTTCCAACCGAGCTCATTTGTGAATAGAGGAGGTAATGCTCTGGAGAAATCACCATGAGTGAGTGGGCGTGTTGATGACGTCCATTTCCTGCAGCTGCTGCAAAACCGTGCAAATACAAACACCTGAAGCTGAAAAACTCATTCATTTAATCGTCAAAAAAAATACAAGGAACAGCACGAGATTCTGTGGCATACAACCAGATTTCAAAGCAAAACACTGTCACTTCCTCACTTCCCTGCCCAATTACGATGAGTATTTCTACACTGAGCATTTCTTCACAAGTTAGAAGGCATCTCGCACGGACTACCCCCCGATGTTGGCTGAAAGGGAAACTCCAGACAATGTCAGGACCTGATCCTCCTGACATTCTCTGGAGTTCATGTTTGAAATAATTCACAACAATGTTGAGCTGCCATTCACGGTCAATAAAAAGCAGACATAGTAGCGAGGTACTCCACATTGTCCGAGACCAGTGATGCATCAGGATAAGCTGAAGACAGCTTAATTTATGCAAGATATCCTATGATGGGATGTTCCAGGAAGCTTAAGCTTATTGTTCAAGTTCCCGTGGTGGAACGCCATCGTACCTGGGAGGGTCTGTGTGGAGCTTGTATCAACCAGCACATTTTAGCAAACCATACAGCTGTCTGTAAAAAAGCAACACACTGAAAGACTGTGTTGATACCATGCAACGTGTGAAATCCTTTTTAAAAAGCCTGTTTACTGGAGTGTTAAAAACATTTATAACTCCTCGTGATCCGTGTAACGATACCAGCAACATGCAATGCAGTTTCTTTTCATCTGTAAACATGGATCTGTGTGTGTTGAGAGCGGGTCCCTAGCTGACAAGCAGCATGGGGCATCTTCAACAGCAACTCACCGATGGGGCTGGTTTCCCCCCCTTTGCAGTGCAGACGAGAGTAAAATTCTGGGCTTGGTATCGACTGAATGGGGCTGGAGTGTTCTCTGCCACCACTGATATGTTGTTTGGAGGTGCTGTGGACGACAAGAGAAAAGCTTTGAGAAACGATTTCCCCAACACATTTGATAGGCACGAAATGCAAGCTCAGATAATCTTATGTTACAAAACACCCGCTTTTCACATGATCGGTTCATTCCAAGAGTTATTTTGTGTTGAAGTGTCATCTGTGGGTTATACGTGTAGGTGGAGCATTGGCAAAACTGACAGCAGAATAAGAGCGAGAATGTGACAGCAGAGAAGCAGCAGTGCTCTTGTGTTGAGATGTTTAAAATAAAACTGACTTAAACAAATCTTCAGGCCTTTTCCATCTATGTACTGTATCTATTTTCAAGACAAAGCAACAACCTGCTGAGAAAATCTCCATTTAACTGAATGGTTGGCACAATAAGTTCAAAACTCCCTAGGGCTTATGTGAGTCAGATGAGGCTGATATGGTAGAAATCTCATACATATCATATCACTAACCTCCGTCTGAATCTCTCTAGGGATGCCAGCAAATATGTCATGGTAGTGTAAAGGGAAAAAGCGTGAGCACGACTTCAAAGTATTATAGAGGAGCACAGGGAGGAGAAGGAAGTAATGAATAGAAATCTCCTACATCTCCCAGAAAATCCGCTGTTCAACATGCAGTACCCAGACTTAAATATGTGAATGTGGGTATTTCACAGACAATATTGTGGCAGATTCAGGGGAAAATCAACATGCAAGTTTTTAACTGACGAGACTGCAGCAGATAATGGCCAGCTGCACAAGGACCAGTTGAATTTTGATGAGGATTGCTGAGTATTAAAAGCACTTTTCATATCATCAGCTGAAGGGGCTCTAAGACGCAGCATTTTTCATGTATCCCGTCCATCTCAGTGTCTTCTCTTTATGAGGCTTTTCATGCATCATTGTACGTAGGCCCTAAATACTTGTCTGCTATATTATTCCCCTCCAGATACGGCTGCAGAATGTTTAAAGAATACTTCCATTGTTCCGAGTGTTAATCAGAATGAGAAGCGTTTGTGAAATCCGTCAAGGACTATGTGAGGTGAGAGAAGAAACTCTTCAGAAGTAACAATCTCTGAATGCAAGAGCCCGGCTTGAAGGCGGCTATGGTGAGAGGGGGGAAAAAAAAAAAAGAAAAAAAAAAGGTGGCGCAGTAAGCAGTGCCTTTTCATGTGTCAGTTCTACGTGTACATCTATCAAAGGGTTTTAAACAGACATGCCACAGCAATTAATTGATTAAAAGCGGGCGGGGGTTGGTGGGGATTTAGCTGCTGGCCTGGGTGCCTCTGTGTTTCCACACCTCTTAATTGCTTATTGATGTGATTCATAGGGATGTAAATTAACCTTAGGACACTCCATTAGCTCACTGACAAGCCTGTCTCAACCTGGCATATGATAAGCTGTCAGAGGTGTCCAATCCTGACCAATCATGCTCAAGTACTCCACACACAGAACAAGAGTGAAGTGAAGAAGTACCTCAAGTACTCTGAAGTTGCTCCGATACACAAAGCACATAATCAGACAATAAAAACCAAAACAATCCAACTTTATAAATGTATAATATTGATTACCGTCTTCAGGAATACAGCATTATACTTCTCTGTGTAAAAGCATGCTGGAGTCCAGTAAATACATTTTTAACACAAATATCAATCATTTGTCTTTAGAGTGCTTCTATAGTACACAGATAAAAATTCACTTACATATATTAGCAGTGAACACAAAGACATCAAGAAGGCATTTCAGCAATCGACAGAGAGCTTCACCACACTAAACCACGAACAGTGAATCTAGGCAAAGCTAATCTCATTAAATCCAATCTCATTAGATTACAGTAAGAATAACTACTGCCAAATTGCAAGTTTCCACTTGAATGGTAAGTATTGATAATCCCGTATGTGCTTCTGCAAATCAGTGTTAACAAGGTGTTTTGTTTAGTGAGACAACCTGAGATAAATAATTCATGTCTCTGGTCAAGTTAGTTCAGGAGAGCCGTATATTGATTGTGATGCGCTATTGTTTCTGCTATGTGGGTGGGGGGGCCACCTAATGTGAGTCAAAGCAATAAGCCTTGGTGAAATATTTGACATGATTAAAAGCAAAACCTACAGTGCACAGCACACTATTGGCAAACAACAACTCCGTATAGGATCAAGGTGGTTGTCTCTGATTATGAGTCCAGGCCTTTCATACCAGGTTTATCAGCAGCTCTCTTCACCCACTTGTTAAAGGTTGAGCTACAGCTCTTTTGTTTTAAGCTCCATGTTGGGTGTGTTAAATGGGACATCTGCCTCTCAGTGCAAACACACTGAGACCTGCATACCAAGCATTTAAAAACAACTGCTAAATAGCAAAATGTCTGACTTGACAAGGTTACTGTCTGGTATGTTGTTGGATGTTGTTGTCATGCTCATACAAAACAGGTAGAAGCCTTAGAATTGAAATGCAAAACAATAATAATAAAATAAAGTAATAACACCACAGTGAAGTTCGCTAGACAATATATATATATATATATATATATATATATATATATATATATATATATATATATATAAAAGTCTTGGAGAAAATATGAAAAGCAAAAGAAAAAAAAAACTTTTAGAAAAAAATAAATGTCAATATCTTTGACATTCTTCTGGAGGTGCCTTTAAAGACTCAAAAGACTGAAGTACAGATATAAAAAAATAAATAAATAAAAAACCCAAATCCTCTCCACAGCCTGTCTCTCTTTCCTTTACATAATGAAAACAGCACAGCTACACAGCACACAGTCAAATGTATTTCTGATTGACACACAAGCTTTTCTGTTTCCCTCAGAATTGAGTGAAATCTTTTGGGCAACGTACAGTATAGTTTGGTTGGAGTCTTGAGAAATAGAGAGAGAGAGAGCGCTATTATCCCACTCTGTCCAATTTGGGTGATTTTTATGCTATCACTTTACTTTCCGGAACCTCAGGGAACTCTTTCAGTGTGTACTGGAATCGTGTGTTATCTAGTTTAAACTACCTGAGAATTTGCCATTAAGGTTTTAACCTGCCATTAACATGTCAGTAACACAATTTAAGCTAAAGAAGAAAATCTTAAAATACCCTTTTCCTTGCTCTGCTAAGCGCACACACTGTGGGAACTGCTGGCCAGGTTCCATTAAATTACATGAGTACAGATCCTGAAAATGAAAAAGCGGGCCACTGCAAATGTGTACAAATTTGAGGTCTGCAGTCCCATGAGCCATTCCTTCTTTTTCCCAGTGTTCAGAGTGCACTTGCACGCCACAGCATAAATAGCAGCCATTTAACTTCCCTTTGTCTGCTGGGCCAGTTACATCCATAAGCATCGTATCCTCCGTCCCTCGTTTGCCACCGTCTTCTTATTCTATATCCTCAAGCACGCTTACCTATCGTGCCATCATTTCAAAAAAATTCAAAGACAAAACCAAAAATGCTAATGGGATTGGAGAATGTGCAGAACAGGAGCACGTTTAATGCTCCCAAGAGACTGTTTTCCCTTGGCCTCATAATTAAGGGATTTAGCGCTCTGGAGACAGCTGGACTCACAAGAAACACTCCCAACATCCCCTAGTACTAAGCACCATGGCCTCGAGACAACTCCAGGGGTTTATTTATAGTGGAGGAAGGTGGTGTGTGTGTGTGTGTGTGTGTGTACACACGTACACACACATATCCATGCCTCGGTGCGTGCAGCGGGTGAGGGGTGCAAAGAAAATACACCAAGGTCATTGATGGCTTACTTTCACTGACAGTAATTTAGAGATAAGTATTTGATGAAGCTGTAGGTTTTTATTGCGAGCCCAAGGGTCCCGGAGTAATCACTATGAATTTTGGATGGTTTCCCCAAGCTAAACTATAGTGCACGACATTTCATATCTCAGTGTAATCGTAACCCACTCCGGGAGGAATACTGTCCTGACAAACAGTTTCTTTGAGGACAGTTAAAGAACTATGTACATACTGTAACAGAATTTATGGCATTTTCCACTTTGTTCTGACATGCATCACTTTGAAACTTTAAATTGCCTGTAGTTTTGTGTGGGCTTGTCTTGTTTTACGTTTGCCCTCCGAAAGCTCGGAGAGGTCTAAATCGCCTCTCAACCAGTGGGCAACTAAACAGTATTTAAAGTACTGAAAGTACTTCGGCAATAAGTATGCAGGTTTAGTCTCTAATGATGTGATCCTCTACAGGTGAAAGCTGGCATACCTAAGCAGTAGCTAATCGTTATCCCAAAATTAAACTGGAAATCAATTTAACCAGTAATCACAAAAAAGAGCATTAGTGCAGCCATTTAGCCAAGGTTTTCAATTTCAGACAGATCACGATTGCCTGCTACTGCTGCTTTTTGTCTTTGTTTACTGCATATTAGTTTTTATGCACGACTTGTGCTTGAGTCACCAACTATCTTATGTGGATATATGCCATTTAGTCTCAAAACAACATTAGCTCTGAATGCTTCACTGCAGAAATCTGCTTTTAATAAAGCTTTCAAACACTAATTTCCCTCAACGTTTGCAAGAACTGCAACGTATTTTGATTTATTTTAGCAATTTAGAGGGAACAATTACACTTGACTTATCTTTGGCAGGTACAGTGAATACAGCAAGACATTACCCTGGCATAACCTTGTATATTCTGGATACATGGTCATATATTTCAAACTGCACTGAGAGAAGGCCTCTGGGTAACACAGTGCCATCAATATGCAAAACAATTTCATGTCTGAATTTGAAGAGGTTCTTTAGAGTTGAAATTGGAAATAATCCACAGACTGAAAGAGACACAAATGGACCCAAAAAAACATCAAAAAACATTTTCTTCTTCTTAGGGCCACCGTGAAAATATCACGCTGTATCTCTGAAGTGCATCTGTAACAAAAGGCAGAGAGAGAATACAGATGGAGAGAGGACAGGACAGAAACTATGTGTTAAGGTGCAGATATGGAAGATTCTGTTTAATGCTATTAATGTTAGTAGGATAGTTTATTATCCCTTTAGAAACCAAAAGGTTAGATGCAGAATCCCCAAATCGACAATGAATACAGTGACCTGCTTAGTGACACTTGGACAGATCAGATGTTGACGATAGCAGACACAGGTGAACAGTACTGTACAAATCACTCAGCCGCCTGTGTCGCACTCCACCGAGACAATGCTTCGTCAGTTCCCGTGGCTTTTGACTAATTGTTCAGAGAACAAACAAACTACTGTCAGGAGGACACTGGAAACGTTGGAGTAAGGCGGCATTCTGACTTCACTGCTTCTAAAGGCAATTTTGTAATTGGTCCCAAATAATAAAATAATAAAGTAAGTAGATAAGCGTGAAGAGTGGAAACAGAAAAAGCCCATAACGCGTTATTGCAAATAAAGCAGCTGGAAATACAAAATGTCAGTTTAATTGACTTTTTCACCTAATAACCATCCCAGTGGTGTCTGGAACATTAATTGGTCCATTCCTGAACTGCTGCTATGATCTCAGGATGGAGTCCGGCTTAAATTTCACACTGCCAGGTCTTGGCAATGCAAACAACACAGTATGACCCACTACTACAGTACGTCGTTTCTACTTCAGGACTTTGCCAGGGGGTAGTCTCCAAACAAAATGTACACATTGGCTCCACCAGTGGGAGGGAACTGCCTTGGTTGTCAGTCCTGGACGCTCAGTAGGAGGAGAATCACCTGTTTCCCTCCACATTTTAATGTGGAGAGTGGTAAATGCAGAAACAGCCTGCTGTGGAAATTTCCTGACGTGGGCATTTTAGAACATGCGCAGCCTAATGGAGACGCGGTTGAAAATCTCCCAAAAGGTTCCTGTTTCCTAAGAAATGGATGTTTGTTGGAAATTCGTATGTAACTAGTTTATGTAAATTCATATTCGTGTCACATACACATATATGAAGGAAAGGAACATACATGCCTTTCAGACTGAGCTAAGCTGAATGAAGCATAAAATGCTGCCAAAGTGCCTTTTTTTGAGAAGTCACACAGTTGGATGGAATGTGATTGTGGCAGTGGGGGAGATAGAAGGCAGCCTGAAAAAAAAAAAGTCAAAGTTAAGTCCCCTTAAGAAAAAAAGAAAAAAAAAAGATGTGTTGAAATGAGTGCTGGCATGGCTCCCTAATACCTAAGTCTTCTCCTTTTGAAAGCCTTTGTTCCCCAGCTTGAGCAGGAGCGTGAGATAAAAGACACTGAAATGCTTTTTAATCACTTTTCTATTGTGCTTTTAGCATTTGCATTTACACCCCACCCTGTTAATTTGCATGGGTTATTACTGCGCTGTCAGTTCATATCGCATCCTCCCGCCCCAGCCAGCCATCCGGCAGCACTGTAGCTGGTAGTGAAGAGAGGGGAGACTCTGGTGGCTGTCAGCAAGAGGAAGGGGATGACACACAGAGACAAAAGCTTGTGTCACATTGAACAAGTTCCCCAGTTCCGAAGCCCATTAATCATAGCGATGCAGCAGGCACATATACTACATGCCTGTGTGCTTGGGTCTGTCCATGTGTTTAAGAGAGTGAGAAATGCGTTTGAGCGGTCTTGTCTGAGGAAACATATGGTTTCATTGATGCATCGCTGAGCAATGGCAGCTATTTAGCAACTGGCCTACACTCAAGTGGACACAATGTTTTGGTCTACCCCAAAGAGACACTGTACGTACCACCCACATTCAGTATACAATCATCAGCGTAGAAATATCTCACAGCTTTCATTGAAGAACAACACTACAAATTACACTTGTGTTTTTTTTTTTTTGTTTTTTTTTAAAGAGTGAGAGCTTAGATACAATTAAGCACGTGCTCTGTTCCCATAGAATAGAAAAGACGATATGTAATGGCTGCATGTGGCTTTCCCCAGTCCCTCCCCAAGCTGCCACTGTCTGAGGGTAAACAAGACTTGGACTTTAAGCTTTGTGCTTATAATGAGGACAAGGGGGACAGAAGAGAGGATTTTGCCAGCACAGTTTGAAGGCTCGGTTTAGATAGGACAAAAGGGAAAGCTCTTTTTGTCGGTGGCAGATGGGACTTACCCTGTACCGAGCCCAGCATCAATTATGCAGTGACTGGCACCCTTATCCCTAAAGTCCGTTTTTTGCTTAAGGGCAGGGGTTTAGGGTTGGCAGTGTTACAATTTGGCCCCTTTACCTCTGGCACTCTCCAGCGTCACCCACCTCCCCCATTTGACAGCTTGGTAATTCATAATGCCTTGACATAGATGCACCTTTAAGCTCCCTGTTGCCTTGGGCATCACAGACAAATTTCTTGATTAGTGTGCCTGTTGTGATGTTTTTTCACTCTTTTTATGACACCTAATTTAAAGACCAAGAGGGTAAAATGGGGCTGTAAAGTTATATGAGGCCAAAGAGAGTCACTTGAGGTAAGAAGAATCCATCATTTAATGCTCACTTCTGGCCCCAAACCATATGAACAATCCCCAAAGACATCTTTGAGAAAATCTACATCAAATGCCTGCAGCCAGACGGCCACAAGCTCCACAAATGTCGATATAGTATACACAGCATTCAGGGACAGGGAGGAGAATTCATATTTCAAGCTGACACCAAAGGGTTGTTGATGGGGCAGTTACGACCAAGATAAATGGGCGACCATGCATCAAGGCTTTTACTTTTAAAAAGGGGCAAAAAAAAACAAAAAACAAAATAGACCATGAGACATTAACCATGTTTCAGATATTCGTTCAAGTACAATTTAAGCATTACATAGCAAAATATATGAATTCATCATAAGTATTACTGCATGAAATAAAATATCTGCAATAAATGTGAGGTCACTTGAAAGCATTCTGTACCGTCGCTGCACATTTCTGAGAATTTTTAGCAGGCTTACTACTAAACATTTTGCTATTCAGAAAGTGACAAATAATAATAGTTGCTGTCACTGTGGCACACAGCACAAAACCAATAATTTTCCCAGCTATTAAACACATTTCACAGGCGTCATTAACTGACGTTATACGTCTATTTTAGGCTCTATCATATGCCTTTTGCTCCGTGCTCTTGTTTTTTCTGTTTGAAACAAAGTGAATGCAATCCACCGGCAGGAGGAGATTATAATTTAGGAAAATAATGGATTTCAATACAAAACAGTGCAGAGTGCAGCCTCTTCATGTGTGACCCATCCAGCTCACAGTTACAGATGGGTAATTGTATTAGTAATATATACAATAAATGTGCTGTAGGTTCACTGAAATGCAGCCAGTTGTCAGTAAATATATGGCAAGTGTTACAAGTACATTTATTCAAGGTGACTTTTTTTTTTTTTACAAAAAGAAAAATACAGCCAATGAATCTTTTACACAATAAAATACGACTAATTTTAATCGTGCCAGGGGAGACTTAACAGTGGGTTTCTAATTTAAAAAGTGTGAAAATCACACTGGGCACCTTAAACCATTCATTTAGGCCTGAATGGCAGATGATCAACAGAAACCACGGTCTGTCTGATGTAAAATTAAGTAATTTAATGTTACGATTGTGAAATCTTTTGCTGAACACGCAAACATTGAAAGGTCATGAGTACGTCTTGGGAATTTATTCTAGTAATTGTTTGGTCAATTTTATTATTAAAGTGTTTATATGTATTATTTGTATAGGAATGGCAAAAAAGGTCCATCTACTTTCTCCATTAAAAAAAAAAATAGTCAGCCTTCAGATGACATCATCTGGAGGACGTTTTCAGTTCAAGTGAAAACACTTAATTGCTCTTACTACTGCTTATAGTTTTGGTCAACTTACTTTTCCAGAACTCATCTAGATGACATTAACCTATGATAATAATATAAAATTATTATACATGTATTCCCTAAACCATGGAACCATAGGGAGCGAGTTGAAATGTCGTCCTTTACGGACGTTTTAAATTTTTCATGATAGAAATTCCTGACAAGATATTCAGGTTTTTGTTGTGAGGGAGAAGCAATTTGTAAAGCATTTATGAATGTAGCCATTTATCATTTGTCAACATTTAAAGAGGTCTTCCTTTTTCCCCCAGAATCTAGCAAACTGCAGTTTTGTTTATGCATGTGTGTGGGACAAATACCTCTATACCAAGAAGTCCTGCCGCCTACTCGTCCACGGAAGCCTTCTCTTTTACGTATCTTGGTAAATTTTAGCGGCTGGTACAAACAATCTACAAAGTTGTATTTCACAGGAGGACTGACTTATTTATACAAGTTATTGATGCTGCACGGTTGTGAAAAGAAGAGCTCAAAAAAGTAATTTTGCTGTTTCAAAGTTGCCAAATATTTTATGTAAGTGATGAGAGAGAAACATGGGGGTCATGTAAAACTTTCTTGTAATAGCTTTTTCAGAAGGTGTAAATCCAAATCAGTCTGCAGATTTCTTGCTTACAGCAAATGAAATTCTATTGTGACTTTCTTACTTTTGTCCTGTGTTTTAGAAGCCAACTCTTAGGCTTACCAAACTCAAACAAGTGCCATCTGGGCACGAGTGCTCATTCCCCACTGTGTTTGGGAGAAAAATCATGCCAAAAAACCTCACCATTCACTGACAAAGTGCCCAGGAGCCACACTGCCCACTAACTCACACCATCGCCCACCAACTCATGTCGTATTATTAAAGCAATACACCATGCAGTTACACCTGTAAGAGGAATCCTTTTTCATATTTGTCCTAGTTTTGTTTCGTTTTATAGTTCAGGCCTCTGTCAAATTTTGATCTCCCAGTGTCATAATGAGCAATTTTTAAACAGCCTATCAGTGATTTTAAAAATAATTTTGGGCATTTGAGCCTCAATTGAAAAGTTAGCAACAGAAAACACTATTGTGATACCGGGAAGTCAGAGGGAAGTTTAAAAGCATTAATGTAGATTTACACCCAAAACTAAAGCCATAAAAGCAAGTTAAAAATTGGTGGAGTTGCCCTTTAAAAATAAACTTGGCTACTGACATTTAATCTTGACATAGTATTTCACCCTTTGTACAAAATCTTCAAAGATCCAGGGCTCTATGTTTAAGGGTCATGCGGTAATTAGTCAACAGCGAATCCTTCCCCACATACATAAATAAATAAATAAGATGAATAAATAAGTCTGTCTACAGTGTCGGCCCATTCCTCAGGGACATGGACAGAAGTGAATGTTTGAAGTGTCTAACTTCACACATTAGAGGGATAAAAAGGGTCATCGAGTGTGAATACGGTCCCCTGTGTTGCATTTGATTGATAGGTTCTTTCCGGTGAGTAATCCACTCCGACAATACTGAGAACTTATAGCTGATGGCATGTTTCAATAATCAAACTGTGGAGCACATAAAAGCTGAGGCTTTCATGGGGCTGGACTTACTTGCACGATTGTACCACGTTGAGTGAGCACTAGTGAACATAGTGATGTACTGTAGCGGTCATGAGGTCACCATGCTTTTATAATCTTATGGTGCGACTCCATTGAGTAATTGTGCTGTTGATTGATGTTTAAACTACAGCTAAAATGAAAAGAATCTTTATCAGAATTAGACTTTCCAAAGCTTCATGATCAATACCAGCAGATAATATTTTCAAGTAAACATAGTGAGTTTATTGTACAATGCTCAGTGATTTAAAAACAAAATTAAAATTGATTTGTTCATTACAAAACATTCAGTCTTTTTTAATTCTTAAAGGGACACTACACATTTCATTTCTGGCTGGTCTGTTGCATCCAAAGTATAAAAAAATAAAAATGCAGCTTGAGGAGCAAAGTGACAGCATGTGTTTTGCAGCTCTGTCTCTGAGGTGGGGGTGGTGGAGAGCGATGGCACGTGATAGCCAGACCCAGACAAACTGCCAGGGTAAGAGAGGTCAGGAAATGGTAGCAAGCTGCTGTTGGCTCTTTTTAAATGTAATCAGCCACCTAGAGGATTTAGTAACAAGCGGACATTTTCAAATCAACTCCAGAAGATTACATCATTTTATTTTTTTATTTTTACTAATCATCAAATGATTTAGATTGTAGTAAAGTAAAATACTTGAAAATAAGCACCTAATAACAGGTTCGGAAAATAAAGGCAATTTGTTACGTCCACCCCTATCGGCCAAAACACAGCAAGAACGTTTGCTGTAATCTGACGCAGCAACCACTGCATCAGACAAAAATATCATGTAGTCTGGACCTGGCATAAACTATAGTGGAGGAAAAGTAAAAGAAATACAAAAATCTCAGGTACAAGTACATCAAAAGCATACACGAGTACAACAGTACTCTTGTAGATGTACTTGTTAGTTGGCACCTCTGTATTTAATGTCGATTGCCCTTTAATTTGTCATAATTACTACACAAAGTTCTACAGCTCTACAGGGCTGGGACGGCTCAATGTAGTAAGAAATGAGCGTCAGTCATTTCAGACATGTCAAAATGGACAAACGGCATCTTAAATATCATCCAAGTCTTCAATCAGTCTCTCTGCTCTCTGCCACTTTCATCTTTTGAAACCTGTGATTTTAGAGGGATAAGACCCTACTCTCTTGTTTGGATTGCCTATATTCTCTTATGTTTATCGAACCAGGAATTCCCAGCACTTGGGGCACCTGTATTTTCTCAGCTTCATTACCGCGGTGCATCTATCAATATTTACTGGCTGCAGCAAATATTATGACTGACATTCACACTCCTCCGCTGAAAAAGATAAAATCCACAAACTGAAGTTGATTTAATTTCTCCAAGGACTAAGCCTCGTCTGTTGATCCAAACACTTTTCTCTGCTTTGTCATGTCATAACTGTTTTGTTTATCTTATCTTTTCGTTTGTCTGCTTCAGAGACGATTACATGATGCACTATGATGATTCAAATCGGAAGCTCAAGATAAATACGTTCTATTTACAGTGTATTATACTCTGCAAAGGTTTGATGAAAACAGTCCGAGATAGAAATCATCAGTTTGCATAGCTGGCTGGAATCCTGTTTTCCATTCCATCTGACACCTGTCATTTTTTTCACTCTCAAATATTTCTAACTCCATCCCTACTCCCAGTAATCAAGATGGCTAGAAGTAATTTTAGCTTTTTAAAAAGAACTTTTCATTTAGACAAGAAACCAAACAGATACATTAACAAGTGAATAAACTGATGAATGAATCCATAGATTAATATATGACTCTGCAAATAAATGTATGAATAAATGAATCTTGCGGCACTTTCTACACATGATACATATGGAAATCCACCATTAGCATGGAAATGACATTTGATTACTTTATTGTGACATTACATCTCCAATTCCTAAATATTCATGAAGGCATTGGTTCAGGTTTTTGGCTGTATGAAATATTAGAACTACATAGGGGCTGAAAACATCTTTCATTTTGAAAATAAATTGAACTCTTGTGGTGCAGCAGATCTTCTCAAACTGCAAATGATGACTACGTGGTGATCTTGGCCTCCCTCTGTGCCACTTCAACTTCCCACTTACCTCCCACAACATTTAATAATTTATTCAGTGTAAACGTACCGTAAAGCTTCTAAAAAGCAGTCCGTGCTGAATATACTGTAGTGGTCAAGTGTTCCCTACCTATATGTAAATTTTTTGCTAATCTTGGAACATGGTAATACAGAGACTTTTCTCATAACATCCCATGGCTGCTAATTTCATCACATAACTGCGGCTGAAAATCCCATTTTCTACTTGACTTATTTCACACTCTGCAGATTGGCAAATGTTCTCAATTAAATCCGAAGCTTTTGCTTCGAGACATGGCGGGTTTTGTTTCAAGGGTGTCTTTAATTGCTAAACTTGTTAGAAATTTCATTGACATTCCAAGGGTGATGACAGTCATTGAAATGGCCGGTGCTGAGAGATCAGGCTGAGAAATAAGTGAAGCACTTATGGACGTGACAAACACAAAAGTGAGGTTTGTTAGGAGTTGATGCAGGCTCTGTTTTGTGCCTGCACGGTCTTTCCATAATAATAATAGCACCACACACACTAAGTGATATTCCGTTTATCCATATATGTAAAATGAGGGCAAAAATGGGATGAACTCTAAAGTCATGGTCGGCTGTTTGATGAATGTGTTGTGGCCCTTGTTAAAGGCAGGTTAAGCAATTGTGCCATGCTGCACTACACCTGCCGCTTCACATTCTTTCTATAATGATCCAGTTGCCAACATTACCAGGCAGGGCAAGACCTCTGCAATGTTCCTCTCAAAATGAGAAAGCATAGAGACAGAAAACGACTAGGACTGACCTGATGGCTGGTCTACACTGCATTCAAAGGTCATGAATTTGCAATTTCACGCCTTCATATTAACTGCACATGAGGAGAGCCACTTCATCGCAGCACCCTACTGCCTGAGGTTTTGATTACAGCTTTCCTTGAGTACCTCACCAGTTTCCCCATACAGCACACCATAATTAGAATGACCAGATTGCTCTGATTCACCCCAGACTTTGCTCTGTACAAGCCTGTTTTTATTTGTGGATGCTTTTTGCGTGTGCGTGCATTTGCATGTGCATTTGCATGAATATATATGCATGTGTTTGTGTTCACTGATGTACAAGTATCGGTATGTTGGCGTAACTGACTGTCTGTAGTTATCTAGTTTTCCGACTCAGGGCTGTCATTTAAAACACAGAGAAGGTGACTATAAATGCTGCAGGATTTTATAAAGTGGTTTGTTTTAATTTTTTGCTAAAAAAAATGAAACTAAAAACTTGTTTTGCTTGTGATGGAGAGCCATCCTCCCATCACAGCATGGGATGTGAGGGCAGCAGATAGAGCCAGTGAGGGGAGGGCAGGAGCCTACAGATGCGTTTCTAATTATAGTCTTATAGTGATAGTATGGACTTAGTAAAGACTTATAATTTATTATTTCCCAATTATGACCACATGTGTAGTGTATGACTACATCCAGCAGAATGAACTTAAGATTATACTGGTGGATAACAGTAAAGGTAAAATGGAACATTTTATGAGTGTCAAGTCCTCAGATTGAGGCATGTTTGCTGCAGCACTTTCTAGGATGGCAGAATTACAGATGGTCTATGCTATATGATATTTTAATCATGCCTAAATGCCTGCTACTGACAAAATAATTCATATTTCTAGCTAGGACTTTTAAATGAGCTGCATTTTTTTTTTACATGTAAAAAAAAAAAAGGAAATGGTTGGATTTAGTAAATGCACGGATTCCTGGTCATATAGAGGGGATTGTGGGGATTTCTGTTCACACCAAACTGAAGCTTAAGGAGTAAGCAGTGACATGTGCTAATCAATGCAAATAAGGCTGAGGCACCACAACTGCCATTGTAATATGTCACTGGGAAAACTCAAACTCAATTCTCCATTTTCCTGACAGATGTGCTCATGCAAACTACTGGCATTTTTATAATGTCTATGTCAATAGGAAAAAAAAAGTGTTTGTTAATATAAAGATGATTTATTTGCAATTCAGCTCAGCGCCGAGGAGGCACATTTCCTAAAGTCACTCAACTGCAAAACTGATGCAGAGGCATCCATATCTCTTCTTTCACAAAAACAATATTACACTATTATTAGGATTGAAACTGCCAAATTGAGTGTTTTCAGAAGACTGATTCAATTTACAGTGATAAGAGATTGAAAGATTGACAGGCCGACCCATCAACCCATTGCCATCCGTGAACAACAGCTAATAACTGACTGCTGAGTAATTTCACACTCTAATATGGCATCGACGGAAACATATATAAAATACACTAGTCAAAGCGACTACCTGTTCATGGAAGCTTTTCTCCAAGAACAAATCTCCACATCATACAGAGACTGGAGCCGATTCATTAGTGTCCCAAATGTCTGAGATTAGTTCTGATTTCTCCACTATTTTGTTGACGTCACACGTATAACTGAGGTCTGGGCATTAATAACATGGCTGTTACATTTTAAGAGCAATGCATCGCATAAACAGTTGTCCAAAGGATGACAACGTGATTCATAGTTTCTAACTTGAGCAATAAAAGGGGATTCAAACAGTATATTCAAACAGAATCACAAAAGGCATTCAAGTGTTCCCACACCGCTCTCTGATGCACATGTGACCGCAATGCAATCAGTGATTCACAGTAGGTATTTTTCATGAGCCGCAATCTTTGTTGATTCACTACAGCTCACTGTATGTATTTTGATTTAAAAAACAGTACATACAGGGAGCTGCAGTGTGACCATCACGATCCTCCACCAAAATAAGCAGCAATATGTGGCAAGTGCATTTACAACGGAAGGAAAACGAATTAAAACCAATGCTAATAAACAAACGCACTGTTCCTGAGAGAAAGTTCAGGAATATGCTTTCAGGTTTCTAAAGGCTGAAGAGCGAAGAGAAGCAAATTAATTTGTTTCATCTGGTCAAACAGAAAAAATAAAAGTAATTTATGTACTTTTACTTTTACTTCACTACAGTTATATTACAGGTTTACTTACTAGTTACTTTCTGCATTTATATTCTTCTAAAAGTATTATGACCATACAGTATTTGACACTGGTAAAAAACACTGGTGGTCTTAATCATGCAGTAGAGAATAAGGGTCAGCATGGAGTACATAGTACAGTACGTAGCAGAGTACATAGCATGTACCCTACTTTCTGGTGACAATCCCACAATGCTATGCTTCCCATTTTAGAGATGAGAAAATTATCATCGTGCGGGTCAAACAGCTGTTGTGATGACGCACCTTGACAACAGTAAGTGTCCAAAATGTCAACTGACTGCTCACTATTGAGTGAACTAATTAGTGTACATTATAAAGGGAGTAGGGACTGAGTGAGTAGGCGGTGATTTCTGAAAAAGCCAATGCATTCCAGGCAGTACTGATTGTAGTAATTATGGTAAAACATGTACAGCGATTAATAATAAATATTGGTTTAACGATCAGTGTCGATAAAGGTGGAGCTGAAGCTTAACCACTTACCCATAATGATACATCAGCATTTATTAGTTAATAAAAGATTTTCTTCAAACCATATAATATTTTTATGTTAAAACTACCAGGTGGTGTTAGGGTTGTGGTTGATCGGTGTATAATATATGATTATAATAAATGCTGATGTATTATTAGAAAATAAGCACCTGCCAGCACACAGAGGATAAAATTTGCTCCACCTTTTTCTGACTGCTGCAGGTAACAAAGATCTTTGATAATTATTTTTGACTAATTATTATACATTTTTGAAATACGTTTTATCCTTGAAAATGTCCTGTTTAATACTGTAAAAAAAAAAAAAAATTGTATCGCCGCTTGTAGTGGAATATTCCTTTAAGCTAAATATTAGGAGTCGAGTCTGACAACTTATTCCACCTGTGGCAGTTAACATTTTGTTTTCAGTCTAATAGATTTTTGGTTTAAAATGCACCTCAAATGGTTTGTGTAGGACTCATCATGACTGCCTTTCAGGTTTCATTTTGTTAATGCAGCCAACTTTAAATTAGGTCCAGATGTCGAGCTTCCCTTCAAGCCTTGTTTAGTGCACTTTCTCGGTGACACAATAAGGTACATAGTTTATACTGCATCTATCAAGTAACTCAATTTCTGGACACACTTTTCTGTCCATAAACCACCGAACGTTGGTTACATTCAGATCATTTTAAAATGCTCCTGGTCTTAACTTTCAAGGAGACAGTTTCTTTTTTATGTCCACCCATTTATATTTACATTTATATTTAGTCATTTGGCAGATGCTTTTATCCAGGGCACGAGGCAGAAAACAAGCAAAACAGCTATGTGAGGGAAAAGACACTGAAAGCAAAGTGCCAGGAGAGAAAACGTTTCAGTTTCATCAGATGTAAGCCCACTAGTTTCTCTCTTGGGACTTCCTTACTTTACATCTGGGAGTTTAGGCTAAATAATAAACACCCCTCTGTATAATGCAGTACATTCCAACAGCCGCCCAAAGTACAGCCTCCAAAACGATCACACAGTTGAACCAACACCACATCTTCATGAAGGAGGATTTATAGCAGGACTGTCATATCAAACTGCATTAGTTTTAGCTTTTGTAAAAAATAAACTGACACCAGTTTTGTGGCAAAACAAAAGCCTTCCCAGCTGCTTTGTATGTCGAGAGCTGCGATGATAGATAATTTTAACCGAGTTAACAAATCTGCTGGTGTTTGTCTTCATATCAGCAGAACAGAAACATGGGGGCAGAGACAACCTCTTGTGTCCTGACAGAAATAGCCCAGCTATAATTGTAAGTCAGGTTGTGAGCCTGTTTCTATTCCACAGTCATTCAGTCACAATAGGATGGAACAAGTGAGAATATGCTCTCGGGCAAAGTCACAGCCAGCAGCAAGAGCCGGCTGAAACAGTCTTCATTATATGGAACAAGGAATCATTTATGGAGCACTGTTGCTCTCTTCAGGGGCAATCTGACAAACATATTGACTTTGGCACACATGAAGTTGCAGATATCTCCGCACCTACTTTCCATTATGGCATAATTTGATTTATTTGGAGTTCCCGCTCTGTAGCAAGCTTTCATTCTGGCATCTCATAAAATGTTGGATATTGTGCATTTCAAGAGGATATTTACTTTCCATGTTCCGAATAAATTATTACCAATACGGCATGATGTGAATCACCAATATCTTTAAAATGCAAAATGCGATATATTAAGTTGTGGTTACAAGAAAATTCTCAAGAATACATTATTCAAGAAATTGCCTCAACTGATTTTGTGTCATCTCCGGCAGTTCAGCTATTGAAGTGAATGAATTGCTGTCTGGTTTGTCTGTTTAGCTTGAAAAGCAGCTTTACCACCATTCACCAGCCCACATCAACATTTTATTTGAGCTTCCAGCCCAAATGTGCTTTTTGCAAATAGCCACTTCAACAAATTAGCCTGTAACAGACTAAATTATTCAAGATCAGAAGAGATCGAGGCTACCTTAAGATCTTAAATCTCTACTAATTCCTTAGCCATAAGCAACAGACATCCATCAATCTGTAAGTCCATGATGGCAACAACGTTCAGAACACCCAGCATATCAAAAAATAATAAAGTACGGATTTATTACCACACACACCTCAAAGCAAGTTAGCTTCAAGCATTTCTACAAATTTGTGTTCGTTATTAAACCTGATGCCATCAGTACAATATTAACTGCAGGGCAGAAACAAACAAATACGTTGTAGTCAGGGGATGGTAATGTACTGATGCAACTAATATTTATATGAGACCCAATTTTCAGAGTAGTGTGTTTTGGTTTAAGTGAGAGAACGATCCTAGTTTTGTTGGAAGACATATAAATTCAGACCACCACAAAAAAGTTTGTCAGACAACATGGATGTTGTTTTGCACTATCAGATATTTTTGCTTGGGAACATGTTATGGATAATTTCAGTATCGGCGTACTTTTACACTTTAATTCGCAGCGATCGTCAGGATGTCCTCATTAAGTTAACTGAAAACATACAGTAGTCCAGCGGCAATTGCATGTACTTTGTCCACAAAAAGTATGTGCACTTGCAGTTCAGTTTAAAGACGAGGTTGCTCATGTTGTAGATTGGACAACATTCGTCATCAACACACGGCAAAAATAAAATCATTGCATTGTGTGGACTTGTTTTCCTGACATCAACATTTGAATGCAGAGCATTAACTTCTATTAGGTCACAATGTTGGACTTCCTCACAGCTACGCATGTGTGCCTCTATGTGTAGACGGTGCCGTGGGGACTCATTGGCCGTTTAATTAATGCTTCAAAGCTCGCTGCTGTGATTATGTCTGTCTCCAAAAGTGTCAGATACCTTTCATTCCAAAGAGGCCACATATATATACTGCACTGCCATCCATTCCCCAAAGCTGGTTTTCAGATTGAGTGCAGCCCCCAGCTGAGTAGAGTACACAAAAATATCCCGAACTGGTAACTGGGAGTATGGAAAAACATGTAAACAATGGCGCTGCTTTGAAAAATGATTATTATAAATATGGAAGTTGTAGTCAAGGAGGTGAAATATGCAAACACGCTAGCCTTTAGGGCTCTTAAGTCAAGAAACTCATAAGCTATTCCATAGAAGACCTGCCTAATTTGCATAAAGCTGATCAGAGCCAAGTCAGGGATTGGTTTCTTCATGTGTATGTTTTTGCCAACAGTACCCTGCGCTGTCTGCCCCTGATAAAGTGCATCATTTTTCTACCTGTGAGGATAAATGAATGTTTCTGGAGTGCACTAACAGTCAATCTTCATATTTACCCGTGGCCCCTCACACCAGATATAGTACACAGGATATGCACCATAACAAAAAGGTCATTTATCACGTCAAATATCACTGACAGCATCAATATCACAGTGGCTGATTAGACCTGAAATCACAATAAATAAAGACACTGAGCTTCATTTTATGCTGACCACATCCAATGCTAAACAGATGCTGATCCTGCCCACGTATTGGGTTTCAGCCCATTTTGCTTCCTTTCGGATGACCTGAAATTTCATCATCCTGATCTGTAAAAAAATAAATAAATAAAAAATAAAAAAAAGAATAAAAAAAGCGATGATCCTTTCTTGGAAGCGAGAAAGTAAAGAGAGAAGCTGTGCTTACAATTTACCAAATTATCTCAGCACATTTAACCAGTGAGTTTTAGCATTGCTTTTGAATCTAGGCTGCATGTTAGTCAGTCACGATTGCTATTTTATGATTAAAAGCCTTGTCCACTCTTCTCCTACATGTGGGCTTCACTGTTTATAAGAAATTGCTTTCAGGTTTCCCCAAAAATGTGTATAAATTAGTTACAGCTCACCCAGAATGCTGCTGCCAAGGTTTTAAGTGGAGCAAAGAAAATAGCTCACATTACTCCTAAATCCTCTACTAAAGATGTTGCCCTTGCTTCCAATTAGTCTTTTTTTTTTCTTTTCTTCTGAACATTTTACTCTAGCAATCTATGCACGGACCTGCCCCTGACTATATCACTGATATCCTGCCAAGATGGAGTTGTAGATTCTCTATGATGTAGTTCCTGTGCTATGATCAGTGAAGCTGCATTATAGTGACCAACGTGTGAAGATCTGGATCTCAGAACACCAAAACTGTTTTTACAGTTACATTTTTTTGTTCAAATTTAATTTAGATTTAATTTAATATTGCAGGATAATTGCTCAAATAAAAACCCTAAATGCTGATTTCCTTTTCAATTAGCCTTGAGTGCATTAACCTTTCCTTCGAGCATTCAATCATTTGAAGAACAGGCATCACTCCTTTCAGCGGCTGAATGTTTGATTTTGGAACAAGATTTCAGATCTTTATGCTCCTGCACAGGCAACACCTGCCCTCGACTACAGCTCGTGCCAGTGCCACATGTCGTGCCACCAGGGCTTGAAATTAACATTTACCAACCTGCCAAATATGGGCTAAAAATTGCCCGGTGCTGAATATATTCTACAGGCCACTTTGGCAGGTGAGCTTTTTCAGGTCTTGCTTCTTTTTGATCACAAAGCTCCTCCAATACTGAGACTTTGACTGCTGTGTTATCTTGCTCATTTCTTTACTAAATATTCCACAATATCCATTTTTTAATTGACTATTGATTTGCTTCCATTATGTTCCTCCCTGGTGTGCTGTGACAGTGAGCAGTCAATTAAATTCAGTTCTCCACAGTGTGGGAGCAGATTTCCTTTTACTTGTAAGCACACACTGTATAGTAAATGTGAGAAAAAAGATGGATTGTGTGACTTCATTTCCATAAACAGTCTATCCTCTTCCTAGCAAAGCTGCTATGAGGAAGCTGCTCCTGTGATACAGAGAACTGTGCTGAACAAACTCCACCATATCTCACAGCATCATTTAACAAACTCAAATTCACTTGCACAAAATCTATGGGCGATGTATAATAGCTGAAGAGAAGACGGAAGTTGCATACTGAAGCAGAATGATATGGACATATTTTATTCATTCTTTGTTGGGATTTGGTGACAGAGTCTCGATTAATGAACTTAAGAATATGTCACGTGTGACAATATGTTATAGCTTCCTATACGAGATCCTCTAGGAGGTGTTTCTTGAGGCAAACTCAAGAAAATGTTAGTGAAACATTTCCCAAAGGCACAATTACTGCTACTAAACTACAAAGTAGAGAAAGGAGACAAAGAAAGTGGCGTTAACTAGACTGCACCAATTAGTGCTTAATTCCCGAAATAAAAGCCGAATCATTTGGCTCTTCTAAAGCTGTCACCTTTTACAAGCTCTCACTTTGATTTCTATATTTATCAGCCTCAGTTTTGTTGTGTGTGCCATTCGAATTACCTAAAAATTTTTGTTCCTCAACCTCAATTCAATTATTTTAAGAATACTTTGTAAATTTGCTATTGAGCCAACAATCTATTCTAATTCGGACCTACAGTATGTAGGTTGTACGGTCCATTCATTAGCGGGCACCTTCACTGATATTTGACTTGGTTCTAGTTTGGGTAGTACATGTAAACAAATGTCATTAAACATCACTCTGACTTCCTTATATTAAAATATATCGCTTCTTTTAGCCACAAAATGCCTCCAGATGACATCACTTGGAGGAACCTTCAGTTCAGATCATGTTATCTCAAACTATAAAGTTTGTAATCATGGTCCAACCACTTTTCCAAAGCTTCCCCAGATGACATCATCTGAACACCTAATGATGAAAAACTCCTCTGGGTGATGTCTTCTGGAGGAGATTTTCAGCTAGAAGGAGAGAAATATTTTAATATAAGGACGCCGAAGGGACGTTTACAAGTATTAATGTACATTTACACCAAAACTAAAGCCATTGAAAGCAAGATGAAAGTAGGTGAAGTCACCCTTTAACACGTCTGATTTCTAATACACAAAACTACTGAGACCGAACATCACAAGACAACTTTACTGCTTTCTACCAAAAATGTTATTACAAATCTGTCAACCTCAGCAGCGCTTTGCATTTACAATTCATTTACACAATTAATGCAGGCTATTAATGCATGGCTACCCCACCTCCCAGTAATTTGATGGATTTCGACAGGAGAGAACAATATAGTATGAAGTTCTCATTTCAACCCCCCCCCCCCCCATCAGTTTCCCCTCCTCCGATTCCTTTTCAGGTTTAGAAAAATGGGCACACTGAGAAAAAAATCCATTCAATCCATGCCCACAGGATGCTTTCAGGGGCTTCTAAACCTGTATTTCTTCTTCCCCCATAAATTTATTGCCTGTCTCTGAGTCCTTTGTGCAGCAGCAAAAATGAGTGTCAAATCTCAAAGAGCTAAGACCACAGTTAAAGGTACTTAGCACCACTTTTAGAAACATCAGTCCCTTCAAATGTGTCAGTGAAAAGATCAACTGAACTAAATCGTATTCTCAAACCCTGCCTATGTGTTTTGTTGCTTATATAATTTATGCAAATGTAAAAGACCGACCTATTTATTTATATAATATTTCTTCAAAACCATTGAAAACATCATAGCCACAGTAAACTGATCAGAACTGGCATTGTATTTGTGCTGAATTCGTCTTCAAAATAGTATAAATGGATGTCAGTAAACAGAAGATGCGAGCTTTATCTTTTCTTGTCAGTATGTTGTTGTCATAGTCTAAAATAAATAAAAATCTCATCCGCTTTGTGTTTCTGGGGCCTTGATATTATGCGAGATCCATTCTGGTGTGGTATGCTCCAAAACCCGTTTTAAGGGAGTCGACATGATGAAATATTTTGATAGAGGGCACACAGGAGACAGACTGATGGTGCAAATATTTAAAAGAAATGCATCACAAGGTAAATGTTACCACAGGAAAGCAAATAGGCTATAAATGACAGATTATCTGAGATCTTTGTATTCCCATGTAGTTAGAAAAAACTCTTACACTGGGCCAAGCGAAAAATAAATCAAATCATATAGCGTCTCCACTGGAAGACTGGAATGATATTATAGACTAGGGAGCCATTCAGGCTGTTTACATCCTGTCTTGCCCTTTTTTATTTGACCTTTTCTTAAGTTGCAGAGATGCTTGGGTTCGTCTCTTGAGAAATTAATTAAAGTTAAATACAGCACATCACCTCTTTAACTGAATAAACTGATTCCTTTACGGAGGCAAAAAGATAACGTTCTCATAAGTTTTGCCAAACTGGCTCAAGAAAACCTGTGAAGCTAGAAACTATTTTTAGGGGATCAGTTAGTAAGAAAGGAGACTTATCAAGCAAGGTGATATTGAGGTAAAAAGGTAGAGAGACAAAAGGTTTTCTCATCCTTTGCTACAATCAGTGGTGTGTCTCTGGGGAAGCGATGCTGTTTCTCCTCTGTCGCCTTCTTAGTCACCCACGCTCAAAAGGAGGGACCTTGGTGAGGAGCAGAGCGCAGCAAGTGATGAAGACATCCTTAGTGAGGGGGAGTGAAGGGAATGAGGGAGTGTGTGCCACAAGAAATGAAACCTACACTTCACAGCGTAAAGAGAGCCACAAGGAGACATCAGGGGAAACACTGTGTTCAATATCAGACATGCACGTCTCAGGATAAAGGCAGAAATGCTACCCAAGGAAAACAATAAAGGCCTGCATCATGAAAGACATCACAAGGTTATTCTAAAGTAATGTTTTAAAGACGGCTGCAACTATTTGAAGATGTATACTTCTGTGTTTTGGTGAGATGCTTTGAAAAAAAAAAAAAAATGCTGATTTTCAAGTTTCTTCTTGTCAAACACAGTATCTCCACAAAACTGCCACTTCTACGAGTCGGGGTCTATGCATGTAACAACCTCGACTTGACCATTATTTGATGTAACTTATTGACTTCAACTGACATCACGTTCTCCATCAGGCACAACAGCATGTAAGAGAGATGCCGCACCGAACAACCTTTGCATGATGTCCTCCACCGTCGCTGCCCTGCCAGGACATGGGATTATGTATCAGGGACAGATGCATTCCTAAGTGGCTAATGCATGTCAGGCAGGAGATGTGATGCTGTGTTTTACGAGGTTTAATAAACAGGCCTCAGTGTCACACGGAGTTAAATTTGTTCATTGCATCCGTCACGTCATCTCTTCTTCTAATATACTGCAGGCCTATACTGAAAGTATACTCACTGTCTGAGGTGAGAGTTTTGGTCACTTCGTGCCCATGCAGCCGACTTTACCAATCTGTGGAAATTCCTCGACTGATCTATAGTGCCATGCGTGCAAAAACAAATTAATCAATGTAAAAAAATAAAAATAAAGTGTGCATAAGTGAATCCAGGTCTTAGCTGATAAACATCATCACCGGCCAAAATATTGGCTCTTGGAGGTTTTAGTGGACAGAATATGAGCAGATGATATGATGCAACCGTCAGATGCTTGTTTTTTGTTTGCTGTGTGAAATCTCTGGGTATGAAAACAGGCTTACTCATGAGGCGACAGCCTTGGCGAGCATCGGCTGGGCCTCTGATGAGTGCCTGCTGAATGTCAACTGAATGAGGCAATGAATAAGCTAGAGGGTGAAAGTGGCTTGTTTTTAATGCCGCCTCAAATGAGATACAGTACGACTGGAAATATGATTTCAAGGTTATGTCACAACCCAGTTGAAGCCGATTGGTGGCAAGACGGCAGCGACAGACTTCACTGTTTGTCTGATGGAGGTTTGAAATTCTCCTGCTAAATCTATGGAAAATCCCACATCAGTGGGTTTGGAGAAAAATGAACATCAAGGAACACGGACATTTTTTTTCTCCTGGTAAATCTCTGACAACATGGAAGACAGACATAAAAGTCAGACAAACTGAATATTCTTTATCACAGAAGTGATGCACAGACTATCAGTTTAATGTTGGGTAGAGAAATCCTTCAGGAAGCCCATGGGTTGTTTATTTTTGCCTCAATTATCACCCCAGGGTTTCGCTCAAAGACAGACATTTAATAATTCATCTGCTCTTTGAATTAATTTAATTTTTTCCCCTTCAATAGGCTCCACGCCAACATGTTTTATTAGTGCTGTAAGGTGCTCCCAGGCAGCAAAACTAGACTGTGTGAGGAGTCAGAAGGGGTCAAGCTATTTCTTTTATTTATTTTTTAAGGACTGTTTATTCCTGTGCCGTTAAGTATGAACGACAAACGCGAAAGACGAGGCTTATTCTACATGGACAGCGGCTGATGCACTATCCTGACACTGCTGCTGCCTTTTTCTGTGGCACTTTTTTTTTTTTTTTTTTTTGCACAAAAAGCGTTCAACACGTTGTGATGCAGATAGCGCGTAGTGGGACATTAAGTGTGACGAGCAGGAAGCTGACAGAAGATAAATGAGAGAGTAATCGAGAATCATATCAAGGACTCTTGAACAATCCCCCCATGGTGACCTGCTAAAAGAAGATATGGCAAACACTTCAGAATACAACTGGAGAGTCAGAGAAAATTGGCATCCTCGCTTAAACCTGAGAATTAGGCCACAATGTTCGAGTCACTCTACAGTAATAGTATGTGTCGATTGTGGCCAAGACGTTCTCTTCACTTCCTGAACAGGACACAGAGGGAACAGCCCCTCCCAAACCATCCATCAAACCCCACCATCCAAACAAGCCTCTCCACACACACAGCCACACAAACTCGCATGCTTGCATACAGCCACGCACACTTCCTACTTGTAGAGCAATCTGCTGTGGCTGCAGATGTTGCCGTCTTCGGGCTTGGTTTGTACGCCATTAATCCCACCCATTTATAAACGAGCGCCTAAATATACACAGTGCTTAATTAAAGTTGGGCATCCATTATTGAAGCGAATACCAGTTTTATGGGATGAGAAGGTAATTAGTCCCTCTACACCTTAGCGCTCATTTCTGTTTCTAGGGGCTATAAATACCAGCCCCACTGCCCCATGAAGGGTATCCTTTAAATTAAATCCCCACTCTTTATAAAAGGTTAGCGGAAAGGATTTCTGGAATTACATGACAAGATGTTTAAACACGAGGGCTATTAAGTGTTCTTCATCCAGTGGAGGCGTCAAAACCCAGTGGACATCTGATATAGAAAACAAACACAGGCATAGTTGTCTTAGACACTATGCACAGATCACCCAGGAGCTAGCTTCCCAAGGTCAGGCGCTTTTCTAAAGAGACAAATAACCTTTCCTTGTAATCTTTGGAACGTCGCATTGGAATCACTTTGGGTAATAACAAATAATGACCCTATCTCTTCCACTGGGAAAAGAGGTATTGATTTCTTTTACCCACCAATGCCTGAAATTATGACCTTAGCTTTAAAGGGATGGATATGTCACTGTTTGCAGAATGAAATATCTATTTTATGTGATTGGTGTAGGGTGAGAAGTCTATCCCCTGAAGTGCTGAAATCATAGCGTAGTATAACTGTAATAACATCACATATTTTGGGCTCTAAAATGCCGGAAGCCTAAAAGCTAAATATTACTTGCTAATGGTATAGAAACCCATTTCAAATGCAGACTCTAATTGTTTTCATAATTAATTTGACTGAATTTGCGCACTCAAGGTGACTCACAATGACAATAAAAGTGCTTCGGTTGAATTAAAGCGCTCTACTCACAGGGTTTCAGAAGCTCGAAGTTCTGCTGTATTATAAGGTGGGAAAACAGTGCAGATGCCATTATGCTATTTCATTTGACAAAGCCTTTCATATATTTAAAAAAAAAACAACAACAACAACAAAAACAAAACAAAACAACACTTTCTTCACAAAAAACCCCAAAATTAAACTACCTTGTACATTTAGCTGTAGAATTCCATGCAACGTATGGTAACGGAGCCACATGAATACAGCATTAACATATTGTGCAATGTCAATTTTGGAATTGCGTTGCATCTATACGAAAGGTGCTATATACTGTAAATAACTGACTCTTGCACTAATATTTTTGGACAAATGGAAATTCAAGTTTCTGGTCTGTAGCCGGGCTGTTTGTGATGAAAATATAACAGAGTTGAAAAGGTTCACAAGGTCAAACTGTATCACATTGTCTATTCTTTTCCCAGAGTTCATTTACATCCCGTTGGATGAATCCTCTGCAGCCTCACAATGATTTGACATTAAAATCAACAGTCCACTAAACACTTTGATCATCAGTTTATGTACGATGGATTTTTTTTCCTCACACTGAACTTCACATCCGTAACCTTTCAGTTCAGATGTTGTCGTTGAACTTTAGCAACACAGCGTCTTATCATAAATTAATAAAGATTAATGCCTCGATATCTGCACCTAAAGACACAGATTGCAGTAACAAAGGGGTACAATTTAGGTCACACAGTGCATGTTTTAGTTTGGCATCTATTCATATTTCCACCTATTCCAATATTGTGTATAATAAAACAAAATAAATAAGAGTTCTTCAAATTATTTTAATGTTTCTTACTCATTCATTTCCCTTAATTTTATAAACCAGACACTAAATAACAGACTTCATCATCCTGGGCTGAATTTCTGGCTGTTAGTAGGGATTGAGATTCTTTGTGGCTTTAGGCTTAGTAAAGTCAACATATGGTCATGCAGTGCAAGGAAAGAAAAGACTTTTCAAACTTTCCAGAGAGTGAAGGACAGTAGCAGAGGTACTGAGAGTTCAGGGTTTAGCCTTTTAAAACTGGATGATTGAATTTCTTGGCAGGGGATTCATTAAAATGATAATTCTTATTTATGAAGCCCTTTAAAAAATTTAAATAGTCTCAGTGTACTGCTTCCTATTAATTAGCCTTTTCCCTCTCACATTCTTTCTTTCTCGTCTCTACTTTTTTCTTTACTTCTCACTGAACTTGACACACTAATAGGTTATGAATAATTCTGTTTCAGTTTAGATGGCAATTAGCCACAATGCCAGAGGCCATTCTTCTTCCTCTCGTGTGGAGTGGTGATTTAAGACCCGGTAGAGTTAAGGTGCTCCAAATATCCCGTGACTACATCATTCCCGTCTTTCCACCGGCGCTAAAACTACAAACGGTTAACTGAGTAAATCCCCTCCCGTCGATAACATCAGTGTGGTGAGCACTTCAACACAGGCATGAGAATGGCCATCAGAAAAGAACAGAAGGTAACTAAGCCTTTACTTAGTTGGAAAAAGAAATGTCTGCATGAAAGAAAAAAAACAAAAAAAACAAAACTAAAGACAGTTCTCAGAAGTACAAAATGTGATAACGGAGTAGTGTCATCACACAGTGACTCGCTTTGGTGTTCCACTGAAAAATTTCACCAATGCTAATTAGCCATAGGACCACATGGAGAACAGTATGTCTTTGCTGGAATTGATGCATTACAGGCAAACGAAGCAGATGTCGTTAGGAAGACTCACAATACAATTAATGACAACACAGACTGAGCAACAGGCTACAGGACTACAAGCTCCTCTAGTGACTGATTCTGATTTATATCATGTAATTTAATATTAGTGACTCGCTTTTTTATTAGTGGTCTCGTTTTGGTAACTAAGCCTTCGACCTTAAGTATAGAACAGGGAAGTGTTGTGAGTGTGTGTGTGTGTGTATGGTTGCAGTCAAATACAATAAGGTCCCTTTAAAGTGCACACAACCTAAAACTAGGACAATAAATCCCCTTTCTGCAAAACAATGATCCAAAGCATGCTGCAAAGAAACTCATGTGGCTTCTGGACAAGTTTATGACTGTCCATCAGGGGTCCAACCGAAGCCCAAAGCTAAACCATGTAAAACATCTGTGGAGAAACCTGAAAATGGCAGATCAAAGATGCTTACCATCCAATCTGATGGCACTTGAAAGGATCTGTCAGGAAGAATGAAATAAACTGCCCAAATCCTGCTGCGAAAAGCTCACAGAGACCTTGGAAGAATCCAAAGTGTATTTGCTGCCAAAGGGGCTGCTACAGACTAGTGAATGAAGGAGCAAAAATGGTCATCTTTTATTACATGGAAAACACAATACGATGTAGAAGAAGTGAAGGGGGTCTGCAAACTTTCCAAGACCCACTAGATGTGTTTCTGCAATTAAAGTATATTCTGGAGAAATACAGAGCACAAAAGGAGGGTATACTTTCCCCCACAATGATAAGTTGTCAGCAATTTCTTTGTCTTCACCGCAAAAAGGCTTTTTCTATTTCTATCAACTTGAGTTTAGAGTTAGATCAATTTCAGGTGTAGGAAACAAGTTTATTCCGTTACATTCACAGTTGGTGGAAGCCGTAACCTTCTAACGTCAAACCTTCTAGACTCACATTACGAGTGAAACTTAATCAATTCCTCTCTCGTTCAAGGCCTATCTGACCACAGCATTTCAAGGTAATGCGTTCATTAATTCTTTACATCAGAGACAGTCATAACAACTGGACAAAGAAATATCGACTTTAGGGAAGGCAAGAATAAACAATAATCATTATTGTTATATAAACCTAAAAAAGAAAAAAAAAGTAAGTCTGTGTAAAGGATCTTCTGTATTCATTAGACAACACCGATTAATCTGCTTGTTGCCTGTAGTGCCATTATTTTCCACTCTGAGCCAACATCTGTCTAAGTGCCGTGTCACTATTTCCCCCCTAAACATTTTCACACCAAACCTTGACATGCATCAGAAAGAGCTGGTGAGTGTTCTCAAATTCATAGCAGGCTAGTGCAAGACAACTGATCGCTGCTAAGTGGGCGTCCAAATTAATTAAATCCCGGCTTTTATCCCGACGTTCGCTCTTCTTTAATACCACAAAAAGTACAGATGACAGAGCAGGATGTGGATAATCGGAGCGAGCGGGTTATGATTTCTGCACGCTGACAAATGTTGCAGATTTAGTGCCGCCATAAAAGAGACGCACCAATGATCAAAATGATTGTTGTAGAAGTCCGACCCATCAACAGTCGTGATGCAGGGCAGTAAAGCTCCACCTGTTCTGTAGAGGTGCGACTCACCTAAAGCTTTTTTTAACACACTGATTTCATGTTGTAGTGGAGGAGAGGACATCCCACCATAACATCCCCCGTCTAGCCCCTATAACATAAAACTCAAAACCTCACTTGCTGCCTGCCTGCAGGCCTGCACCACATCCACGTTTTCAATCTTTGTCATACTGTCCAACCTGTTGACTTTCAACACCCTCTTTCCGTGCACCCCAAGCTTCTGTTTTACTGTAGCGAGAAACCACTGACGAGAAGTTCTCTCGGGTTTAAAATATAGATAGGTGCAGTGATGGTACTTACACATAACAGTAAGAAAGACATTCCCTGAAGCCAGGACAACCTTCTCCCTCGTTGCCCGGTCATAGATGCCCACGTGGCATTCGTAAGGCCCGTTGTCTGAGATCCGTACCTCTGGGAGCCTGTAAAAAAAACAAAAAAACAAGCAGTTCAACAATACTCACACTGTGATGTGAAAGTGAAACATCAGATCGGGAGGTTCATAGGTCAGCAAACAATTACTAAAGTTACAAATACTAAGACACTAACTCCTAACATTCAAAAACACCAAATGAATCACGTCTTCCTCGCGTGACACTGGTAGATGTTGCTTTTACTCTGACTTTTCATTCAGGTCGTAGTATCTTTGCAGTTTCACAAGGCAATCAAAGGAGGTAATGCTGATCAAACCTTTAGACCCTAAATTACCAAAGTTATTGGTAAGACAATGAGAAGGTTGTTACATAAATTGTTTTTAGGACCCATCCAATTAGAATATAGTTATTTCGATCTCGTAAAAAAACTCTTAGTCCATCCATCTGTATTTCCATCTGTAACGTGTAGCTTACTGCTTTGACAAGTAAATCATTAAATTATCGTAGTACACAGAGGCCATGATAAATAAATTATAAACTCACGTGCAATTACATGAAAGGTTCACAAATGATTAATATAAATGATTTATCAATTATCACCTAATTATTCACACTAAATTACTACATCATAGTTAATGGTAATATACAATCATTAACGACACAATGATGATAATTGTTAATAATGAATTGCAGTGTACGTGTCAAACTCCCCAAGGTCCTTTAAGATGTCCAGTGATCTTTTATGATTTTGGGAACATTTGGATATTTGCATTCCCACATCTCAGGGTTTAGTGCATGTGCGAAAGCAGCTTTACTGAAGCATACGGCAGCCATTTGACAAAAACATGTTCAAAAACAAAAGTGTAGAGTTTATGGTTCTTCTGAATTATCACACCCTTTATACTACATTCAAGTACGTTTGTTAACCACCTCATTTCCTTTACACGCTGACTAAATATGGAGGCGCTGTTACACACTAGCTGCTTTGGTTTTCACCACAGTTGTGATGAATCAGTGACCAATATAAGGTCAAACTCACACAGCATCATTGCACAAACTATGAAGGAATAGCTTGTTAGTCACTTGTGTGAATGTGTTTTAGGATGAACCGTTTTTATTTTACAGAATTACTTGCTCTTCTTTACTCTTCTAGTATTTATGAATTTATTTGTAACTGAGGCTCCCCTCAAGTTTCAAAGTAATAAGCTGAATTTCTTGCTAAGCAAAACAAAGTAACATAATTAAAGTTATAAACTCATAATTAGAATTCATATTAACCATAATTGAATCGTAAAACGGCCTCTCATTTGGTACTAGTGATAATTTTACCCACCCTCAGTTTTTCACACTGGATGAATAATTCTATATGTGATTTATGTAGAGAACTTATGTAAATCCTCCTTTAAACCACTGCAAGGTCTTAAGTTCCTACATTCTTCAGGGGGATCACAAGAACATGCACATGTTCAAACTGTTTCAAATTACAACATACTGTTACAAATCTCAACATATTTGTATTTTAACTATAGATTGCTGTGAACATGTGTACTAGACACGGCATGGAGCACATGCTTGGTTAGTTTCAAAGTTATAGTCCCCAGATCACCAGGACAAACTGGGATGAACTATAGATTTTTTTAAAGATGGCCACGGACTGCAGTACACTACATGTTGCTATTTAATGACTAAAACCAGTGTCTGGATTCATAACTGGTAACTTGAGTGTTCGTAATTTAACACTAACAGTACACATTTTAATCCCTGTTTTTCCCACAATTCTGCAAAGAAACAACAGTGACCGTGGTTTGGGCCAGGGAGCAGGATCTGCATTCTGCAATCAGCTAATAGGTCAGCAGTGATAATCAAAGTAAGACACCACTGGCCACATTTAGCCTCTGTGATTTATTCCCACAAAACAGAAATAATTGTCCTTTGCTGCCCGGGTGTTTCAAATGGGGACCTCAGTTGGAACAGCAGCAGGGCACTGAGAGAAAGGTTGAATGTGTGTGTGGTGAAGAGAGCAGAACACTCTTTTGGAGAGCAGTTAAATCTGCATATAGTGATACAGATATATACACTTATCACTTCTTAAATGTGCCTATTTATGGTGTTAGTTGGGCTGGTGTTTCAGTAACTGCTGATCCATCGGGATTTTCACACACACACACACAACCATCTCCAGAGTTTACAGGGATTGGTGTGAAAAAGAGAAAAGCTCAAGTGAGCGGCAGTTGTCAGTTGATGGCAGAGATCAGAGGAGAGTGACCTGACTGGTTCCAGCTGATAGAAAAGCGACAGTAACTCAAAGAACAAATCCTTACATATGAGGTTTGCAGACAAGCATCTGTAAATGCACGGAGCTAATGGTCTGCAGCAGCAGAAGACGGCACCCGGTGTTACTCCTGTCAGCTAAGAACAGGAAACTGGGGCTACAATTAGCAAGGGAACATCAAAAGTTGGACAACAGAGGGATGGAAAAAAGGTTGCCTGGTGTCTGATGCATCTCAATTTCTCCTTTTTTGCTGCAATTTTCAGATGGTAGCCAGGTAGCATGTGACCGTGTCCATCCCTTTATGACCACAGTGGACCGTCTTTTGGTGGCTGCTTCCAGCAGGAGTTCCCTGTTCTCAGATGACCTCTACTGTCACCAGATCTCAGCCCAGTAGACCACCTTTGGGATCTGATGGAACGGAAAATTTGCATTATGGATGTGCAGCCGACAAATCCGCCGCAACTGCTTGATGCTTTCATGTCAATATGGACCAAAATCCCTAAGGAATGTTTTAGGCACCTAGGAATCTATGCTACAGAACATAAGGGCAGTTCAGCTTGAGCCGGGCGGGTAAACACTTAACATTTGAGGTTTAAGTTTATATCCACATGTATTATATTTTACCAAAGATGTTCCTTTAAAATCCTAAAATCTAAACGTGACCAAGAGTTATAACAGTATATACCCATTGCCGCATCTCACCTGGAAAGTTGGGATTATCTGTCCAAGTGCATAAACTTGAACTTGAAACGTTAAGTTCACTCACACAACTTCTCCCTCAATAAATCGTAAACAAATGTCTGAAAAAGCAAAGTATATTTGCGCCTCGAGATATAAAGCAAGGTTGTCTCCATCAGCGCTTCCTCGAGGGATAAGTCTTTTTTTTTTCCTTCTCCCCCCACCACATTGCAAAATGATGAACAGTGAATCTCTCTGTAGTGGTGGTGGGGGTGGTTGGGGTGGGGGGGGAGGTAATTGGCTTTGTCTTGGCTGGCTACATCATAGCAAACGCTGATGTAGCCCATTGCTTTGTTTGTACAAACAAAGCTGTATCCCCTTTCCTGAAGGCTGCATTCATGGACTCCAACCAAGCCAAGTGGAGAGAAAAGAACCCAGAGATAAGATAATTCAAAGCGTGGAAGTAGTGCAGGAAAAAAGGGTGAGAAGGTTATAAAGAAACCCCAACCGTAGCATTTCGGAACGGCTGCTTGCTTCTGAAGTCTCTACCCGTTTAACAGCAAGACACATCCAGCAGAATTAGCAATAGGAAAAGAGGAAAGGTTGTACTCCTAACATAGAGACTTCTGTTAAATATTAAGACTGGTGGAATACATTTTTCAGCACCCCCTCTAATCTTTGATGTCATGCATTTCAGAGGTGCTAGTCCATTGAGAATCTGTTCATAAAAAGGGAACAAGTGCTTAGAGTTACTTTATTCCTGCGGCTTCTCATTTAAGATTAATGGCTCTTTAAAAAAAACTTTAAAAACTAATATACCTCAGATTGCAGATGTGATTTTTTTTTTCCTTCTGATTATTGCTCTTATTACACCTATAAATCAAGGCTCAATCATTTCAACTTAGTAAACAGCAGTTTTGAGAGCACTTACTCAGTTTATCCATTTTTTTAATGGGTGTTTTGAGTCCTGCACTCTTTAACTAATGCACAGTAAAACGGGGGGTTATCTCTGGGATGTCAGTGCATGATTTTCAGTCTACTATTGTGCAGAAAATTTCCCTTTCACAGTTCACACTTTACCCAACAATACCCTCTGTACCTTCCTCGTGCCTTTTTGGTTCATTTTTTGTTCCCGTTTCGGGCCATTTGTGATTAATTTTGGCCTTCACTTTGTTTTGCAATCATAGGCTTTTCTAATCACTGAGTTATTAAAAGCTGATTGGCAACGACGCCAACCAAAGCAGGCGATTTGGGGGCAGAAAAGCTTTTTTCCACAGCCTTGGAAACAAAAAAAAAAAATACTATCAGCCCAACTTAAATATGGTAAGTATATTACCAAGTGACGAGCTGAATTAATAAACAGAGGGTTTCCAGCAAAACATATTGAAACACACTACAAAATCTCCCCTGCACACCAAAAAAAAAAACAGCACATGCACGATGGAAACCGATTGCAATGGGCCCCTATGGAGAAGCAGCAAAAACAGCACACCGCAAAGAGATCGATTGTCCCCCAGGAGTTGCATCTGAAAGCTCTTTCCTGTTATGCAGGCCTTCTTCCAGAACTCCTCCTGCCTACAAATGCAAGCAAACGCAACTGCCTAGATGGAGAGTGAAAAAGAGCAGTCTTGACAGAGAGGCGTCTGATAGCGCATCCAGTCAAACTCCGCATCAAATTAACTAGCACATTGTCAGATACTCTTTCTGGCTTGAAGCATCATGGGTGAATGGGTCCAGACTGGCAAATGTAAGTCAGTATATACTCAATGGAAAACAGAAACAAAGTGACTAAAGTGTGGGATGCAAATAGAGGTGTGTAATCACCCATGTTTGCTTAAAGAATGAGCACGGAACAAAATGACGAGGATAATGCCACGATTCTTTGAGCACCGAGGGAGGTGTGATTGGCTCTGTGCTGACTGGTTACATTATAGTAAGTGCTGATGTAGCTCATCTCTCTGTTCTTATGCACAAAGCTGTAGTTCTGTTGTTTGCCATCCTAAGTAGCGCATTCACGGACTTAAATCCACACCAATACAGAGAAAAAGAGCTCGGCGATGAAAAGCATGGAGGTATTACTGGAAGAACAGCAAGTGCTCACAAAGAAGCCACACAAAATAAATCATTTCTGCTGATAACATGAGTTCCAGAGCCTCATTCGGTCTGCAGAAAATCAGTTTTTACTTATTCACTACCAATTAAGGAAGCACAGACTTTGCTCCTTGCTGATCAGAGAATTATTATTACAGTACATGTTCAAACACTTTTCGGTTACAATTAGAAATATAATTGGTGAGATGATCCTTAAGCATCTTTAGAGATGTTTTGGCATCATTTCCTTTACACTCAATATTGTCATTAAACAGTGGCAACGCTTCCACCCACAGAATAAATTCTCACTAATTCATGTAGGAAGCCTCTGTGGCTCCCACCTTCAGTAAAGATTGAGAAGGCAGATATTGCAAGGAACACTTCCCATTTGCAAATATAATGACTATGAAAATATTTACCAATTACCTTCCTGCCCTATTACTTCCTGCAATTGGCAGCACAACAGAAAGGCTTGTCCAAAGAGTGGCCCACTATCTGTACTTATTATGAAGTATTAAGGCTACAGAAATCACATTTTGATCACCTTCAGTTTGAAGGAGACACAGAGTTTCAATTTCCCTTTGGTTTGAATTTCCATTGCAACTTTTTAATCAGGGTCTTGTGTCATTTTACCTTATGTAAATGCTTCTTTCCAGCAATATCAGATTTTCAAATGTTCAGTTTTGCTCAAATGGGTTTGCATGTTTTGCATTGGATGAGGGGCGGGGTACACCCTGGACAGGTCTCCAGTCTATCTCAGGGCCAACACAGAGAGACATGCACAGATTCAGCATTCACACCTGCAGGCAGAGTCACCAATTATCCTGACACGCTAGTCTTTGAACTGTGGGAGGAAACCGGAGAAAATCAAGATGCAAACTCCACACAGAAAGGCCAACAGCCCAGCCATTGGATTCAAACCAGCGACCTTCTAGTTGTGAGGCAACCGCACTAACCACTCCACCACTGTACTCCGCTATAACTTCAATTTTAGATCACCAATCAAACATAGGTAGAAGCTGGGTAGTTTATCTGTGGCGTGAGATATTCTTTATCTTATCAGCCAGAGATACCAAATCAGTCATTTCAGCTGAATTTCTTCTCGTCTGCCACAACTAAACTGACACTTGCCAAAACAAAGCAAAGCATTTCTTGTTATAAGCTACAACTTTCATAAATGCTTAGAAACACTGTTGGGAATGGCACTTTGCATTTACACAACACAGCTTCATGTGCCAGTTGACATGTGCCGGCACACGGCACACAGGGACCTATGCTGCTGACTGCCCATTATTTCTTTGTGTGCATCCTGTACAAGTACCGCCCTGCAGAGAACTGACTGGACGAGCTGTCAGACGGCAAAACCTTTAGTCTGCGGGGCCCAACTTCACTGACATAAACAGTGGCCACAAAGCTATAAAGTGCTATTTGCAACACAGTTTCTAATTTTTAATGGCAATTTAAATCGGATTGAATTAGCTGTTTTTCGTCGGCCTACCTCCGGGTAATTTGTCACTAACCCACAACTAGACATAGTTTTGTAACAAAAGGTTTTCTGGGCTTAAGGAGGACATGGCGTAGATCATCATCATTCGCCACAGCCTCCTCCCCTCAGAATGATCGCTGCACTATAGCAACATTTTGCTAATTCCACTTTTGCCTGAGAGAGTGAAAACAGGAACGCACAACTTAAACTGGCAAAGACATATACATACTGTCACTGGTAAAACCAAACCTATGTATGCACTCGATGTGCTACAATCCACTCCTCAATGTTTTAGCTTAAGTTCAGCCCCTTCACACTTCAGCTACATGTGAGATTTTACATTAGTCTTACATTGGACAGACTAATCCGTGAGTTTGCTTGTGTTAGACCTTGTGTCCAATAGTTGTCAAAGCCAGACAATTCTAGCTAATCTTAGATAATTTCAATAGCCATGTAAAAAGCCAGCATGTGCATTTTACAGTGATATTACTATTGATATCTGTCCCATAAGCCGAGCCCATTGCTGTGACGGGTATTCAGAAAACAAACAAACACAAAAGATGAAACTACAGTTTTCTACAAAATGTTCTGAGTTTATAAAAGATACAGAATATGGAGGCTTTCATTTGGGTCGTACATGTGGATTTGTCAGACTGCTGAGGCTTTGTACAGAAGAGTTACCATTCTCAGGTGGAAATGGGAGATTATAGCGAGTAAAAATCCAGCTTTTTGCATTTCTTAGTAGCGCTGAGCTTCTGTGTTATACCATGAAAGTGGGGCCAAGATCAGTCAGAAGAAAATTCCTTTTTGACTGGAAGAATGGTGTGACTGTGCCAGGAGTCCACATTTCTCTCTGGTTGACTGACACAAGCTAAGCATTCTAACACTGATGCAGGTCAGTCCAGGTGGCATCCAACTGCTTCTAATACTAGTTCAGCTGAAATCCTTCTCTCACTTTCTTTGCATCACATTAAACATTCTCCCACTGGCTCCGTACAAAGGTTTTCAGCAAATAGTCTGATCCCATCGCATTTTTTCCACAACTTACTGTGCTAGAGATGTAATATATGGTCAAAAGCTATCAGTCAGTCTACAATCTGGTGAAAAGTGAAAACATGTTTTTGCATTTTATTTCCAACTTAAAGTGAAAACCTGTCATTTGCAAAAGTATTTAAACGCTGCGCTCAATATTTTGTAGAAGCAGTCTGGCAGCATTTTACACATATTGTTCCAGTCTACACACTCTTTTTGTAAAAGTCTCTACACGTGTCCCAAACCTGGATTTTCCCCTTTAAACTCATTGCTCTTTGCCAATCCTGTCAAGCTTTGTCAGCTTGATTGGACAGCGATTGTGAACTGCCATTTTCAGGTCTTTCCACAGATGTTAGGTCTTGGCTTTGGCTAGGCTACTTACAGATTGTCAGATTTGTCTGAAAACCACATCTCAGTGGACCATTGGCTTTAGGTCTTTGTCCCACTGAAAGATTACCCAATTTTCCATCTAGTCTCAGGCCTCAGTCTCCCATAAAGACCTGAGTGCTGCTCAGGTGATCATCACCTGACAGGTTCTCCCATCTCTGCAGGTCTTTTCTGAAGCTCCCTTCAAGTGTCCACTGAGTTCTCACCTCCCTGATGGAGATTGTCCTCCTGCAAAACAAAGCTCCATGGGCCATATGCACCATCAGCAGATAACAACCAAAACCGACATTATTACCTTTTGGTGAAATTTAGTATTGAACATGACCATCCTATAGACCCACAATGCCTCTAATGGAGAAGCTAAAAAACCTTGAATTATAAACTAAAAGGAGGAAAGGTGCAGTGGTCAGAGGTTCGCACTCCGCTCTGTCCCTGGACACTGAACCCCCAACAGCCGATCCCCCAGAGGTGCAGCGCTGGTCCCACGCCTGGTACAAATTGGGGAGGGTAGGGCATCCGGTGTAAAAACTGTGCCCACATGCAGACTAGTGATCTGCTGTCACCCTGAACTTACGAACCAAGCCGAAAGGACAGACAAAAAAAGTTTAAAGCAAAAAGTTACAGAATAAAATAAGAAGGACTTTTACAAACAATTTGTCGCAGACAGGCAGAAAACAACTGCATCACAAGAGGACATTTGCAACCAAATACACTGTGGCCTTCAGGGGGCAAACCATGTAGATTTATAACCATGTACGAGGCTTTAGGTTGAAGGTCTTCTTGCCCTGATCAAGACCCTTCTTGACAAACTGACAACTCAGTTTGGCTTGAAAACCAATTCTAAAAAAAGTCATAATGGTTCCAAATATTTTTCAATTCGCAAGGACTCAGGCCCGTGTGCTCATGGGAATGCTACTCTAAAAGCTTTTGTCAAGGTCAACAGCGAGTTTCTTAAAACTCACTGGCTTTGTTTTTGTTCGGACATGCAGGTTGAATAGTTGAACTTTATTATGGCAAGTCACCAAGCTCAGGTGGCAGGTAATGTCCTTTCACTGAGTTCTAGTACATTTTAACATCTATGCATTTGCTACTGTTGGACAAATGCCACCGGCACCAAAGATTCACGGCTAATGATGACACAACGTTTTTATTGTTCATATGTACGCTAGTGTTCACACACACGGCCTCTAAAGTCTGTGGTCATGTCTTTAGAGTTCAGTTTTTAATTATTTGTATAAATTCAACATTTATTATAACAAAATATTTTAACTTTGTTATTGCAGGTATTGAGTGTAGACTGATGGTAGCTTTAGTCGTTTTAAATCAAATCCACAATTCAAGTAAAGAATGCAGAATGTGTAGGGATCTGTAGGGACCTCTGTTTGTTTGTGCATTCACGTTTCCATGTCTGTGTGCCGTTAAGTGTGTACACTGTTTCATGATGTCTACTCTCCCAAAGGGATGATAGGATTGTCCAGATAAATCATCCTTGGCTGAGCAGCTCCAGCCACCACAAATGAGAAAATAGAAGGAAAGACAGAAAAAGGAGAAAACATACAAATAGGCAGGAGGAATGAAAGGGAATGATCAAAGCGGGATCTTTACAAAAGGATGCAAAGTATGAATCCAGGTTTTAATTCACGTTGTACTTCCATGTATGGTCAACACTTCCTTTGTATTGTTGAACAATCTGGATGGGGGGGGGGATATCTGTAGTAGGAGGAGCGGCAGAGCAGATGGAGCAAGAAATGAGGAGATGTGCAGACAGCTGCCAGCTGTATTGTTGAGGCCTGGGGTAAAAGAAGACAGTCCCCAGGACCCCTTTAATATGTAATCAAGCCAACTAGAGCCATAGGACTCCTCCTCTCACTACTCACTCTCCATCTCCAGATTCAAAATTCAAGATTCAAACACCTTTATTAATGCCTGAGGGAAATTGATTTGCATTGTTCACCTTGCTTTCTTACTTACTTTCGCTAAGTAAAAACCGGTAATGCATGAGACAATTGGCCTTTGTATGCAGTAGATTATATAATGTGCCTGAGGGGGGCGGTGCTACCTGGGATTTATTCACTACTACAGCTGGAATAAGGTCCAGCCTGGCCAGATGTTAGCTAAATCTTTAACACTGAAATATTTATCCCGAGTAGAGCTGCTGATTAGAGTTCGTCTTTACCTCCTATCCTCATGCAATAATACGTTGACCCCTTTGCCCGGCTACACCAGTTTGGCCTGGTCTAAGCAACAGCAGATGGTTGGGAATGAAGTTGTGCAGCACTGTGTGGCTCAATGCAGGACGTCATCTCTGTGTCGTTATCACAGCATCAAGACACTTTGCTTAGTAGGTGGCTTTAAAAATGAGCACGTCACCAGCACAATTAGAGCAGGATATACAGCAAAGGAAGGCATTAAAACGTTATTAGTATTGTTTTAAACAAAAGGCATTTAATTTTATGGCTTACCGGACTGTTGATTGGTACACAAGGTCTTCACGTCTGCGGTAGTCCTCCATGTGAGAGTAATTGGTATTAAACATAGCATCATAGGTGAAAATTTTCTGCTTGATGGTTCCTCCATCTGTGACCTGTGAGGCAGAGAAAGAGAGGGCATTAATAATATTATTCTCCTAAGCATGAAATGGGCAGGGTCCATCTGTAGCCCAAGCCTAAACTGCTGTCTCATGGTCATCGGTGTGGAACACACCCAACACATTTTAATTGTGATTGAAGTTGGGACACTCATGCTTCTATAAAAGCAACACGCTCCAAATGAACACCACCTCTTTCCGGTTCCACCGAAAATGACAAGAGGGTATGTGTTACAACTAGGTGGAGTTAATTGGAACAGTCAGAGGGTGAGCTGCAACACTTACTGGAAGTTTCTGATGAAGTGGAGACAACCAATTTACCACAATTCTATGTTGTATAAAACAATCTATTCCAACAATATGGCATTTTTTTAATATAATATCCATCTATATGTCAAACAGATCAATTATTGGATAGACTGTGCACACTCATCAAATTCACGAGATATTTTCTGTCAACAATGCAGGACAGCAACTTGAAAAACATTGCATCCTACTGTCGTTTTCAGAGTTTATCCGAGTAACATATTAATATAATATAACTTTTTGCTGTTGTTTAAAAGAATTGGTTTTTACACTGTAACAACTAACCAGTGTAACTAGTTGCTACACTTTGTCTAGCAACTAAGCCGGCAGCATGGAGGTTGTATTTAGGACTCGCTTGAACTCACAGTGACTATTTCACCTTTTTCAAATCGGCACCACGTTTAGGCAACAGCATGGTGATTATTAGGGTGTTACTTTCTTAATTAGCACAGACAACTTGTTCAGAAAAAATACCTGCAAAATGTACTTTCATGCACTGAAAACACTATTTGGTTCATATTTCTTTAAAACGCTGATGAATCTTTCAGTTTGCTGGAGATAGTGTCCATCAAATCTGCTATTGTGGTCACAACCACAGGGTCTTTGATGTGTGTAACAACATAAAAAGTCTGTTAGTCTTTTCCCCCGACATTAGGTTTTCTCCCCGTGCCCCCATATGTCTGCCTGTAATTACCTAATTGATTTATTTGAAACTGTGATGAGATCGTTCTTTAAAATGTCAGAAAGCACGGGATTGAAAACCTGCTGACATCATAAGATCAGCAAGACCATCCCTTACCCGGCTACTGCTATGTGTCGGTGCCCGTGGTTAGGCCTTAATGAAGACTGACACGGTACAGTGTTCAGTATGTGTCAAGCAGTCTGCTTTCTGCAAAGGTAATGGCTTGTGACGAGATACTGCCGAGGTAGGGGGATAGGATATTCAAAACACTGGTCTCTTCTTCTTCTCCTTCTTTTTTTTTTTTCCCTGGCCATGGTGGATGATGGAGTGGTTCTTCCCTTTCTAATATTCACAGGAGTGTTAAAGTCACTTAGCATTTGAATGGCTGTGATTTCTCCTCTGCTCAGAAGCCACAGACAACCATAAAGGAAAAAAGGCTGACAGGATTTTAATGGAGCCATTAATGCTGCTTTGAAGAAGCAAATTGTTGGTGGGGCAGGGAGCCTTCTTGTGTTTGCCTGTGAAGATAGTATCGCCCAGATCCCACCCCTTCAGTGAGGTAAACAACGTCAAAGCATTTTGTGATTAGTCTGTAAAATTTATAATGCACATATCACCTCACAAAGGAAAGCTACATTGCATTTATGTTCAAGAACAACAGTTCCCTGCGAATGTGGGGTAACTCATGACCTCTTGCCTGTAGAGGAAGCACACTGCCTCAGGCTCAGTTTGCTAAGTGAGACTACACTGGGGGGTTGACAAAGCTGAAACAACCAGAGGGGGAGTGTGGAACCAAATGACCTTTGTCAACTGTAGCCAAAAAGAAGGAAGTTACAATTTTTTTTATTAAAGTTCAAAATGTTTGCTTCCAAGAATGTAAGACCATTTGGATAAACAAAATCTTCGCCACTGTCAAGGACATTTGAGGACCGTGGCTACGTGCTTGCTTTTAATACACGATTAGGGGTCTAGACACCAAGCAACAATGTGGTTCTGAGCTACAGAACAGAAAGAGGAAACAAGGAAAAAAAGTTGGGCCACTGAAAGCAAAGCCATGTTGTCAAATTGTGCTTTCCAAGCTTCCAGACTTGTGCCATCACCGTAGTTACAGTAATGGAGCTTTTAGAAACAATCACCATAGGGAGTCAAGAGAACTTGTCTCTGACATGGCTCATGTGGAAAAGGGTCCACCGAGCTTATAAAGAATACCAACTCTAATGTTCTTGATCCATGATACCTTTATGGGAAGCTGAGAGGCAGCACATTTTTACTAGATTAATAATGAGATGTCACTCAGATACAAAGTGATATACGTTGCACATTAGTTCAGTATGAAACGAGCTTTCATAAAGACAAATTATGCAGCTCAACTGTCAGTAAAACTGGGACTGTTCATTTCTAGCTACTTAAATGCGTCTTCCTCGGTTTCACACAGGAATAGTGCTGGGGCGAGCACTTGGGAGATTAAATCATAAATATACAGTGCACATCTATTCTACAAAGGGATTTTTCTTGTTTCTGTTTGCAATCTTCAAAACCGTTTGTGCTTATGTCAGTCTCTGCCTAAATTGCATCCATTAAGTGTAAACAACCAGTCAAAGTCAGACTACAAGCCACATTTTTTCCCCCATTGATGTTCATCATTTGCTTGCTTGTTTGTTTTGAGAAGCCCAAATCTTTTACCAGAAAAGTAATTTCTGTTGAGTTTTGGTTTATGTATCATGAAGATGTAAGCAGTTGGCACAACTTTCACGTGTCACATTAACAGCGTAGAGTGTCTGGGAGCTGGATTAATCATTAAACACAACACAGAACAACATCAAACTAGGTTACTCTGGGAAACAAACAAGATGAAAAGTGGATTTTTGCAACGGGACAGCAAACGTGGATCATCACATGTTGATGAAAATGCACGTGTGTTACAGAAGTAGACCATTTCATCCTTTAGCTCAGCAGTAGCCCGGTAATATAAACTAGACATTGACGCGTACGGGACTCGGACGCTATGGACAACTTAATGTGTCACTGACACGTGTCATCAATTCTGGGTTGATGGGTTGACAAACCCGATGAAAATTGTATTTACCCACCGTGGTAAAACCTACAACATCAAAATGTCTCATGCAAATATGTCTTGTGATATTTAGGTTTAAGTCGTATGCTAAAACCCCAATAAAATGCTAAAAAAACCCCAGCTTGTTTCATCGTGTAGCAGTTTGTACAGTATACCCACTGTAGGTATTCCATCCCCTGGGCAAAGCTATTGAGTTATAAAAAGGCAAGCACTAGTTCCTCATAGATTTTTACTGCGGTTGCATTTCTGTTGGACATTCTGTACATCTCTGAGTTGGCACCAACATGATGGCCTGAAGGCAGTTGTTCAAAGCCATTATGTGGGTGTTTGTCAGGTCAAAGATGACACGGTCCTTTCATAGCACTGGCCTGCTGCATGTGTTTGTGAAGTTAACTTGACTAAACCCAGTGACTGTGTCAGTTTGACAACTTTTCGATCGTTGTAGGTGATACCTTACCAGCTCAGATTCTTTGAAAAACAACCATCGACGTGGAATTCAATGTAAGATCAGGTCATTTCTAGCATATATCCTTTTATTCACAGTAAGTGAAACCTTCCTCCGTGGCATAAATAGAGCTAGAAAGTTAGAGATAATCTTAGCTTGCAGAGCTGTAGACATAAACTTAAACATCATTAGCACGATCCACTCTAGCACAATTGCATGGCAAACTCCTGGAGATGTAGCGATTAAAAAAAAACAAAAAAAAAACAATGAAGACTTGAAAAGATTGTGGATCGTCTCTACGGAGTGAAACACATAGTTTTTGCTGGATTTAGTTTGTCAGATGCATAGACCTGCCTGTGACATTCACAATGTGACCAAGTGATTAGAAAAAGTTTACTTTACTTTCTCTGCTTGCTATGAGTCAGTTTAGGACATCAACCATTACAGCTGTTTCTCTTCCTCCTCCTGAAAACTCCACCGGGTTCTTTTTGCAAACTTCTGCTTGTCCATAAGGACAGACAGGGGATTTCTGCTTAAGACAGGTCGCCTCTCTGGCACCTTCTCTTTATCTAGTCCTTCTTAATGATTCACCTCTCAATTAAGACTGACCTGTAAAGCCTGGTGTAATAAATCTGAATGAATCTGCACATCAGTGGATGTCTCCCTTCGCTCACAAGGGGACCTGTTTGTGGAATAAATGCCTACGAAAGGTATAGAACCGAGTGCGAATGGAAAAAAAAAGAGCCAAAATATCTTTAGCGAAAGGGCAAGAGGGAGATGAATACTCTTTGATTGCAGAAAAGCACCTTTGGGGAAGCAAAGCTTTGCTACAACTGCCTTGTTCAATCCAGGCCATGTAATGCATATGAGCCACAGAGGCACCAAACCTCTCCAACATTCAGCCATCTGGAGATAGGAAAAGACAGACATAGGTGGTAGAGAGTCAGCTACCTCTCCCTTGTCTGCATTGAGGCAGACAGTGGAAATTGGCGCAGGGAATAGCCAGCAGGCAAAAGAAGAGTCAACAGCAGGGAGCAGACAATGGGGGGAGTTTAAAGGTGCTCAAACAGCCTCCTGTGCCTCTCCTGAAATGTTATAATGCCAAGATCTCTCAAGACGGAGGGCACCCTGAATTCGTCCTGGCCAGCCAGCTGAGCTGACTCCCTAATGATGTTACCTGTTATTGGGGTCAGATTAGGACCGGCTCTCAGGGGTTAACCAAAGCTCTGCTCCCACCGCCTGTCTGTGGTGGGCCTATTTATAGTCTGCAGCTGCATCAGCAGCCACTGGAGGAAATTCAGCTAACACACTGCAGAGGCCAACTGTGAGAGATTCAACCTGAATCCTGCTTCATAATTTCCAGGTAGTAGTAGTAGAAAACCACTACAGCAAGCATTTTTTTTTTTAATATGCAAGCTGGGATGAGAGATGAAACATGAACTGTATTGATTTATGAAGATATTCCAAAACACAGGGTTGAGTAATAACATCATCTTAATACTGTGTATTATAAGTAGATTATAGTGGTTTTCAGAAGATGTGATTTATATTTTCTCCACCATTCTTTGTGATCTGAATACAAAACTGTTCAACTTCCACAAGATGGACACTAGCATGGCTCTCAGACAATGGCTTAATGAGATTTATTCCCATTCAATCCCTCATTCAAATACTTAGAAAGGAAGCAACAAAAGAGATGATCAGATCATTGTCATGAACCAGCGTGGCACTTTCCTTCATATCCATGCTAATTTGCCTAATATTATTATGGAACAAAGTGCCTTTTTGTAACATGACAGAAGCACTGGGAGACTTTGTCTTACTCATGAAAAACGGTTTAATTGCTGTACGCAATAACAAAATTATACATCCCAGAGCTGGTCAGGAAGGGAAAGATCTTTCATATATTTCAGTAAGTAACTTTCAATTGAGATGCGTTTGTTATATTTTTATTGTTTGTACAGTGAATAACATTTTTTGAATCGTAAAGTCTGGTGGAAAAGTGAATGATGTAACTCATAGGGCCTGTCCTGTCAGCCGACATATCGATTAATGAACACAGAGGGTATGCATACAGCAAATATAAAATATGTTGAAACTAAAAGGTGATAAGATGGATGGATCATTCATTAAAAAACAAACAAACCAACAAAGAAACAAAAAAAAGCTATATTTGAGCCTTTGGGCAACTGTGACAAAGATGCAGACAACAGCAATGCACAGCAAGCGGCATGCAGAATGTGAGGTAAGGGAGTCCTAAAGAACAACAATAGCACACCATGAACCCAGAGAGGTAAGGTATGAAATTCACTGTCATTGCTTTTATGGAGCACAAAGCATGATATACTAGGGACAATACTGAAGAAAGTGTTGCGAAAGTGTTGTAGCTAAAATAAAAGTGTAATAAACCAAACAAAATACGATGCAGCAGGATAAAAGTGCATCGTGTATTAACTTTATTAGTCTGCGGCACTTAGAGCTGCCAGGGATAACTGGGGTGGGGGGAGGAGCGCTGACGTGTGTGTGTGTATGTGGCGTGGCCGCCGACTGAGGGGCCCCATAAGCGACAGCTCCATCTCTGGACGTACTGTGTAATGTTGATCTCCATACGGCGTGCAGCATTGATGGACCTTCCTTTTAACCTGTGCGTTCACAGCTCTGCGTGCTGAGCTTCCCTACTGGCTTCTGAGTGACAGAGGACTTGGTTAAAGGGATTTCATGCTTCAAATGACAGGCTCCACTCCTGCCTCTGTCTGTCTCATGCTCTCAGTGCGGAACTGCAGCTAATTCAGGCTGGTAGTTCGCTAACTGATGATGCAAATATGTACATTACCTTTGATGCTCAGATTAAGACATTTTGCGAGTTAAATACGCAGTGTGCTGAACTTGCAAGAAAAGCGAGTTTAGCAGTTTTTGTGCAGGAGAATTGAAACAAAACTTGTGACGGAACAGGCTTCAACACTTTCAGTGTGATTTTGATTTTCATTGCCAGGACGCTTCACAACAACACTTTGGTGTTCTTGTAAAATACAATGGAGTAGGAATCCACGATTACTGGGCTCACATAAAACTCTTACATTGCAACACTAAAACTATTTTTACTGCACACCCTCGCCTGTCAGTAATGGTTTCTGTGCGGGGGTCTTTACAAGTTTTCAGTCAGCACCGTTGTCTATATGCACGCGCAGGCTAAAAGACGGCATCATTGCAGTAGATTTTTCCCTGGCCCGTTATCAGCGTCACATGTCCCAGCTCTGCTGTCAGGCATTTCCATTCCAATATTACACAGTACAAACAGGTTGTGATTGGCTGCTGCTGGAGCTGCCAGATTACATACAAGGATTAGAGCCGGGCGTCATGAAAACTGTGCCACCAACGGGAACAGACCAGCTGCATTCAGATGAACCCTGGAGGTAGCTGGGTGAGGGTCAGGCACAGCCAGGGTATAAATTCAGGCAGTTAAGCGTTATGCAAGTGTGTTATCTAAAGCCATCTGAGACAAGGCCATCCAAAGATTGTTATTAAGGCTGTCATTCTGAGGGAGACAGGCTGTCTATGGGCTGACAGTGAGGAGGTGAGATCAAAGCAGTTCAGCCTTCTTGGAGACTGCTGATCCACAGTATATTGGCTATTATATTCTATATTGTAGGACAGAAGTGGCTGGGTTACATTTATGCACACTTTACTGCAATGGAGGGAAAAAAAAAAGTCTAAGGAAAAGAGGGAAAAAAAGTCATTCTTTCTGAATGAAAGCGAAGTGTCGCTGGATTTTTAGAAAATGTGTGTGTGACTGGCTTGGCACTTCACATTCTAAGAGTGGCTTGGAAAATCAGGGCAAGGAATCACTCATCTACCTCAACAATTACCACTGAGGTGCCCTTAAGCAAAGCGCATCCGTGAAGCTGATTAGCTAACAATGGGAAACTGGTTGTTCAGGGCAGCTCTCTGTAAATGCTAACCATTTCAGGAGAACCACGGGCGCTAATGATGGCACAGCTGAAAAAGACTGTTCATGCACAGGAAATGCCACCTGTGAATAAATTAGGAAGATTTTTGCCACAGACCCTTGACAACAACCACAGTTCAGCGTGGAAGAAAAGGAATTTGGGATTTTTCTACATTTCTGCGAAGTGTGTGTGGGCAAGACAATGAACCCCCAACAGTCCATCCCCATCACCAGCCGTGCAGTGCCAGGCCCACGCTCGGTACAAATTGGGGAGGGTTGTGTCAGGAAGGGCATCCAGCAGAAATAAATAAAAAATAAATACATAAATTGGGAGGCAATTTACAGAACCAAAAATTAAAGATGCATCCACAATGCATCTGTAGAAAAGCTGCTTCTCAACCTGAAACACAAGAAAACACTCATTCATTGCGGGCTAAGAAATAACATCAGTAATCAGTGACATATTATGTAATGCAATGACTTTAACTATATCAACAAGTTCCATCAAGGACGGCCAGGTAATGAGATGTAGTGCTGAGGGAGCAAATCATTGCGTGCACTTGTGTGGTCTTAATCTGAACAATGTGCATTAAGTGACTCCACATTCACGCTTTCTTCGGACAATTTCTACTCGGACAGCTGGCACAAGGTAAGAGCTGAAAAGTAGGTGGGGGGGAAAAACGAAGAGACACTTAAAGCTGTTTGCATTACCATTGAAAGTTCTAAATTTGATAATGTACAGAAAGTTTGAACAGAATTATCCATCACTTTCTTTAGACTCTTCTTGTTGTGGTCATAATTAAGTCAATGCACCAAGGATGCACATTTCAAACAGACAAAAAGGAAACGTGCAGACAAATATTTTGAAGGAACAGAAATGTCAATTCCAACAGTTGAGCAAAGCCATTTGCATTATCATGGGAGTGAATTCATCTTAAATCATTTTGATGAGCCCTCCCTGAGGCTACATCTACGAGAAGAGCAATCTGGGCATACAAACAAGTGATTGGCTGAAAGGCAGAGGGCTGTGTGCAGGCGTTTACTGCCAGACACGAAGGGGGTGATAGTTGGCAGCCAGTATGTGCTGACGACACTAGAGCTGTTGGTCCGTACCTCAAGCACGGGTGAAAATGTAGTCTTTCAGATGATTTATTCCCTTTCATTTGTTGCCTTCGCTCCAGAGCACGTATAATGTTGTATTGTCCACATCACAAGTTGTCTTTTGTCGATGTAACTCAAGAGAAAGGGCATCTGGAGTGTAAGCAGTAGGCTGTAGCAAACCAACTTGCCAGTGGCCACATTATTCTAAAGTGAAAACCTGCTCGCTGCCCAGCGTCACCAGTCTTTCCACTGTGGTAAACGATCGGCCGACGTTAACTCGCAAACTAATCGCGGCTTCTGTAATCAGAATTTTCTGGAAAGGAAATTCGCTGAGAGGGTGAATTTCCCTTTCAGTTGCACACACTTCCACCTGGAAGCTGCTCAGTACAACCACAGGTCGGCTCCACTGGCTTCGCTGCACAAGGTTGCTTCTCGAAAGCAAACAAATAATCACAGAGTTGGATTTCAATCTGGAAAAACCCAATGAAAATGTTGACATCAACGTTCTGCCCTTGCAATACACTGTATATTTTTCTAGGTTTTGCATCAGCACATTCTGTTAACTAGTGGTTGACAGCTTTTGGTGATTTGGTGAAGAGCTCTAAATGTCACAGCTCACTACCTCCTCTGCTGTGTAGTAAGTAACTGTGTGTTTGTGTGCACCGTGTTAGAATCAGTGTCACCTTATTTATACAGTTAGGACACAGGAGTTTGTCTGACATTGTGCTGCAACATCCAGCATTGTTGAAACACATACAAATATACAGTATAACAGGAAGATCTCCAGAACGTTTTAGTATAATTTTTTCTGTTCTTCTGTTTTATTCTGCTCCATTCATTATAGTTCCCAAACTTCACTCCCAGAGCTGCTGTTTTCCGTGTCTGAATCCCTGCTTTGCCCATTTGACCTCCAGGCTACTGGCGCCTTACTTCACCCTGAGCCACTTTGTCCCTATTACTGTACAGCATGTGTATGCTGCGGGTTATGGTAATGACAAAACAATCACAAAAAAGGACGACGCACTCAGCACTGATAACGCATTGTGTCAAAGCGGTGTAAAGGTAAAGGGCTTTATTTGTCAGACGGTCAAATGGAGGGTTAGTCCTGAGCCGCTGTGACTGAGCGCGTCTCCGCTATAAGCCAACCTCACCTGGTCACTAACACACGTTTTGTGAACATGAAAACTCCTCACAGAAAGGCCGTGTCCAGTCCAGTGTTTCTTGCCTATAACTTATATGCAAGAAATACTAGTTGTGTGGAACCTTGCAATTAAGTGGCTGTGTATTTGAGTTATACATGTTAAATGTGGGGGTGATGATAGTTTAGAGAAGTGGAATGAGTAACACTCTATTCTGTCTTAACAACTAACACTGAGAGAAACACATAATTACAGAGCGGAACGTGTCAGTGGTCATCAGTAGTTCCAGCAGTAGGGTGCAGCTAATACACTGGGATTGTGTGTGCGTGTTACTTTTTCTCACCCCAACTCCCCCAGGCAACTTCTGCATATGTCAGTGTGTTATTGGTCAACAGCCTGGCTACAAGAATGCGGCTCTGCTGCTTTCAGAGTGGTCTGTAAAAACTGCAAATCAATAAATATGCCTAACCCATTCTCGTTTTCCAGGACATGAAATGCTGATGCTTTGTCGAGCCCCTTTGGAGACCACATGTGACAGAGTTTTTAATTGACTCCACAGCCCATTGTCACGGATGTAAGAAGGGGAGTCGCACCAAGTGTGACTGGTTGCCATTTTTTTAAAAGGAAAGTCTGTAGAAATAGAGAAAAACTGTCTTTATGTATTATAGATTGTAATTGGTGATGCAGTTTGTTCTCTAAACCTATATCTGACAACATGTTTGCCATTTTCTCCTTCACATTACAGATGGCTTTTGGCTCTCAAAGACGCACAAGTTGGAAAACAGATGGTCTTAAAGACATCAGGGCCACTGTGGACACGACAAGTCCGCATATGTTTGCAGCTTCACAGTTCTCCTCGTCCCCTTTTTTTATTCTTTATCCTTCAGATTACTGGAACCACCATCTGCATCTGCTGGTTGAAGGATATACGAGGAGTGTTGTACAGAGCATAAATCATGAAGCAGGTTGTGTGCACACAACAGGCCACAGAATTTGGCAGAACGCTAAAATAGACAAAATGTTTTTGTTTTCTGCGTGGATTTCACGAGTGCGTTTATTATGATAAAGCGTGCTCTGTCTTTGTGGTGTGAGAAAATTCATCACAAGGACAGTCCTCTGACAGAAATTGGTTCACATCGGGATTATTGTGCAGGACAAAGAGGTTATGCGAACATCCGGCCAAATGATTGATTTCACCTACATAAACAGTGGACTCCACGCAGCTAAAGTCAGCATTGCTCCCTGTGTGGAAAAGCATTTCCTACATTTTGCTGACATGCAGGTTTCATATTCTGATTTGCTCATGTTGGGGGGGGGGGGGGGGGGGGGAGTGTTAAGTTATGAGAGATTAATGTACATATTTGAACTGATGCTTTAAATGTCCCATGAAAATCCACAGAACATGTGTATTCGAATACAGTGGAAACATTTATCTGCCTGTACAGCATAGTACTCATTTCATGCCTAAATACAAATTTCTAATCCTTAATGTGGCATGGGCCCGTTTTACATTTTTAATAAGACATGCTCGAGTTAAATGGAGGAAGCAGACAGTGGCTCACATTATTTACTCTAAATGCTTGTTTCCAGGGTGACTTTGTCTCCTCATTCAACGGAGCTAAGTACTGAGGAACAAAAATTCTAATTTAATATTAAATGCTCCTATTTTCCTCATTTACTCTACACGACTAATCTCATGTTCTGCTGCTTTATCTTTTTGTCTTCGTGTGTCTGCGGTGCAGACAGGATTCGACAGTGCCATGATACCTTTATTATACTCACACCTTGAATTGTTATTCTAACCTAAATAGAACAAGTAGCAGCCATGATGACAAAACATTAATTACCAAAACACATAATACTGGTGGATTGTGAGCACAGACATTTCTCTAGAGAATCTCGGTGCTTTATTTCTAGCAATCATCCTTTAATTAAAGAAAACCCTCTCTTTCTGATCCTCTTTGACCTGTAATCTTTACTGTTTACGTCCACTCTGGTTGAGCAGAAAAGCACAAAAACACTTGTTTTCCCTCAAGTGTCTTACTTGGAGATAGCGGTGACCTGATGACTGTCATGTCGGTTGCTAATTAGCAACACTGAATGTAAGCAGAAGGCCGACGAGAAGAAGTCACGAAGTCAGTGATTTCACAGTGATTTTAATCCAAGCAATGAAAGTCCTAGTAACAGGGGAAATTTGTTAATTTACACTTTTGGTTTGTCCGTTATTGTATTTTTTTTTTACTGTATGTCACTGTGAGACAGTTACGTTAAAATAAAAATTTCAGAGCGACTCTGTTTTGTATGTTGCAGGTGCAGTTTAATGAATACAGGCAACAGTAAACACATGCTGGTACAAAACAGCAATATTCCGGAATGGAAATCCAATCTTAAGTGAAATAAAAGCTCAAAAGGGAAACAGCGCAATTTATATATTGCGTCTTTGCATGGACATCGTGCACTCGCAGCAGAGACCAATTATTTGCTATAAGTGCTATAAATGAATCTCTGCTATACGTAAAAATCCCTAAACACACACACACACACCCCCAAACACTGATAGTGATATACACAAACTCACACACTCGAGCCTGAGATCAATCTCCCTCAAGCCATTTAAATTAAGAGTTACTGCTCATATCATAATGTTATTCGCAGCAATAATTATATTATAAAATGACTCCCCTGTGGGGATGTTGACACCAACTCTGTTGATATAAAAGGGAATCCAGCATGATGACAGTTCACTTTCCCAAGCAGAAAATTTGTTCCACATTTGCCTGGTGTGGAGTCACAACAGCAAAGAGTTTGAGGCCCGATCTTGAGTAGCTAAGTTATAAAAAGAAAAAGCATCCAGTTGCTGGTAGTTGGACATTGAGGTCAAGTAGTCACCAAGCAATGTTTACTTGTATGGAGAAATGCCTGCATTGGTAAGTGTATTTTCACAGTGTTTCTAAATTTGTGTTACAATTTTGGCAAATCTAGGGAATTAAAATCTTATAATGTGTCAAATCAAAGTACAGGACACTGATGCAAAACTCCTATAAACCCAGTGTTATAATGAAACAATGGTGGCTTAACATTATACAACCAGAGACACTAAAGCAACAGAAACACACACAGAAGACAAAATGTGACAAAATCACTATCATCTCACAGCAACCTCTCCCTAAAAATTCTGTTTCTATATGACTAAACCACACATGGAAACAAACAAAAACTAAATTGCAACCACACAAAGTTTTCCTTTAATATCATGAGCAAGTCCATAGCATGAATGTTCTGCACTTTATCTGCCACTGACTGCCTGTTATTACATGCAGCACTTTATTGAAATACTACATGGCATCAGAACATAATCATCCACTTCAAACCTGCTTTCAGAGTTTAGTTGCAGGGGAACATCATTTTAAAGAGCCAATTCTATACGATACATTACTGTGATACTGCATCCGTTTCTCCTACCGTACTACATGAGGCTTATCTACAGCTCTAGGTTTGCCTAGTTGCCCATCAGTGGAAGAAGCCAGTTAGCTCTTCATTTATTTTCATTTTATACCAACAGTCATGAAAAAGTCAGACTGATACAAGATGAAATGGGTCCAACTTTTTCCTGGATTTCCGTTGGTTCGGAGGACGAAACACAGCTCTCGTTGTGATCATGTGAGATACCATGGCTCTCGACGTGGAGTACCCCAGCAGACAATAAGAGCATTGGAAATGATGCCCCCCGGTGCCAGAAGTGTATGTCATAGCCTTGCATCATTCTCTGCTCTGAGATGGACAAGGGAGCCAGATCGAGAGTGCCCCTCAGTGCGATGCTTCTGGATAGAACAACTGATCAGACAAGGCTGGGGAGACTAGCTGCTCATTTGATCTTTGTCCTTTTCCCCCTGGGCACATTCTCCTTGCAATGAGCCATCAGCCGGCCTAATGACAAGCAGCAGACACATCACAGCTCAGCAGCACAGTACAAAGCACTTTGGAAGGAAGAGTATCCCTCACAAGCTCACTCTTTTCAAAGCATTTGTACTCGTTGCCTACCCCCGTGTCTACCCAAACCTGCAGTCCAAGGAGGCGCATTCATCAGCATAGTTCACCTGAAAGAGAACCAGTCTTCAGACTATGGCTTCCAATTAGAGTGAAGTAAAACAGGGTGAGCATGTCAACGCATGAATGTTTACTTGCTTGTAGCAATGATACAAGAAACCACAGCTTTGCCATGCAAAAGGGAAAAGAGCGCTAATACCAATGAGACCTTGTTATCGTTGGGGGACTAAAGCAATATGAAGTGTGTTTAGAGACGGCTTTGGTCATCTGGTGAGAGCCGACAGATTTCAAGGCCGTGGGATGAAGAAACACCAGCTAATGAAGCAGTAGACAATAATAACATGACAAAAAGGGAGCCGCACGCAGCAGAAAGGAATCTGTCTCCTCTTTCTTTCCCCATCCCCATTCCACAAATCTCCTCTCATTAGTTTGTTTCCCTGTGTTGTGCACATCGCTTCGAGTCTGCTGCAAGCAAGAGCTGTCAAATGCATGCATTAAAAAAAAAAAAAAAGCTATTGTTTCCTTACTGAGAGAGGCCTTGGGAAAATATTTTGGTGAACGGTGAAATCACAGACTGCTGCAGCAAAAAAAAACCCATACAAACTACCAGGGGAAACCAACGCCGAGGCATATTTTCCTCTCATCAAACAGGGACGTGGAGCTGAGGCCAGACAAATGTAGCCGACATGTATTTCTTTTGTGGGGGTCAGTGTTAATTGTGTGATGTAGTGCTTTCAGCAGAGCAAAGGGGTTTTGAGACAATTTGTAGAGTTAATCAGGAACATTTTAGCAATTTGTTAGGCTATTAATATAGAAGAGACTGTGTGGTAGAATACAACTGTGTCGGGTGTTTTAACCACAAAAGACAGCGTTTAGTAGAATCGGGAGACATCTAGCAGCTGTAGTGAACAATAGACTGTCACATAGTATTTAGACCCTCAGAAGTTTCTCAGGAAGATGTTGACGGGGTTGGATGGGTCACAGGACACTGAACGCATGTGATGCGACAATGTCCAGTGTGTCCTGGACATTTAGAGCCAAAACTTAACCCCGATGCCACTGTGCCCAAGCCCGACAGTTGTAAGCCCGTGTTTAGAGCTCAAATAGTGTTACGTCGGCCGCCTTCTTAGGGCCACTGTGAGGAACAGCATCCACCATTTTGGTGCCAAAGGGTTTGCAACAGCGCCTTTGCAACAGGTCGTTTGAGAGGCCACTGGCAAACAACATCTGTAGACGTGAAGGTTGCAGGACTCGTGGCTAATAAAATCAAAGGCACTTGAAACAGTTGTGGGTAGAAACACGTTCCTTTGCTTTTTGCCTTTGAAATAAAGTCACGAAATCCGAGGTCTTTTGCTCTTGTGATGCCTTTAGCCTTGCGTTTCAGTGAATGTGTGTCTGTTTCTATTCTGCATTACAAACCTCTTTTCTATAAAAGTTGGGACACTGTAAAATGACAATAAAAGCACAATGCAATGATTTGGAAAAGACAACATATCAAGCGTTGAAACCAACCAATTCTATTCTCACGCCAGCAACACATTTTAAAGAAGTTTCTTCATATGCTGGAGTTGGTGAGAAAATAATACACATTTTTTTTGGCTGCACAAAGGGAAGTCTTTCAATGACATGTTTTCTTCTGACATTCCACATTTCTGACCTTTGTCAGCAGGAGGAGAGATAGTTTGGGGTGCTGCTAGGCTATGAAGGTAAAGAAAATAAATCTTGTGTGTTTCTGTATATATATATATATATATATATATATATTTCCCAGCCAGACATACATTTAGGTTTGATAAAAATCTAAAAAAATAAAAATAAAAAACATAGTGCCATTGGATGTCATCATGAGAAAGTCCCCACACCTACTCACCTAGGTTGACTGAGCAGAGAAGCTGATCTCATTTAGCACAGTATTCTACATATGCATATGAAGGACTGCAGAGATGAAAATGGCATGTCAACACAATTTCAGAAGTACACAAATGTTTCAATTAAATCCAAGGCTGCCAAGGAGACTTGAACGGAGGGGGGGGGGATTGAGTCTGCCTTTAAGCTACGCTGATGGCTCCAATCAGATGTTTTTATCTTTTCTAAAGTGTCCCGGTGGAGATGTTTGCAAAGGACTGCTGCTCTATCAATGCATCACAGCTGCTCTACAATTCAGTTTATCTCTCCGTCACTGTTTTCAACTCAATTTATCTGGAAGTTCGTTTGAGCTGTACATTCAGTGCATGCGTCTGATACTGGGAGAAAGAGATATCTTAACAGCTTTCAAAAGATGCATAAAAAAATACTCTTGTGACAGATTTATCGAATGCTATAAATTTTAACAGGTTTTTATGTATCCCTGCCTTTTATGCACCCAATCGAAAGGGGTGTAATTGAACCAGTAAACAACAAGACAGTTTGAATACCTGATCTGCACGGCTAAAGCTCTGACAATTAAATTGTCAGCAATTAATTTTAAATCAAAATGACGCATTTATTTTGTTGAATTGGGGGAAGTGAATGATGTATGTGTTGTAAAATAGCTTTATGCATTGATGTTTCCCCTCAAAAAGCCCACTAGGAATGAAAGGCTTCAAAGAAACTCTGCATTGTTATCATGTAAAATTACAACTACTGGAAAAAAAAAATGGCTTTTTAAATCGGACACTTTCTGTCCACAGGACTACATAAGGCACATCAAATACATTTTCTTCTTGCTCGCAACTGCAGTGAAGCTATTTGGTAGTCTCTATATTTGTTGTGCATGTTGTTCTTGTAGCAGCAAAAGTAATTTGGAGCCAGGTCCACAGAGTCGACCATCTGTGGAAGTCTATCTCTGAGTGATTTACCGCTCGAGTGTACATGTCAGGACAGCTACGTCAGGGTTGCGTCAAACAAGATTAGAACATGTAGCTTTTAATTGCAAATACCCCTGCGACGGCAAGCTAATGTACTGTACACTTCATGGTGTCTCCAGTGATGATTTCAGGGAGGTAAACATATCTAAAGTAAAACAGACAGCTGATCAGACATGTCATGTTTAGCAGAGGATCTTGTTTTACATCACACTGCTTAGAAGTTCGGCTCTCTCAAAAGGAAGCTGATAACATGACAGGATTCAGTGCAGGAATTTTCAGGGAAGCACAAACACAGCATCCACTGATTTGTCACGTGGAGGCTGCCGTCACACTGCCACCCATTCCTGGCTACGACTTCTCTGCTCTTTGCACTTCTGGCTCTGCTCACCCTGCTGTGACTTTGTCAACAAGGGTGAGCTTCAGTAAGCTTTTGTGTTAACACATTAGGGCTATTCTAACAGAGAATGCAAATAATCTGAACACGTTTGGCCGATAGTGCTTTTTTTTTTTCCCCCTTTGGAAATATGGGAAATGAATGATTTAATGTTGCACGATGCAGCCTGGCTCAGAATGCATCAGTCATTAGCTCAGCAAGGAAAAGGGTTTAACCAGAACATAGAAAATCCCAGCTGAGATGCAGACCTCCAAATGCAGCCCACTATCAGAGCTTTCTAAATAATTAGGAGGAAGACCTCATGATGAAAGGGAGCTCTCGGACTTTTAGCATATTTCAAAGGCGGTACCTCAGAAATGTAAAAGTAAATGGGATATGAAAGCCTTAGGATGGGTGCAAATAGAGACAAAACCATGTCAAGGAAAAGCCTCACTAAATGAAGCCATAAATAATCTTCCATCTTTAATACATAGCTTTTCTGCTGCCGTCACCTGAGAAAGCTTAATATTTGCTGTTGCGTTATGCCAAGAACGCTGTGTTTGGGTGGGGGCCAGACGGGCAAAGTGGGCTACTTCTGTGTGTGCATCACCCAGACAAGTTCGTTAAAATTATAAAATGCATCATTTGGCAACGTTCTAAAGCTTCTTACTTCTTTAAAATAAAGCAAAGCTCTGAGGATGTGCTGGCATTTAACTGAACTGTGTTTTACACTTGATTGGCATGGTGAATTAGCAAACTCGAGAAAAACTAATGTCTACCATTCTTTAATGCCAAGGAGACTTAAGACTTGTGTTTCACTAAGAGTGTGGCGCTGTGTGAAAACGCAAACACAACAGCTGGTTTCAAAACTTCCGATTTGATCTTAAAGGGTTTTTGACAAGGGTAACAACCGGGAAAATCCAACCATAAAATGGAAATTTAAATATGAGCACTTGATGAAAAATGTAGCCGGTCTCCCTCGCACATAAAACAGCCTTAATCTCAAAGGATTTGGTCGAGTTGCATTATGCAGGTGCCATTTAAATAGTCATAGTTTTGTAAATCCAAAATAAAGGCCGCGAAACCAGTTATTCCTCTTGACTGGGAAAACCGGAACACCTCAGAGTAGTTCCCTTCACTCTGTGGGATAAACACTAACATTTCACGGCCTTAAACTAAAAGCGCCTTTTCTTTCAGGTGTATGAACTAGTGCAATAAACAGGTCTATCACTGTGGATTACTGTAAAATATCAGGTGCTACAGGAACTGACGTTCTGCATGGGCAAACACGCTAAACACACACGGACGAGAAAATTCTCTTTAGATTCCACCGTGCTGCTTGATGACAGGCTTTGATCTTTTATCCCCCTGATGCAGGTATGCAGGCATTTTTCTCTGTTTTTGTATTTACATTTCGTTTCTTAAAACCAAGGGAAAACTGAACTGGAATGTAAACTGGCAGACAAATATGATCCTACTCATTTATCTAAATCACTATTAAAACTAAGCCTATGAGAGGAGAATATGCGAGTGGCTTCGTCAATACTTACAGTACAATTCAGTTTGTTTCATGGCCCCACTGACGTAACACTGCTTCCGTGGCTTATTGATCGTGGTCCATCGCACTTGTGCTGCATCGGCAGGGGAGACCGAGAGCGTGAAAACCCAAATTACACAGATATCTCTGTTGGCTAGAGATTCTAAATGGCTGGATCACATCAGGATAAAAGGGGATTAAACAAAGTGTTTAATTTGTAAATCAGAGGGTATTGGAGGACAAAGTACGTGTAAAAAGGATCCAGACAGGTTTAAAGTTACTGAAGTGAACCTCAGCTGATAAACACTAAAATGCTGTAGACACTGTATTACTATGTAATAAATGATACAATACTCTACAAAGTTATGTGCACATGCACATAAGTGTTACATATAAAAAAACACCTGTTAACTATGTTTCAAATGGTCCAGAACATTTAATTTCTAGCTGAAGTTTCCTATTTGGAAATTTCCCATCTAGATCTACATGTGTTCTCAGTGTAAAAACATAATTAAAATTAAATGATATACTGTAGATAAAAACTGGAAGACATGTGCCAGACAGTTTAACTGATTGGATTAAACAAAGTGACGGTATGTATCACGATTATACCAACATTTAGCATGAATTTGTCATATAAACAAAACGACTGGTACCTAATCATCTGTTCTTGTAAATAAACATGTTTGCAACCTCACATAGGAAGTGAGAACAGATGTGAAAAAAATCATTAAAGATATGTACCACATAATGTCAGCATTTAAGCTGATTGGGAAACGTGTTACCACCAGTTGCTTTTTACCCAGCATCCTTTTTTATTCAGCTGTGTTTTTTTTCCCTCTAACTCTAGAGGAAAAAAAGAAAAAAAGAAAGACTCTTTAGCTGCTAAATGTTCCACTATATTTACAGGCTTTTCTAAAAAAAAAAACATTGTCCCACTCACCACAATTTAACATTTATCCATTTCTTAACCCCGTCGAATGTGTGCGCGTGCGTGCATTTATTTACATAGCTACATATTGTAACAAAGTAACAAAGATTATAAAGTCAACAGTCGGTGTGGAAGATGCTGTGTTGCCTGTTGATCACAGCCAGAAACGGTTTTTCACAACTGCTAACAGAGATGAAAAAAGAAGGCAAGAAAAGAGACACATATAGTCTCTCTAACGCTAGGTGTGAGGGAAAACTACAAATTATGTGGCTGTAGCTCAGCTGGTGAGGCAGTCGTCCACGGACTATAGGGTCAGTGGTTTAATTCCCGGGTCCTCCTGGCTTTGTGTCCAATTGTCCTTGAGCAAAACCTTGTACCCCAACCTGCTCCTGGTGGGGGTTTGTGTGAATGGGTGAATGAGAAGCAACAATGTGAAACGCTTTGAATAAAAAGCGCTATACAAGCCGCCATTTACCCTTTACACACACACACGCACACACACACACACACAAAATGGATGTTGACATGTTCTATTGCTGTTGTGTAAGTAATTTTTAACCAAAATGACAAAAGTGGCATAAAAACACATCAATTTTAACACGGGTCACTTTTGACCCACTTATGGAAGAGTGTGGGGTCCAGTCACTTGTGCATCTAAGGGTCTTTCTGACAATGTGAGCAAAGTTAGAAATTTTGTGTTCAAATTAATAGGCACTCAGTTTCCACTGCTGAAGGCAGGACCGTTTGCCGTATGATATGACACGTCAAATATAATTTTTCCATACGCATCGCATGTCGGACACCGTGTTAATAGTACACTGTAGATGGGTTGCTTTACATTTGCCCATTTTTCCTGCCGCCAACTCATTTTCATCAACTGACTGCTCACTTTGCTGTGTAATACACTCCACCCCTTTACAGGTGCCAGAGAATCAATGTTATTCAGTTCACCTGTCAGTGATTTTAATGTTGTAATGTTCTCATAAATCACAACATCAGAACACATGAGTTCACTGTTAGATCAAGGCCTACATTTTCCTGGACTACAAGGCGAATTCAAACATGTTTTTTTTAATTCCAAAGGATTTTTGTGAACTTTGTATTTGAGGGTAAACCCAGAAAAATAAAAATAAAAAAAGGTGTGTGGGTGGCTTCAGTGGTTGAGCTGCACTTGATTAATGTCAGTGAGAATAAGTAAATGTGTAGGAGGTAAATGGGGAAATCATTTGTTCTCTAATCAATGTAAGTAGAATGAAACGCTATTTAAATATTTACATACTGCCTTACAGGAACCATCCATAGTCAAATAATCTAGTCAGGGATAATGTGAACAAAACCAATAATCTGTCAACAATAATCAGGAATTCATCAAATATAAGGAGGCAACTTAAATACTCAGCGGATCCAGGAGATTTTACACTGGGTTCCAAAAGGCTGGAAAGAGACTTTAGCAGGGAGGCATTATATGGAAATGAGTGTGGGTTACACTGATGCTCAGTAAAATAGACAAATACTACATTAAGTACGTTATCTTACACAGTAAACTGTATGTCACTACAATGAATATTACACAGGCAGAGGATGAAAACGTTGCATGAGATCCTGCTGGAATTTAGCAGCTACAGTACAACTGGCACTAGTCCTAGTCCTGTGTGCTCTGAGAATAAACTGCACTTTTGGTTTTCCCCCATGTGCCGCGAAGCACTTTGGATCAACTGTGTTGTGTGTAAAGTGCTACATAAATAATTGCTGAGCTGCGTATTGTTGTGTCAATAAAACCACGTGTCTCGTATAAGTCGTTTTATCTAACATATGCTCTGGTAGCCAACGACATAGTAATTCACTTACTCAATTTGTCATGAGCTAAATCAAACTGAAACAAACCGTCAGCTGGACTTCAACAGTCCAGCAGCCTCGTCTCAAAAATTTGCACCAAACTATTCACATATTTCTGATTGCAAAAAAGATGAGCTGAAAGAAAAGCAGGTATACAATCCCGTAATAAATCGACAACGTACTTTTGAATTTATTCATTATGACTAATGGGACTAAATGACTGATGACTAATGTCACAATAGGCTAATTAAATTAAAACCACAAAAGTAATAACCAAAAAAGAAAAAGAAAAAGAGGAAATAAAACAATATTTTGCTTTTCTAATAAGACCCACAGTCATTAAAACATGCCTTTTCATTAAGCCATCAAGATGACATAATTTACAACAGCGACTCAACAGCTACACAGATGCTAGGAAAAGCCACTGATAATTGCTGGGATCTAATGGCATTAAAAAAAAAAATTAATTAAAAAGGAAAAAGAAAACATAAAAAAAAAATAACTCGATTGCGCAGATGCAATTTTGACTTTGAACATCCTCAGTGTCTCTCTGCTGATAACTAGCACGAGGAGTAGCTGTCACAGCTCATAGTGTGACTCACACCAAGCGCAAGAATGATGTCCTGGATGAATATCCTTTAGCCCCACTGGGAGTGTGCTGTCCCGCTCTTCTGATGTCTTTGAGTGTCTTGGACCTAGAGGTCAGCATCTCATTTTACACGGACAAAAATCTATTACAAAACCTATCTCTCTCTACACTTGCATTAAACCCACGGGGGAAGGGAGGCTTTTCTCTAATTGTTTTTCCTTGGCTGCAGAGCTGACCTGGGTATGAGTGAACCTAGTCCACGTCATGGTTTTGATTGGTGATAAGGTCATTCAGACCCATCATTTCCACACCGCTATGCACAATATGCCATTATACAAAGTTTTTAAAATGCACTGCCCTTTATATTCACATGCTACTGCTACAAACAACGCAGCTATTTGATGTTGCATATGTGTTTTTGAAAGAAAGTGCATAAAAAGGCAGATTAGCATCTAATTAATGGCTCAATTGTTGAGTTAGACACTACAGTCCAAACACAGATTGTAAAATATCCTAAAACTTAAAGGCACCAGGTTCCATTTTTCAACAATAAGAAAGTCATTCAACCTAAATGATCATCCAAACCCTCTCACACAACCCACAGAAGCATATGTTGAAACAGCGCCTTAACAATTCCAGAACCATCCTAAGTTTAGTAAAACGATTTCTCAACATTATAGGCTAATACACACATGGCTAATGCTATTGGTCACATAACTATCCATCTGCACCAACCTCCTCCTAACTTTCCCAACCAAACCTTCCGCCCCGCTCGTGTCGTAATCACCATGGCAGCAGGAGGCTGCCCAATTAGTAGATGTTACAGTCAGACAGACACAAATAAAACATCCTACATGAACTTAAACCTCCTCACCCAAAGAGGAACATGGCATCCATGAGCTTCATGAGGTCACATTGTTAGGAGACAAACCAAATGATATGCATGTGCATCAATGCTGTTGTCAACATTAGGCGGCTTGGTTACATCGATCATTTCTCTACTTCTTCTTGGCTTTTTTCCCCCCCCCACAGAACAAAGATGCTGTTCACATCTATGTTGAATTGACAAAAGGCTCAAGCAGCTCTCCTCGCTGTTGACTTGTCCCTGTGAAATGGCAGGGTGCAAATGCCCACGCTGAAAAGCCCTTTGTAGTAAATTGTTTCACTAGAGCAGCAGTATTCTTTCACGGCAGCTCTCTGCACTTGCAGTAGCTCGTGTAACACGAAAACAGGCCAATGGAGAATGATGTGTGTGGAAGTGACGGCAGCAGTGGTGCACATTCCGGGGTTTTGTGTATTACAGTAAATCACATAAAAAGACAACATTCAGGTCTGACCCGTCATGTTCTGAACACGATGTTCCTTCAGAATTTAATTTTGTGATTCCTGCACCGCAGAGAATTGTAAATGCAAAAAAGAAAGTTTGAGCTACTTTGTGACAAGCACTTGGAAAAGTGCTGAGGTTTCGTGTCCTCACGTGTCCCCAAATTCCCAGCCATGTCTCCTCTATCATGTAGAATACTCGGAGAAATAGAATCTGCATGGGCACTCGGCAGGGAAGATGAAAAGCTGTATTGTGTACTACATTATCTCCCACACAGTGAATTGCTTTTCTCTTAAAATTATATAGTATTTTGAAAACAACCTAAGAATTTCTCAGGGTGAAGGGCTTCTCCCTCAGCGTGCCATGAAAAATTGAAGAATGTGGGGCAAAGGAATTGCACCCACAGATTCTAGAATTTCCATTCAACTTTCTACTGATACTAAACAAGAGTCAGTAAAACAGCACAGTGTCTCCTCAAAATGCCAGGGAGAAGCACGGGTGCATTAAATCGACACGAAATGACAAATGGTGACCTGAGGTGGCGTTTAAATGTAAAGAGACCAAAAGACTGGAACAAACTACAGAGAAAATTCCCCGTATTAAGTGATCGAGAGGGGCTCACCTTCACCGTACGTTTCTCTGAGACTCACAGTTCTGATAGGTCTAATTCGGTAAGAAAATGGCGGCAAGTCAAACATTGGCCTTGATTGAGCTCGAAACTACAGTAGTTTTAAAACTTGTATCTATATCCAATTATATTCAATTGGATCAAAGTAAGTTAGAGTCAAGCTACTGTGAGCATTTCTGGGATTTAAATCGGATTGAAAACCCGTTTTTAAACCTGAGCTGGTATAAATGTCCATCCCAGGAAGGGAACAGCACCTACAGCAAACTGCAGTACTTTTGGGTAACACAGATTGAAGCAAGGTGGCACAATGGTCATGAACAATCTAAACTATTTATTATGAATTGTCACACAGAATCTGATTCCCAGACAGGGCGATTTTGAAAAGGGTCAGTTGTCGCCAACAGGGTCAAATTCTTGTTTGATGACATCAAAAATGGGGGAAATATTTTAAACATTTACATCAAATATATCAAATTGATCTAAATATATCATGGCATTACAATGAAGTTCTGTTGTGGAATCAAAACAAAAAAGCAGGATCAATATTTTCCTATTTGAAAGAATATTCATTTATCCTTAAATTTGTTCCAGACAAAGATGATTGTACACGTGTTGACCATACATTTTATTCATTTTTTTTTTTTTTACTCAACCACTCACACTGTCTGCATCTAAGTGAAGACATAGTGTATGTGCCCCTTAAGCAGTGCCCTTAATCAGTACTTATTAACTCCAGGTCCTTAATAAGTACTGATAACTGGTGCCCTGATTAGCCTCGTGATAAAGTGGGGACATGGCCATGGTGTTACTGTACCATTTACTCAGTGTGTTGTGGTTTGCTTTGACAACCTAATGGCACCGAATATGGGAAAAAAAAATATTCTGAAAAGTATATAAAGATGGGTGGATGTTAAATGAATGAATAATATGTGATAAGGCCTTGCAATCAATATTTTCAAACAACTTTGCCGTGATAACACAGCACAAACTAATTTAGATAGTGTTGATTGGTGGATAAATCGGTTACGTCTTCCCTTAGATTTATCTGTAATATTTGGAATTTTCGGTGAAACTTGCATAAACAAACTGCAATAGCAAATTTTTTGTATCCTCGAAATTGATCAGTTGCTTCTGCTCCTACATAAATGCTGTATCACAGACATTTAAATGGCAAGTGGTCTGTTCTACCTTGTTCAGCAAGTCATGATGAAATTAGTTTAATAGGTAAATTGTGTTTAATTACACTTCTCAAGACCCTAAAAAAAGCAAGAATTATACCTTCATTTAAATCTGCTGATCCAAGAAATGTTACTTTTTACCTTGTTCCTCAAAAATACTGGAACAATGAGTTTAAACATGAATCCTTAAGCATTTAAGTGAAATAAATACATCATGATATTCTATGGTTAAGAATCTGTTACAATGTGCTGATAAACTACAGAGAGGAATAGCTGACAATAAGTTTAGACTCATGCTCACCAAAAACTGTATGTTCCACTGTTGAAAACCTGACAGTACAACAACTCATTGTGCAAAACAAGAGTCAAACTCTGTGCAAAAATGTGTTAATGTCTGGAATGTTGGTTGAAGTGACTATGTGCTATTCTGCAGCAGGAGGGGGTGCGTGTGTGGATCAAATTAAAGTGCAATATGCTTATAAAAATGCAGCCTGCACGTTTAAACAATGGAGCTCTATGGCACAGAGGACTGCGACGTATCCAGCTTCAGCTAAACAGACGCACGTGCACGTGGCTAAGGTTAAAGTATGTGTTTTTAATTGTTTCGTTGGTAATAGGAAAAATATGAAATATTAAATATTATAAAGCATTTGGGTTACCAACTTTGCAATTTAGAACGTTATAAATAAATGACTTAAAAGATTTGCGAAGCAGTCAGGGGTTCACATTATGGCATTTGCTTGTATGTGGGTGTTTTTGCCCCTCTTTGCAAGTACATCTCAACACAGTCTATCCAAATAAACAAAGAAGGAAGTAAACAAGTAAATAAATATATAAAGAACTAAATAAGTAATTGTTTTGCTTCTTGTGTCCCTGGAGGACCTTGCAGAGTGTTGTGTAGAGGCCACCGCTAAGACTCTTCTGGCATGGAAATGACTTCCTCCTCTAATGCAAATGTCACAAAGAGGCTCTGATCCACTCCTTATCGCCAAGTAATCACTTTCTTTTTTTGGTCCTTCTGTGGGAGGAAGAATGGATTTCACAAATCTGGTATGATTCTGGTAGGGAGATTATAAATGTTCAAGACATGTTGAAAGTTTGAGCTGCAGTAATCCTTAAAAAAAAAAAAAAATAATAAAAAAATAAAAGTGAAGCATTAGTGATGACTGCGTTTAAAATCAAAATCTTCTCCCAGATGGCCTTTGTTGGTGAAATATAGGGAAATAATTAGTTTGAGATCTGCAGTATGTCACTAACCAACATCTCTTTTTGTTTTATTAAGATACTAACTTTTTCTTGCAGGAGCTGCTCCAATTAAATCAAAGCTGTTACAATTAATACTGTTATCTAAGCAAATTCATGTTGAATATAGGAAAGATGGAAAAATAAATGTGCCATGTTCACATTTACCATAAAGATGAAAAATATTAGAATGTATTTAATCCTATTGTCACGCAGCAGAAATGATTTGGCAAGGGAAAAGCAAATGATCTTGTGGAGAGTTTTTCCATATAATCATTTACTGAATTACCTAATTAATTAGATACAGAGTGTGCTTTTGATAGATACCTGGGGACCTGTGGGAGATATTAACAATGAGGGAGCATTATTCACTCTTAGCAGCATGGAAACAAAATATCCCATTGTCACCACAGTCACTGCCATTAGCTGCACAAGCTCTCAGACATGCACAACAATGATCAGCCCCTTTGTTGCTATTACCGTTTGCGGATAAAAAGGGACTCGTCTAGTAGTTTGCTGACATGAAGAATGTAATTATCATTCCATGTATAACAGGCTGCTTATTTGCCCTAGTGACATCCTCAAAGGGGAGGGTTGCGGTGCAGTGATCCATATCACCTTATCTCCCATTCCCTTTGGGGCACCATATTCTGTACAGAGCAGCAGGCTAATAAAGCTGACAGGGGTCTGTGGCACTGTTTAAAGGGGCAGACCACATTATTTCCCCATCCGCGGATGAGGGAGTGCTTGCATCAGTCAAGTAAAATGTAATAAAAGTCGTTCTTATTTTTCTTTTCGCTAGGTCAGTTAGGTGTCCCCTGCCGAGATACGAAAGCCGCTCATGGGTGGGGGAGTTGACGAGATTTACATTTAGAAATCGGCGAGCCTTCACTACCATATCTAGTTCAAATGTTACACTTCAAATTCCACTATTCAACCATTATTGTAACATGTGAAAGTGTTCACTTGTAAGAGCTCCTCTCAAAAAGAAAAAAAAATGAAGATAATCAGCCCATCATGATCCCAGCAGCCCCAAAGCGCATGCTGGAAACTGAATTCTATTATACAAATCCCCAAATTGTGTGTAAACAGGGTGTCAAATAACTACTTGGGCTGTCAATTGCAAATGACTAAAAACACAAATTGTTCTTGGACCAAAAGCAACAAAATGTCACATTTTGTAAAACACTAATGCAATTTGCTTCACTTCTTTGTGCAGGGCTTGTTGTGTTGTACAGACATTTTGCTGCATTTCGCCAGCAGTGGAACTTCCTCATAGTGTTTAGGTGTGACCACTTTCAAAGGGCACATAAACGTAACATTATCTCTTCTGATGGACTTACGATCAGCGCAGAAGCAAAACGAATGCTTTGCGATGCTCAGTTGTTTTAGTCATACTGCAGTCAAACAAGCAGTCTACTGAGGACAGCAACAAACTCCGCTGCCAAGTAGGGCACATCACAGAGATAAGTCTGCAAGCAAAAGTCCTGATAATTAAAAGTTTTTACACTAAATGCTCTATATGTGGAAAAACACTGCATTCACTGATCAAGCAGGCAAACTTCAAGATTGCTATATTCACTAGTAGGAAAAAAGGGAGCGTGTAGCACTGTTTAACAAGCAGGTTTAATCCCGCAAGTGCTCATAGGTGCTACGTTCCTCTGTGGGGAGATTCAACGTTTGATGGAAGCCGTGTGAGCATGGCCCCAGGAGCCAGAGCCGGACCAGCACCATGGTCAGAGGCTGAGGAAACCCTTCGCCATAAATCTTCCTGGAACACCATCAGCAGCAGTACTAATAGTGATCTGTCCATGGTGCTACTCAGTCTGGATATGATGCTGCAAAGAATTGTTTGTCAAGGCTGAAGAAAAAAATAAATACATAAATCAGCATAGAAAAATTGAGTGTTATGTAAAAGTGACTTTTGGCCATTGGGTTCCTCTAATAATCAAACCTGAGTTCAAGTTCAAGTCCAATACATATTCAATGTTCAACCTGTTGTACACTTGTTTGGGTGGACTACCGTCTCTCAGACATCAACGACTGTAGCTCGGTGGTTTGCAGAAATATCCATATAATCTGTTGCTCCAAAAACAGGAAAAGTTTCCCCCAAAATAAAGCTGCAGTACTTGTCACAGAAACATTTCTGAAAAGCAATGTTGTTTTTATATTATTCCAAGTAAATATTGTCTGCACTACCAGTTTCAATAGGACAGACAGCGAGATGATGTAGATAAACAGACATAATGTATGCATTAGCCTGGGCAAATTATTCATACAGTTTGTCTATGTGCTACAATAGAACACATCTGAGGCAAGATCGTTAGATTGTTTTTATTTTATTATTTTTTTAAACTACACAATTACACTTGGGGATAAAACAGCAGAAAGTTAGACACCCAAAAACCCCACAGGAGTGTGCTGTGCGTACACACTCTGCAGCTCTTCAGCGCTCAGATTCCAGTTGCCCAGGCAACCCTGTCTCGAAGATTTTAAACTCGGATTTAACATATGACGCCTCCTGTGACTCTCCACAGTCGAGAAACAGGATTACTGGCTAGAAAACACTTTTTGCTGGAGTATCCGCTAACGTTCCTTTTCCAGTGCAACTGGAGGTAACATATGGCCAGAAAAAGACAAGAGTAAATCCAGTGACACACCACCCTCAGGTAATGCACTCCTATATTTCTTGGCAGAGTGTGACAAGAGATAAGTCATTTGCATAGCTGTTATATTGTGCTTTGACACTGTCAACAGCTTTAATGGGATTTGTCAAAATGTGGGCCACAACTAAATCAGAGAAACACCACCAGAGGCATTTGTAAGAGTTAGGAGTTATAAGGGGTATTATAAGATGATGATACTTTGAGTTTGTGCGGTGTCTTGTCTTTATCCCCGAGTAGGTTCCTTGCTGTAAGTTAGACTGTACAGTTGTAGCCGGGTCAGTGTTTTATGTGCAGAGCTATTTTCATATTTCCAAATATAAACATAATGTTCCCCTTAAAGCAACTAAGGCAGCTGGCCTGTGTCCAAACACAGCTGGCAAACACTTAAGTACACGTGTAGAGCACTTCTGCGCTGTTAAGATAATGGCAATATGTTGGGAGAGAAGAACTGTGCGTGCGGCATTTTGGAATTGACAACCCCCACAAAGTCACCGAGGGCCATTGTCTGTTCGTGACATATGAGCATTGGGTGTGTGTTCGTACATAACTTTGGAACAGGAACTTTAATCACATACATATGCCCAAGTATACAGTATGTTACCATAATAATAATATCATAGTGTATGGAATTCAGAAAAAATAGTCAATCAGACAGAAAGCATCTCATTCTCAATATCTTTCAGTACTTGAAGTACTTGAGTTCCTCATCAGCACACCAACAGAAATCATGCCAGGTAACAATAACAACTTTTCTTGCATCTTAATAAAGGACAGAAAATAAAATGGTACGCTTTGATGATTTGCCGAAGTGACTGAACGTTTCACAAAAAGTCTCAGATTAGCATTTTCTGATCTAAACTATGTGGTGAGGTTCAGGGAAAGACTGGGTTCCGATGTATTAGTCCTGACCTCTTCTCTCTGATGTGTCCTCGTTGTTTGGTACTAAAAATACAAAGTCACGATGAGGTCAGATTGTTTGTGTCATGTAGTCTGAAACAATGCAACGTAACATAATATAACGTAACATCAATATCAACTGTGAAATGAGGTAATTTTATTGCAGTTCACAGGTGACTGAACTATAATGCACTGGATGTCACACATCACTGCTGCAGAATATTTGGAGTGGATGAGTGTCGCAGGTTTAGAAGAAAACTAGGTTTAAAATCCAACAATTGCACGTTTATTGATGAATATCGTAACCTAATAGTATATGGTGTTGTATCATACTGGGGGTTGTAATGCTGTGACTTGTGATGCTTCGGAAAAAAAAATAAAAAATATGTGGAGGCAGATGGCTTCATTAAAATTTGACGAGTTTCCAATGGTATCCAGCTGATGATTGAGATTCATGGCCGTCTTTGGTTATTGTCCTTTGTAGACAAACTATTGATTTGTTACTCCGATACAAACACCAACACCCCAACGAAATCCAATGTCCCATATTCTGTAGAAAAACACCCTAATGACAATAGAATTTTGAAATATTTACCTACATCTCTTGGATCACAAAAGCGTTTTTTTAGAAAATGATTGTTGAGCTGGTTCGCAAGCAGGCATGTTAACATGTCAACAGGAACCAATGGATTCTTTGTGTCAACTAAATGATTTAAGTGAATTAGAATATAATCCAAAAAGTAAGTGTATATAACTTAAAGAGCAAGCAACAACCACAACAGTCTGCATCCAATGATTCTCTGAGTTACATGCTTTGTGCTTCCGGGAGTTTGTCCGTGAATGTAAAGTGTTCTTCTCTAACCTTCACTCTTAACTCCAAGACAAAACACAAGTTCAAAATGTGGAGAATGGATTCCAGTATTTTCTAGCTGACGCTCACAATAACCCACATCACACTGCTCATCAATGCGTTAGCAGGAAAAATACTAAATCTCCCAGGAACATAATTAACATGTTTCTCCTTTGTTGTTGATGTCGCGTGTAACGTTGTGCTGCCTATGGTTTGCTCATACAGGTGGATTTAAAATATACAAATTACAGTGACACACTGAATTAGAAGCAGCGCAGTTTGAGATCATTGCTTGTGTATCTTTTGAGGAGCAGCCTCCATCACGGCCCGGCTGACTGCTGCTTGAAAACTGCCATCACACTGGCACCAGCCTATCAAATGTCCATCATACTGTTTGGAAGGCTATTAAAGTACAGAAGACAGCTTGATAGCATTACATATCCATAGTGCTTAATCCGAGGTCTGCCAATATTCAGCACTTACTAAAAACATTCATGTGGCCTGTAGTGCAATATCATACACACTTGAGAGGCTTTCATTTATTTGCTCTTGAAGCATTAGCTGCAGGGCTACATCCATGCGCAACATCCATTACTGAGGACCATTCTCACTCTCTCGTATCCGCCCCACGTCTTTGTCTGTCTGCTAATCTTGTGTCATCTTGAGTAAACTAAAACGAGAGCCATTAGAAGGGCTTCCATCCACGTGATTATTATCAATGAGTGTGGGTAAGAGGCATAAAATGAGAAGCATCGGAAAATGTTTTATGCAGCTTATGCTGGTTGAAGGCAAATTTGCTCAACATTTGTTTCATTACCATTGTAGAAATTTTTGTTGAGCACTTCACTGTATCCATTTGAGGATGCATATTCATACATCAGGAAAAAAAAGGAGGAAAAAAAAACTCACCCACTTAAGCCACAACGCATCAAGGCAGCACTCATTGTAGAAACATGTACAGAAGAATACAGGAGATTGATTACGTTGGCCGAAATGAACCCATGCCGCATTTACTGTGTGGGGATGTATATCAGTTTCCAATTTGATTGGATTTACTTGCAATCGGCTACTTTACAGTAGACGCTGAGAAACTAATGATTTCTTTTAATGACTACAGACATTATTTCTGTATGCTCTTTACAAATGACACTGGCAACATGTTGAACTTCAATACACCTCCCAGAAGAGCCAAATTCCTCCTCGTGGAATTTCAGAAACGTTTTGTTCCGAAAAGGTTTAGAACAGGAGTTGGAGCTCAGTGTGGTGTTACTGACCCCAACAATAACTTATCACTGCGTAGGATGGCATACAGCATAGTACATTTCATTGTCTGCAAGGGAATTTTTTTTAAATCTACATATTTATTAAAGTATATTCCCATATAGCTTAAAAATGTAAAACAGTTGGTATAAAAAAAAAAAAAGCTTTCAGTCATTTGCATATTGTGTCACCGTTTCCAGATAAGCTCATGCAAAGTGAAGGGTTACCACTAACTCAGCCTTACAGTTATTCTGTAGTGATAAAATGTATATGTTGCTAACAAATATCAATTCCACTATGTTTATCTCCAGTCTGGAATAAAGTAGAATTTAAAAGGTAGAGAATAGCTTGAAAGAGTCTGGTCTATAGTCTGGTCTTAAGTATACCCTTAATTCTGACTGCGGTCTGGATTAATGGAAAATCCTCAAACAGAAAATGTGAGGCTCCACAGTATCCAAACAAATGAGTCATTTCTGAAATATTGAGTGTATTCAGCCCGTGGTGTGATTGGCCGGCGTACAAGGAAATCCCAGGTGAGTATCAACCCCAGTTCCTTTTAAACAGGAAGTGAGACCAGGAGTCAACGGTATTTAGTCGAATAAAAGGAAGAGATTAAAGAAACTTTGGCAGCCAAGTGTGAGTAATTGATTTATAATTTATCAATGGTTGTGCTGAGCACTGACCAACAGAGAAAAGGGGCCGATTTCTGTCAAAATCTTTTTTGCTTTCCTCATGAGAACACTTAATGTGAGTAGCTCTATTTTCAGAGTGGTTATTTAAAGTACAGCCATCAACAGACACTGCAAAAATCTGACAGAAAATAAGGAAAACAACGCTCTCCATCCCCTGCCTGATTAAATGAAATTGTTACAGCAATGAAAGTGATCTATGATGCTAAGGTGAATGTGCAAAGTGCCATAAATCTTTTTTGTCCTACCTTGAAAGGTCAGGATTTGCTAATACGGGTCCAGAGACACTGTTTTATTTAAGAATAATAAAAGTGAGAAAGCAGAAGCTGCTCTAAAACTGGGCTAAGCAATAAACTGCTGCTCCATCATTAGGGACAGTGCTCCATCACAGGGCAGAGGGTGAAACCAAGGTGAATGACACCATATGTGCTGTTGTATTGTACATTTGCAACGACGTACTCACCAGCTACTTCATTAGGTACAACTAGCTAGTACCGGGTTGTCTGCTAGTCTGTGACCTGAAGGGGCTGGAAACATTTCTAAGAAAATGGCCAAAATCCCCGACACCTTGATATCACCACCAGCAGCAGCAGCAGCAGCAGCAGCAGCAGCAGCAGCAGCCTAAACGACTGACACAAGGCAGGAAGGATCCATGCTGTCATGAAGTCTACACCAAATTCTGGCCCCACGATCTGAATCCTGAAGCAGAAATCAAGATTCATCAGTGGAGTGGCACGCGGTGTGGTCTTCTGCTGCTGCAGCCCATCTGTTTCAAGGTTCAGTGTGTCGCGCATACAGAGATGCTCTTCTGCATACGTGTAGTAAGGACTAAGTTACCGTCACCTTTTTATTAGCTTATTAGCTATTTGTATTTTATTATAGTTTATTGAATGACCTTTGGCACTGCCTATGCTTTTTTTTGGTCATGGTACACAGCCTACTTACCTTGTGTTATTTTGTGCACCTATCAGTTATCATTATGTGAAGATCTGGTGATATGATACAGTAAGAAAGAGCTGATGCACACTGCCAAAGGTTTATCACAACAACTTCTCTAGTTTTTTCCACCTAATGAAAAGCGAATAAAAAATTAGTTGTGGACAAAGAGATAGATCAAAATTCCTTACAAGTGTAAACTGAACGTGACCTTTTGTGGGTTTATGTGACTGAATATTTATAATTTCCTTCCTTCACTTTCATCACCCATCTTTAACCATCTTCACCCATCTTTGAGGGGGCAGAAAGTAAAAGTAGAATTCATAGAGCTGCAACACAGGATTGCAGGCGTACCTAATGAAGTGGCCAAGGAGTGTGAACGGTTTGATGCAGCACACGTTGAGGTACTTTTGTCAAGTTTCTCTTCCCGAGCCAAAAATAAAGTTAGTTAAATGAATATTAAATAACTGTTTCCACAGGGTGCTTCTTTGGATGAGTAGATTGAACTTCATGCTTAAGGCCACTGAAGTGCTCTTTAGACCAATAAGCATCGAGGATGAAATCAGAACTGCTCATCCTAGTTTATTCTCCACAGCAGAGCAAAGCATTTGTCCTTCTGCTGTTCACTTGTTTGTTTTGGAAAACCATCAGTCATTAGATTATATCAAATCCACCAAGAACAACACAGCAGACAGCAAGAAGGCATTTCATGGAGACCGATATGCTCGGCTGATAACATTTCAGGCTCTACAATTTGACTGTACCACATTATACAAATCCAATCACCACTTAACAACTGCTCTAACAACTCGGTGTAGTCAGCTGCTTTTGCAAAATAAATGTGTACAGCTCTCAAGAATCATTGGACAGTTCTTTGCCAAATCCAAATGGTCAGGGAAGGATGAGATGGAGGCAGCTGCTACTGCTTCTCAATTCAAGTGCTCATCAGTGACTTTTGAAGTTTCTCCTCTGTAAACTGTAATTCTTGCAGATTTGTTTTACAGATCTTTACTTTCAAACAACACTTTAAAACACGCCAGCTTTATGGACCAAATAAACTCTTATACTTACAGTGCAATACTGCTTTTTTTTTTTCCTTCTCCTTTAACAGCAATTTAATTATTGGCAGCACTTAGGCAATGCAGTACACCAACTGGGATTTTAATAACTGTTGAGTCGCCAGCTGTGAACTATTAAGAACTGATGGTGATGACCAGCGTATTAAGAAATCAAATTCCCAAGCAACAGCCAGTGATGCCTCCAATACAGCTGGCCAAAATAAAAGCTTGTTTTCAAACAACTGGAGCTTGTCAGTACACGAGTGTTCTAACACAGCTATAAACCTGGGATATGTGGGCAATGGTGGCGGAGGAGGTGATCCCACAGTTGCTGGTTCGATCCCCGGTCACACGGCGGAGTGTCCTTGACTGAGAAGCAGAGTAAAGCGCTTTGAGTGCCAATATGTAGAAAAGCGCTAGATAAATGCAGACCATTTACCATCGGATATGGCTATCGGCATTCAACACCTTCAGATGGCAAATGGCCGGGAATGAATAAAATACATGCTTTAGAGAACATCTGATGCTTAATGGCATTGAAAGTGTAGACAGGTGTACTCACCCTGTACCAAACGATCTCTCGAAGCCTTCCGTCAGTTTTGAAGTTACACTTGAGCGTAACAGTCTCTCCCACAACAACAGGAGGCAGGGGTTCTATGGTAACTGTCAAATATCCTGAAAGGAAACGAAGGAAGAGTTTTATTACAGTAAAAATAATAATGCTTTACCTGAACATATTTTATGTTTTGTTTCTTTTCTGTCTTGCAGCAGCAAAGGTTTGAACAGCGGTCAGCTATCAGAAATGTACAGGACATAAAACTCTTTAAAAAGCTGCAGATTGACTGAGTCCACACTCTTACAATAATGCCGTGATTCATTCTTATGCAAGCACTCTCCCACTTAGGGGTTAAGTATTTCGAAGAACAGCACTTCACTGGTAGTTACTTATGAAAAAGCATTTCATTTTTCTGTGACCTTGCATTAATTTTTCATCCGATTGTGAAATTCAAACAAAATTGAGTTACATTGCAATAATTTACCTAATCGGTAGAAAGTACTACTGTAATCTGGGTGACATGCACCAGCAGTAATGGCAGGTTTTATTTGAACTAAAAGTAAAAAGCCTTCATCCCATTTTCTCAAATTCCACCTTCTTTGAAACAGAAATGTGTGTGAAACCTGCAAGATGAGGTGTACAACATTATTGATTCTGTATTTTATAAACGTTCTGTGTGACTTGTATGTTCGTTTTTCATAAGCTAATTTTGTGAAGATTTTGGGCTTGAATAAACAAAAAGAAGCAAAAGCATTTGAATTGCATGTATCACATGGACATAGCTTCACTATTGGTAAACAATTTTTAAAAAAATCATTAAGAATCAAGAGGTTTTTGTATTAACACATCACACACACACCGACAACAAAAACAAAGCAGATGAAATAATGAAGAAGTGTCAAACACAAGGACAAACTATTCAGTGATCAAGTCAGGCAGACATTTGAATGTACGTTTTTCAAAGAGAGAAAGTCACAGATCCACTCTTTAGTAAGGCTGCCCTGCCTCAGGAGGTGGAGCAGGTCGCCCACCAACTGCTGCATTGGTGCTTGGGTCCCCAGCACCTTCTGTTCACGCTGAATTGTGTCAAGATACTGAAGCTCAAGTCGCCCCAACATATAACGAGATGGCTTCTATAACTTCTGTACACGATCCTTTACACAGTCATAGGGGTATGTAGATCTAATGTAGACTCTTTTTGTTGGCTTATGTTTAAACAATGGATGACAAAAATAGAACGGACAATAGGAGCGACATTGTTCACATACTTCCATGCAATATTTGCAAATGTCTTGAGGAGTTAAGAGGTTAGTCATAAAGGGGCGTGATAAACAGAAACCATGACGACATTTGAAGAGGTTAATTTGAAACCTCGCAAAAGAACTTTGGTAGGTTTTGGGTAGTTAGGGACAGGGGCTCACCAAGTCTTCTCCCCTAAACTTTCCACTATTATTGCAGCAATTTCGAGCTGCTCCCGAGATCATTTGATGCGCCCTACCGGCATACTGGGCTTTATTCATACAAACTTTCACTGCCAGTCAAAAAGAACAAGGCAACTGTGGTTAAACATGATAAAACTCATTTACTCACCAAACACAAGCATTTTTGACAACTAACACACCATTTTTTAGAAGATAAGGTAAATTTAGTCTGTTGTAGACTTTATCAGAAAGTGAAGAACTAGAAGGAAAAATATTTGGTGAATTTTCTCCAAACTCTCTTAGCATTAACAAAAGGGGGGCCTGTTTGCCGCGGGTTCGAATCCCACCGCACCCCACCAGGAAAGGCATCTAGCGTAAAAACACATGCCAAATCAACATGGAACAGGTTTTTCTGTGGCGACCCCTGAGGGGATAAGCTGAAAGGTGTTGATCTCTGAACACCAACAATGCAGGACACATGGCAAAGAAGAGGCTGATGCCCAAGCTGACGTCCAGTCTAAACACAGCCACCCTTCCTTTGCTGGCTCTCAGTACCAGTTGGTTGGGAATAAAAATTCAAATTAGTCAAGTCATTAATAAATTTTTCTGGCAACCAGCAACACAGCAAGATGACATTTCCAATAGGTGATGTAGCCTGAGATGATTCATGTTTGCCTCCGGTTAAATCTGTGAGGTTGTATCTGAATACAAAAGGTAATTACCTGGTAATAGATGCAAAACTAATTTATTCAAATGTAGATTCCTCTGGAGGAGCCCGATAGAGTTATATTTCCAAATATTTATCTTAAATATCTAGTGAACAGAATGTCTCCTTATATGCGGCTATGGCAGAGTCAGCAATGGTGTGTGGGCTGGTTTCCACTGACAGACAACGAGCCCTCGGCCTGGCATAATAGCACTCAACACGGTCAGTACTTAATAAGATAATTGTATCGTGTAAAACAAATGGATATCACAGTAAAAACATACGATGGAGTAAAACGGGGCCACATGACCAATAAGTGTGATTATAAATAAATAAATAAAAGAACGGGTTAAATGCTGTAAAGGGAGACTACAGAAAAAAAGAGAGGTGCACTCTTGGTTTGCCACACTACAGTGTAAGTAAAGATGAGGGCCTGGTGGCTCAGTGGTAGGGCATTGGATGCAGAAGGCTGTGGGTTCAAATCCCACCCCACCAGGTGAAACCCGTCCAGCCCCCCAGCAGTGGTGCCAGGATCTGTAATTTAATACGCACTGTGTGTGCAATTCTTTTATGATCTTGCTAGATTTTCACGTTACGTCAACATTTAGCAGAGTAACTTATCTTATCTTAGCAAATAAGTAGAAATGAGCAAACGAAAATAACGAAAGTGTTTTCAGGCTTTTGAGAACACTTTCGTGCTACCCAACAACTTCCCACTGTTAACAAACAGGTTATCGCAGGTGATAAAGGAGGAGTGTGGTCCGTTTCCCAGTTTTGACACTGTGTGGAGCTTGAACTTGAACTAATATGCACATACCCGCCGTTAGTGACAGGTGCCATGTTTGGAGAATGTCTGCCGACTTCTACCCAAACCTAAAAACTGCCACGAGGATTCTCCTAACGGGGCCTCTGTCCACTGCCGGTGCCGAGCGCTCCTTCGGCCGTTTCCGTCGCTTGAAGACATATCTGAGGAATAAGATGACTCACAAACGACTGAGTGGACTTGAGTTCACTGATGAACATTCACAATTCTGCAAGAGTTTGATACAACAGGAAAGTGCAGAATGAATTTCAAATGGGTAGAAATAATAATTGATTTAATTGTGGCATCTGACTTATTTATTGTTGTAGCAGCTTGGTTTGGTCTTGTTACATATTGTTGTTACAATCTTTATGTCTAACTGTTCTGTGGGAGTCTGTTTGCTTCGCTGAGTTCTCTGGGCTGCATTAATCAATATATTATATAATATTGCAGCCTGTTATGCAGGTGGCTATGGTTGTTTTTTAAGGCTTAGTCCCAAGCCTGGATTAAAAAAATAAATTAATAAAAAAAAAAAAAAAATGGGAGAATAGTGGCAGGAAGGTCATCCGATGTTCCACGTTCCACTTTGGCCACGTATGAAGGGACAAGCCAAAAGCTGTTGATCTTTGACTGTAATTATATGAAGATCTGACTCAAGGCTAATGTTAAATATGTTAAATCTATCTGTTTTATAATATATACTGCACAGAGATCACGAAAACAAATACATTAAACAAATTATTGCAAGGGATACTAACACAGAGGTGGATATTGACTTCAGGCAACTGCACTGTTAAGAAATAAATGTTTCTGAAGCTGTAACCCTTAGCACGGCATTGAAAGCCAAAGTTAGCGGCACTGAGACCCAAATTGCTTCATCAAGGCGACGGCTGAGGTTTAATTTTTTTTTTAATAAATTCCTTTTGAAGCTTTTCTTTCAAAACCGATTTATTTAGCACTTGTTGTCTTATTGATGGCTTAGTGTGTGAGCGGACAGGGTTGGATGGCCATGCCCAGAGGTGGAGGAAACTGGGTAAAATTTGGAGGAACATCAATATCATTCATGACCTCATAACCTGCAGTTATTCATTTCTCTTTATGTGCTTCACTGAGCTTTTCTTAAACATGTGTCCTTGTCCAGCGAGCACTGAAATGCAGTGGATGAATAGATGCCATTTTAAACAGATTTGCTTTTGAGGCGACAACACTTCAGTTTACAGTTTTAATGAAGGTAAACATGAGGAGAGCATCTATGTTAGGTCATACTCTAATTCATCATTTGATCATGTCTCACAGCTGCCACATGTGCTTTACGGGTATTTGAAATAAAAGTTTACTATGTATGAATTAAAATGACACAACATTCAGTTTAGGCTACAGAATGTGAGCCTGAAATTGATCTGTTCCAGTCTTAAAATAGCACACGGCTATGCTGCGTCATGTTCCCGGAAATCCATGCAAATCTCTAAAAAAAAATAAAAAATTGCTCGTGGCCTGATGGTGATGTTCGCCCTACTGAGCTTCTCTCTGTAGGTGCAGTAATGTTTGTGAGTCATCAAAACACCTTATGGGCACTGTAACTACTGCGCATGCTGTATATGCACTCAAAGCAAAGGGTTGCAGGAACAACACTTCTCTGCATCATTCTCAACAAAACGCTTTTGATACTAGTTACTCATGTGCTCATTCATTCATTTATCGTTGGCCTGTTGGTGCCTATTACAAACCATTTCCCAGTGTCCAACTAAGACAGGGTTGTTTGGATGCCTCCTTGCAAAACTGAGGACATTTACACTTACAGTGAGAACAGTGTGTTGACACTGTCCTTTGCGAGAGTCACAAGATAAACGAACGTGTAGCCGAGAGAAAAAGGCAACCTGCTGCAGATATTCCATGTTACTGGCCTTTAAAACAGATCATCTTTGGCATGTGCATCGGTAGACACAGATCCACATGTCTCTCGTGTCAGCGCACCTAGATATGCTTATTAAAGAATCTTAATTTAATCAGCAGGCTGAAGAGATCTTCTCTCTGGAGTCAAATTGAATGGATAAACCTTTCCAGAGACTGCATGTCATTAACACAAAGCTGTTGCTCTTAGAGAAAATCCGAACTGCTTACTACAAAACCACAAGAGGAGCGGCCTGGCCTTGTAAATCTGTGTAAGTTTTCCACAGAGGTGAAAGAAATGCATATGGGCAAGAAAAAAAAAAGTCAACAGACTCTGCGGAATTCAGTGTTAAGAGGAGATAAGTGCAAGTCTCAACTTCAGCAGTTTATATATTTTTACAGGAGGTAAAATATCTTCAGTCATAGAGATCACACATATTCTTTTCATACCAGTGATGTAAAAATATTTACAGTCATATGGTGGCAGGAACACGTAAGTCAGGCCTTTGTGTTTAGCTGTATTCATATCTAGATTTGTAAAATAGACAGATCTGCAACAGTGAACCAAGTCAATCTGGCCTATTTTAACTTTATTAATCAAACACAAATGATGTTGTTCTCATCCACACTGAATACAGAGATCCAAGGTTAGGAGTTCCAACATCGTAGGTTAGAACCCCTGGGCTAATGACGACAAGAAAAGCTAATTGGAGTCAGAAGCAATTTTGAGTTTGCTATTCACAAGAAGCATCTGCTGATGGGAACCACGCCCCCCCCCAAAAAAAGAGCTCTCAGAAGGCTTACAATCAATACTTGTTGATCTGCATAAAGCTGAAAGGGATTCAATGTAATCTCAGAGTACAGATATCATCAGTCCACAGTCTGATAAAATGTCTGTAAATGGAGATAATTTACTTCTGTGGCTACTTTCCCTAGAAGTGGGCGCCCAGCTAAGAGGACTCCAAAGGCACAGCACTGAAAGTCAATACGGTAAAATAAAAGAACCCTAAAGTAACAGCTAGAAGCCTAAAAGAATCAGTGGAGCTGGTTAAAATCTGTTCGTGGATTTACCAGACACACGGCTACATGGTGTCCATGGCAGGACAGCACGGATCAGGATGCCACTGCTTTCTGAAACGAGTTAGATGTTTGCCACTTTACCATGTTACAGGGAAAGTGTTTAGCAGACGGATCAAAGTAAGGTTGCTTTGTTTGAGGGAACACTACGAGTGGTATAAAAGGGGCAGAGCAAGTCAACAAACAAGTACATCAGGATTTGGAGCTGCTTTGTTGCCTCTGGGAGTAGACAGCTTGGAATGATTGAGGGGAAAATTAATTCCCGAGTTCATCAAGATCCGCCAGGATTATATCAGGGTGGTTGTCTGCCAGCTGAAGCTCAGTGGAAGTTGTGTGATGCAGCAGGACAATGATCCTAAGAATGAAGTTAATGTACTTCAGAAACAAGCAGCCTGGATGCTGCGAGAAGATTCACACCGATTTCTAAGAATTTGGCTGAGCTGAAACGGTTCATCTGCCGTGTGCAGGTGTGGTCGACAGCTACGGTGTCACTTTTTTCCTCCAGCACTTTTTAAAAGGTGTGATCATTGAAGACATTTAAGATCATACTCGCATGTGTCTTGAGCATAAGTACACTGTGTTTGTATAGCTCACATCGCACAATACGGAAAAACAGAGTTTTCTTGCCTGTGCAGCCACAAATTAGGGATTGTTAATCGGACAAAAGGAAAATAACACTGTAAGCGAAGGCAGGTGATCTGTGTGGTTCAAGGGGATCAATTGGGAACAATTCACTGACTGTGTGACACAGAAGAAACTGCAGCATAGCCAATGATAGAAAAATGCTCTGGAGCGTGTGGGTAGGGATGAGGAATTTTTAAAAGAGCAAATTACATGGGTTATGCACTCATGCCAGGGAAGTTCACGTTTCAAATAATCTCTATAAGAAACTGGAGCAGTCGCAGGCTGCACACAGCAAGAAACGAGGGCACATTTCCCACGCAATTCAATATCCATCGAATGCCATCCAAATGACTTCATAAATTAGTCACATTTTATTTGCCAATTCTCTGCTGAAGGAGTTTCAGTGAAGCAATATATCTTGTAATGTTTGATGCCCTTGTTAAAACGCAGGTTAATATGGGCCACGTTCGTGCAGCAAAAACACAAGTGTTAATTCAACTTTCAGCACAAAAATTAACACGGTGCGAGCGCTTAAGTCTTCACCCGTATCGGATAATTTAACACTTTAGATATTTTAGACAGCTGCCTCAGGACCGCCTCAGCTCCAAGTGGACACACAAGCATCCAATCAGCACATGTCAACTCAAAATACTGAAGAAAAAAAAAAATCAACATTTAATCTACTGTGCAGACTCTCTCAGGCAAAGTGACAGGTTATTATTTTCTTCAGCAGAGATGCTTGCTTAATTAAATATAAAATATACGGCACAATTCTTTTCCTCTTTATCACAATTCATCATGTTTTGATTAGAACACATTTAAATTTGTTCACAGTTAAAAAAAGGCAGTGCTGCTGCTTGTAATAACCTTCATGTTGTAAGCTCTAATAAGACCTACAATCAAATTAAATTTAAAATAAACCGATCAATCAACACACAGCTTTACGTGAGTCAGACACCTTTAATCTACTGTGTCAAAATGATTTTTTTCTTTTTGCCATACAAAATGTATTATGCAAAATAATTTGTCAGGGGAAACTGATTCCTATTTTGAATAGATAAAAGAGCAATACACAGACCCAATTTCCAGAATAGTTGGGAGGTAAAAAAAAAATATATTCTTTTTGCAAATCACTTGAAGCCTTTTTTTTTTGTTTTAAATAGCACAGAGACAATATATCAACTGTTGGAACTGATAAATTCTATTCTTTTCAAAATATATATGCTCCTTTTAAATCTGATGCCAGTCTCATGTCTGAAAGTCCTCACAATAAAGCTGCCCTTCCTTGGCATGTTTTTGCCTCATAACGTGTCACGTGTTTTAACGGGTCAGAACTGCAGGCACGGCAGATTAGCACCTGAACCCTTTCACCACGGAGCCGTGCTGTTGTCATACGTTTATGCAGGATGTGGTTTGACATTGTGTTGGGAGACATAAATATGTTGTCTGGATGGCAGCGCACGTTGCTCCAAAGTCTATATGTATCGTTGGTCAATAACGGTGGCTTGTGCAGATGTGCAAGTTACTCATGTCATGTGCATCAATCCTCCCCCACAGCATCATAGATGCTGGTTTTTGAACTGCACGTAATTCGGATGCTCTCTCCATGGGGAACACAGTGTCCATGAGTTTGAACACAGGGAAGGTGGCAGCATTTCTTGTTTATATATGGTTGTTTTTTTCTCTACAAGGTCATCTAAATTACAAAACTCACTTTAAAGTGAATCCACTAATTCATCAATAGTGAAACTAATTGCTTTTAGTGGTCACACCGTTGGTTAAACAGAGATCATCAAGTGCACTAAATGTGTTTCATGTAGGAATATAGTCTAAATTCTTGTAGTAGTAGTTTAAATACACCTGTATCAGAAAAGTGAATTACTGGTGAATCAGTATCCTGACCACAATTTACACAGGAAGACAAACAAAAGTGGAGTTGATAGATAAAAATGTCCAAGTTATTGAATATTCATTGGATCATCATTAAAAAAAACAATTAAGGAACATACTGTACAGTAGCACTTAAGTGAACCTGCTCAGAGCAGGTAATCCCAAGAAACTAATTGACTGTTCAAGAGGGGGAAGAGTGAGGGGAGGCCACCAAGACACCTATGACTGCTCTGAAGGATCTACAAGCTCTTGCCAGTGTTATGGGAGGCAAACAATGCCTGTTGCCTGGGTTCTTCACCAATCGAAGCTTTAAGCGAGAGTGGCAAAGAGAAAAAAGGTCAAGTTAAATATCAGCCAGACGGAATGTGAAGTCAACTGGAAAAGGCTTTTATGATCTGATGAGACCAAAAGAGAACTTTCGAACCATCAGACTAAACACTATAGACTAAATACTGCACGTCAGAAACAACCCATTGCCACTGTGCAGCACGATGGTGGCAGCATCACGTGGGGATTCTCTCTGCAGCAGGTGCAACACTCGGATGATGTCTGCAAGAGAACTGCGACTTAGGAGATGTGTTCTCCAGCAAGACAATGACCCCAAGCATTCAACCAAAGCTACACACTTAAAACCAACAATGGTAATAGTCTGAAGCAGCTGATTTAGAGCCAAGGCCTGGACCTGGGACAGAGCCGTTCACTCGAGCCACAAAAAAATGGCAGCGTCTGCATGTGCAAAGCTGCTGTCGCTGCCAAAGGTGCATCTACTAAATACTGAGTTGAAGGAAAACTAAATATGAAAATTTCCAGGGGTGCTTACAGCCTCGTAGGACACAGGCCTTCTACTAGGCAGACGCTACATTGAAATACGAAACTCCCAAACACAGCTGCGAAGAACTTGCAAATAGCTCCAATTACTGAGGGGAGAAATATAAAAATCTGGATCAAGATTTAAAATGTACTTGATCAAAGGAAAATGTTCAGCCTCCCCAGAGACCCCAACGGCTTTAAAAGGGACACAATTTAACATGGTGGAATGTGAGTGTAAGCGCACGGTTTTGCAGAAAATCCTCGAAATAAATCTACTTGTAGTGGAATACTTGGATCATTGTAAGAGCACATAAGTGTGGAGTGGCCAGAGAGTGTGTGGCATTTAATTGGCTCATATTAGCTGGTTGTAGAGGCAGACAAGGCCTCTGGCTTGTCTTAATCCATCAGAGGTGGTGTTGGAACAACATCTAATGAGGGCTGCAAACTATGCTTTCTCCCATTAATAACAGCAATTTGCCAAGATGCAATGAGAAAACAAAACACAGCCAACGATGGACCGGCCCAAAGTGTGCCTGTTATTGGGCTCTGTGATTTATGGGCACGGCCCACCTTCGCTTAGGTGTCAGTGCATCGAAATGTATGAGAAAAATAGGAGGCTGAGTTTCTTAGCTCCCTTCCTCATCTGTGCCCCTGAGCAATGTAAAACGTAAGACCTGGAGCAGAGTTGCGGTGTCTAAAAGCCATTTAAGCATGATCACTTTCAGTAATGGAAACATGTGGGAAAATGTATTACTTTTTGTTTCAAATTTTGTTTGCAAGGGAACAGAATAAATGTAGTTATAATGTAGTAGTATAAAATCATCGGTACTTACAGTGCGTTTTTGTTATGATTATTGCTGCCTACGCAGTGTTAATTACACATTTATTTTGATGTACAATGGTTAAATTATAAATACTATTATAATACTATAATACTACTTATTAATACTGAGTTTAGATCTTTTTTTTTTCCCCCACTGCGGAAATGGCATCAGAGCTTTGCAGGCGAAATACACAACCTTTTGTTTGACAGTTTGTGCCGTCTTATGTATCTCTGTAGTAAAGCTGCATCTACCTGTGTCACGGCAACCAGAGATCTCAGGGTCATAATAATAATAATAATAATAATAATAATAATAATAATAATAATAATATATCAGCATGGCCAAATGCACACAAGTGGGCCAGCAATGAATACCCGTAAATCCTGCAATGCAATAAAACTAACAATTATGAGAAATAAACGTATTTACTTTATCAGAGTTTGTCCTTACATGTTTAGTTTGTATGCATTTATTTTTGCAGTGCCCTAAGAATTTAGGCACTTTAATTAGATAAAAGGTTCACTGTGTCACCTTGAAAAAAAAAAAAAACAGTCTAGACAGTGACTGTGGATGAATGAATGCTGTGGTGAGGAATGTTCAACAGATTCAACAGATCAGGCAGTTTGGATCCGTACATGCAAGACGTGCTCAGGAAGCGTCACACGGACGGAGAATCTGGATGGTTGGGATTTCTTCTAGGCCAGGGACACAAAGTGGGTCTGCGGAGAAGGTCTTCCTTTGTCAACATAAAGCTGCGAGCTGACGCTCATTTCAATCAGAGTGATTTTCTCTTTAATGACATGCTTCAGCTTCAAGAGAGCCACAAACCCGTCCATTGTAATCCAAGGCCCTCCCACAGCCTATGCTGTTATAGTGGATGGCAATCACAAGGAATCAGGGGGTCCTCGTTCTGGAGGGCCTAAGGCGTGATGGGATTATCATGTCATTGGTGAGAAGAATTGGAGCCAGAGTGGAAATACAGCCAGACTTCCCACATGGAGTTAGTCAGATGCAGTGGTGTGCATGTCATTGCCTCAGTTAGCTGGCCAACTAGAAGGCGGTAAATCCCTGCATGTCCTGCTCTCTCTCTTCTCCATCGCTGTGTTATTGTTCCTCAGGTACTAAGAACAACTAAAAAACAAATAATGATGCTTTTCATCATTTTTTTCCTTATTTGATGTGGAGCTGCTCTACGTATTTAAAAGGCAAAATGAATTTCATGACCATGAATCCTCTTAAAAACTCATGTCTTTGCAGAAATATAAACACACACCAACAGGACGACGAGCCCCCGCCACCCCCCCCACCAGTCTAAATGCATCCAAAATGTACTTTGGGGAAAATATAAGGTTTTGGTTTGACACTAGGCTCGCATGATAAAGACAGAGGATGGCCACTAGTGCAGCATGCAAGTGGCCCTTGGGGAACTAAAATAGCAGACCTTGGCCACATCGTCAGGAAAAAGATCACATACACCCATGTCTGGTGTGGATTATTCGACTTGGAATTTGTATGTGCAAGGACAAATGTGCCATTAGCTTGTGCGTTTACTCTGGGTTTACAAATCCTGAATCGGTGTGCGAATTTAAGCGTGTGTGTGGCTGTTCTGATTTCTGGGTAGTAAAGTCAACCAGGATAAAACGGCTCACTTAAAAGACCGATCCTGTGGTCTGGTCTTAGTAACAATACCAAGTGCTCCTCAGAGATGCTCCACAGTCTGCACTGAGCTAGGATTACAACAAGCAGACTTGATGGGAGCATTAATAAAAAAACCCCACACGATTTGCTTTGTTTCTTAAACCTACTCTTGAAACAGATAAGAAAAGTAGCAGATATGAAGCGAGAGTTGTGGTACCAGGCATCGTTTTTCTATCCCCGAGTTGGTAAACTACAGAAACTAATGTCCATTTCACTACGAAGGGTGAGTCTGTGCTGCAGTGCTGCATCTCAGCTCTCTCCTAAACAGTCTCTGAAGTAAATGGGTTCAAGATCTTGTACCTTTAACTGCCGACACTCTGAATAGTGCAGCACAGTGGTGAAACACAGTGCTGGAGTTGGATAGACCAGTGTGTGGCTCTGACCAAACCTTTAAAAACAGTAATATGTCCGGAGTTTGTTAATGAGGTAAAGGTGAGTCTTTTGAAATGATTGACAGTTGCAGGCTTTAATTTTCTTCTATTGCTCCTATTGTAGAGGCGAATGCACTGGTCAAGTTGTGCATGTTTGGTGTGTGTTTAAATTTCACAGCTGTTTAAACAAACTAGAGACACATTTTTCTACGAACCTTTGAATGGATTATAGAGAGGGCACTTGAGCATAAAGTAGCAGATTGAATATTACTTATAAAGTTCTATCCAGCATAACAGCTGCAGACAAGAACTGAGGCGGAAAGTGGGCAAAGTGTCTGCTCCGCTTAGGGGTGTTTATTTCGCCTGAAAAATTAAGTGGACACCTGTAGCAGAAACAGACATCCTGCCTCAACCTTTCAACAAAGTAATTTTTCAAATCACATTTTATGATTCTATTCACTATTTTTTTATTCCAATTTCCATAAAAGCCCCAGTTACAATCAGTGTGGGTGTTTTACATGAAGTAAACACATTTACAGTTAAGCAGGAATCACAGTCCAGTTTTAGTGACACACACACACACACACACAATATAGATGGTTATATAAACAAATGGATAAATAAGGGACTATTTAAATTTTTTTTTTTTAAATGAAGTTAGTTTTTACTCTGTGAAAATCTGCTATGACCAAGCTACATAATACTAACCATGTTTCACCTTCTCTTTGTGAGCATGTGTAAGGGTTTTTGAAAACAACAACTGATATGAAAAAATAATTTAAAAAGCATAATTAATAATTGCATTAATAATAACGCATCAACACCTGTTTAAACAATCAACAAGTAAGAGGTTTTCCTAAAAGCTGCCAGGCCGTTTGTATGTTTCCATTACTTACTAATAAATACAAAAATAATCTAGAGCTCAGACAAATGAAATGTCACAGGGCCTTGAAAAAAATATATTCCAATCTGTTTTTAATAAGGTAAATGGGATCTGGTTGCCATATTAATAAAGGCCTCAAAGAAGTCATGATGTTGTTACCAAGGAAGCAAGTTGTCCTGGTAACCTAGAGACAGACTCACTGGGGTATCAATCACTGTTTGTGCATTCAATCTGTGGACCCCTGCATCACCACAGGTCATGAGCAATGGCAGGAAACGAGGGAGGAGACGGGGGCAGCGTGGAGAAATGGCCGTTCTGAATGTCAAATGGGTAGATTTGACGAACACGTCCAGCAAGCAGGGAACATAAACTGCAGAGTCGATTTATCATAGCCGAATTGCTGCTCTTACAACTTGGCCATTTCATGTGGTGTCAGTGACTATCCACAACATCTCTGCACTGGTGTGTTCTTGTTTTCTCCACTTTGTAGCCTCACTCAAATACATCTCCCACAGAGGTTTTTATTTTCCTCCTTCTTCTTCTTCTTTTTGTTCAAACTATTTTAGTGCCAAGGTGAACAAAATGAGATCCAGCTTGCCTTGATATTCCAAACGGGAAAAAAAAAGGAGGGAGTGCAATTAAGTTTATGAACTTGAGAATGGTGGAGGATTGTCATCTCTCCCTGCTGTTGTATTTTTAGTTCAGCTTTTCGGTTATGGAGACCAACTTCATTAAGGGTAGACCCTGGTTTAGGTGCACATACCATTATACGTACAGCTTGGAAGCACTTTGAAAGTTTTGGGAATGAAAGCAGAAATGAGTCAAGGCATGGCATCATCCTTCTGTTATGAGATATCAAAATGCACAAGGTGTGACTATGACAAAGACTGCAGTGCGAAAAGATCTGAGAGAAGCACAAGGCTACAGAAACCCATCACTGTATGTGTCACTGCAGGTTCAAAGAGAGGCAAATAAACATAATGGTTCTGGAAGATTCATAGCGAGGCACTGTGGGACACGGGGCATAGAGAGTGAGAAAAGTGATTACTGAAAGAAAATGGCACTTCTAGCTTCTTTATTTCCTCACATGTGTCAAGTTCAAGTTCTATGCAGTTTGGTTTTCATCTATTGTAGTCCAATTACAAGCAGAGAATGACATCGATGCATAGCATCAGCAGAGCTTTTACTGCTGTCCTCTCTACATGGATCCTAGTACTATGTCTGCCCAGAAGGTAACCAGCCTCTGAGACCATCCACCTGTTAGTCCTGCACCACTCTGGTCCCGTTCACAGGGTGCAATCCACGCTTGGATATTACATCAAAAAAGGCCTCAAAGACGAGTGGCGGTTTGTTCATCACTCAGGAGGCGAGGCAAACTGTTTGGGGGATAAAAATGAAACTCGCGTGCCGATTTATCAGCACTGCGGTGAGGATTAAAAGACTGCCAGCCCCCCGCCTGCACTGCCAGCCTACTGCCTGCGTGCTTTGTTTCAGTAGCTCTTAAACCCCCTCTGTCTCTCAAGATGTGCCCCATCATTTCAACAGAGCCCTGCCTTCATCTGACCATGATTGCTGGCAAAATGGAGATGATGCAGTCCTGTGTTCATTGGTGCTACTCACCTGAAGAGACGCGGGCCTGAGGTAAGCAGGGCGTCCTTTTTTATTGTTTTTGCGATTCAACCTTTCCCGTCAAACAAAGGTGAAAGGGGACACACCCAAACCTAATTACAAGTTTTCTTTAGAGGACGGAGGAGGAGGAGGCCACATCACTGCTGATGTAGCAAAAGAAAAATCTAAACAATGGCTCACATCTCTACCTCCACCCACTTTCATTCTTCGGTAGTAAAATCCACATAAAATAACCACTCAGCTCCGTCCTAGAATTATTCATTGCAGGGTGGGGTGGTGAGCAGACCTGTATTAAAAACCGCCAGAAGAGGAGACAGCTGTCCCAGCCCACGTTCTTATGTGATCTCTGCCTAGGGAGCAGCCTGGTATTCCAAAGCCCCATCTGAAAACAAATTAAAGAGGATTAGAGGCTGCTACTGCAGCTCCTATCCTTTCTGTTCTGGGGAATAGAGCGTCCTGCTGGTCAGAGTGATGACCTTCACACCAGTGTACAGGTGCACCACAGCAAACACTAAGGTCGTTGTATGGATTCAGCACAAATTTCACCGGAGAACCTCTGAAGGTAGAAGGGTCAAAAAGACGAGATCAGCTGACGCACCAGGTGCATATGCACACTTTAGTGTTTCCCAACGGAAATAATTATATAATTCTATCCAGAAGAATTTGGACACTGAATTTGGCACTAGACTCCCTTCACATGGGATTTAAAATTCAAGCCTGACATTGAGGTTAAAGGGAACCTTAACATTAATTTCAGGCTGACTACGTCACCGTCAGATGACACGTGCAGGAGCTACAACCCTTTTAATCCATGCCATCTTTTGTAGTGAGGCTCGGCCAGGCATTCGCTGCTGCCATCGCTTGTTTTAGAGGTTTCTACTTTCAGCGTCGTCCTCAGCCAATAAAACATTTGCTCATCTCAATAGAGGTCACATTGCTGACCTGAGCAGACAAGAACCCTTTACTGTTTGCCATTTAAAAACGTGTTTAGGATTCCGGTTTGACCGACTTATCACATCTTTACCCACTTTATACTGGAGGATTAATAATTGATCTTCACAGTATTTCTTTGATGTCAGGTCAACATTGTGAAAATCCAAAAATAAAATGTTGCAATAGTATGAGATTCACAGAAACACATTGGTGTCTCAACAGGAATAAAATGTTTCAAGTTTGATCATACAGTAATATTCATTTAGAAACATCAGGTCAGTTCAGATTATAATTTCTATTTACCCAATGCTTCCATTTATGACCAGAAACCTGCAAAAGTAGTGATATTTACATTTGCCTCAGCTGTACCTTACTTAGTCTTAGTTAACAAATGTTGGCATGTTAAGGCTACAGTGCCTAACTTTTTAACTTCTTTAGCAGAGATACAGGTATAAATGATCCTAACGAGGACCTGTTGACACCACATGACACAACACAGGTGCACGTGTCCTTTTTCGGCCAGGCTAAAACGCTAAGATGCTAAACACAAATGCATGCAATATACCTGCTAAGCATAGTTGTTACAAGCATGTTAGCATGATGTTAGCATTTAACTTATAACCTAACTGGGCTGATGGCATGAATACACTGTTAGAGCCTTTAAACTCAACAGCACAAAAAGCTGTGAATGAAAAGGGTTTTTTATTTCAGGCTCACTGAATGACTTCAGCACTGCTCCCATCCTGAACCACGTGCCTTCAACATCTGTTTGAAGCTGTTGGATTTAACATAGGTCAGTGCCAGTCTCTCTCCAAAGCTGAACCAAGGGCATTTTCACTCATTAGACAGACACTTGTTTGATCATCTTTCAACACTGTTCTCCTGTGGCAACGGTTACATGTGGCAGTCTGCATTAGCTCCGGTGTCACATGTATAATTCTGCTGTCATTTACCTCATCTATATGTCCCCTCCCACTGTGAGCTAGTGGCAGGTAGGACATTCGAGCAGACATATCTAACCTGGGGCTATTTGCCCTTAGTCACTTTCAAATCTTGCTAGAAAGGTGGAGTCAAAGTGCGGTGGGGAGGAGGCATTGGCAGTGAGATTAATGTTAGGACCTACAGATTGTATTAGAATGCTTTGCATATTTACTGTACTGGATAAAATGATTAGTTACAGAACATCAGTGTGATTCCATCCATGCAATAAAGCGTCACAGGAGATGGCTAAGCAACATACAGTGCATGTTCCTGCTACATACTGGCACATATGTTTCCTCTCTCCCCTCCCTAGATCTATATAGATCTCTATATGTAAATGCCTCTGGCCACACACACACACACACGTCTCTACCTCTATATGTACTGTATGTGTTCATGTATGCGTGTATGTATTTATATACACACACACACTGGCATTGCTTTGATTTCATGTATTTAAATTCTTGTGCCCGCAACCATGGCTCACGGTGGAAACACTGCCACAAACTGGAATGACTCAACTATCCCTAAGGGCACCTTTTCTTGTTTAAGATCTTTAAGGGGAAAGAGTGATAGAAAATGGTGAAGAATTACATTTATATCAGAGTGCACGAGGCTGAATGGGAGATTTTAGTGATTATCCAAAATGACACAAATTTATGTAATCTCACCATCTCCATTGTGCCTCCCAATTATTCCTCTAATTGTGCACTCCTGCATGCCTTGATGGCTTATTTTTTCCACTTCTCATTCTTTGAGCTCAAGTATTTCTATAGTGGAGTGAAAGAAATACGGTAGTGTGAAGGGGGAAGAGAGAGGGAAACAGAGAGAGACAACCCAACGTATCACTTGCCTTGAGTGAGGGGAAGTAGGAAGCATTGGTATTCACAGCAGTCCCTCCATGCTGGATCTCGTTCAGTACTTGGCTGTAGCCAACTGCAGCTCTGACACATGCACATCTCCCCCTCACACTGTTAGTAAAAGAGCTACTGTGTTAATTGGGTTAAACTGTGTTAGGGACGGGAGGGGAAATTAATGCACGGCTGTAAACAAGCATGGATGAATCACATCTGTCAGGTTTATGAGATCAAAGACGACGCACAGTGCATGTGTCTCTAGCTTTTATTTCCCGTGCACATCTGCTGAACTGGGCAACATGCTCTACTTAGTGAAAAGGAGCTAAATGAAAATCACTGTGTCGCAAATATTTGCAATATTGCAAATTACACTAAAACACTATCTGCAGTTTCTCTCACTCTGTGTCCTCTTCCTAGTTTCAATAGGGCCCAGGCTTTAAATTACATCAAGTTAGCTTTAAACCTGCTATGAAGGGAAGCCAACTTAAAAGACCTGCAGCACCTTAACTAAACCTAACAGTTGTAAAAGTTCTCATTCTCAGTATTTACAGCATGTTTGCAATGGTATATATTAATTCAGTATACCTGACTGCATTAAAACCCATACATCAAGTGTGACATATTAACCGTAAAACAAACTTAAAACATGCACAATTTGTCCAGAAAAGCTCACTGCATCAAAAATCTAAGATTACATATTTTATATTATGAAATACATCATATATGTATCATACTATAATATATCCTCCTCTAACAGAGCTAGTAAAATCCTCAGAAACGCCAAGTTCTTTGTTAACTACTGCTGTGGATGGATCAATAAGTCATATGAAAGCCATCCTGACATCTTTACTTCCCCTGTAGCCACACAACCATCAGACTCTGTTGTAATATCGCAGTACTATTATGTGTGTTCTCCTCCCTCTCGCCACACACACACACACACACACACACACACACCTGGACTCAGACCTTTATCTGTACAACTGCATGTTGTGGATTTGAACACTTACAAAGGTGACATCACATTTTCCCATGAATGTGGTGTGGATAGAATGTGAGTCAATATTAATTTAGGTTAAATGTTCTGTTGAAAGGCAGCAAAAAAAAGCTACTTAAAATAAATAAAAAAATTTTAGAAAAAGCTGCTTAGAAACTGCTGTTTTTTAAAGGAGGTCTCGCTCCAAAGTGGAAAGATGTAGAGTGAGCGGTGAACGGGTTGAGCCCTGCACTGCACCACGTGTCACGTCTTGTAAAGCCCAAGAAATATGCTTTCCTTGAGGAACTGAGCAGAAAGGGTGAGCAAACTGTTGCCTGCTAAGTGTTAAACTGGGAGGTGTGAAATTCTTTCGGTTCCGGTGTCCGTAAGTTGTCTTTCATAAAGAAAATACTATATAGTCTTACATTGAATCATAATTCTATTACAAAAAGACGTCTCTAGCTTCAATATCTACATGCTGTACACAACGTAGTGTTTTTAGTATTACACAATGAGTTGATCTCGCCTTAATATTAAAAGACGCAACATACAAATAAATGCCTGATGGCTGCAAGGCTAATCCAACACCATTTGGATTCAATAACTGTGTGATGGTGTGATAAAAATGAAAATCGTCACAATCTGGACAGCTTAAACTGCAACTGTCCCATACTTGGATGAGTATGGGTGTAAACCGGTCAATAGAAAATAGCTTAAAAGTTTTCTTTACAACAACTTCAAAAGACAATATTATTTGTGACAGCTCCTTTCACGCCTCCGAGAAGGCAATAATTGTGTGTAGTGAGTGCGATGAGGGAATTTCAGCCGCAGAAGACAGGTACATGTGTCACATAGATAGAGGCTGCTAAACGCTTGGATACTTTTTCTGGTTACTCTCTCACTATGTTATTTCACTTGTGTTTGTGCACGCAATTATTTGGCGTTTTTTTTTCTTGGGTGTCAAAAATAATTGGATTTGTTTCAAACGGCACACGCATCTTTGAGGAAAACAAAACAAAACAATAAGTCCTCCTCAGTAACCATTTACAAGCATACACAAGCAGTTCTATGACCATGCTAATTGCCAGAAGGTCAAGATGGCAGCTTCCTGCTTGGCATTACAATGTTCTAGTGCCATATGTGCCCGTCACTCACTGCTGTGACAGACGCACCAGAGGCTGCAAACAACATTCGCATCGTCTACACTTAATTCATTTACAGCACGCTAACGACACAACCAGACAGAAGCAGACAGTATGTTACACTGTTTTCATGCAACACGTGCGCATTAATAAGGACGCGCTACACTTCTTAGCTCGGGCCTTTGTCTTTTTTTTTTTACATTTTTCATATTGTATATTTCATATTTCATATATTCATGATTGGGAAATGGCAGTAGATGTCTTTGCCTATGTTCCTGATTATATTTGCAGGAAGCATCATCACTGTACATTTTATGTTAACAGTAAGTGGGATTGTTTAATCAGAAGCCAGTCGGGGTGGGAAGGATGGGTGTTTGGGAAGCAGAGTACTGAATGCATAAGGCTAAATGATGGAAATCCCTGCTGTCACCCAGGGTCCCTGCAGCACGTTCAGACGGGATGCTCATCCGTCTCTGCATCCCACTTTAGTAAAGCAGCCTAAATAAGAAGCATGAGACATCTTTGGCAAGTCCCTGAACTTGTCCACAAGGTCAGCTCTCCCGCCGGGGGGATACCGTCATAGGGAACTGCTGGAATCAGGTGGGAACATCCGCACTTGTGTAAGGCTCCAGCATGAGAGGCAGTGACAGACATGCCATGACTAGGACCTTGATAAGGGAACAAGTGTATTATAACAGATTGAAAACATGATTCTATGAATTTGATTCTGAACTGCCTTTTGATCCCCCCACCCACCCCACAAATGCACACAGACATTCAGGGAAATGATCTGACTGATCTATAAATTATTAAATCAATTCACACAGCTGCAAAAGACAAGATTTTCTGAAGACAGGGAAAAATTGTTAAATAGAGTTAAATATTACCCCTCGAAAAAATACCTAGAGTAAAACACTCAGTGTTTAAAAAAAAAAAAAAACACTGACAAGTCAAAGCATCATACACAGAAAACCTGACTCTATATTGTAAGAAGTGCCACAGTAACTACATTGGTAAATATTAGCTTAATGTCGGCACTTTTCTGGTCTCTGGTTTGCGGGTATTGACATTTTCACACCAAGGAATTTTAAAGCTGCAAGTGCTGCAGATTTAAGAGACTGCTCATATGTCGGTTTGTAGAAAAAAAACACATCACGTAGTAATTTTTCCTGCATAAAAATACATATAATAGTCGTGTATTACCACATGGTGTTGCCATCATGTCAAAATGAAATACTAACTAAACTCTGCAGCCTTTAGTCCCCCTTCTGATGCAAGAACAGCTCGTAGCACAAACGGAGCACAGTGATGATCTGTGAGCACAACGTATCTGTGATAACTTGATAATGGCTGCCTGGGTACTAGAGAAGACTTTGTTCTCCACCTGTTTCAGTCCCAGGTTGTTCTACTCGTCTGACCAGTCACAATTCACACAGCTGTCGGAATAGAAAAGAAGGATGCCTCATTGTATTTATTCATTTGATTTTTTAGATAATTATTTAATTGTGGCCCCACTCTCCCAGTGGCAGGTGATAGCCTGTGCCCCAAATACCAATTTTAATGTTGTTCCCTGGCTATGAACACATCAGAGCGGCCCACATCGTGGCTTCTAATAGATTATTTTGTGAGCTGTCAAGTCCAGCCTGTGATAATGTGACAATGGCTCATTGACTTTTAATAGGATGCAATTTAAGCTGAAACTCACTGTTTAGAGCAAAGTGGATGCAGCAGAGTGATGGCCCATGACTCTTTTAACTCGTGATGTTTCCTTGAGTTTTAAACGTTGTGGTCGGCAAAGGAGAAAAGGGAAACAGGCAATGAAGCTGTAAATCTCAGAGAGGGCCAACACGCAGAGGGAGCAAACATCGACTCTGTAATGCAGGAGAGGGGCATCAAAGTCATTTAATGACAAGATGACAGAAGCAATAAATACTAGCTTTGAGCGGCATGTGATGTCGGATGATGACACAGAGCTGTCCGATATGGCCGTCACTCAGTCACAGAATGAGTGCGTAAATACTGTGAATGGATATGTGACCTGCGGATGAACTGAGCTTTTTTTATGCTTGGATGAAGAAGAAAATGACAGAGGGATTGTTGGTGTCAAATGAAGAGGTGGAAGAAGCTGGAGAGGGCCGAGATGAAAACAGGACCATTATGACATTGCCTTTTGTGACATTCATAACGCTTAAAGGACACACTGAGCATCCAGCGTCTTCCTCCCCTGTCGTTTTATGACAAACTCAGACACTCCACAATCTGGTGGTGCCCAGGTACCATCACTCCAGTCATTATCTAGCAAAACCCATTTCATATGACCTCTGCGGTTGATGCATATTATTTACGATAGGAGGAGCGCCTACATGCACGTAAGCGTAGGTGAAAGAGACACTGGAGCAAAATAAAATGTGAGTGAGTAAATGACTGAAGGGAGGAGGGAGACAAACATGGATTCCTTCCCTTACTCTGATGCCACCTGAATAAGTCAGCCCTATGTCTGGATGAGCACCCTGGTCACCTCTTCACAGCGGGTACCTTAACATTTCCGTACCACTTTCAACAGGTACGATTTGCATGCGTGGACCACTGGGTTGGAGCACTGCACAGTCCCTGAAGGCCTCGCACGCACATCGAGTTGACAAAGCTTTTGCCGCTCATGTTCACCTAGTGTGCTAACAATGCTATGAAGGTTCACGCTCTTTTGTTGTAAACATAGAATGTAATTCACTGAATAAACGAGTGCGAACAATTAACTTCACTCTTTAATGTGTTCGTGCGCAACGCTGATGATGGATGTGTGTGAATGAAGCCGTGCCAAACATTAACCTAAAAGTGAACCTGTTATGATGACCAAAAAGCCATCATTTTAAAAGGCTGATGAAACCAGCAGAGATTTGCATCTCATGTCTGAAAATGTCTACACACCCAGAGAGAGAGAGAGAGAGAGAGAGAGAGAGAGAGAGAGAGAGAGAGAGACGTCAACAACCAAAAGCAAAGAGACAAGAGTGAGAGAAGAGACAATTCAGAAAAGACAGATCACATACAATGAGTAGCACATCTCCATTAAACACTGTGGTCACCTTCAAACAAAAATAAAATGACCGCTGTGTGTCTCCACCCCATGGCCAATGCTCCTCTTGCTTCCTCATTAGAGCGTAACTATAGCTCTAATGAGCTCTGTGTTGTGGGCAAGATGAATGGATGCAAGAGGCTACTTTACACTCGGCACGACGACGGGGCGTTGTCTCCATCTCTATGCTCTGAGGAGGGAGACTTATGGTGACCAAAGGGCCTTAAGAGGCCCTAATTACATCATTCAGCTAATTATCCACAAAGCTGTTGTCATGGATGGCTTTTTCGTTTGGGTGAAAGCCTCAACGCAGAGACCTGAAGGAAAGGCATCTGCCTAGAATGAAAGCCTTGGAGCAAATTACATACAGTAAACAGGTTGGGTCTACTGTACTATGACACGAAACAGAAACGTTGTCTCTATGTGCTCTGAAGACTGTGCCGTGCACAGCAGTGAGCAATGTGAGTGGCATATCGTATTTAGAACCTTTAAAAGACCTCTGGCTGCTTGTGGTAGTTACTTCAGACCTGTCGTTCTGCAGCTGCATACCTGATAGTTTCTCTGCGATGGCCCATGGCCATAGCAGTGGGCTTAACCAGCAGCGTTTACATGATTCAGCTAAGTGTCAAACATTGGAGAGGGATGAACACCGCACAGCCTTCCTAATGAACAGTGTTTCCAAGTGGTACATTTCATCTGCTATGTTGGTGCCATCTCTTGTTCATGTACTAGGTACCTCCATCTGCTCCCTAAAACCACATATTGTGTGCAGGGATGGAACAGGGAGCGAGCGCTGAGCAAACGGCAAGAAAAACGCCACTGACAGTTTGCCAGAAGATGGCAGGGGGAACAATGACATCCGTGGCTACAGTATGGGCAATTTGACCTGGATGAGTTTGCACTGTGGCAGCAAACTGTGGCACATCCTGTAGGCGGAAAAGACTAATGTTAACACATGCACACAAAAAAAAAAAAGGACTGCGTTGAGCTTTGACCACATGACATTTTTCCTGTGAGTTAATAGTGCCACCCATTAAACAGCAGTCCAACCCAATTCATGGCAGTTACACTGCACACTTTGCTCAAAAGCTCAACTTGTAACATTTTACACCTTTGCACATCCCAGCAAAGATACAGAGTAAAATTACAGATTACATCTGAAGGACGTCCTACCAACATTACTTGTGTCTGCAAAGCACAACCGTGTGGTGCCTGTACAGGACGGATTGTTCTTTCATTCTCTGCCTTTGAAATTTTGTGTCATGATGAGGCTCAATTTAATAGTTGACACAATCACTGTCTGTCCATCTATCTGCAGACACTGTCTGACAGCCATATATGGCCATTATTATACAACAAGATTATACAAGTGTGCAGTTTGCATAACAGTTGCGTTGAGGAACTGGCCGAGCTTCCATAATATCTCAAACAATAACTTTTTGCTCCTGAATTATGTCAACAGGGGCACAACCTATGAAAATAAAAAGAACAAGGCCTATAAGGTGAGATTTGAAGAATACAGGCTGTAAGTTGTGAGGCTGCTGGAAAAGGTGTTATAGATTCATCAAGGCCGGCAGAAGCTAAAACAGAGCGCTTGCTTGAACTCAGTGATGGATTAAGCTGTCTGATGGTCTTCATGACTCATATAGAATAATCATCGTTTAGAGCATGAGCCCATAGTGTAATACAATTTCGCTGTGAAAAATTACTAATGCAGTAAGCCACTTTGGCACAAGATTATTGAATTTATCCATAACCATCTTAAGTTGAGGCTATACGAGAAAAATAATCCTTAAAAACAAAAGTCAATAGGTTGAGTTTCTATCCTAAATTCCTCAGATGCTGCTTGTGAATAGCTTGAATACATTACTCATAAACTCTAATAGCAACATACGTAGTTTCCTGTTGGAAATGTCAGATTGTGTTCAGAGGCATCCGTTTCATGTTGTTCTCCTTTAAAATCTGCACCCTGGCACTGATTTCAATTGCTACAATTTCGCTTTTCAGTACATTTAAATTGCCATCAGGTCTGCCCCGGTGTGCACAAGGTTTACATTGAAATGGACAAATGAATGTAATGAGGGGATAACAGATTATTGAAGCACAGCTCACTAACAGCCACTATCCAAAATAGCATCCGCAGATCCCGTGTTAGCAGAGCAGTCAGTGGGAAAGAACGATGCGGTACATTACTGAGCACCGAGGATTAATTGAAAGACCAATGCCTGCTCATCAAACATACAAAGGTCTGCCATAATAACCTGTTTCCGATGGCACAGAACATGTAGCAAGGACTCCGGTAACTCTGCCCTAACGCTGGAAGGGCCTCTTGGACACCTCCTAGTTATGATTCAAGCTGCATTTCAAGGTGTGAAAGTAAATGTAATGAGAAACAGGAGGAGGGCTATGATAACACAACATACTCTAAATGCTGTCAATTTGGCACTGGAATTGATTAATTGAGTCATTTGACATGCCTGCTCACTCGCCAAAAAAAGAAAAAACCCACGACTTTTTTGCCACCTCTCCAAGGAAATCACGCTTAACTAAAGTTAATAGGCTGAAACACTTTGAGAGTTAGTGGTGTGAGACCACATAAATATGTGCCAATCAATCAGACTGTATCCTCCGCATCCTGCATAGGTTGAAGCCTGCTTTGCGGCACATACTAAACATGTCTGTGCATCGCGAAGTGACGGACAAGCTTCAGCGACAATGGGAAAAATTCCTAAGGGTCCGCGCTCACCTGCCTTCCATATCCCAACCCAAAGCAGGGGACAGAGCGAGACAGGGTGCCAACACAAGCACAAATTCTGCCATCGTGGGCACATCATACCTATGTCATCCATGACAGCCACTCTGCTTTGACTGTACGGCCTAATGAGATGGTTCAACAGCAGCATGTGACACATGCTGGAGAAAGTGGGCACAGAGGAATGCATGTTTTGATAGCTTGACATTTTTTGTGTCTTTTTTCAGGCTTTCAGAGGGGTGTGTGTGTGTGTGTGTGTGTGTGCTAATAAAGCTCAGTGATATTTTGGAGCGGGAACTTGCTTAAGTAGTAAGTTTGTGTTTAAGGGCGATGATTTAACCGAGCTCACTATAAAAGTCCTACTTTGCCTGTACAATTAATGAACATTTGGCTCTGCAGCTTTATAAGTGATCTATGACGCTGGCAGCAATTCTTTTTTTAATCTGCATAACACTTCCTTCTGAGGATTCTTTTTTAAAAGTATGCATAAACTTAAATTCTGTCTTGAGAGCACAGGCCACATTACAACAACAAAAATGAACAACAAAAGTAAAGATTTGGACTTGAAATGTATTTTTTTTTTTTTTTTTTTTAAGAGTGAATGTGGGGAAGGAGATGCCTCTCGGGATGTAAAAGTAATCACACCATTTCCACAGCTTCCCATAGGAACCTACATGGAAAATGTATATTAGAGCAACAGAGCAATATGAACGTATGAAGTGCTGACTTGTGGTGTTCGGCTCAAGCCGTGCACCCTGAGAAAGAGACTTTCTTAAAGCTCTCCTCTAACCGTAATTTTCAGCCGAGTTTCATAAAACACATTTATGATGCGTCTACTTACAAAAGCCATGACAGCTCAGGAGACAGAACCCAGGATCTGTATTTGTAGGATCTGTACTCTTGGGCAGCCACTAAGCAAAGTGCTTTGTCCAGTAAGGTAGAAAACTATACATGTGCAGCCTATTTAACAGTAAATATCCTGTCAGTGGCTCAAAATGTCCTATTCCATCTGAGGGGCCTGAGCATGACCACTGTGCAGCTCTAAATAAGGACGTATCCTTGAGCAAGATACTTAACCCCTGGCTGATGTGCTAACTGGCAGGCCCTGCAGCCACAGGCTAAAAAGGGAATTTTACCTTAGGCAATGAGGAAAGCATAAAACAATCCTAACACACACACACACAAAAGCAAATAAAGTGAATCAGAAAAGACGTGTTTTAAAAAAGGGATGTTGTCTTTAGAATCCGAGCTACACAGCATGTTAACACATGTAAATCAAAGGACTGAATGCATTTTACAAATTATACTTAATGCTTATTTCCACCCCGACGTTGTTTGTGAAGCCCTTTCAGTGTAAACGTTGATCTTGATGTACAGAAGGTGCTAGACTGAAAACCTAAAAAGGTAATATTTCTCTTATTTCCACGATTCTGGCGCAGATTAGTCATTTCCTTGACCTTCAAGTAGAGCTCTTGTATTTGAGATCAGTCTAGACTTAGCGTGTTTCTTAAATATTACTTTAAAAATGTTCCAGGAAGCAAATGCCGACGCCAATACCTCACAAAATCAGTCTTTACGAAACAACAAATAATTCACGGTGAAGCAGCGGCAGAGCAGTTGTTCACCAATCTTAGGGTTGCTGGTTCGATTCCCAGCTCCTCCTATCCCTGGTTCAAGTGTCCCTGGAAAATGAAGCGAACCACAGATTTGGTGGTCCCAGTGAGTGCAGGCCAACTTCTCCATCGGTGTGTGAATGAGGACCGGCATAAAGCACTTTGCCTACTGATAGAAAAGTGCTAGATAAGTGCAGACCATTTACCATTTAGAACCTTTTAGGTGCCTATTCCTGGTGCTGTTGGAAACCGGGGTGCAAATGGCTCTTTAATTAATGAGGTTAATTTTAATAATTTAATGTTTGTACTGGAAGCTTTTGGAAGCTGATTCAGCCAGCTAATTTAAATTATATTGAACGGCGAGCTCTGTCACACCTGGGTTTTGAAGAAAAACACTATTTGAAGGGAAAAAACTTAAAAAACGTCCCGCCCCAGTTACATGTAGACCTGACTTTGGGGAGTATTACATGGTGTATGTGGTGACGACCACACTGACAGTCGTCAGGGAGTTTTGGTAACAAGGTGATTTTAAAACAGCAAATAGTGCCTCATTTCTCTTGTTCCCCTTGATAAATTACCACCGACCGCTTTCTAACATCACCTGACATCTCTCATCCTGTTGGAGTGGTTCTGAGCTGTTGGTGTTGGCTGCACCAACTCCCCCACCCCCCAGTCTCACAGAGTTTTTCAAATTATTTGCAGCCAGCTAGAAAGCCAGGGTGCACAGAGCCCAATCAGAACAGAACGTGTTTTCAGGTAACAAATCACGTGGCACAAACACATAATGCTGTTTTAGAAAAAGAACCTTGCTGTGTCTTCTTATTGTTATTAGGGTGCAATTGTCCAAGCCCTTAAACATAAGACGACTACACATCTGTAATCATTCATATAAACCTTCATAAGTTCTCTAAACATCTGCATTAAAGAAAGAGGCGCACCGAGTGGAACAGAGATCTGTGAGGGTTCAAGAGACAGAGGGTAAAGATCACTGACAGAACCCCCAGCTCGTCCAGGAGCTTTGCCTGGATGATGGTCGGCTCAGAGATTATTTTCCAAGTTCCTGCAGCCTGGCAAGCTGCTGTCAATCGTCAGGCCTCTCAATCCATCTGTTTGGCCATTGGGGGGAGAAAAAAAAAAAAAAAAAAAAAAAAATTCCAGTGATGCCGGGCCCTTTTCTGCTCTTTTACATATAGGAGCATCCTGAAAAGAAGGTGAGGTGCGAAGGTTGGAGAAACGTGAGCAAAAGCACGTAACAAAAAGCTGCCCTAGAGCTGCTTAACACATTCTGTCTGATTAGGACCTTAAAGAGCCGTTCATACGTCTATAAACGTAATCTCAGAATACCGTAATCTTTAGGCGTGTGTGTGTGTGGGGGGGGGGGGGTACACCAGAGCCAGGAAATGCCTCACTTGCCGCATTATTCTGACTCTAACTGTGGTAAAGTGAGTCTTTCACCTCTCCATTCTCAACACCCCATTGGAAAAGTATTTTACTGAGCTAAAGCGCAGCTAATTAATATGTCTGTATCACGATAAGCTTCATTTGCTGATACAAGTACTCGAGAGATGGATGACCACTGGTTCCATTAGTTCCATTATGCTACCAATGCATCTCAAGTGCTGACCTTAGTCATGAAATGATTTGATGGCTATTTCATCATGCGTACAGAATGGCTTATTATCTCCTTGTATAAATGTCTCTGTAGTCTCTGTTACTTAGGTTTCTCACTTTATTAGACGCCCTCAATTAATGAGCATATTTGGACTTCAGTTAAGCTACGGTTTTATGAACTGTAGCGCTGCACAACAAACTAATCTTTAATAAGATGAAAAATAAACTCGCTTAGAGATGCAGAAATATTTGTTAGCCCGCCTTAATCTTGAGCCACACATATGCATTTAACAACTGCACCTGAAAACCTACATTCCCACAAATATAGGCCTACACGCAGTTCAGCACACACATGCATAACAAATTATGTTTATGCGTTCAGCAGTAGGTTGATAACACTTTAGCCAATATAGATTTTTGACGGGTAGAACATTATAGAGGCTCAGCTGTGTCAATGTCTCTACTGAGACACAACGATGTCTGCCTGTGTTCCAAAGTGTAAAAAACATTTTTTTAAAACCTACATTTATTTGCAAATAGAAACGTTTATCTTGGGGATAAAGTTTTAAAAGTTTAATGATGAATTTTACAAAGCTTCTATTGGCTTCTGGTGTCAAGGTTGCCCACTTGTCTCAAACAATTTAATTCAGCTGGCAACAGCAACCATGAGGGTTCATATCAAATATCTGCTCTCCCTATTATTCTAATGATCACTGTCAATCTTGATGGATTAGTGTATGCATTATCGAGCTGAAAATATGAGAGAGAGACAGATTCAGCATGCATCACTGAGGGAACAGTTAGGTTTTATGGGCAAACCCATTAGCCGCGTTAATCAGGATAAAATGTCTATCTCATCTATTTTCAGTGGCTGACCGCAATAATGAGTCATTAAACATTGTGTTTCAGAGAAATCCATCTCCATCTCTTGGCCCAAAGATATTCTGAGATTATTCACATTATCTCTTATTCTTCACCAAAGTATTGAATCAAATCAAATCTTAAAGACATCTGCATAAGAAAATGAACAAGAGATTAAATAAATCAAATAAAAGTGATTTAAAAGGTTAATCAGAAGGTAAGAATTCATACTCAGCCTCTAAGCTTATTAAATCATCTTCCAACGAGGACATATTTGGCATAATGCTAAATCATCACAGTTTCCAGTTTATTTTAAGTAAGAATCAATGAGATTCATAGTCATTCATTATGACACTAACTGATTACAGGCCACGATATCCTGCAAACTAAAATTCACTGTTGCCATGAAAATGCTCAAATACTTAATGTTTTATCACTTTAATGGAATCAACACAAAACATCCACGTGTTTATCAATCTTCACATCCAGCCTTTCCTGATATACAAGGAACACAACCATGCTTTGAATATATCGTCTGTATTTACGTCCCATATATTAATTTATTTTTTGCATCTACTTAGAAATATAATCATTTCAAATAAATGTTACATTAACTAAACTATAATTTTTTAATCAAAGAAAGACATTTTATTAAAAGCAACCTCAAAAATTACCCAGAGGCAAGAATAAATCTAAATGCCTGTAAGATGTAGGTGGCGAGAACATTTCAAAACAATGCAAGCTTATATATAAAGCTGCAGTATTTAAATAGCAGAAAAAAAGAACAACAACAACATCCTAAAGAGGAAAATTGGCCCATACAACATTCAGAATAAATAACATATGTTGGCAACATGTGTGGGGAGAGCGGAGCATCACATTTTTCATGTACTTGCATATAAACAGTTAACATGGCAACAGGAGTAATAATTATTTTCTAGGAATCTCCATAACATCAATGTTTTATGCTCATCAAGTGTTAAGAGCCAATTAAGAAAATAGAAATGACAGAAATCAAACAGACATGCTGAAAAACATACCCAGTCCATCACTGTCCATCAAAGGGATTTTGATTTTGATTTTGTTGTACTTTAAATGCATCTAGTGACTGATGTATCTTGCATTAGAAAAAACAAGCAGCACACACACGGTGATGCTTGTGCTGTGAAGCAGCGCTGAGAAATGCTTTTTCCCCTTCAAAGCTTTAGAGTTATTTTTAGCTTATTCAGTCTCAGAGATGCATGTTTACATACTCCGCATCTGGTAAAGCACAGAAGCTAATGCTGTGTGTTTTTTTCTGAAAACTTTGACCTCTACCGCGTGGCCTGTTGAATACGTATGGAAATGACGATTGAAAATCAACAGATTCTTATTAGTTTTGAGGTTGCATGTCAATAATGCTAACTTCATTTACCTGTAACCTGTAACATTAACCTGTATCTGCAGGTTATAGTGTATGATATTTCCTAAGATATTCTTTGTTAATGGGGTAGCAGGGTGCCCTGGTGTGTTTTGAACATAGAAAGTGTGCCATGGCAGGGAAAAAAAAAAGGTTTTGGAAACACTGCCTGGGGCTGTGTACTTGCTGCAACTCTGAAAACTGTAGTCCTCAACAAAATATGTTGTGGTCTGTTGAAAGCAATTTCTGTGTGTGTGACTGTGGATAATATGAATGCTACTTGATTTGCTTAAATTGCATATGCTGGCAGTGTGGATGCATATCTCTGAAATGAAATTACTCGATTTTGTGTGCACTGAGATGTTTATAAACTATATGGGTTATAAATGCTTAGTTTTTTCGGTGTTTGTGTATATATGAATATGCATGGGTGCGTGTGAGGGAGAAAAGGGCTGCGAAAAAGGCAATAATGTACGAAACAAGATTATTTGCATATGTTTTTGAATTAGGCTGGCAGACTCCTCCGCCTAGTGTTTAATCAAGCATTTAATCAATTTGCTGCATACAGCTGTGTAGAAACCCCTTTTGCACTCTCACCACTGTTCTAATCCGACAACCTTTCAAACCGAGCAGACCAAACAGGTTGCAGTATTCAGTCACACATTAAGGTGTTGCCGTAATTAATCCAATACAGCTCATAATACTCGTGTTCAACTACTCGCCACAATAATACATCAGCCTGTGACCAGTTTACAGATGCTTTTATAAGTACATAACAAGAGACCAAACTCAGAAGCCCATAATAACAAGGAAAACATAATAAGGCGGGATTAATTACTTCTCCTGTGGCTTTTGGGTGAAGTGCATCAAGAACTTTCCGTAGTGCGCAACAAAGACCAATTCATGGTACTTTTCCCTTGTTAAGTGGCCTGATGTGGATGGTTAGCCGTGTGTCACCCAGTTATGTTATCTAAACTCATCCCGCAGACGTTACAGTAGCCCTACAGCTGAACCTCGGTGTTCCCACAGTCAAGTGACAGTGACAATGTCACACGCTGATGGCTGGGAAAAGTTCTCCTCTAAATCACCATTGATTACCCACTGCTGACTCTTAGCTGCAGAGCACTTGGCAAGAGCTTGATTCTGTCTGGGTGCTGTTCAAAGCAGAAATACATCTGGTGATGGAGGAGCATTTTTCGGGGGGCAAACCAATGATGGCATTTTGCATTGAGGACAGACTACAGAGCCAAGCAGGGGAATGTTGGCTAGAGACCAGAGTGTTCCCTGTACTCAGAGCATCGGTCCAAGTAACACTTGTTCTAGTCCCTTACACAATTTTCTGAAGAACGGCCAACAATAAGGATGTGTACAGATTTCTGAAGAGTAGGAATTTGACTTTTTTCAGATAACTGTAATGCACTCTCTTTATAACAGTCCAACTGCAGGGATTTGAACGACATTCAAGGACACAATACCTTTTCTAAGCCGGTGCAGTCTTATCAAGGTCAGTGACTAAACAATAAATAAAGATACAGGAAAAGAAGAAAGCATCCAAACTCTGCATTCCAAAAATTACCGTCACTTTCACTGTGAACATCTGAGGCTGAAAGAAAATCTAATACATACAGGTACTTAAGGGGGGGGAAGTGTAACTAGTAGTATTCAGTTACATAAAACTTCAGGTAAATCCGATGTTATCTCTAAAGACAGACTGTCTTCCCTGCATATTGTCCTCTTAGTGACTGAACTGCAAGGGCGTTTACTACTCCCTTAGGTCGCTCCAAGGAAGCAAACGCTTGTGAATATAAAATAGTCTGCAGCTTCGTCACCTGCCCTTTTCTCTGTCAGTGACTTCATACATCACAGCGTTGTCTGGGCAGAGCCCTTGGAACATGAGTCGTATTTGAGATTATAGTTTTTCAGGATCTGACTACTGTCAGCACAGATGTTCAATACAGTAACAGCGGAGATGTTTTCATATAACAAATGACCCGTTTGCCAAAAGGACATAATGATAAATATAATGCCATTTTCGAATGTAGCATGCAGTAGAATCTACTAATAATAGAAAATAAATCAATAATTACATTCTTCTCTACTTAATCTGGCCATTTATCAGGATTGCTTCCCCGCTGCCACTTCAGTATGGAAGCCTTACAATAAATTGACTACTTTGTAGCTTGCGTCATGCTGAGTGAACTGTGTGAGCTGCGTTGAAAGAGGCTATGCTGAAAGAGCATTTGGTTTTAAAATTATTTTTCAGCCTTCTCAATAATAACTCACCATGAGCACAGTGTTAGCCCAAAGCGTTAATGTGCGAAAAGCACAATTTCAAAAGATGCTCCCATAGGTTCAGAAGGTTGGGATAAACAACCTTCGCAAGCCGCTAGGTCGGAGGACTCGTTGGCACTCGCACACTTCCTGACAAACCTAAAACAGGTCGGGAGAGACCACAAGTGAAAAAACATTAACCTTTCATAAATCCACAGAAGGTTATCGGGACAAATGCTGTTTTTGCACTCAAGCTATTTTAACAAATCGTTTTTCAAAGTCAGTCCAGTCCCCAAAACGCCATCGGACATGTGCTTTACAGGACTCAAATACCAAAAATCAACCTTTTATGAGTGACGGTGGGGTGTCACGTGATTGGCATTGAAGATGGGATAACTAAGCACTGTCACACACCAGCATTGGCATCCACAGTCCTATATACAGCCAGTCAATGTAGGAGCATGTGAATCTACTATCAATAGTAGATTCACATCATCCAAAGTCGGTGGATGATGTTCAAAATTTTTACTGAATGTAAATTGTGTACAATATTATTTTACTGACAGAATATCTGATCGTGCAATACATCGATTTTGAGTACCACATTATTACGCGCTATTATGGTTATGTCTAGGCTCACGGCACTGGGTGAAGTGGGTCAAGCAAAGGCTGCAGTCTGGTTTAATACAAAAAAAGTTAAGAGTGACTTCAGAATTTAAACCCTAATCACGTGAAAAGGGACCACAAGCTGGTGTCTCTCGTCCTTTTGTCACCCACCCATCCACCCCGACCTTCTCCCTACAAGAATATGCCGACAACAAAAATGTCAGTCAGCATTTGCATGAACGTTTGTGTGATTGTGTGATCGAAACGCCAGTCAAATCAAACAGCTGATTAGATATTTCTCTGCACCACCAACTAAGAAAAAGACATTGTAGTGTCCCAGAATTTGCATTCACAATGTGCAGGCCATCCAACGTACATTAGAAATGCCTGTGTGCAAGGCACTGATGGACAGTACTTTGGTAACTCAGCCCCCTTCCAGAGGCAGTGCTGAAGCAGAAAAACAAGGGAGAATTCTGAATGGGCTGATAATGACTGATATCTCGCCATTCAAGGACATAATGCTCGAATCGGCTGCATTATCATCACCATTACGTTAATAGTGGATGTTTTCAGGTGTTTTCCTACGAAACCTACTTCCTGCTGTAAATTTGTTGTATTTCTGGGAGACAGGGCTGGCAACAGCAAAATCACCGCAGAGCTATAAGACAAAGGGCAAGAATTTAATGCATAAAAGATGTTACTGTCCTCTATAGTCTTCGTAGTATTTGTGCCCGTAGTGTGTGTGAAATTAGCATCTAATTTACCAAGGCAGTATCTAATCAAGCAAAAAGGCTGCCTTCTGGGTAAACTGAGGCAGAGCTCAAACATACCGCAAAATGATTGAATCCAACACAGGAGACATCAACAACCTCACAAAACTAAATCAGTTTACCAATACTGAAATGGAAATACTCATCAACAAAGTAACGAGCTGCCCAAACTTTCTACAAGGGTGCAATTCCACCCTACCTGGCAATGTGAGCATCTACTGAGCATAAAATTAATGCAGTGGAAGTTACTGCAAACTGTTCTAAGGAAATGAAAAGGGAGGTGGAGTGACAAACACACAAAGGTTTCCTATAGGGGGGAAAAGGAGGAACCGGTTTTGTAGACACTTCACTTTGGAGGAGGCAGAAGCCACCGTTAATGACACTCGAGGATCCTAGGGTATTAATTCACACTTTATAAGTGATCATTGGACAACAGCCCCCTTAGGTGGTAACGTAACAAATATTTGACTCTGTGGAACTTCAGCCACCAACACTGAGATTAATATGGAAATTAGCATTAAAAAAGTTCATTGTACTAAAAGTAAAGCCCCCCTCCTGCATGATAGACTGTACAGTATACTGGGGCAAATGTGTGCCTCATCTTGAGAGCTGGAGGAACTCGCACACAGAACTGACCCCGGCAAATTGCTCTGGAAATTTTCTGCAGAATGCATAATCAGCCACATTTGTCAAATCTCATCCCACCATTTGTGCAATCCTTCCACTAATGCACATGCAAAAAGGAAGGAAGCACATTTCACTAATTACATGCAAGGGCAAGGTGCACTCCGATGACGAGCACACTGTTCTGCTGGCCGACGTGGCTGTTTGATAAATTACACACTTACGTCTGTGTACTGAAGGCTTTGCGAGTCTGGCTCTTTGTGAAGCAGTAACACAGCCCGTTTTCTCCTCTCCAGTAGTTAGTAGTAGCATTAGTTTGGATGTTTTATGTGGCCACAAACATCTGACTGTAAACCACTAAGATCACAGCATCATGGCTACTGGTTAAATGGTGTAAATGAATGGCGTAGTTGAGGATGTGACCCTGCGTCACCACTAACCTGGATAACCTCACTAAAGCAGTGAGTCTCGCTGGAGGCACTAAATGAAGATTCATTTTAAAAAAAGTTGTGTTTCGCCTTTAAAAAAAAAAATAAAAAATCATTGCTTCTTTAATATGATATCAAGTGTCAACACATGACACATGACAGCAGGGGTCTCCTGTGAGAAAGTCCTGTGTTTTGTGATAAACTTGAGGATTTAAATGGTCTTATAGCTGCTAGATGTATATTCTTCAATACATATCCGCTGCTTGTTTTTACATGCTGGTACAAAAGACTTATATATATACTGTACAGGAGCACAGTCTCGATATAAAAGGGACGTATTTTGATTTATGTGAAGACCTCATGGCAGCACTTCATATTCAGTGTCTGCCCAAAAAAAGTTATATAATAATAGTTTCAAATAGAATTTTTTTATATTATTAGTGTGTAAAAAGCGATAGTTCTCTGTTATATGGATTTCTTTTCCCAACAATGTTTCCCATTCTTTAGAGAATGTGACAGGAAACAACCGTCTCATGTGTCCTTGTCCAGTGTACTCGGTCAACCCATTCATCCAGGTCGACCTCTGCAACCCACAAGGATGTGATGGTGCCTCTGACTTTACCGCTACGCACAGGCACGATTAACATGGCCAATGGGGGTCTTTTTTCCTTTTTTAGGCATTTTCACTGTCAACTAATCTTACACATTCACCAGTTTTCTACAAATTACCCTCCTATACAACCTAACTGCAAATGCACAAATGTGAGATTATGGCTTTGTTTTGTTTTGTTTTTTTAAACTTAAGGATATGTTGACATTTAACAAATGGCAAGTTGCCCATATGCTGATAGCGAACATCTGAAAAACATGTTCCTGGACAGCATGTGTTTGTGTGAAGCCTGGCCCGTCTGACTGGACTTTTTATGGTCATGTATAAGCTGTTCGTTACAGCAAAATGTCTGATTTAAAACATTTACCAGTTCCTTCACGCAAAGTGTTTTTTTTTCTTCTTTTAAACAAGCCTACGAACTTTCTCTAAGGATGGATGAACGCTTTCAAAGGAAAGACGTGACATTTTTCAGCATATAGCCTGAAATTTCTCCATTCCGTTCAGTTCCTCTGCGACTGGGCCATCTCATTCCCCTAACGCTTTGTTAAGAAGCATTAAAAATGTGAAAAACAATTATGCATAAGCTTCTTTTCCATAATGAATCCAGTCCCAACATTTGTAGTAATTGCTGTGATTATTATGTGCTATTCATATGTAATGAATGTGCAGCGGCTGCTTCTGCACAAAGAGTGACGGGACAGATTTTGTTTTGAAATTGTTGTGTGCACACTTCAGGACTCATAGTGTTAACATCTGCCAGACCTCAAGATTTAACATGTCATACAATTAATACAATGTGATGCAATATACTCCCAGTTTTGTGTGATGTGAGATACCCAGTGTTTCATTTGTTGAAAAACCATTTGATTATCTCGCCAGAACAGAATCTGAATTTTAACTCTTAAAGCTAATCTGCAGACACAGTGGAAATGTGAAGTTGCATATTGAAAATAAGTTCTCATTTCATTTGCTAGGAATGAAAAAATAATTTCTCACAAGGCTTAGCAGTGGGTCCTGAGGACAATACAACCACTTATTAACCTTGGTGCAAAATCACCCTGCTTCTGCAAAAGTGGCAATTGAGCAGGATGTCATCTCATATGAAGGAAGTCACAAAGCTCTTTGTTTCATTAAAACACGAAACAGTGCAATGAAATCACAGCCTTCACTACTCTCATTATAATTGTACCCACTCTCTTGTTTTTCCATCTCATCACTTTGTGTCCTTGACACACTCGCACTCTTTAGTCTACTGCAGGTTTTAACATCCTATACTGGGTTGTGAATGTGTGATTTGATCACGGTTAGTTCCCACCGCTGTCCATAATGTCATGGCTTTTATAATTGCACTACAATAATTACATGCTGTTGTGAATGTAATTCTTAACACTACAGTTGATGTTATACACACGGCAAATATTATGGCTGGCGACAGTAACAGGAGGAAATGAGTTGAGTTTGCAAAAATGTTTTTTAAAACTTTGTTATTTATAAAGTGCTTGTCCCTAAGGTTTTCGCGACATTGACAGATTATATGGATTTCACATTGACTGATCCCGAATGCCGAATATAGCCGTCTCTACTTTAGCAGGGCACTGTTTTCCAGTAGAATATGATTATACAGGTTGTTTGCAGTAGCCAAAAATGACTCAAAGATCTGCATAACTGCATTAATGTCAAAGCAGCTGTATTAAACAAACTGTAGAATCGGGAGGTTGGAGTGGATGGATGGATCAACGAAAGTGCAGGACCTTTCCACAGGAGACTAAAGCTGGAATCCAGTGTGAATTCCCTGCTACAGCCTGGGTTCCAAGGGGGGGGCACAGATGCTTCTCCCGATGTGGGGGCGTGTGGAAACTCATATTGTAATAATAGCGCTTTATGTAACGAAACATGTTATAAGAGTCAATGATGGGGTCGAAACGAAATAACTGCACACAGCGTAACAGGTTAATGTATTTTGCAGTTATTATAACATTATGAGCTGAGGAAATATGATAACATGTGACAAACACAATTTAAGGCTTTAAAGGTCCAGTATGTTGAGCATTTTTATACACTGCAGTATTTTCATCCAAACCATCGAGCCCTGCAACTGTGCACCATGTGTGTGTGATTTTAGGGATGCAAAGCATATATAAACGTAGATATTTCCTTAATGTGCCTTTTAGGAGGTTTATGTACTGAAATACAGCATCTTCCCCAGAACTCTCCCCATAAAAAGGCCAAAGCCAAAAATATAAACAAGATATTTGGTTTCTTTCTAAGAGCACATGGATATGATACACAGCCACAACATTAATAGTGTACCTGCCATGCACTGTGTGGGCATTTGCCCATCATGGCATTCGAGTGACTTATTTCTAGTAAGTCAAATTTGTCAGGCCTGATTTGTTACTTTCTGTTATCTGATATTTTCTCTTTTTTAAAACAATTCTCGGATCCAAAGCAATTTCCCACCAGTTTGTTGCCATGGCAGATAAATAGGTACACTTTTTTTCATATCCCAAAATCTCTGCAACATGATATTGTGGCTGATCTCATTTGTCATCCCTATGTGAACAATTAAACACCTATTCACTTCAGACACGGATAAATTTGTTAATATCCTACCGCAAATAAAAGAAGCCGCAATTGTCTCTGGAATGACATGAAACTGACTGAAGTAATAATCCATCCGTCCATCCTTTATTTTAACCGCGTATCCTGTTCAGGTTTGCAAGGGCTGCAGCCTATTCCAGCTGTCATTATGCAAGGGGCGGGGTCTCCAGTCTATCTCAGGGCCAACACAGAGAGACACACAGAAAAACACTCACATTCTCACCAATTAATGAAAAAAAAAGGACCCAGTGAAAAGTCAAGCAAGCATGGGGAGGCTGCAGCAGCGCTAACCACCCTGAAGTAATAATTTTAAGACTATACAAAAATGAGAATTTGCTTTTGATTTTTAAATTAACATACAGAGGGTGAAATAAGTCTTGAACGCATCAGCCATTTTCTCAGGGGTGCTATTGACATGAAATGTTCACCAGATGTTGGTAACAAGCCATGTAATCCACACATGCAAAGAAATCAAAGCATAGATGTCCATAAAGTAAGTGTAATAATGTGAAATGACAAGACTGTGAAAAACTGGGAGATTATAGTCTGGTCAGGTGAGCCCAAGAAATGGCACTGCACATCACCCCAAAGACACCATAAGAAAATAAAGCTGCTAATATGGCCCAGAAAAGTATAAACAAATCCAAATCTTTGGAAAGAACTAAAGATCAGAGTTCGTAGAAGAGGCCCACAGAACCGTGAAGATTGGAAGACTGTTTGTGTGGAAGAACAGGCCAATAGCACCTTTAGAAACATATTTCTTGAGAAAAATGGTGATGCATAATACAAGAAACAATGGCTCAGACAGAGTTATCGGTATCCATGGTAATAAGTATAAATAACTGGTTATAGTGATATTTCAGACTAAATGTTCCCTGTAATTAACATAACTTTAATTTAAATGGCGAAAAGTGGACATTACTGTTTGTCACTGGGTGCACCACACAGAACATAGACCAGAAAAAGCAAAGTAGAGCATTGTCTTTGGACGGGGCAGTCAAATATGATTTAAGGAGGTGGGATAGAGAAAATCTCCTCAGGTACAGGTCTACAGCATCATCATGTTTAAGTTGCATTACTATATATTTTTTATTTATTTATTTTTTATTTTTTTGGTAGAAGCATTGTCATTGTATCAACATCTCCACCGTGTGAAGTCGATGACTCAAATCAAACAAAGAAAGCTATAATTTAATGCAATTTCAACAGTTTATTTTCAGTGAATCTCTGGACTCTAGTTGGCTTTAAGATTGATGGGTCATTTTTTTTTCCACCTGTAATTATGTGCTTTATTCCGTAGTGGCGTTTCACATTCCAACTTTTAACCGCTGCCCCCGACTGAGAGCAGATGACACAGCAGCGTTTAGCTTCCTACCGGAAGGATGAACTTGTGCTGACTATCTGGCCGTTTTGCTTTCACTTGTATTCTCACTTTACGGTTATTTCTCCCTGTCACTGCCGATGGTTTCAAGATGCGAATGAAAAATTTACAGCCCCGGTAAATGTTAAGGTTCTAAGCCATTTACCTCATTACCTTTGGTTTCAATGTGGCTAAACCAACTCCTTCAGTCCAGAAAGGTTTGTAGGAGTAAGTAAATAATAACTTGAATTGCACTGTGATGATCATTATCGTCATGAACTAATATGGAAAAAAATGTTACAATAGATTTATTTTTCACCCATGTAACCAGCCCTAGTTTAAGGTCTACGGGACTGTAGACAACCTTCCTGAATGTGGTTGGAAGAGGAATATCAATGCTACATGGTAGAAGATAGTGTGAATGGCAGGCAAAGAGTGAAGGGCATCTTCTAAAGAGATACAGGCGCAGGTCAAGGTACATCAGTGTCTGCACCATCAGTCACTTCTTGAAAGAAAAAGTTTAAGACAGACCGGAGCTGCTAAAATGCATATTAACAAGCAACAGTGCTTCTGGGAGGAAGTCCTTCCGACAGATGAAACAAAACTGGACCTTAGTCAGTCAGTTCTAGGGTCACAGAAGAAAACATCTGGCCTTGAATCCGTCAAGAAGTGAAATGTACTGTCCGTCGTCACAAAGCTGTTTTTCAGTCATGGGCTCTCGATCCTTCAACTGGATAATGACCCAAAACACGCAGCCAAAGGCATCAAGAATGGCTAAGGACTAAGAATGCAAGGGCCTTTTTATATGGCACATTTCTTACAGAGGGCAGTTCAAAGCACTTTACAGACATTTGTTTCCCTTCGGAAATATCTGCGTGTTCATAGACAGAATTAGATCTATCAATAGCGTGTTTATACTTTTGGCTTTGGCCTTTTTCTGAGGGGATTTCGGGGAATGGAGCTGTGTTTGTGTACTTTAAAAAAGACATATTGAAGTAATATCTACACCTGTTTGTCATCCCTAATCTCACAAACACACGGTGCACTATTGAAATGTGAATCATTCCAGCTATGAGGGTTGGGATGAATAAAGCTACGTATGAAATCCTCTACATACAGGACCTATAAGTATCATATTTGTATTATTGTCAGGTTATTAATTGTGTCGAGGTACTTTATTTAACAGAAACATTTCCTCCAACCTCATGATGTAATAATTGTGCAAAATGTAATAACTTATTACATTATGCACAATCATTTATTACATTATGCGCTCAGCATTTTGATTACATTATGCGCAGTTATTACATTAAGAGTTTTGACAGGGCGCTTTTTCAACAAACTGTCCTTTCAGTTGTATGAAGGGTAAGAAAAAAACACAACCTTCATTGGCAACAGTTCAGTACAACGACTGGGTATAAAAAATGCTGTGTCTAAGGATGAAGTATGGGGCAAGGTTCAACACTCTGTGACAGACAAATGGACACATTTTTCAATAACTTATGAAAAATGTAAAATAATTTGGGGATTTCATCAACTGCAGTGCGCAGATGATGAAATCATTAAAAGATCCAGAGTCCAGAGAAACCTCTGTATGCAAGGAACAAGGCTGAAGACCAGTATTAAACGCAGGTCATCTTCCGGCCCTCAGGCATCAAAAACAGCCACGACTCTGTAGCGACAGGATCAAATCTGTGTGGGATAAGTGAAAAATCAATCCTGGGATGTGTCCTTGATCATACTCGAGGTGCTCGGTGGTCACAGATCACACTGGTAATACTGGGCAGCTCCCAGGTCTGTGGGTGTGAAAGTAGAAATGCGATAAGCCCTTGGCTTCGGATGAAATGAGTTAAAAAGAATGGGCTCCGAACACCTGTGTAGGCCATCGTCAGAAATCCTAGTTTGTCACTGCATCAGCACGTTCCAGTTAAAGCTCTGCCATGCAAACAGCCAACTATTTATAAATAACATCCAGAAACACTTCTTCAGCTCATTGACAAAGGAGAAAAGTGACCTATGGCTCACAGGTCAATGTTTGAAATTCTATTTGGAAGTCACAGATGCTGAGTCTTCCACACTGAAAAACAGTTCAAAAACCCGCATGTGTGATGGCATTAGTAGCTTTCAGATCGTTGGAGGTCCCTCAAGGAATTTGTTGTGTTGTGATTATAACAATTAATTCCAACATTCCCCTGAGAATTCGGCACGACACAACAATTTAAGACATCTTAAAAAAAAACAACATGCATCACAGCTATTTTAGAAAAGTCAGTTTTGGAGAATATATGCTGGCATCCAGATGCCTTTTTCAGGGTCTTGCTCATCTCACTAACACAATGCCAGACGCTGTTCTGCATCTATTACAACAACAAGGCTCTATAGTAGCAATACAGGTGCAAAACCGGCCACCCAGCACTTCAGACCCACTGAAAGCCCGCTGACTACATTTAAAGATTTATGAACCAAACATACTGCAAGAGAGACCCTGAACTGTTGAGCAGCTGAAATCCCATATTAAGCAATAACACGGGAAAACATTGCTTTCAAAACCAACATAATTAGTCTCTTCCAGTCTAAATGCTTAGTATGATTGTAGATTATTAAGAGGTAAAGCGATTAAAGAGATTAATATACATTTCCACTCTCCACCTTTTGAGATGTTTCTGATATTAAATTTCAGTATTTGATTAGTTGTCTTTTTATTATTATGTTGTCTGTTCAATGTTTGATAATCAGTGTCCCAGCTTTTCTGGAAATGGCGTTTGCAGGTCACATAATAAACCTATAAACTGCCAAATGTAGGAGGTCTGTCAAAGAATTTCCATTATTACAGTGTAGAAAATTACTAATTGCCATGAAATACTTGTCATTTCCCCTCTTTCTGCATGAAGCCTAATAAGTGAACTCATTCATGGGAATATTACTGGCCAACTATCAGCTTAGGCTGAAACACTGCAAAAGCGGAAGCAAGTTAATAGATCCAAAAAAAAAATAAAAAAATAAAAATTACTGTTTCAAGCTGCCACCCTTCTGTGAAGCCTGTCTGCACAGCAGTTGCACGAGAACATGGCAAATGTGTGACAGGCACTCTACGTATTACTTGAGCTTCAGTGTGTAGCGCATTACAGTTGAGCATGTTTTGAAAGTAAAACCGTGCACAGTATTGGCGTCATCCACCAGGACCAGTATTTTGATTCAGCCCACAAAGGTGGGACACAGTAACCACTGTCTCGTTGTGTATGTTATATGTAATCAGATCCAAAAGAACTGATCTAGACTACAGGTTTTCTACAGAATCTACAATAACCCATCTACTGTACGTAACCATCCAGTGGCTGTGTACTACGGCAAATAAAGAGATGAAAAGTTTGCACAAATACAAACATGCAACAACAGAAATAAGTGCTCATGTTAGCCAATATTAAGCCCCATTTCAAAAAAAGATCTTATTAAGAATTAGCCATTTTGTAATACATTGTGATTATTGGGTAGTTTTGTTGCCTTGCATCTTAAAAATGTCTTCTTTAGGTTGTATTTTCTTTACAGCATGTGTGCAGAATCTAATGGAAGGCAAAAACAGCAGGCTGCCTCCTTTCTTCCATCTCCACCTTTAACTCTGCATGAATAAGTGAAATATGCATGTTGGCAAAATCACTTATTTCCGTAATAAGACCGAGACTGTGTTTACAGCAGCTTTTGTCATGAGGCCTTGGTTTGTCTTCAAAACTGTGAGATTTTTAAAAAGAATGCGGAATTTAACATGAGGTGTTGCTTGAATCTTCATCATGGTTATTTAAACTTTCTGTCTCACAAGTGCATAATCATAAACAAAATGAATGCGTTGCTTTAGTCAGATCTTTTTGATCTTTAGTCAATGGAACATAATCCTTTCTTCAGATGATGTCTTTACTCATGGGTGGAGCTTTAACAATAGGATTAATTTTAACTCGTGTGTAGCCTCAGATGGAATTGTAAATAGTATGGCATTAAATAATCCAACACTACAAATGGCATAAATCATGTTACTCCTCACTCAGATGATTATCTTCAACACTGTCCTCGCATCAGAAAGGAGGGGTTAATGGGGAGAAAACAAGGGCCAGTAGGACTGAAACATTTGTCATCAGATCCATGTTCAAAATACACTTTCATTCTAAACTATCATCTCCCAATGCCATGCAGTCTATTATGCCTGAAAACTACAGCTTACAAATTCTCAAACTGCCAATCATTTTTTTATTTTTACATTTTATCATCACTGCAATGAGCGTGTTTTTGTTGAAATCTAAAGCACTGACCTGTTTCTTCTCTGAAACAAAACAGCTGTGAATACAGTACGAGTTTCACTTCATACTGGCCTGGCCAACGTATTAAAAGTATTTTTCAAAAAACTAGGATTAGATGAAATAGATAATACACTATTAAATGTACAGTGTCTGCACCCTGTAATTGGCGTTTTCTATCTCAGTATTACTAAGACATGATGGAGGTGTCACTATCCTGCAGAATGTAGCCCAATGTTCAGTCAGCTGTGACAGGAACTAATGTGAGCTTTCTCTTCCATTCAACTCCCATTGGAAGAGGCAGCCACATGAGGAAACTAAGCAGTTGAGTGGGTGCGTAAATCAAACTGCCGAAATGACAGGAAAGCAATTCAACTTTGCATGGCCGTGTACACCATTGAGGTCCCCGAGGTCTGGACCTCGGTATTTTTTCTGAGGCACATGAAATAAAAGTTGCCAAAATAACTCTACTTTTGGTGCGACAAGGATATTGTACAATGCCAAGACAGCCAAGTGTCTCTTATGATGATTAGCACCTTTGTTGCACTACCGGGGGTGGAGTGAATGATCTGGTCCTTACTACAAAGTCCTCGCTCAACACGGCGCTTCCTAATTACTGTATGTCAACAAACCACACCGACAGCTGAATCCACCGAAGCTGATCCAAGTAACGGTGTCGCAGACAATCACTTTTCAGTTCTACACCAGCTGGTTACTTTCACTTGAATAAATTAAACACTACATCCATCCAAGGTCACGCTTAAAAAAAAAAGAAAAAATTTAAATAATTTTAAATACATCTGGCAGGTGAAATCGGTGTCAGGAAAACCAGAGGGAGAGAGAAATGAACAGAAATAATCTAGTGTTGCAGGCCGAGAGACAAGAGGAGTTGAGAGAGAGGAAGCAGGTTATGTGTGAATCATTATTGGCAACATTTAACCTGGTTCTAATAAATCACTGCTTGAGTGACATTTGATGCTACAGCCCACTGACACAATTTCAAAGCTATTCATACCAGACTTTTACACCCGGACAATATTAAAAGCACATAGTTAAAAAAGTATGGTTTTTTTTGTTTTGTTTTGTTTTTTTAAAACTAGCTCAGTTTTTGGACCTCAGCATGCAGCCAGGACACTTTTCCTTTGGTTTTGCCAATCAGGTGCATAAGATTTATAACATAAGGTGAAAATACCCTATGCAGGAAAATGACATAAATACACTTTGAAATAAGGTCTTTAAAGGGACAAGCAACATTACCTTTAAAAGCCAGAATGATCAGAATTGCCTCAATCCCAATCCACATTTCTTAACACTGCGGATTACTATAATCTTACATTTAATTGCATTTTCACTATACAGCCACACAGCTAAACTAAGCTTATATAATTGTTTCCTGTGGTGTTTTTTCCCCCTAATATCCATGGCAACAGTAGTGACAGTGTGAAGCAGTAAGGCTTGGACATTGTTCCTCCTCTGCATGAAAAAAAAGTCCACAACTACTAAGGTAGTAGGTAAAGAAATAGTCGACCATGTGCAGCAGTTTGCACCTGCACAAATGGAAAAAGGAAATTAATTACTTTTAAAGGCAAACTGTTTGTTTATATGGCATTGTCCCACACACATAACTGGGAATTAATCAATTATATGTTTTATGTACATGTAAAAATGTTTATTGTACTTCTGTCAAAACTGGCTTGATCCTTACCAATCTGGAGCCTGTGGACTAGCTGGGAACACACCCTCCATCCTCATTTGATCACAACATGTAGAAAACCACGCAGCAGAAATCTTGCAAGGCCCAGTAAACCCCCATCAGCAACACTATCATTTTGTTGTCAGCAACAACCTTGACTCAGTCAAGAGTCTAGTTTTACTTCATGACAAAAGCCCAAAAAGAAGGACTCCCAGTCTGCCAATCTACTTATTACACATTTAAAGTGCACAGCTCTTCGGGCTGTTTTTCTCCCACTCCCATTCCATATTCACAGTCACCATCACTTCCCATGCTGCACTCCAAGTTTGATTAAGTACAATCCAGTGGGGGTGTTTCAGCACAAACTTGATCCATTGCCCAGGGCTGACTTTACTCTGCTGCGTCAGAGCCAAAGATTTTGCGTAAGCATTCCTTATCCCTATTCCCACCTCATATTCATCATTTTTGGGACATCTAACATTGCAACCCAGTGACAGGTCTAATCACGTAAGAGATAAATATGTTTCTTAGCTTGCTGGGCATGGCCACCCATTGTCCTTAGAGGATACAACCATACATGATTTCCACTTTTTGCCACAAAAAAGCTGATCAAAGATGTCGCCACAGCATCGTTCAACATTAGAAATCATTTCCTACAATCTGTTGACTAACAAATATTTTTCATAAACTAAGAACAAACAGGAGGACGCGGTGGATAAACTTCCCAGCTAATCTGAGCCATGGATGAAACATGAGAGCAGGTGGGTGCGACTGCACACTGTTGGCATGTAGACAGACTGACGACATTTGTATGAATGACTGTAGGGAACATTTTGAGGACTTTGGCGTATATAACATGTTCACTTCAGGTAAGTTACTACATGACTCATTTGACAGAGTAATACTACATTGACCCAGTGAGATCAGTTTACCTCGTAAAAACTAACATTGACGTTTTACATTTTGTTGTTACTAACTGATCTATAATGGCGTCACGTAAATAACTTTAATTGCAGGGGTTTTCTTTATGAGACAACTGTGTAAAGATTTTATTTTACTTTTTCAGAAATGTGCCTGTTCACATAAAACTTGAGGAAAACAGAGGTGTTATTTAACGTGCCTTAAAAGGCTAAAATTCACATTCTGTCAGACCATGCTGGAGTAACAAAAGAAAGAAACTAGTGCTTTTGTTTGTGTAATCAGGGAACACAAACAGCCCTGAACTCATAATGCACCAGAATGACTCAGTTCTGTGAATTACAATCAATGTGAAATCTGTGGGTAGCACGGTCTCTGGAACAGTTTTTACAAAAAAAAAAAGGGGACATCTTTCAGATAAACCATATGAATTATTAGATAAGAGTAAAAAAGTATTATAAAAAAGACTCGTCAAATGTGATGGATGACAGGTGACAGAAGTGCCGAGATGCAAAGGGAACCCTCTCAGGCTGCACTTCCTCTCAGGCTCTGGACAGATACACTAGGACTGAGTACCCCAAGTGAAACAAATGATAAAAATCCGTTTGGACATCAACCACATCAACGCTCAACCTACTTTTGATATTTCTTTCATGATGGTATATTTAATAATTTTTAATTCATGTGCTTTTCATCCTAGTAAAATACTACAACACCTTCCTGCCCTCCAGTCATAGGCATCACCCTCGTCTTGCTTTAACAGTTTTTGGCAAGTTCGACATTGAGGGTCACAGTTTGTGAGATCTGGCGCAGACCGCACACTCTGCATAAGACAAGTCTTAATCGATGCAGGAGATACTCTACAGTCATACGTGCAAATTCAAATTTTAAGTGAAAAAAATTCACAAAGCCAAAGATGTGAAAATTATACTGGCTCATAGTCATAGCTTGGTCTTTTACCATCAATACAGGGAAAACAATCACTTCATAAGTCTAAAATAATTCACCCTTAAGAAAGATATAATGGAGATTTAGGTGGTCGGTATATTTCAAATTACTGGGTAATGGGCACAAGAAAAGAAAAGGTTAAGTATCAGTGTTTGTAATGTAGCAGCTTGGAACCTGATGCTTGCACACCTCAAAAGGCCAGAATCACACCGAGACTTTATATACAGTACCGCAGGCTAATTCCTCCAAGCATAACAGCACTACAAGCAACCAACAATCCCTTTTCCTGAGAACACTTTGTACTATAGCAGAAAGTCCCCAGGTAAGAGGCATAAGCCACGCTCCCCTTCAGAGTTAAATTAACACTGACAGTTTTATTGGGCAAGAATAAATTAGATAATCACTGCTTTATATGGAAACTCAGAACAAAAGCGCAAGCACCAAAACGTTAAGCGTGATCAGCACAGGAGATGAACCGAAACCAAATTTCATCTTGAAAAGTAGTGAAATTAAATAATCCTGCGTATGGGAAGACAGCGATGATCCATATGCAACTGTAGTTCGTATTGTTGCATAATTCATGTCACATGTTCAAGAGATTAATTCCCTGAACTTACATGACAAGTTCCGTGGTGGATGAAAGGTTTGCTGATAAATGTTATCATAAATGACAGATGTTAAAGGGATGAATACAGAGACTTGACCTATCGCAGGCTGACCGACTGGCTGTGGAACTTGATGAAAACCCACTCCCGTGACTGGAGATTTAAATATTTCTGATTTTGTTATGCTGATAGGAAATGTACAGTAAGGACGCCGTCTTAAAGAAGAAAAAATTAGTGTCTCCATGCCTCATATGGAGGAAGTCAGCGAGCATAAAAGAAAATAATCTGTTGTCATAAGACTCATAGCCCACACATCCCCCCCTCACTCCCATCTGCACAGATTCAGCCCATCCAGAGTGACGTCAATGTGCAGATTAGAGCCGTTTTTCCTTTTTTTCATGCCTAATCTGGATTTTCCATGAAACCTCTGCGATGCTGCATTCACTGCCTGTAAAGGCAAAGCACTGATGTAGGATATTTAATGTTAGTACACAGGGAGTGTTCTGTATAGTACATGAGCGCATATACTGAGGCTTTAAAGGAACAGTTATACAAATCAATCAAATGCAATTTGTTGATTTATTATTTGTTTTAAAAATGTGACCAAATCTTCACACTCCCTTTAACACCCTTTAACTATTCATTCAGTGTCAGTGTTATGTCTCCAGTTCATTTCTGTGTACTTTAAATACTGTTTAACGTTTTACAATAAGCAGACAAAGAACATTATACATTGGTATATTTTACAACTAATTCAGGGTTTTATCTTTTTAAACTGAGGTCACAGTAATGCCAAATTACAATATTCCCATTCCTCTAAACTGTAATCACTACAAAAAAAAAAAAAAAAAGCCATATGCAAAGAATCTGAATATCAGCATATTTAAGAAAAAACATTATCTGTGCACAGCAGTGTTACTCCTGGAGGCTTAAGCCTTGTGATGGACCATGAATGCAGAGATAAGTGTCTTAAGGCACTTCTCAAAGTCTTTAATAAGGGGGCTAATGTTAGGACACAGCGGCAGAGCAATTGTTATTACTCAGCAGCCATGTTGGAACACGATAAGCAAAATCACATAATCCACATTAGCATGAAGGAAACAGTTAGGGGACAATGTGGTAAAACTGCTGAAGAAGCCTGTCAAGAAATCCATGCTTATGCTGCCAATATCAGAAAACTAGTGTTCTGATATTAAAATGATACATTAATAAAAAAATACATTTAAAAAAAGGTCGTAGTTCTGGTAAGTAAAACGCATTAAACTATTTGACAATGCTGAGTGTGGATCACAAACAAAAATGGTAATTTGCCTATGCAGCCTGTCTTGGGAGACCTTTCTGAGCAAAGCTTCTCAACTCTTTTCTCTATCTCAGCAAACCACCAGCTGCTGAGGGAATCAGAGTTACTTCAAACTCCCACGCAAGCCAGAGACATCGGCAAGCCAGCCTACATCTGCGTATGGAGGACTTCAGGGGGAAAAAGGAAAGTTACTGTGCTGTTTGAACTTCCTTGCCCCAAGCCGTAAGTTGTCTCTGCTAATCACAGGCTTTATCATTTCATCATTTGGAGCATCGCTGCTTGAGAACGCTAATGTGTTTCTGCCGTATGGAAAAAAAAAAAGGAATGTTTACTTCTCAGGGCGTCCGCCTTGATTCTTCCTCTTATCAGGAGGTGAAAGCTATGGTGGCAGTGGGGGAGGACAGAATTGTCAGGATGATTACAGATGTTTGGGCCTTGTGTGCACTATGGGAGATGTGCACCCTGTGGTTGACCCATTGGCCCTGAGGCTACAAAGCACCAAACTAAAACTGCAGATGCAGGTTCTTAATAAAACATGTTAATTGCTTTCCAGTCACTGTTTTACTTCAAACAGCAGGCTTTGGCTTGTCCAAAACGACAGAGAGATGCTTCACTTTCACACATTTACCTGCAAAAAAGATTGGTGGCATGTATGCTAATGCTCAGAATATGTTATTCCCTCACATGTGGCTTATCACTGTCTCAGACGTTTCAGGGTGTCACACTATTGGGACGGATGCCTTTGAAGAAACTAAAAGCCAGAATTTCTTTCAAGATCAACACCCGTACCTCAGTGTAAAAGCAAATCCAGGCATGGTTAAGTATAAAATAGCTTCAGAACTGCTTTTGGAAGAAAAAATGTAACTGTAGCATTGACCTTTGTTGAATAATACCAAAACAAGTTTATTCGACACCCACTGTGAAAGACCACAAAAAAATAAGGGTCGAACTCAAAGTTGAAGGATTACATCAAGTCATGAGATGTTTAATCACAGAGATGTCTACCAGCAGCAATGGAGACGACTGAGTTTTAACAGTAATGTCTGAAAACAATGTTCAGTTTAGTCCTGATAATGATCAAACGTGCTACAGAAAACTATTGTCAGTGACAGGGACACTTCCCTGGATAGAGTTTTGTGGGTGCGTGAGTGGAGTCTCAGTGCTTCTCAGCTTCCACCTTTAAATGGTCTGTACTTCTACAGTGCTTCTCTATAGACCTTATCAGCACCCGTAGCACTTTTACAATGCTACTCAGTCACCCATTCACACACAGATGGCGGCGGAGCTGCCATGTGAGGAACTGGTGTGTGTCTCACTGGGAGCAACTTGGGGTTTAGTTTCCTGCCCAAGAAAACTTCGACATATGGACAGGAGCAGCCCGGCAAAAAACATCCCTTCCCCTTATTTTGTTCCTCTGAGAAAAACATTACCGAAGCTGCTCTTGGCATAAAGCAGAGGAAGATCTCTCTACATGAAATTTAGATAATAAATCAATTTTTAGTGACGTCTTGTGGCGACTGCATTACACCACATAAGCCTTTTCAGTTTTCTATCTCCAGTAAAAGCCTTTTAGTACAGTGGTTGGCTGAAGTCACTCAACAAAAGCTGTCATTTATGGATCACTGACCTATTTCAGGATTTAATATGGCTCTTTCATTTAATCAAATGGGATTTCAAGTTACAAAGAATTCAGACTCAAAGGTGAGCATTGCAAAAAATATACTTTAATTGAATCTGATCACTGAAGGAGACAATTGGTGGTCACATACTTCATGCGATGAGTGCTATGAATCTTGGATTTCTATTGTTTCTTCTTCTTCTTCCATGAAGTTATTAGATAGGATCTTTGCGCACCATCTCTCTCCTAAATTCAGGTAAATTACTCTCCACGGCTGTAAGATGTAAGCGAGAGGCTGATGTGTCACCGAGTCCAAGCTTACTGCACTCTGTCCTTCCAACAGAAATGAATGTTATATTTTTCTACAAATTGCTTACACCTCATTGTGTGCCTCAGTGTCGCATCAGAGATAGCAGCAGAATACATAATGGAGTTTTAAGGCAGATGGTAGCCTATCAGCTGCAGAGGATAGTGTGATTTTAATTTGTAAATCAATTTCAACAGTATCACAATGAGCCCAGGTTGTTCAAGGTAAATCAAAAACGTTTATACTGAGTTAGAAGCGGTGAGTGACCTTTACAGTGATCTCCACAGTAAGTATTCTAATGCGAAAATCCACACAAACTGTAGTCGTGGAAAAAAAAAAAAAACTGCACATACACAGTCACAGCATCTGACCAGACAAACAACAGCAAAAGAAAACAGCGAAGACAGCTCCCAATCTGTGCATAATCATTTTATATAACTGCTGAAAGCTGCAGTGCAGATACAGAGCCTGGTGATTGTTAGATAGTGCCATAACCATAACCCCCCTTTTCCCCCAGCCAATATCTCTTCTCACTACTGGCGAGTCAGGAGCCACCATCAGCAGCAGACAGTGTGCCGGAAACCATCAGATCTAACAGGGATCCAGTGCCTGTTCAATCTGTCACCACAGCTATGATCCACAATCTACAAGCCAGCCTACAGCACTGTGGTGTGAAGGGAGACACTTTCCTATAGATGCTTTGTTCAGCCGACGGGAGAGAAGATATATATGTGCACTGGGTAAGTATTAGACAAATACTATTACACGCAGCTTCGAACATATAGTCTACTGCAGCTACATAACATTCAGTGATTGCGCCTATAATTTAATAACCAACAACCTGTAGCTGTAATGTCACTGATATGTTTTTATACTGAATCTGCGTGTCAACTACAATAAGTAACATCCACAGGTTTGTGTTTGGATGGCGCTATATAATTCGGCTTTACGTGATAGTGCTCTGTCTCCCTTTGATCTATGACAAAGTGAACATCAGCCCATGAACTTTGATCATTTTACCCCTTTTCCCCTAAACACTCCCAGATTCCACAGCACATCCCCAGAGTCTTCCTTTCCCACTTCCTGATCTACATAAAATTGGAGCGAATGTACTGTACTACCTAGTTCTTTGAACCCACGTATAGCTGCACAAACCTGAACCTAAAGCACTTTTCACATGCCATTTGCATTCAGCTGACAACATGTAAGGACTGCACATAAAAATATTCCCTTTTCTTCAAGACAAATTGGGAAACATTAAAGCAGGATATAGAATATGAGCATCTGGGATGCATAATTGATTGCACTGGACGGCAAATTGTCACTTGCTGTGAGCATAAACAAGGAGGGAAACTCATGTGGCTTTCAAGAAAAGCATTATCATCAGTAAGAATTATGCTTAAGGACATACCTAATATTACAGTGTAAGAAACTTGATCCGCGTCTAGCTCTAAAAAGTCAAAGGGAAATCAGATACATCATTAGAGACTTTGATTTCTAAAAGGTGAGACTGATCTTACAAAACTGTCTAGGCCAGAGGATGAATATAAGTTGAAAATACCAAACCAGTTTCTGCAAGAGCAAAAAAAAAAGAAGCAGCTTCCAAAAGCTACAATTTAATATAATTTTAGCTCAACTGCTGAATGTTCTTATCTATAGCTCATAATCTATTAAAAAAAAATCTCTGAAGCTCTATGAAGCAAATCTTTTCTTCCCTCAAAATGGCCTATGTAATTCAATGATACCGCTGTTTGCCAATTATTAGAAAGACTATTTTCTTCTTTGTGTTGCATGTGAATCCTGTACGGAGGCTAAATAAATAAAGTTGCACTAAACAACACTTATGCATGGTACTGCAAACTAAACCAACAAAATCTATTCAAACTGAAATTTAAAAAAAAAAGAAAGAACCTGAGACACTGAAGTTGTAACTGGTGAAATTGTGTTTTTTCTGATTCATTTCTTCTCATTAGGGAGAAATTACTATTCCTAACAGGGAACTATAAACTCTGTTAAACAGCAGCAAGTGGAGGATGCAACATGCAGCATGTAAGTGCACCATCTACACGCATGTACAGCTAGTATGTACAGCAAATGTGCATCCATTAAACATGTATAAAAAGACACTAAGCTATGCTGAACATATAAATTACACTATTCTTGAAACAGTGATGCAACGTGCTTAGCAGCAGCATCACAATTCCTACACTACTGATTGTCGCTAGCTCAAGCTAGCTTGCAGTCACAGCGTCATGAAGTTGGGAGCTGCACTGATCACCACATGGAGCAGCCAGCAATGGAGAGAAAAGGAGCTTCATTCTGTGCATTGTGTCTCAAAACTTTGGCATGAAAGAAAACGCTCAGAAAAATAGAAATGAATGACACATGAATATAAATTCTAACACAGAGACCTGTCTACAACACGAATTAACAAGACATCAGACATGGGATTACATGAAGAAAAGTGTAAATTAGGGTCTATCAAGAGTATGAATGTAATATGTCTAAACACTAGTGGCAACACCAGCCATCAACAACACTGCAGTCTGTGAGAGACCGAATCTCAAATCCTGCAAATTAAAATATGTAATTCACTATTTGTTTACATTGCGACCAATGTTAACACTGCGTGGAAAATCTCGGTAAATCAACTGTAACATTTAATAAAAGCCAATAAATCAAAGCTGTTAACATTTCAAATGAGCAGGACAGCATTACTGAGGCAGTTACATAAGTCCAGGGCGCGTGTGGACAGACCCAAAGGCATTTTATCACTTAACATTATGTTAAGTCAAACTGACATAATGATTTCCTATGTGGGTTAAGGGAAGGTCAGAATCACTTCACAACAACATAATCCTCAGCTAACACAGAGGGGTTAACAGGTTAGTTTGTAGTGCATGCTGCTCTGATGCTGCAGCCAGGAGTGAACTCTCATCTGAAGTCCTTCAAAGTGTTAACACCACTGCACTGAGCATCAGCCTAAGTCCAGCACAGTTCTGTCTAGATTTCTTAGTAAGGGAATCAAGTGCTGGCAGAGCAGTCTTGTAGGCTCTTAATGATATATGACACCATGGAGAAGACAAAGTGCCTCTGCAAACGGCCACAGAGACCATATGTGAGCACAAGAAATATGTAAACCATGAGGGAACATGCGTAATGGCTCCGGGTCCTTATCTGTTGCAAACGTTTGCACACCCTAAATTGCAGTGCACCCCCCACACCCCCTTTCGCCATCCCCACCGCCTCCAACAACAACAACAACAACAACAAAAAGACAATCCTACAAGAAAGTGCACTAATTCTTTGGGATACACACATATTGGTTCAAATCCCGCACACTCTAATCAATGCTGGACGTTGTGCCCTCGTCCTCCAACGTGTAAAGGCGTCACATGCGACACCGATGCTGTGCCGAGCAGAGCGGGCTGGAGGCACAAATCTGCATACGGCAGACGCACTTTGATGGTTTTTCAAGGCAGCAACTTTGATATCTGTTGAGCTTCTGGTGCTGTGTGATGTGCAAAAGCCGCGATGAGCAGACCGCGGAGGAGTGAGTGCGCGTCAGCCCGGTTTAGTTTGGCGTTGTGCTGGGAAGTAAGTGCTGTCATGCCCGCTGTCCGTGACAGCCAATACAGATGAATTAAGACTTAATACACAGCGAGGCCTCCTGCTTCCCCTCTTCTTCCGTTTCCTTTGAGCAACCCTACACCCCGCATTGTGCAGCCTCAACTAAATCCCCACCATTAATCGCTCGTTCCTCTCCTCCGCCACTTGGTTGGCATAGAGAAGGAAAGTTGGCAGGAGGCGAGCATGGCACCGATCGCCTCCAACCGGCTGTCCTGTTAATGACCGCTTACATATGACAACTCGCTGACACTTAGGGTTTTGTTAGAGCCCACGCATGGATCGAGGGGCGGCGAGAGGTTCCCACTGCGTGGAAACGATATGACGGGGTCACACTTACCGACGGCTAAATCCAGTAGATCTGCGCACAGGAGCAAACACAATGAGAAGACGGTCATCTTTCCCTTATTTTGTAATAAATCCCAAACTCCATCTGCGTTTACATGCTCCCCGGGTTTCTGCTGTGTAATCCCCACCATTCCAGAGGGATGCGATGGAAAGGTCCCCCCAAACTATTCATGATGCAGCTCAAGTCTTAAGTGGGGGAATCGGAGAAGTTGACAATGAATGCAGCATTCAGAGCGGCGAAAATCGAGCATCCGAGCAGCGAAATGAGTCACTGGCCTCGGTTACAGAACAAGCGCAATGTTTGCTTCTTTTCTTTTCTCCTCCCAGTTTAAACAATGGGGCGCTGCGCGGAGCCGCGGAGCACAAATAGACTGGGGGGGAAAAAACCGAAGAGGTTTGGATGAAAACGTGTTCCTCAGTCACCTCTCTCTCTCTCTCTCTCTCTCTCTCTCTCTCTCTCTCTCTCTCCTCCCGCCCTCCACACAGACGCGCAGACCTTCCTGATCAGTCGCTCTTTTATTTCACAGTTTTCCTTAATCCCACCCTAGATTCAGACCCCTCTAATTCTGGCCATTAAGCCGATTTATTTCTGTGGGATTTTTTTCCCCTTCCTGGTAAAAAGGATTTTTAAAGAGCTCCTGTGTGGTATAGACCTCAACTATATGAATCTAAACACATGAAGCGTCTGGCACATCCTTGTTATGAGTCAAACATCAACAATTAATGTAGTCCACGAGCAACAAGTGACATTTAATCAAAACTCATTTTCGTGTCATTAGTTGACGGAATCCAAACCATCTTTACCTGTAATGGAACATTAAATTTAAATATTCAAAACATTAAATTTAAGACTTTAATTTGAACTTCATGGTTGCGTAAGGCAGGTGCGTGTAAAAGCTGATCATTTGTCTCATTAAAGACCATGTATTTAAAAAAAAATAAAACATAATTCACCTGAGATGACGTGATCATCCTTTAAAGGGAGAATGTCATCTATGCTCTCACAGTCTAAAAATGCCTGCAGCATTATGGGTTTTGATACTGTAACGTCACTCAACTCAGAAAACCCGCCTGTTTTTTTTTTTTTTAAATGTCACGCATTAAAATGATGCCCCACATGTATAAAAATGACATTTTCTAAAACATCCAATTAGTATGTCCCCTCTGTTTCAAAGATGGACCTGTTTTACATCAGTTATATTTGATTAGTAGATGAAGACTTGAAGAATAGGCAGTCAAAAGTTGTATTTTCTGTCATAACCGTCTTCCCTAAAGTGTCGCAGAGTGATGGGGCCACCGGTATTGTCAAGACACTGAAGTTTGACAGGTGCCTCGGGCTAAGCCATTGTAATCAGCATCACCTTAGCAATGTTAGCACCGATTTGCTACTTGTTTTGCTCTCCAATGTTGTTTGCAGGACCATAGGCCCTTTGTGAAATTGTCCTCAGGGTTCTATTTCAAAGTCCAGGCAATAATTTATTCAGGAAGACAGTCACCAGCAAACCAAATCTATTCTCCCCCCCAAAAAAGTATGAATCCACTTGAATAAAGCCATTGGTTTCCCCATTTTCAGCAAAAGCCGACTCAATTTATCAAGGCCGTAAACCTGTATTGATCTGTGCAGCGGTGACCTATGAGACCTTTACCTATACGGGCACGGCAGGAAAGCAGTTTTCTAGCAGGTAGCGATTTGATGGTCCGTACACTCTGCTCATTATTAGAGCCGTACCAGGCAGTGCAACGAGACCGAAATGAACAATGAGCGGAGCGAGGTTTTCCTCACAGGGCAAACACCGTGAAAAGGAAAAAAGATGTCAGAAATGTAGAAATTCAAATGCTTAGGAACATGTAAATGCAGGGCCAGAGGCTCTCCCCCGTTTCCTCCCCCCCCTCCTCCCCGACAGAGAGAGGACGCTTCCCTGGTTAAGACCTGCAGTACTAATGCATTATCACACATCTCTAGAGGGCAGCGTCAACAACAATTTATTAGGGTAACAGAGCTGAACGTGTTGCTGTCCAGATGGCATCTAACCCACTAACAAAGAGGGGTTTCAGTCCTGTGTGAGTCCACCTACTCTTCATGTGCTTACTTTTCTCGTCGTACCATAGGCGCCAATCAATAAAGCCTTAAACTGCTTTTAGCTTTTTATTCAGGATGTGAGGAATTGCGAGAAAGAGGAAAGCTGACAGACAGAGAGAACGAACTCCATCTAGGAGGATTACTCCCCCTTTATTCTTCTCGTCATTCCGGTTATCATTAAGTTCCTGTTCCTTTAAACTACTTTGTTATGATGCCTGTATTAGTTCCTCCTAAACCTCAACTGTTCTGTGAGCATATACAGCGCAGGGGACATTTCAGCCCTATGAAAGATTGGGTCAGTCACTCAATCAGGGCCACCGCACAAACATGTTTTTATAATCTTGTACTAGTTTGCTAAGCAGCACCTTATCTAATGGCATGTTTGATGTAAATAGAGTTCAAATAAAGTTCAGTGAGCCCAGCTCGCCTGGATGCAGAGGCGAGCACACACGACGAAGGCCACATTTAATTTGGTGACATGAATTGAATTAGTTAAACAGACTAGAGAGTTTCTAAGTCAATTAATTGTCAAATAGCCTTAATGCATTTTATATACAGTGAAATATATGAATAGTAATTAAACAATTCCAAACGATATTTCAACATTCATTTACTGCAACGATTTAATGTAACACAACGGATAATGCTGCTAGGTTGCATATGTCATGTTGCAAATGCTGTACAAATTCTGACCAGGAAATTATTAGGGTTTAAGGAAACACTGATTAATGCCAGATGTGGCAACAAACACTGCTGTATAATACTAATACTGGTCACATAGAGGAGGATTTTTTCTAGAGTAAGAATGTATAGAAATAAGAGAATCAAAAGGTGAGATCAGAATACTGATGCATCAGGGAGATATTCACATAGTTTGAGGGAGGATTACACATGTGCCATGGTCTAAGAAACGTCTGCTGCTCTATGCGTTCGCACCTGATTCCCCCCTGTTGAAGTGAATCAGGCAGGAGCATCTGTCAATAATTATGATAGACCCCAATTACACAACGATACTGTGGTATGCAGAATTGACCCACCTGATGTCCCTGACAGCATGACAGGCCGAATGCCCTGCCTGGGGAGGTCATTCTTGGTTGGAACGTCCCGGTGAATTTAGGTTTGCCCCCTGGTCAATACTGCAAGGTGCCCGGAGTGCAAGCGTTAGGACCGACCCAGACAGCTCAGGTGCTCTTTCTGAGCCAGGATGGCGATGGTAAAAGAGCACCTGACACCTTTTTGCCGCTCACTGCCCTTTATGGCTCCATTTGATCCTCAGGAAAGTGAGGACAAATTTTGGAAATTGCCTGCGACTTGTGAAAAGGTTTCACACTGGCCCTTTATTTAGGTATATTTTTGGATATGTCTGCATGCCTCATCCAGTCTGCATGCAGCACAGGTTTTTAAAGAATACTTTGACCTTATGGCCCACTCCTGGCACAAATTGCATAATAAACAAAAACAATAGAATTACTGCCAGGTTTTCTAAGAGAAAATCAATATTGTAAATGGCAAATCCCAGAACTTTAGTTAAGATTCAATCCTCGATTGCTGGTGTTGGTGGGACCTGGTGGGAATCCTGACCATCAGTTCACCAGTGACCATGAGCCCCCCCAAACATGACCCCCCTCCTGCATCCTTGACAGCACCAGGATCGGCACCTTGGACAGTGTCCTCGATACACGGCAGTGCAGAACATTATAAATGATCCATCCGAGCTGATCTAGTCATATTTTTTAACTTTCATAACAGCTGAAAAAAAATGTATTTTAACATAAATATCAAAACATTTTTTGATCCACAAACAAGCAGATAAAAAGTTATATTAATCTGAATGCCTGTCCATCTGTTCTGATAATGAAAATGGTAAAGAATAATTCAACACAAGGCCTAAAAATACACAAACACATTTGATGTGTTATAAATGATAACAGAATGTAATTATCGCCATAATTCCTTTTGTATTATGTGTGGTTATTAAATTGACTGATATGCACTCCGTGCAGGCTTGAATGATGGTGCTCCTACAGCCAGACTAACATACTCCCTAATTGTATGGGCTTCAGTGGAGCATAAAGAGCTCGTGGACAGGTAAGCAATTGATTAACATTTCCCCATTTTAAACAATATAATTTATTTGCACAGTACAAGTCTGTGCAGATGAGAAAATGTTTCCCATGTTCCCAATTAGTACTCATTGGCTAGATGGAAATACAGAGTACCATAATATTAAGTCACTGACATCATTCGGTATGTAGATCAAGTGCACACACGTGCACACGTGCATCAAATGTATCTGTCACTGGAAACATCTAGCAAGGTGACATGAATCAACTTGCTGAGGAGAGGTGTGTACAAGAACCAGCGATGTGACCTTTGTGTTTCTCAGACACGTGCAGACAGCACCAGTGCGTTCACCTGGGAGCCCATGAACTGTCACTAAAGACAACTACCAAGCTTATGAACAGCCTCCAATAAGGTAGCTGTGAGGACCCTAGGCGTTTTGTTTGGTGTGGGAAATGTGCAAACACAAAAGACCTTGTCTACCTTAGGCCAACGGTACACTCACGTCCAGACTGACTAATTTTGCAGCCCTGTGGTTTTCATGCTGCCGGGGCATCAGCAAAGAAACACATTTGTTTGTCTTAGTTACTAAAAAAAGATCAACTGGGGCATTAGGGGAAATCTAGGGCCAGCTCCAAATCCTTCCTCATCACTCCGTGTGTTTGGAGTAATCAGAGATGTCCTGATCAGAAAGTAAGTACTGGCACCAATCCAGGTGTATCTGACAAGACCAATATTGGCCAAAATATAGCAGAACAAACTCCATATTTGGTTTTACTGTCCCGTATTCGAGCAGATAAAAGCGGAGCTCACTTTCTTAATGTTAAGTCTAAATGAGGTCTTGATTTCTAGAATATTGTTTATGATTTGCAGGCATCAGGGAGACACTATGGATTTGCAGGAGACTCATGGAACTTTCGTAAGAGTTTGGATGTGTAGCCCACACAGTTCTCCAGCCGATAACAGTTATGCCATATTACAGGCTTCAGAGCCACAGTACAGCCTACCAATATATGAAAAAAAGCAAAGGAGGACACGGGAGGATCGAGGCAGCACCAAACACAATTGCTAGCACAAGGTGGGACATTTCATTCACCACAACCTTATGCAGGTATAGAGGACATTAGCACAGACAAGAAGATGCCAATGAAGTGCTTGCAGCAAAATGTGCAGGTTAATTTGAGCAGCAGATACTATGCAGTGAGATCAGTGTGGCAAACATTCAGCAGCTTCTCATTTGTAGTTGGTGTTGACACTGCAGTCACTGGTTCCATGATAAATGTGGCTTCAGATTTACTAATGAACATTAATTCTGTGAGGAGCTTGCTGGTCTCATAGCACTCAAAGATTAGTGGAGTTACAGATGCTCCACTCTGTCACACTGGTACTCCACGAAATCCAAGAGTGATAGCAGTGACAGGATTGAGAACCACTGCTCATTCTCCCTCTTATCATTCCCCCTTTTCATTCATATTAATAATTCAAGCAGCTAAAATCAATTACATTTATCCTTTCTTTTAAAAACTTGTTTTACAACCTATAGAGTGATTCAATGTGACAGGTGTCAGATGCATATTTATGGACATTAACTACAAGTAAATCCAAGTATCACATTGGAATTAAACCCAAGTCCAAATAACAGGGTCAGGACACATCTAGTAGGATTTAGAAAAAGAATTTTCTTGATCTCTAGCTTTGCTGGTAGCGACACTTTTCCAGCAGAGTTACAAGTCAATGACCTGATTTTCTGCAAACTGTCATCTGCCAAAGAAACTTTGCAAAAACACATGCTGTGAACTGTCAGTGCCTTGGGAGCTCCCTAAATGTTAACATTCTAGCGAACATAACGCTAGCGTGTGATCACAACCTGAGCTGATGGTGCTAGGCAACAAAAACTAGAGTTGAGAATCAGCAGGGGCGGATCTAGACTTTTTTTATATGGGTGCGGCACACTATCAAAATAGGGTGGTACATTTGGAAAATGATTTAAATTCTCGAAAATGTAAAAATGTAGGATATGATGAACTGTTTCTTAATGAAGCTGATATAGTGTTCAGTGTCAGATATGTCAAACGTGCAAGTCCTGACATCATAAATCCTCTTCCATTTTCAACTCTACACAAGAAGTCATAAAACCGTGTGTGTGTGTGTGTGTGTGTGTGTGTGTGTGTGTGTGTGTGTGTGTGTGTGTGTGTGTGTGTGTGTGTGTGTGTGTGTGTGTGTGTGTGTGTGTGGGCATGCATGGAGTTAAAAATTCATTCTTTCCAGGGATGATCTTCCTAGTTGCACCTGCTGCAAAGTTTTAATTGTGACAAAATATATGAAGACATGTTAAATGTCTTCATCTTTCATCTTCAGATTTGGTCAGTTCTCTTTGTGCTACACGTTCTACGGCAGGTACCTACCACGTTGTCACCCCCTGCTATTGAGATTTTGGTCGTGGCCAGTGCCACTCCAGTCTACCCCTCTAGCTGTGCACCTGAGAATCAGCCACGCAACCTGTGGTATTCAATAGGTGACTTTCAGCTTGGTGTTTTAAGTGCCCTAATCCAACTATCCATCCAATGGGCTTCTGGCTGTGGAATACATTCACTCGTGGGAAGTCTAAGTCATTAAGAGTGGGTGGGATCCCTTTAAGCTCATTCTGCCTATAGACGAACATCAATATCACTGCTTAATAATGCTCATCTCAAGATTCCTGATGCATTACTCAAATTAGAACTCGGAGGGAACAGCTATCCAAATGTGTGGCAACAGAATTGCCAGTTATCTAAAACCTCAAGCCGAGGTGTCAGTGTAAATTACCAGCCAGCCCTTAACCAGCTTGCAATTTTGACCAATTTAATTGTTCAGGTACAGTGGGATAGATTTTAATTATCTCCATTAGTCAACCCAAATGGCTTTTCTGTTTAGAGTCATGCAAAGAATATTTAATATGGCAATGACATCTAAAAAAGCTTTTACAATTCCATTAGTGAAATGTGACACATTAAAATACTGTTGATAAAAGATTATGATGAATGTTCCTTTTCTAACAGCACAGAAATAAAAACTAGTCACTATTCGATCATTTTGCATTGCAAGCACTCAATGAATACTCAGCCTAGTGATAACATGGGCAGGGAATAAATACTGGGGAGGCAAGTATCTTCAGCTGCATTCTCTAAATGCAAGGGTGAGTATTATAAAAAGATTAAGAGATGTAATCTCAGATTGATAGCTGCAAATATGTCCCACATGGAATAGTTGTACTTTATGCATCAGTCGTACAGCTGCTGTACAGTTTTCCTCCAAGCAAAATGACAAACATGATGAAGGTTTAACATGTCTGCAGGTGAGACAGCGGAGCATTTTAACGAGGCAGACCGTGTCATGAAATCCAACAAGTGATTATGTTAAATACTCAATTGTTAAATAACTGTCACCGTTAATGAACACTAATATTTAAAGCTTAAAATGTCTCTTAAATATGCAACATCCACTCTCAAAGAAATTTATACCAACTGTACCATGTAAAACATGGATAAAAAGGCCAAACCCAAGGCAGGAATTATTATTATTTTTTTTTTTTTTACATAGCAGTCTTTCTATGTCATTTTCTCTCACATTTCTCATACCAGCAGCTTTGAGGCTCTTACATGTTGCAAATGCTCATTTCCAAAGAGATTACAACACATATCTGTCAGAGGCAGAACTGCATGGATATTATGCATGGGGGACGACTCAGAAGTCTGCCAGTGGGGAACACATTGCAGTGTGCCTGAACCATCACTGGAGATTAGGGGTGACTTGTTAAAATGGGACAAGACCAGGCTTGCGGGGTTGACCAGGTTGGAACCAGCTGTAGACGTGCTTTAGCTGCACAACGTCGCTTTATTTGCAGCACACGTAGATGGAGACAAAGCATCTATGTCAGCTACAAGTATTTCCTGGAGCGCTTGGCCTCTTGACTCATTGAAAAAAAAGATTGCAACCCTATAGTGGCTTTGCAGAATACTTGGGGCCATTAATAGATACCAAATACACCAAACTAAAAGCTGATTCAGATTAGTAATACATAAAATCAAAAAGCAAACTTCAGTTGTTGTCCCTTAGCCTGATGTGACCTTAACCATGAAACCAAAACATTGCAACATAAGATAAAAATTATGGCAGCAAACAGAAAAAACATGAAGCTCTTAAACAAAACTAATCTTAGTTCATCACTGCAGTATTGCGTTTAAGCAGGGACCTGCAGAGCAGATTGGCAATGCAATATGCTTTAAGGAAACAATCAGCAAACATGGCCCAAATTAAAGTCTCTCTACAGAGACAACCTTGGTAAAACAAGCAGGGACTTGGTGGCAGACTGAAGGACAGGCCCACCAGAGCAGACAGGGAAAGCATGTACTGTATGAAAAGAAATAAAAGAGGGACTTGTCAAGCATTCAGTGGAAGGGTGGCGCAAAAAAAGACGATCTCCTATTCTGAGGCTTACCTGGCCAAGGGGGTTGTCATTTTTAGGACAGCAATGCCCACCATGATGTCTTACTTTATTTGCAGTATGTTGAAGGGGGAATGCCAATCCAACACTACGTTGACGTTAGACTAGCTGTATTGAATGTATTAATAGTGGCACAAACAGCAACTTTGTAAAATCCGGACCACTGAAGACTTGTTTGACAGTAGGTTTAGGTGTCAGGTACTTTGATAGTTCACATCAACAGTTAGACTTTGTTCCTGCACTCTGAAAATAGCGTACAACAGAAAAATCTACCCGATGGGGAAATTGTAGCATGGACCACTGGAATCTTTGCCTTTACGTGGTTTGATTTTCCAAACGTGTAACCAACATTTTAAAAACAAGTAACACATGATTTTAATGTAACGTTAGCAGACAGGCTACTGAACACAGGCAAGTTATGTTTGCTTGCTAACATCTGCCACCCGTTAACCAACAGACTGGATACAGTACAGTTTTGTAACCAGTGCAGTTGTTTTTTTTTGCCCTTTACAAAAAAATTAATTTTGTTGAATGTCCGCTGCTAGAGAGACCAGAAAAGTAAAAAGAGAGCTGAATCAGAGTATGGAAGTAGCAGGTGATGATACAAATACTGCTAACACCCCTGATACCATACTGCTAAATGCCTGTATGTTACAAAACCTACGTCCAGGTCCATAGGACAAATGGGCCAGCTGTGAATTTCAGTACTACTAGTAGTTCAGACCACTCTGATGGGTTTTGAGAAAGGGTGGCTGAAGAAGAACAAGCCCAAACACTGCCTAGTGTATATAGTGAGTGTTCAGAGTAATTGCTGTTCTGCAGGATATACATTTGTCACATTAACAGCCATCAAGACACTTGTTCAGTAAAGTAAAGCCTAACTCACACTCTCGTACGGTCATATACTCACACGCTGCGCTGGAAGCCACTTGAAAGTGGTCATTTTGGAGAATGGAAAGGAGTCATGTATAATATAATATAATATTTTTATTTACTTCCTCATTGGCACAGACACCACATTTCTTGGCAACTTAAGTTAGTCTGCCCAATGCTTTTCTAATGAAACACTTTCACTCTGTCACAGAGGCAGTAGTGGGTCCAACAGAACATCTGCTTTTATAAAGATGTGACGGTAGTTCAGCACTATGACTCCGACAGGTACTGCATTAACAATATTAGAAGTGGGTGGGCCAGAGTGTGCAGTAGTTGACCTGTTTCAACCTGGAGACCAAGAAAACCATTTGCAAATTAAGAAATTGATACAGGTGATTAAGGAAGTAATAAGATTCCTACATGAGACTGAGTTTCCACACAACTACTGTATACAGTTAATGACTGATGATGATGATTGTCACTGTCAAATAAAAAATGTATCCCTATTTCCCCTCAGGTCTCTGGTTCTTGTGTGCCTAAAGCTACCAGATCCACTTACATTACAATATCACCTTATATTAAGACCAGTGGTAAAAGAAAAAAATATTATTGTAACAAAATCAGGAATAAAATCTAATTAACTTAAGAAACTTTTCCACGAGCTAATTTGTTTTAATCCACTTCTATTTTGTCACAACTGTGCACGTGTCATCATTTAGCCTCCCTCTGTGCAGCGACAGACAGTTGGCAGGCATTCTTTGATGAAAAATAATTCTAACTGTTCCCACTGAGGTCTGTGGATTATCATGAGTAACTGTGTCATGATTTAAATTGCCTCTGTATCAACACTTTCTGAAGAAATCACACTGTAACAGCTCAAACACATTTTGCCCATGCTCTGCCTTTCACAGAGAAGACAACCATCCATTAATTAGGAAAATGAAAAAAAAGATTAAAGCATTTGATTGAAAGTCAAATCCATCATCACAACACATTTAAGCAGCAGAAATAACATTGTTGTCTGGAAGTCGTATCGTACTGTAGCACATGCAATGTAGTTGTGTATTGGAGCGTTTCAAGTTGAACGATCCCAACTGACATGTGAGCACAGCATAATAACTATGACTAAAATTGATAATTGTCCAGTGGCAGTCATCCCAGACCCAGACATCACCAAAATCTGATCAACTGAACCTTGGGCCCATAGCCATCTGCCGTTAAATTCCATCCAAATCCACTGATTAACTTTTGGGATAACTTGCTAAAAGACACACACCAACAGCTGAGTGAAAATAGAAGCTCATTTGTAGATGGAGGTAAATATCTTCAGCACAATATTTTAGCCATATCACACAGGCCGACAGCCCCCGTATTCCAAGTGTCATGTGAGTAATGTTGCAGACAACACGGCCACAGCATCTGGGTCAATACACATCATAAAAGATAATATCATTTGGTGTGTCAAGTTGCTGATGGAGGGATAAAGAGGGAATTTTTAATTCAGTTCCACCAAAGCAATACTGTAACCACTTGCTTGCTTATGCCTGAAAGCATGTAATTATGCTCCTGCCCGCATCTCTCTCTCTCACACACACACACACACAGACACACACAGCAGTAAGTGTAGAAGGAGAAATTAAGTTCTCTTTCAACCTTCATATCTCATTCATACTCCAATTATTATGTTTATATTCTAATAATTTGTTTCCCCAGGTGGAGGTACAGGTGCATTTTGAGGTGTCACTCAAGTCACTGGAAAGCCATCGCGGTGGATGCACAAAGACAAAGATTTTGGCATTTGCTGTATGTGGTTAGATTAAGGCAACAAAAGTTCAGGTTAGACTAAGAATGCAGGTCAGGTTATATGTTCATATAGCAGGTTTAGGTAAACTTGTCTAAAGTCTGAATCTGCCTTCAAACATAACAAACCATGCTTTCGTTGGATGTGAATACTTGCCCCGTATCAACCACAAAAATAAATTTCACTTTCTGACATTCACGTCCTATTTAGCTTAAATTAGAATCGACACATTCCCTTCAAAACAACAACAACAAAAAAACATATTTATTTTATTTTTATTTTTTCAGGTGAGCAACCATAGAACCTCCTCATTTGCTGAGTTTTACCCATCGGTGCAAAGGTGGTTTTGACACAGCAAAGAGCCGAAACCCCCTCAATGCATTTAGAAGCCATTCAAGTTTACGCTTCAAAAACCGCTTTATTATTTCTCTACAGTAAATATATTTTCTCCTCAATAAACTCCCACATTGAGGATTGAAGTTACACAAACAGTCCTCATCCAATAACTCTAGATGGAGGAAGATCCCCGCCCACGGACTCATTACTTGGTAATGCCTTTAGTCAGCTTTGATTGCTTGCCTCCATCTCAGATCTTCATTGCAGATGGGCCTCTTCATTTTACCCTGCATTTAGAGACGGGGAGTCGGACCACATTTCACTTCCAGCGGATTATGTTAAAGATATGGACGCAATGACACAATCTAACAGTCTGAATGCCTTTTCGCATCTTTTTGTTCTTCGTATCCTGATTGTAAACAACAGATAAGATGATGTGTTTTCACTGTACTGCTCCAATGGAAAACAACAGAAAGATATAATTTTGGAGCACTAACAAAGTAATATTTCTCTAATCGAATTCTAAATCAAACCACAATAAGACGGAAGTTCATTTTCATATTAAATGGATACATGCTGTGCTCATGCCATGACAGAATACATAAAATTTTGATCAAAGCATAAATGAATCCCATAGTAAACACTCAACATGTAACCATATTATTTAATCATTATACTTTATTAGCATGAATTGGGGGAATAAATCTTTAAGTCAAATCTTTATTACGTAGACACAGAAAAGACCCTCATGCATGAGTAAAGAAAACCTGCATTTCTCTTATAGAATGATGCAATAAATTCATCGTTTCAATAAATTGAAAACAATCACGACCAGATCCATCCATGGCTAAAGCCAAACATTTTAGTACTAATATTAACTGACAGTCTGACAACGGGAGCATTACTGTTTGATGACACAAGAAGCAACAATCATAACCACACTGAATGTTGTGCCATTCTGTCGTTTTGATTGAGTCTTATAATTCTTGTCATACAATTGGTAATAAAATGTTCATGGCGCCCTGACCATGCTCTGAGCTCAACCACATTAACATGAATTTTTTATTGATATTATTATTATTAAAAAAGTGGCTTGTGTCCTATTGCTTAAATTAATCAAGTACAACTGCAGATGCAGTTGGAGCAGGCCCATTACTCTTAATTAGAATATAAATTAAGGATCTATTTCACTTCTATATTTATGTATTAGGATCTGCAGGTTAAACTTAAATATATATACCTGCCGAAATCCTTTCCCTCAATGCTAGGAGGTGTTGATCTGACCTCAGATTTCCCAAGCTGCATTCTTAATATAATTATTGGAAAACTGGATATAAAAATTTTAAGACTTCAGCAGAGCATCACCTTAGCAGGCGAGAATTTTACTAATCATAGTCACATAATTATAATGTGATCTCATTGTTGTTAGCCAGAAGACCAGCAGCTCTTTTTTTAAGTAGCCTATAAGAACAAATAAATCACTTTCCCGGTGTTTTAGTTATTGTTTTACTGTGTTGCCTGTCTCCTGAGTTTAAGACGTTCTAATTTAAAGTGCACTGACCACAGCTGCAGGAGTGGACACATCATTTCCTAAGAAAGATGGATTGCTCCTTCCTCAGGAACTAATTAGCCAGTGTCTTCCAGGGCCTGTGTTCAAATGCCAAGTCCTGAAGCTCTATGACTGTAGGGGAGACAGCTAGAGAGGGACTCACAATACAGCAAAAACACAGACAATGCTAATTGCCCATTATGAAAGCTCTTTGGAGACATTTTGAGTTATCCATTTTTAAGGTTAGCTGTTCAAATCAACTCATTTTCTTACACTGTGAATGTTAGAAACACAAGCTAAAGCATCATCAAGAAAGCACTTTGAAGTATTAGTTAAATGTTTGCCTTCCTGGTGTTACAGTTTTATCATGTGAGCCCACAGTGCAGCGCGTACTTCTCAGTAATGCTTTTGGGGTAAAATGTCATGATGTAATTTCATCAAAGTTCCTCTGAAGTAAACGCCTTGATCACAATGATTCCAGTTAATATATGGTGTGGAAATGTAAACATCTTGTTCATGTCTTTTTATTCTTCTTCAACTAGAGGCCTGAATGTTGCAGGGGATTCAGGAGAAGGTACAAACTTTGCATTTAGACACAGACTTTCACTCACGTGCACACAAACAAGCATTCCTGGTGGATTACTTACTGGAAAATGTATTTGTTCTGTTTACCTCAGGATTATAGCAAGCAGAGATGCAACAGCACCTGCCATCTTGTACAGTGCTTTGCTGTATTTTTGTATCTAGCAAGATTCAAAAACATACATCTTTCCCTCCAACACAACTTCTCGGATCATGTGTCATTGTCCTACCGTCACACGAGTCAACTCCCCCGCACCAGCACAACCTGCTAAGGGTTTTCCATGCAGGGCAAATGTTAGCTTGAATAAAGCCTTACGTACAGTATAGTACTGTAAAGTGAGGTATGTGCCTTTTAATTTGATTCCCTACAACAGTCTCCAAGAACTGCCACATTGTTTTTCAATTTGTTCCTTTCCAACATCCACATATAACCTCCACTTTTCCTTTCCTTCATCCCACAGTAGAGGATGTGTGATGATCCATGCACTGTAAGTAGATTTACCGCTTTGCGGAATAGTGAGGTAGACTGCAGCAATAAATTATAGTGTTTTCTGACACACTCCATTTTGATTTCATTCTGGGGAATTTGAATAGCACACTGTGAGATACAATGGCTAATTGGCTGATCCATCTCAACATTAAAGGCATTTCATAGCACACTTAGTGTCTTTTCAATGGCATTCAATGTGCCATTACAAGAATTCAATTGAAGGTAGAAAAAGTAATAGAACTGCAGAGAAATGAATAGCCATCGAGTACTCAAAACCATTCACAAGCTCTTTCTGAAAACTGTCAGTATGTCAATAAGCATAATTTGTCTCTAAATCATCCATTTCCTACTGTGCAATGCGTGTGTGATGATGTTCCTGTGTAATACCTAATTTATTCCATGCATTGCCTAATGTGATATCGAAGTGAAGTGACATACACTTATGCATGAGCACGAGCTGTAGAGCCAAATGACAACATGGCCATAAACGCAGAACAGGGGTATGAAGGAGCTAATAATACTGTATTTTTCTGATGTACAATTCATTACTATAGTAGTGGTTAGAAGAAAAATTTTGTAACAGAGGGAACAATACACTCACCGGCCACTTTATTCTGTAAACCTTGCTACCGGATACAAAGTCAGAACCCATTTTGCATTCGAAACCGTCTCAGTTCTTTGTGGAATAGATTTGACTAGGTCCTGGAAAGGTCCTTCATTAGAGATGTTGGTCCTTATTGACGGGTGCTCTACTGGATTAATATCTGGTGATTGCGGAGGCTATTTGACAGTGACCTCACTTTCGTGTTTACGAAACCAGTCTGTTGGTCTGAATCTCATAGATGTAACAAGTGGTTATTTGAGTTACTGCTGCCTTTCTATCAACTTGAACCAGTCTGGCAATTCTCATCATTCTCATTTTTTAGAGAAGTGCAGCTCCCTGGATCTTTTCTCTTTTTCAGACCATTATCTGTGAACCCTAGAGATGGTTGTGTGTGGAAATCCCAGTAGATCATCAGTTTCTGAAATACTCAGACTAGCCCGTCTGGCACAAACAAACATCCCACATTCAAAGTCTCATAAATCCAAAACCATTCTGATGCTCAGTTTGAACTTCAGACGATCCTCTTAATCGTCTTGTGATTGGCTTATTAGATATTTGCAGCAGCAAGACGTTGAACAGGTGTACCTAATAATGTGGCCAGTAAGTGTATATTTATGTGATAAGAGGAAACCTAACCTTGAGTATTTACTGAGTGTCTCTTCGCTTCCTTTGCACTCCTCAAGTCTGCAGCTCTTACTCATTTTGCCCTGAGGCCGTTTTGATGCAGAATGTAGGGATATAGATCCCTAGAGAGAGACGCACCACCCTTTCATTCATTTGTGTTTCATGTACAGATTCTTATCCACCTGTGCTCCCACTCACAGAAGCTCATTTAAGGCCTGACTGCTGCATATTTGTGATAAGGAAACAGAAAGAGAGAGAATCTTTGTTGATATCCCTTAATATTATAATGTCCAGGAAAAAGCTCCTGTGAGGACCATGCAGATTTGCTTCATTACACGTGTCATCAAAGTACTAGTAGATGCTAGTGCTCGTGACAAAAGATGATGTGGATTTTTTCCATGTAGATAAACTGGAAATAACTATTAAAGCAAAATAGTCATGTTTATGTCCATAAAAGGAGCTTTTATGTCTGGGTTACACAGGAGAAATTGAACCTGTGTGCATGTTTTCAAGAAAGTCTAAGTGTGGGTGTGACAGCATGCATGGTGTGTGTATTTGCACCCCTGTACACACGCCTGTGTGTGCAGAAGTATGTGGGTGTGATATGGATTAGTTTGAGTGAATACTGCTGTGCACACTGTAGCTAAACCCTTAAATGGGATTAATTCAAGGTGGGCTCGCAAAATGAAAGATGCCATTTACCTAGGGTTTATGTTTCCACCTAGGTTTGCTGCCTTCAATAAGCTTCTCTGTTAAAAGGAATGTATTTCTATATCATAAAGTAATGAGTGTGTGTGTGTGTGTGTGTGTGTGTGTGTGTGTGAGTGAGAGAGAGAGATAATACTTGGGGGTTAAAATATGATTTTGCATGAAGAACAAGCTCATTTATTTTTGAGGGGGAATTCAGTAAGTGAGTTGTATTCACTGCTTGTACATTGTTCGATAGTATAGCTACTCAATGGTGTTTTGTAGCTGTGAAACAACTGACGTAAATTCATATATATGATTTAGAAATGACCTCCAGGGCCCACATTTTAAATATTTATTGCCAGACAGAGGGGTCAGCTAAAGTCGGAGCTTTTCACAGACTTCCTTACCATGAACATACTCTCTCTTCTGAATGACTCAGTTGAATATTACTATAATCTTTGTGTCTCCCTTCACCATATTGCTTGGCAATCACTTCAGTTGTTTTAAAGCAGGGAGACCCTGAAAAACTAGTTTAAATGACTGTGAGAATGGGAACTTGTGTCAAAGCTGAACCAGTTCCAGGATGAAGTAAACCTGCCGCACTCAAGTGTGACTGCTCTTTTTTAATGCCACCATTCGTCCACACAGCATGTTGTTAGCATGAATATGGGTATCAGCACGGCCTGATGTTTATATTTTTACAATTGATAGAGAGTTTAGTCAGCAGGGATGCTCACAGCTGCAGATATAAAGCTTATTTTGTTTCTTACAATATCAAATGAATATGGCTGAAATAACTTTCATATAGAGAATTCAGTGAGAAAGTGCTCTGTTATTGTCTCCCAACGTGGATGAACAACATCGGAGCTATACTTGGAACTAAATTGCAAACAATTTCATTGCGTCTTTTTATCACTGTAGGAATGAGAGAGACTAATATTACTGCTACAGCTGCAGCGTGGTGCACTTGAACACAGCTGCATGCTATATGAAGCCCTGCTGCATTTGATTGCAGTGCCATGGCATTTTCTTTTCACTGCATGTCACCAAACTCTTATTTTAAGTGTGACAAACCTGGTGATTTGAACATGACGTGCGTGATCAGTCATCGCCTTGTGTAATTTATTGTTGTTTTGTTTTGTTTCCCCCTGCAGATGTTGAGCAATTCATTTAATCCACTGAAGCCTGACTTCTGCTCAGGTGACAGAATTAAAAATAAACTGACATATAATGTGCACTTTCACTGTAATCTGTGTCAACAACAACGTGAGTTTAAGATGAGAAGAAAGATGACTTTATCCATCTCTTCTCAGTCTCAGATAGTGATGTGCTTAAAAGGTCGTGGAAGAATTAGCAGACATAAAAATAGCTGTGTAGTAACCATTAAAGAAAGGAGAAACCTGAGACGCAGGGCTTTTACTGCACATTAAGGCATCTTTGGTTTTACCCTGCACTCTGCATGTTGCCAGGATGCAACAGCTAGAGAGATAGTATCTGAGCACAACCTCTTCGGAGCCAGTTCACTATCAGGCAGGGTTGGGTGCAGGTTACAGTGGCTCACGCTGGTGTGTCATAGCCACTGCAAGGATACTTTGACATTCACTTGAAGGACAAGCTTGGTAAAGCCAGTTATCTCGCAGTCCTGTGATAGCAATGGTCCTGTGGCTGGGAGGAGATGGAGAGAGATGGGGATGTGCCCTTCAGCTGTGTTTGTCATTTGCTCTTAGCCATGACAGCAAAGATGGAAGCTCCTTGAGGGATAAGTGTCGTCATTACCAGAGCCCACCATTGTGATAGGAGGTTTAAAATCAGCTCAGGATCATCAATAGATCCAGTTGATATCACAGAGGAACATAAAGCATCTGTCCTTTCACCTTCTTATATCTTTAGAATATGGGAAAAGCCAGAGATTTGGCTCCTTTAAGTCTACACAAAAAATAATTTGTCACTGACCATTTTCAAAGACTTGGAGTCAAGGTACTGATGCAAACAAAAACATGTACATAACGCTGTGCAATGATGATCATCAAATCACATCCTGCACTGGAGTCAAACCCTGGTCTCCCGTGGGAAAGTCTTCTATATTGTTGTACAATCCTACCACCCCATCAGTTTCCCAATGAACAATTTTCACTTTATAAAGAGCCGCTTTGTTTTAGGCATCAAATATCAAAGCCCAGGGGTTTCTGTTGTACTTGACTGAAAGCCCTGTGCATCGATTACGAAGGGGAACCTTTATTGTCAGCGGGTGGGTTTCCTCTTTATACTGTGGTTTCCTGCCACAGTCCAAAGACATGCATGTTAGGTTAATGGGTGACTCTTATAGATTGGAGACCAATCCAGGGTGTACCCCACCTCGCATCTATTTACAGCTGGGATAGATTCAATCCCCCCCTTGACATTGAACCATGGTTTACATAATGGATGGATTGATTAATGTAAACTAATTGTTCGGACCTACTCCACCTCGACTTATCCTTTCTTCTTGGATAGGGTCTTCCAGAGGCTTTGTCGTAAATAAAAACTGACTTTGACTTCATAACAGACAAAATGTCAAAAGTAAAGTAGTACTCTAATTTCTGGCTAAAATGTTAATTGATGATGTAGGCATTAATGACCCTGCCTCCACTAGGAATAGAGTATGTAGGAAGCAGAGGTAGATACAGACTAAGTTTGAGTAAGTATTGATGATGACTGCTGATGCAAATTGGAGGTCACTAAAATCAACGTTAAACTTGTTGTGTAACTTTGCCAAAACAACGTCGGACTCCGTAGCTTTCTCTGGACCCTTGCCAAATCTGAACAGTGACGACATCTAAAGCCGCTGCCTCCGTAGGTGGTGTCCAGCAAATGATGTGGGCTACATAGATAATTGGAAACATATTTGGGGAAACCCTAGGCTGATTAGGAGAGATGGCATCCATCCTACATTAGTTGATGCAGCATATATGCATATTTCTCTTGTCCAGAAATATGGCTGGTTTTATTTAAAAAAAAAACAAGAAGTCAGAAAATCCAGAGTTGAGGCTAGAAAGCAGAGATCTGGTCCTACACGCCTCTCTGCAGTGACCTTAAAGCTGTCTCCTACTCCTCTTACAGAACAAAACCCCAAAACTTTTAAATGTGTTAGTAAATGACTTGATAAGCCATCATCAAGTTGATACATTTTGTCTTACTGAAACTTGGTTGCAGCAGGAAAAATATGTCAGTCTAAATGAACCAACCCCAGCCCCCAAGTCATAGTAATTATGTTCCTAGAAGCACAGGCCAAGGTGGAGCAGTAGCAGCCATCTTCCACTCTAGCTTACCAATAAACCCTAGACCTGAACATAGGTCTTGGCCTTTCGCACCCAAACTGGAAAACTCAAAAACCACTTGAGTTTGTTATCGTGTTCCATCCTCCAGTCCATGTTCCAGTTTTTGACAGAATTTTCAGATTTTCTATCCGAATTAGTGCTTAGTACAGATAAAGACATTATAGTGGCTGACATTAACAATAATACAGATGCTGACCATAACTGCCTCAACACTGCATTTAATTTATTATTAGAGTCAATGAGTTTTTCACATAATCTAAATAAACCCACTCACTGTTTTATTCTCACTTTAGACCTTGTCCTTACATACAGCATTGAAACTGATAATTAACAGTATTTCTTCATAATTCTCTTTTGTCTGATCGTGTTCTAATAACATGTGAATTCACAATAATCCCCATAAAATTCCACTACAGCATTAGTGAAAATGGTGTGAACAAATTTAAGGAAATGATTCTATCATGTGCTTCAACATGTGTCAATACAATGGAGAGTAGCCACCTTAACTTTAGTCCTGTACAAGTTGATTATCCTTTACCAATTCTGCAGCCTCACTGCATACAATACTTGATACTGTTGCCCCTCTGTAAAGAAGGCAGCAAACCAGAAGAGGTCATCTCCATGGTACAGTTCCCAGACACAAAAGTAAGAAAAAAAGTGGTCTTTTCCGGTAGAAATTGGGGAGGGTTTCATCAGGAAGGGCATCTGGCGTGAAAAGCCTAATTAACATGTGGACTAATGATCTTCTGTGGCGACCCTGAATGTACGGGATAAGCAGAAAGGACTAAAAAATTAATTTAAAAAAGCCAGACTGACCAAGAGCCATAGTTCTTTTGAGCCTAGTATTCCTTTAAAGAAAGTCATGAAGTCATTGCTGCTAAGAGTTATGGATAAAATTGTAGCTATTAAAGAATTCCCCAGCAGAGCCTTTAGCTATCAAGCTCCTCTCCTGTGGAACCAGCTCCCAGTTCAGATTTTACTTTTAAGCCTAGGCTTAAAAACTACCTCTTTGCTAAAGCTTATAGTTAGTTATAGTCAGGTTGCTATAGGCTTAGACTGATGGGAGACCCACCCCTAGGGAATTTTTCTTCTCCACTGTTGCCTAGGGCTTGCTCAAAGGGGATTTGTTGGGTTCTCTATATACATCTTAATGGTCTTTACTTTGTTCTTTAAAGTGCCTAGAGATAACTTTGGCGCTATATAAATAAAGTGGAATTGAAATTGAATTTTTCACAACTTATTACATTAAAGTTATATCAACTTATACAAGTCGTAAAATGTTCCCTCCCCGGTATCTATGACAAATGTTGTAAAAACATCTCATACACCCATCAGCCACATGGGTCAAAGGCACAAAACTAAAGGAAAGAGGTTGTGGTTTGGCCATAAAAATACAGTATGTGCACTAATGAAGGTTTGAAAGAGGAAATTAAATAGTGTTTCTTGTTTTGAACTCCTGTTTTTACCATCAGGTCATCTTAATGCTGTGAGTGATTAGATTCTGTATTGTGAGATCAACGCTGTTTGCCAGAACTAAGAAACTAGCATTCATAAAGACCTACAAATGTTGGGAATATCTTGAGCATCATATTGAGCTCTGTGAGCTCTTCAGGCACTGCATGCATAAATAGTAATAAAAAAACACTTTGCTTGTGCCTCATCCAAAAATGATGCAAATGCTACAGCGTGGGAAGGTGTGAAAGCAATTCTAGTCAATTCAAATGCTGCAGACCATTCTCTGTCATGAAAATAGGCTTTTTAGTTGATGTGATCCTGTTAGCAGCAAAATCCTGTGATCGAGTAACAGTGATGCAAATGGAAATGGTCAAGAAGAAGCATCCTGGTCTCAAAAGTGTGTGTTTATTCATATAATGTTTTTTGTGAATTTAAAATATATTCATGGCCCAATGTGTTGCGTTTCCTTTTTCAATGATTGAAACACCCTCTATTAGCCGTAAAAATGCATGTTGTCACAGTGTTTTGCTTCGGCATTATATAATGATAATATTACGGTATTATATAAGTGTCACTGAAACATCTATTGAGTTTCAGATAATGCTAACGGTGTTAGAGCCTGGTCTGCGAACAAACATTTTTTATTTCTTCATTTACTGTACCAGTTACTAGTTCTGCAATAATATGACAAGGTTACTGTGCCATAAAGAAGAAAGCCTTCATTTTCAATCCTAAAAGGTGTTTTCTGCTGGTCCACACGGTGGTAAATATTTACCACAGAATAATTTGTGATCAGAGAGTTTGACATGTGCTTTGTGGTTTGAATATTTAATCTACAGGCCAAAGTACTGAGTGGAATGACAGAGAAAAATGTGTCGCATGCATGTGACACATTTATTGCTAGTAATTACAGTGTCCTTACTCTGACAGGATGCAGTGATGTGCAAAACTCTCAAAACATCCACAAGCACAATCGATCCCATAGATAGTTTACATCTACATTTTGTCACTTGGCAGACACCTTTACTCAGAGAAACCCTCGGTTAGTGGAAAACCTGCCTCACCTTCAGAGCCACAGACACTTAGAAGTGTTTATTTGCCAATGTGTTAATCTAATCTGAATATTGGTATTTTAATATACGTCTTACTATACTGTATGTGGTAGAACTACTTTTTGCCACACATGATATAAATGCAGCTCGAAGATTTAGCGTTGTGACAAAATACAGTGTTAGTTCTTGACTTGGGACTGGGATCCAGTGGCATCAGAGGTGATGTTGGAGCTCAGAGAAGTGAGGATGTGGGGAGTTCCTCCTGTGTCCAGTGTCACAGTGTAGAACAGGAGATAATGTCAGCACTGTCGGGATTAATCTGCCTCAGCTAAGGGCAGAGATTAAGGCCATCCGTGAAAGTGGGACAACATGGTATCAGTGCTTGGCTAGATGGAACTGAGCCTCGGCCAGCTCGGACAGCGCCACCCTGTGTGCTTGGAGACAAATCTACGACAGGACGCCATGGTTTTCTGAAACTGACATTCTGAGCGGGACAAAGCATAAAGTTTGCACCTTATTTAGCTAGATATTACTAAAGTTGCACAATGCGATTGCAATAAACAATTTTTTCACTGTGTATTAATCAAACTCAACATTCTTATAAACCTGTTTGCAATACATTATTTATGTTGTTATGTCCTGCTCCACAATCTTAAGAAGAAGCACTGTGTGAGTGCCTTTTTAAATCCCAGGAGTTGTAACGTTTTTCTCATCTAAATGTAGGACATCCTCATGGATTATTACCAGTGTTTGACTTAAATAATATTATTACAGTCTCCTTAACCCATCATAACTCAAAACATGGCCTCATATTCAGCAGCCTTCTGCTGTTTTCAGTGACTCACTACTACTTACCCACCAAAGCCTTTAAATTAGAGTTAATTCCAGTCAGAATCATAAACAGCACACATGCATATTAGGAGTGGTTAATGACTACAGAACTAGCTGATAATTTGTGGATAATAAACACTTTTACAGCACACGCTGACTGAAGAGACACGCCCACATTACACTGGAGCATGTTGCGATAGCCCCAGACTTTGCAATGATGCTGCTTGAGAGCACCTGAAAACCAACCAGTTAATTATAGAGCTAGCTGAGGCTAAATCGGTACCAACTGTCATTAGTGGAGCCAAGCCACATTTCAAACAGCACAAGTGACACATTTATTGGTTCTTGGTGACAAATTGGAATCAAATCTGGCTTTAAGCATTTCACTAAACGCCTCCTTAATCACTTTCTGTATGGGGAGTGGTTTTGCCTTATCTGATCAACAGTCTGCTTCATGACAAACACATATTATGCAGGCATAATGATTTTTAAATATATGAACAAATAGAGATTATAACATTGGTTTTATATCTTTAGTGCATTCACTATACAGCAGAACTAACACTGCAAGCTAGTGGTGTAAATATTCAATCTCATGAGAAATAACCGGCCTCTCCTCTTGTTTTACCCTTCTGATTGGTTGCACTGGGAAAACCTACAGAAACAAACCAACAAACCAACTCCAAGAAAACCAATTACAAGCCTCCACAATCTGAATGAGTTAGAACATGATCAATTAAGAAAAAGTGTTACATAAGGCTCCAACTATGGCCCTAATACTAACTTTAGCCATCTTAAGGTGGAGATGCTAAGAATTAAAAGGTCCATTTTTTTAAGCTCACCTGTATGTCCATCATGATGTCTGATTCTACAAACCACTACTCAAGATTTAAAAATTTCCATTGCTAATATTGTTATGATTATGTTTATAAAGTTGAGTTTTATAGGGCAGAGTTATGTGTAACATTGTGGGAGAGAAAAGATGCTATAACACAATATACGCTCTAATCTGCTAATTTTACAAATAAATTAGAAGATTATGTCACAAAGTTATTATTTCTGTTCATCTTGTACATCCACTGTTTGTGGAACTTTGGAGCTTAGTGTTTGTGTGACTCTGTGTCTAACTATGACACGTTTGTTTGTTTATACTATGTATCTTGCAGCGTGCCATAATGAATGATGGATCCACATAGTCCCTCTATAACGTTATTGTGAGCTGGGAAAATAAACATAATTGACAGTGAACTGTATCCAAAGATTCATCATTTCCAGGGGAAAGTAAAGCAGTTCAGTTTTATGAAAGAAAACGTTCAGAGAGATTTCAAATCCATATTTATCAAAGTGTGATGCTCTGCCATTACTTTGAAAAAGTGCTGAATTCAATAATAAGATACAGTATATTGTTAAAGCCACATTTTAATATAAAATGCATGCATAATCAGTTATTCTTCATACATTTAGCTTTCCTAGTAGATCACCTGATGGTTAACCTGTGAAAATAATAAATTGTGCGTGCATGGTATTACTCCTGGACTGCATAAAATTATATGGGTGCAGACGACACTTATAGATAGGAAGACTTTATATAACAAACCTTTGATATTTATATGATCTTTGATGATTCAGTGCCGTCCTGTTAATGAAAAAGGAAAACGGCTGAGTCAAGACTTGTGATTTAATCATAAAAGAAATTTTAAGAAGATCTAATAACAGTAAAAATGAAAGTAACTTAACAGATACAATGGTGGTTTGCATGGAAATTTTAAAGAGCTGCTGGAACAATTTCTGTTTTTTAAATGTCAACTAAAATTAATGGACTGAAGATTATACTAATATAAAAGCTTAAACCGGCATTTTATGAGTCCACAAAGTGACATAATCTATGAAGAACCTGCAGTTTTGTCTCCTGGTTACATTTCATTAATCTTTGCTCCTTGGTGAGCTTCCAAAGAAGTTAACTATTGAAGATTTAAGGAATGACATAAATACATATTATAATAGAGTACAGCTCTGTTAGTTTGATCTATGCTTTCACTCTGAACATTCAAATGACCTTGTTTTTCAGTATTCCTGATCAATGTTACACTGCCATTATGAAGAATTAGTTAATCCACTGGCTAATGATTATGCACCCAAACAAATCTTCAACAGCCCAAAATTTGCTCGTTTTGATGCTGAAGCAGCCTTAACATTTTTTGCAAGTACATGATGTGCTTTCAATCAGGCATTAATGGTTTGCATTTAACAATCCAGTAGCACCCACTGCTGTATACTGCTGCTTTCAGGAAAATAAACACAAGGAACCAGTATGTAGTAGTTATTTATGAATGTGTATCTTTCAGTGAAGACACGGTTGCCATGGTATTAAGACAGTTAATGTTATCGCGGCTAATATTCGGACAAAAGCTAAATACATGGATCGATTCTTTCTCATCATCATAAAACTGCAAGGTGTGGAGTTAATGGGTGCACGGCTATAAAACAGTATGTCGAGTGGATGACCAGTACTTGCACACAGATGGGATAGCTACAGGAAGCCGGGAAAGTGTTTCTATTCGTGACACATCCGAACATCAGTGGCATTCAACAGTCTGTTTTCTGAGGGGGGGGGACCGAGAGAGCGAACTAGAGAGAGAGAGCACGAGGTCCATTCTCCTGAAATGTTTCACGGGTGTGACAGGGTAAAACCGAAGGAGACGGGCTATAGTGTATGGCAATGTGGCAGCATGGTGAGTGCTTCAAACGGGCCATTATTGCTCGTGTGGACATCTCAACATGACTTCCCCCCCCCCACCTTTATTTTCTGGACGATCTGATGATATTCATTTTGCACCCTGCTAAGAAACCAGTAACTTTTCTTCCTGGCTAAAGAGTAATCACAGGTGCGTGACAAGTCAACATGACACTACCTAGAAACTATCAGTTAACCAAGAAATTGTATTCTAGCCACACAGACGCATTTCTTTTTATTTGCCTCTTGATAAATCTACATCTAAGATTCAGTCACAATACGAGGTGAATGAAAATGCGTTTGTGTCGCTCAAACTATTGAAACGTTGCATTCAAAACCCCACAGCAATGTCTTTCCAGACAAAATGCCCCAGGTACTCAATATAATCCACACACCTTGCTGTGAACAGTTACTGAATAATATTTTTTCAAGCACTGAAGCAATGAATGAGTCTAGTTTGTGTGCAATGCTTCATACTGAGAAACAAAACAAAAACATGAAAATCTATTATTAATGCGAGAATTACTAAAGGCAAATTTGATACTGTTGATCACAACTTTGGAAACACAAGAAGTGTAGGCCTTAACAGATTGTCACCATTTCAGGGTAAAAAAGAAAGAATCTTCATGAATTGCCATAAATAATCATTTGATGCTCATTGACATACAGATGACACTAAAACCGCTGGCAGTTAAAGTTTAACTGATGTTTGGTTTAGTTTTTTTCTAACGGTTTTCAGTTGGGTCATTTCTAAAGTACAATTCTTAAGCAAATTCAAAATATTACCCACGTCATCAGATGAACAATCACAGTTTTTTTTGGTTTTTTTGAGGAGGGGGGTTAGGGGGTGGGCAGGATTTCTAAAATGTCATTGCCTTAACTTTCAAATTGTAGAACGCCCACCTTTTTCTACTGTGACAAGAAAACAGAGCATGTTATTATTTGCTTTTGAAGCCATGGTGCTTATTTGATGAAATGTCTAAAACTGGTTGAAAGTGTTGTGACATTTTATAAAATGAGCCTTTTGCAACTGAATTACGTTTTGTTATGCTCGCAAGCCTTTTTGTCGGCATTCAGATGGGGGTTCAGTGTGTAAACTACATGGCTGGTGGACTGTGTGAAATCACGTCTTGATAAAATGAGATAGGTGATGCAAATACATTTGTGAAACAAGGCAACACAAATATTTTTTTCATCTTATAATTAAATGTTTTTATCGCATACGTCCTCTGTCTTTTTCCATTATACGTTATAGGTTATTTGAACACGTTACATGCAGCTACCAGCACACGACAAGATAAGTTCCATCTTTACCTGTTCATGGAATGAACATCAGGCTACGTGATTATATGAGCATATCTGTATAGAATTGTAATTGTTCTGGTGTGTAGCTGACAATCGCATTGCTTTGTGCTATGCATTGCTTTAATCCTGTAAACATCTCTACTTGACAACCTGGGTACTGTTTTTTATTACTCGTCTCCGTTTGCACATTAATGTCATTTGTTTTGTTTTTATGGTATTTTCTCTCTCTTTCCTAGTCTCTTATTCTTCGGTGCGCATTAGTCCGTTTTATCGCTTTCGTCTGCCGTTTTTCCTCAACTTTTCAGTCATCTGTAAAGCACTTTAAGTTGCATTAGCCTACACGAAAGCTGCAACATAAATGGCATGAAGTTTGATTGATTGAAGCTTGACACTTATGTATGAACTGCATAAGACGGAGAAGGGGGAGGAGGCAGTAGGGAGAGTGACTGTGCGCGAGAGAAAAATAAAGCGATGCTAGTAGTTTTTTTCTATTAGCTGTAAATACTCCTGCTTTAACTGGGATTGTGAATTTTTGCTACCAGTAATAAAATAAGGTTCTCACAGTGGATCCGTCCTGGGCCACTGGCCGTGAGATTGAGGCACCGTTCCACATTGGATCCGGGGGTCAGGTCCGCTGGGTCAGCAGTATGGCTATTGTTGCAGCCCTTTGTAATCATGCTCCGCTCCGTTACTGCCATGTTTTCACTGCTTTTATCTTGCATGTGACCTCCGTTTGTGTGGTTGCAACTGATATTACTCAGCTTTGGATCAGCCCAAACTCTGACGGGAAGATGCAGACTTTTCGCCAGGGACCTGTTTATTTGGAGTTGGCAGTCAAATGACTGTGTGCTCTTGATTGGGTGGATGTACAGGGTCACCCAGCCTTCCCTCCCCATAGAGAGCTACCAGACAGGTACATTTAGAGGTAAGAATTCATTGGCTGAAATGCTCTTTTCTTTGCAGCCTATTTACATTATATTACATGTGAGTCTATGATGCTTCTGAGTCAAGTTACAGGTAATGTATGTTTGTTCTACATTGAAGGTATAACAATTTAGTACTTGTACCCCTTCAAAGAGGAGAGAGTGTGTTAAATGTCAAGAGAAGCTAAATCTTTTCAAGAGAAACCCGAGTGTCTGTATTGATTGCTGTATTGATTGATGAACAACAATGATAACTACAGCCTAAAACCATGCACTACCTGTAACAAAACAAGGGGAAAATTAGAAGACCTCACGCCCAGAGATCTGTGTATTATCAGACAAACAAGTTTTATTCTTTTTGCAAACACCAATATGCTTTTTGTTTGCAGCGAGACAATAAGTTACAAGTCGTGAGTTAAACAACAAAAGCAAACAAAGAAAAATTAATGTCTTATTCAAACTGCATGCAAAATGTCTTGGGCCCAGACATGGGGTGGGGGAAACAGGCTTTCTTTGAATGATAATGGAAGTTCTGCCAGCATCCAGCCTAATCTGTCCTTTTCCAGGTGGATTTCTTCATGTCGTTAGCGCTTGATTTGATCAGAAGCCACCTTGTGCAACCTGCAAATTGCCAACGTAACGGATGAATTTGACATTATGATCCATTTATACTGTGAATCCGACAGTGACAATTGTACGTCCGTTCGTTTTTAACTGTGCAGATGTTTTTCACGCATTTGTTTTTCAGCACTTATCAGCCTTAGACAAGCCTTTTAACTTGTGCAATGGTGTTTTGGCTCCTTTCAGCCATGCTGGGTTTTCTAGTTACAGACACAGAAATTCCTCCACCTGCAGACGAGAAAAGCTACTTGAAGCGATCTACAGCAGAATGATCCATGGGCTTGCCACCATTTCAGATAAGCAATCCATGTTCCTTTATTGAAGCAAGATCTTTTTTCCCCACTCTGTAGAGGTTTGACTCCATATTGCCAGCCCAGACCTTTATGAGTAATGACCTGTTACATTGGTGATCCCCCCTGCAGTTCCAATCATTCAAGTGATGGTACGGTGGGAGAGCAGGGGGATAAACTAGCCCTGGGCAGTAATTACACAGGTGTAGTGTCCCGACTGAGCTGATATGGGCTCTGCTCACTCTAAAATACAGAAAACAATGGAAGAGAGAACAGAGAGGGCTCACACCAAGCAATCAGTTCCTGGTGGAGCTAGAAATGAACGAGTTAAACACAAAAGGAAATCAATGAGTCAGGGACGCTGGAGACACATCGCTCTACCGCGGCAGCCTGTCCCTCATGTGTCACACATCTGTCAGCAGAAAAACTTCTGCCATTTGTTCTCATTAGTGATCTGCTGAAATAAAGAAGGCTGAGCTGCCAACCCCACACAACTGTCTGTCACATATGTCTAAGATAGACAGCAAACATCAGGAGCCATTAAAACACAGCTCCTTAAAAACACCGATTCCATGGTTACAGGATAAGAAATTGACTGGCAACGCATTTGTCAAATGTCTCATTTTTGCACATTTGATTTTGATTGGATCCCCTTTTAGTCTGAGAGCTTATCTAACATAAGTGTTCAACAGAGAATTACTGAATATGATTAAATGGATGAAGTGAATAAATTATATTCACAATTATTACAATTTATGAATGAGTTTTTGGGCAGCAACTGAGGTATACTCCCCATTAAAACCGACAGACATTCCCCCATGAGTAGAGACAATTCATTGTTGAGACCCTCAACCGAATTCTTTATGGCCGTCGTTATAACTGGACATTAAAGTCGCACAATAACTTAACCTATAGGCAGGTGTGAACAAATAAAGCAAACAGCACTTTTTAAATGTATTGCTCGTCTCCTGGATTGTCACTGATTTTTCTGTGTACTTTTGATTCATAATTACATGGTAAAATATTGGAGCATCAAGTTTTTGACTTCAGTGTGTTGTTGCCGACAATTTGATGTGTATGTAAGACTGCGTCGCTAATTGTGTGGATGTCATTGTGTCTGTCTCTCTTTTTGTCTATTTATGCTTCAGTAAGCAAATATTTTAAATGCAGAACAGCCATTGAATAAGTAATAGTCGCTTCACTTGTTTTTTTAATGCCACCGGTGTTGCGACTGTTTAAAGTGCAATCTGACAGCGGTGTAATATGGTGTGGGGTAAATGTGGCTTTATTTAAAGCTATGAGTGAATCTGAAGTGTGAGGAGAAACTTCATCCCTGGCTGACTGTAGGTTGTATCCGCTACTTGTGTGGTTACTCAGCCTGTTCCAAGGTCACATCTGGTAACTGACACGATGTGCTTAACCACTCAAGTTAACATGGACTGGAAGTGAACTGTCTATGGTACCATAGATTGATAAGTAAGGTCTTTATGAGAGAACAAAATATTAGAAGAACAGCATAAGCCTCTTGCTGGATATGAATTTTTATGAACATCTCTACAATCCTCAAGTTTAACAAACACACTGCTATACGCTCATTGGTTTATAATGATTAATCCATCAGATTTACACCAGGGAAGGATGTTGGATAAATTGAAGGCAATACTATAATATGATCCCCATAATTTGACTCCTACTGTGCTGATCTGTCATGTCATGGCTGCTGTTAACTGCCAGCTTATTCCTACAGTAGCTGGTGGACAGCTTCCCTGAGAGCAGAGCTTTTCACGACTGTGGCACCCAATCCATATATCCAACTATAGACATGATGTTATGGACAGATATGACCTAATGACTTAATAGGCAGTAAATATGTGAATTAATATTCACCGTTTTAAAATCCCATTAGAAATTATCCTTAAATGTGCCATTTCTCTTATTCACACACATGCTGCTACACTCAAACTATCACACACGTTGTGAGGATGAAACATGTAGCTGATGTGATTTTTAAGTTTTTGCAAAACGGAGGTCTCTGGCACAGATAAATAGGCTAAATCAGGTTCTAGATTCAATTAATTATGTTTGAATTTTAGTCTTTGCATTGGGACGTTTTGAAAATACAGAAAACAGACAATCCTCAGCCTTATCCTTTAACAACTTCATGCCAGGTTTATTAGCAAAAAATTATAACACTATGCTGCCATCACACAAAAAAAGTGATAAAACTGTTAGTATGCTAATTGGCTACTCATGATTAACATCTCATGTTAACCCGAAACTTATTACTGAAGCATCAAATTAACTATAATTAAATATTTACAGAGTGGGATTTGTCAATACAGTAAGGAGAGAAGGGGAAGAAGAGATCATGATTCAAGACTTCTTAAATTCTACATGCATGTTTCACTTTGCATCATTCTACCAAGAAAATCTCAAATAAACTAAACATGAAAGTCTGCGATTTTAATGAGAAAGGGGAGCTTAAAAGGGAGATGGGGAGGACGTATGTCACGATGTGATTTCAAATAGGGGCCTTTCTACAGGGGAAATATTACATTATGCATGTCATGCTGGCATCTCATATGGATGCCCCAGGAGCATCTTTATATGATGCAATGGTCTGTTACAGTTGAGGAAACACAACTAGGTTAGGCTTAGGTGCCAAAAACTCAGGATAAGAGATAAGAGAATTCAGGATAAAAGATGAAATCCATACAATGATGTTACTACATACAGTGAAAACATTACATACGAACATGTTTACTATAATAACCATGTGCATAATGTAATGGCACAGTCATCATTAAAGACCAGTCTCCTGTGAATGTGTTGCGTCCTGTTGGATCATGACCCTGTGGGTCTCGTACCAACGCATAGGGGTAAGTATGGCGTCAACATGTTTAACCAAAGGACAGCCAAAGCAGCCATTTTCGACGGTTTAGCTTCAGGACAGAGACTGCTGCGTTTGAGATTATGATGGCCAAGGTGGAAACGTTCCCTGCAGACTAGCCGAGCATGGCACAAATTCTTTGCGTTCATTAAGGGCACAGCGTTGAAGAGAGGAACAGAGCACTAAATGCAGAATTAGAGGGATAACTCGGGAGCCAGGATTTCTGCTTTATTTAGGACTGTTAATTTATTTGGTTGGTTAACAATACTGTGTGATCTGTTCATCACAGACGTAGAGTCTTAGCCTGTGAGCATAATTTGCAGGAAGCACAGTCGCTATTATTTGGTCAAGGCCACTTAAGCCGACTCAGGTCCAAGTCTAAAAGGGGTCATGGCTGAGTTATGACTGAGTCGAAGTCATGTGTGTGGCTCTGTGGTGAAGGCTTGGATCAGATGCATGAAAAGAAAACAAATGTCACTGATTATTTGCTCAAATTAACAAGTTAGCCATTGCTTTGCTAAAACCCTTTTCTCCTGAGTTTCAGAGTTGTCTTGTTGGTAGGATTTTGCTTGTGCGCAAATATTAAGCATTTGGATATATACACTGAGTTTTTAGACAGAAGCCTACGCGTGTCATTATTTTCGACCACAGATTTCTTAGGTTTATCGAATTGCACTGGCTCTCTCAGTCTCCAGTTTATATAGTGTAGTGTCACTGCCAGTGTTTTAAATAAAGACAGACTTTTTGTAAGCTTGTGGTTCTCAGAAAGTCCTTTGGAAACCTGAACAAGAAAGGAACTGATGTTTGAATTATATACATTCATTTCATTGTATGGATTCTGGCTAACTTCAAGGTCATTTTTCGTGCATTTCACTCCTAATTAGAAATTGTTTGAGAAGCACATCAGAACAGAGGCTGAAAGAAGAGACAAGAAGAATACAGTGTGCCAAGAGCTTCACTGTTATTGGAAACAAAGCTTGTGGACTACACGCCATGTACAGAGGGAATTTGTGTTTTTTGAAAGGTTAGAAAGAAGATCAATTATGTTTGTTTTTGCATTCCTGGAAATAGATCAATACCAATTTATTTTGGAATAAAATTGTGATTGCTAATCTTCACCTCAAAAGAGCATGACCAAATGTTCCAATCACAGACATTTTGTGAATTTTAAATTAAACACCACTGGTGAGTTTGATTTTCTCTCACTCTCTAAATCTCAACAAATTTATACTGATCCCACAATTCTTGATGTGCAATACAACAGAACAACTTATTTGTGCTCTTTTCCGTTTAAATAACACATTAAACCTGTTCTGGTTTGGATATAGTATGTCAGTGGAAGGTTTCTAAAGCATGCAAACAAACGGATGAAGCTGTCTAAATTATTGGAGCATGGCAATTGACCTCTACTTGCTCTTTCTCTGTCAGCTTGACATTTCTCCCAAGCACTGACAAGAGAACAGAACAGAGAATAAATAAAATACCATAAAGCCATGATAACACAGCAATAAATGCAGATTGAAGATCTTGTTTAATTGATCAGTCCAGATGGTTGCGTTGGGGCATCAATACTAAATCATGACAGGAATAAGTTTACATTGTACTTTTTCCTCTGGTCAGGTATCTATTGTATGTACTCTACAGTTTTTAAAGGATTAAATACTGTATACTATGTATGAATGCAGTCTCTTTATTGTCACCATTTAAGAATTGCCTGTATTATTGGATTTAGGATATTTTGAAAAGTTGTAGAAGGCTTAACATTTGGCTTTTTTCCCTGCAGGCCATAAAGTAATCCTTTCATTAGAAGGTGACACTGAGCGCACAAATAACACTTACTCCCATCACAATACACAATAGTTATTTTAACCTTTCACAATTTCACCTTAGGGTTATGCAAAACTTGTGGTTTACACATTTGGAGTGTACACTGTACATCATAAGGTTTCATTGCAAACACATCTCATTATACAACAGCTCCTGTTTATGTTTATTACTGCCAGATGCAGACATCTTGTAAGAGCCTCGCATCCCATGGCAGATATAGCTTTATCGTCAATTACATGCTAATCGCCAATGGGAAGGCATTATCTCTGGGTGATTTGTGTCAGCAATCAGATCCCAGGAGGCAGGATGACTATGGATGTTTGATATACAGTACAGCCGCCTCCAAAAGTACTGGAAAGGCAAGGTTAATTCATTTGGTTTTTTTTCTGTACACTGAGGGCATCTAGGTTTAGGTTTAAAAGCTGGATATCAGATAAAAGTATTTAAACCAAGATCATCAGCATCAATATCCAGCAAAACATACATATTGGCCTTGTCGTTCCAATACTTTTAGAGGAGACTATAGCAGACCAACAGCCTCATTCAATGTCTATAGCAGTGTAAAGTGGGATAGGCTTCTAATAGCCTGGATAGACCAAAATAGAATTGTGTCTTCTAGTCAATTCCAGCTCAAGATACTCTATAATGAGCCTGCACTTTGGTTTGAGTGCTGTTATTGTCAAATCTAGTAATGGTCATTACTTCTTGCTGTTAAAGAAAAAAAAAAAATAGGCTTCAGCTCATGAATTCTTAAAATAGAAATGTATATTTTAGTGCTGGGAATAAAGGTTTATAGTTATGCAGGTGGAGTAACACACTAAATATAACACTAAGATATGCTTTCATACCTTATGAATCATATGAAGTACATATGTTATGTAAGTGAAGATAAAGCCCCAAACAAACTCAACTACATGTTGAATTCATATGTCTAAAAGCAATGTAATTTGCACCCCACTGAAAGTCTAATGTTTGTGTCCAGGAGATGGAGCATTTGAGGAAAATGCCAAGTATCTCTTGTGCTCTCAGCATGGGTGCTCAGCATAGACAACAAGCTCTGAACATCATCTTGGCTTTCTGGCATTAACTGCTGACTGCAGTTACGCTTCAGCTTTGTTCTGCACTTCAGTCAGTGTGCGACACATCTGGTCTCTCCGAACCGCACGGCTTTGAGAAAACTACATGTGTTTAAAAACATGTGCAACAGGCTCTGCTCTACAGGGACTTTGCCAAAGTGTGTAAGGTTGACTCAAAGCTGAAAACACTACCTCCTGTTGTAAAATGACTGCATAACTGAAACGCTCATTGTATAATGATAAAGAAGGAAAAGAAATGAAGACTTCTTATGATACATGCATAATGTATTATAAGAACTGCATCTTAATGATATATTATGATGTCTCATAACAAAAGTCATTATGATTATTGCAGGTGGTGGTGAAATGTGTGGAAGATGTTTTCTTCAGCAGCTGTCGTCACAAAGCACTTTTGAGATAAACATGACCTGGATTCCTGAGAATGTCCACAAGAACTGGCCTCTCACTCTTTCCAAGTATAGAAGAGTATAGAAGAGCAGCAAGACTGTAATTTCAGTGCTGAAATTAAAATTACAGTCTGTACACACAGTGGCATTAATGTCATGATGAAGTTCGACTAAGAATGTAACACATTAGATCAGAGCCCTTACACTTACACAAACTGTATTTAAATCGTACATCTTTGTAATATTAATGAACAGTATGAACAAATACATACTGGTAACAAGATGGGAAGGCTTGAAAATGTATTATAGTGAAAGTACTTTGTAGTCAAGGATTGTCTATTCTAAAATTACATGGTACATATATGACACTGTCCAAGAAACAATCTTGCATTTGCATGCAACAAAATAGGAAGATACACTGTCCATACAGACTATTAGTACTTATCTGTAACTACAGGATACAGCAGGTGCATAACTGATCAACAAACCTGGAGGGTTTTTGCTAAGATTTTATTGCAAAATAACCATAAAAACTTCCAACAGTAAACCTTGATGGTGGATGATTGTTTTATGACAGTGTGCCCCTCCTAACATGGCCCCACGCCCACCCTTCAAGCTACACTACAGTGGAAAACAAGCGTACTTTTTCTGCTCCACCAGCGCGGTGGAGTACAGTTTCACGGCAAGTACAGTATGCCATTTTGCATCCCAGGGTAACTACGGGGTATGTGGGCTGTTTTCGAAATTAATGGTATTGTCCACAACCACCATACTAACACTAAAACTAACACTAAATGTTCTCTACGCACATTTGGTATATTGTCAGCCAGTAGTCTGAATTACAGTCTTTATTTACCTAATGAGATGGTAAAACATATACCATATCAGCAGGTCCACTTTTATCTTATCAGGTTGCACATGATTATGATTGACATGGCTGCAAAATTCTACATAATTTAAGTGAAATTAACTCTCAAATACAGGGATGTTCATTTATTGAACCCTGGCTTCATGCTTTGCTTTTTCCACGTTTATGTACTCAGACGCTGTTTATCATACAGAGATGACGGAATCTTGTTGAAGTGTGATTGATTAAGTCATATATCTAAATAATTTGAATGTTTGCTCCCACAGAATTACAGGCCCTGATCTGTTTATAATGCTCAAACTTTTTGATAATAATAATAATAATAATAATAATAATAATAATAATAATAATAATAATAATAATGTGAGGGAGGAAAGATCCTTGCTGCCTAAACCAAGTTTTTAATTTTGTCTGTGTTTTGTAAAAGCTATTTCTCCTCAGACTTTTATGAGAATAAAACGTCAGTGTGAATAAACTATTAAACATATTGTTTTAGATGAGAATGAAAAATTAAAATGTAAAACAGCTAAAATTAATTGTTGTGTATGAATATATATATAGTAAATAAAAATGTACATAAACAGAGTAGAGTGTATCCTTTACAAGAGCAGCATTGACATTAAAATTATTTAAAGACTTGTTTTTAAATCATGCACCAACATACAGTTCATCCACACACCAGTAACACAGGTATGGTCACACAGGGACACAGGACGTCATGAGATGATCGTCCACAGTTTGCTGGTCGAGTGAGACTGTCCTTGGAAGGAATTAATGCAAAACATTTTCATATATCTTTATCAATTACAATTTTCAAATCATCACATCCATCTTCTGTTGCTTAGTGTTGTTTTCTTGCATCATGTGATTAGAGAATACAGCACCGCGTATTATCACATATTTAATATTAGATACCTGTTACTGTATGTAGAAAATACCTCCGGTGTAGGTCAGTTCTTTCTAAGTCGCTCCAAACACACAGAGTATTGCTTGGTACTGTACATATCACATACAACAATCAGGTGCAACATTAACATAAAATTCCAACTACATCTTTGTTTCTCCATCTCGTCCTTAATCATTTTTCAGATAGTCTAGTTTTTTCAAATGAAATTGAAATAGTATTAAATTATAAATGCCGTATTGAGATTGCAGCAGGAGAACCCATTTTCATGTGTAGCCCTATTTTAAAGTTTATTTACTGAGCTGGGGCTGCTGCCGCTGGTGTCAGGATATCTACAGGTGTCAGCTAATGGGGCAGTGTGTGGCTCCAATGAATTTCCTGAAAAATTCTCAATTTTCAATCTAGCATGAGGTTATTGGCACCTGCCCTTGTCGCTCATCTTCCACATGATGCACTGACTAATCTAGCGTACACGTCCCTAGCTGCAAATGTGTTTAGTCAAGGGCAGATAAGACCTGTCACATATGAAATCTATTTTCCTCCCCACCTCACCTTACTGGTAATGTCCTGACTGATGGAATAGCCACAGCCGATGTTGAGACACGTAGGGAGAAGTGGGCGGGGTGGGGGATTAATGGAACATTCCAATATCTTTGCATACCTCAAACTGATTTAGAACAGTGATGCCAAGTCTAAGGTATAATTGCATATTCTCACAAATGTCTGGTCTGATTGTTTTTCGTTTAATCTGCTACAAACACATTTAAAAAGAAACTCAAAACTGCGTCTTACTATCAGTGTTATTTGTGATAATTGTGGTTTTACGGCAATGTGAAGTTGAAGAACAATAGCACAGTCAGACTTCAGATGTCTCAAATGAATCAATTCGCTGGGCTAACTGCAAATTAGACAGATGCTGTCAAATTGATTGTTATCCTCAGCTTATAGTGGGTTCTTTTATAATGGATTTTGATTAACTAATACATTCCATTCATCAGGTTTCATAAAAAGCTGAATTTAAGCCATCCTTTGATGTTGTGGTCCAGAAATTAGTCTACTTAATCTAAGACTGAAGAGGGGCATGTGGTTATATCAAACTAGCTTTAATCACCACTAACTGTTGACCTTAAAAAAAAATAAAATAAAAATTTCAATTTTCATTTATTAACATGATTAAAAAGATTATGGAGGACACTTGACAATCAATAAGGAAAAGTGGGACATGGACAAGCCACAAGATATTTGTCAGTTCCTGCAATTACTTCTAATTAAAACGGAACACGTTGAATTCATGTGTCCCGCAGAGTCGTGGTGTGTTTCTGGATGCACCACCGTTACAGTGATCATAGTTTTCCAAAGCATTAAACAAAATAAAAAAAGTCAGTTTTCCCTCAGTGTCTGAAGGAAAAGATTCAATAACCCAATAAACAACACTTGTAGTCAGGCCTAGCCTGGCTTTGTGGACCCGATTTTCCAGGGATACGGTTGCATTTACTGGATCACTGCTCTTAGCGCTACAATAGAGTGAAACTCATTTGGGTGTTAAAAGCCCAAAAGCACAGATACACAAAGGGAGAGCCATCGATTTAGTCCCTGGGTCAGGGTTTTCTGTCTTGATAATAAGTTTGCTTGTGTACAAAAAAGGTCAAAGTTCATGATCACAAAATGTAATTAGAAAGACAGTTCATGGGTGTGAATTGGTTTGCATTTGTGTGATTGCATTTTCAGGAAGAAGCTACTGAACAATATGTTCTCAGACCCCCAAGTAGTTCACGTTTTCAATCTCAGCATGATCATTACACAATAGGTAAATGCCTACAAACCCTTACGTCAGTCAACAATGGTCACTTTTCTAGACCAAGTTATATTTACCGCAAGGTCTCTCTCTCTGTATCCACCAGGTCCAGTTAGAAAGCCACAATGCACAAAATAAAGCCTATTAAAAAAAAAAAAGGGGGGGGGGGAGAAATCAGCATTTTATTTGTATTTATCTGCTGGGTATGAATGGATGCAGTGGGAAAATATTTCCTCATCTCTTTGACAGCTTCCTCTCTTTGTGTCTCAGCTAACAAACAACAAAGCCTTGCAACAGTCTTACAGACAAACATTTGGCACCGTGATCAAACGCACAGTATCCAGCCATTCAAAGCTTAATAATGGGTAGACAAACAGAAAACCAACCTAAAACAGACGGCATGAAGGGAAAACATTGTTTCAGCAAAATATTCTTTTTCTATTTATATCCAAATAAACCTCTTAGAAAGGACGATTAGGGTGTGCAGGACAGATGGTGTTACTTAGCTTTAGGAGTTGAAAGAGTGAAAAGATAAAAAGCAAAAGTTTAAAACTTTGACACCGGGTTTTTGCACCTGAAAGCATCAACCGTCACTGAGTTATTTTAGCTTTTAAAAGAGTTTCATATATGGGTTGCAGCTTATCTTTCTCATCTTCTCCAAGTTGCCTTGCTATACTTCTATCTGGGAAATAGGAAACCGTCTCATTTTTACTTCCGTCTTGTGTTATGGACATGAAGATAGATGTGGTTCTTCACAGCTGCAGTACAGGGCAGTAATAGTGTGCAATTTTTTTTAAAATGTCGAGTCGGTGAAAGGCACAGGTTTTCTTTTGGGCTCCGACGCAAAGTTAAGCAACATGTCTGCATTTGCTCTGAATTTCTTGGTCATCATTAACAGTGTTTGGTTGCAGGAGTGAATTCATTTGTGCACTTATTCCACAGAGACATTGACAGTATTGACTAATTGTAAAGTGTCTCTAAAGTGACGGCAATGAAGAGAACTGCAGACACCGACATGGAGAAAGCTTAAACATTAGCTGTGCTGGTGGTTACTGATTTAGTGAGCAGAATGCTCGCGTAGAGCAAATGTGTCCAAGCTGCTAATTGTGACAGGCCAGACAGGTATTTAAAATCCTGCTGCCAGCCAGACTTCGAGGCTCACACCACAAACATTCATTTACTATTCAAATGTTTACTGTTAAAGCACTTTCACTAAAATCACTTGCTGAACTCCAATAAAATCAAATGTTAACCTCAACCAAAAAAGACAATTGAGAATCTACACTTGGTTAAAACAAATAACAAATAAACTACTCAATCTTTCCAACAGTGCAGTTAGGCTCTTTTAACAGTGCATGCACACATCTACCTCTGTCAAATAAATCACTAGGGACATGCCTCCCTCTGGAGCTCTTGTCTAGTCTGTAGAAACAATAATTGTAATTTGGTGACCAAAGCACACAACACTGGGGAAATTGTTCATCTAGTAGAGCAACCGGGACATTCAGGCTTTCCTTTTCTTATTTTGTCTTAAGCCCATCAGCACTTCATAGTACCATCATCCCAGTCTCCAGGGCCACTGCCAGTCCATTGCCACCGAGTAGTTCCACACTGCAAACTGGACACACAATCAGCATGACATGTGTGGAATGCACTCATTCACCGGCAACAAATGTGTGGCTACAAGTAGCAGAGAGCGGAGGCCACTACATGCTAAACAGTGCAAAGAGTAATAGTGCTTTCGTAAAATTAGAGAGCTTAAGATATTCAACGCTCAGTCAAACAGTCTTTATAAACAAGCCTTTAACCAAGAATATTGTAATTTTTAAGAGGCCTCCTTTATGACGGGTTATAGCCAAAAACATTGTGCGCTGTATAAGTCATGATGCCAAACTTTGCAAAGGTCTTGGTCTATTTGCACTTATGTACTGGAGTGCAAATCTATGCAATGAAATTCATTAAGTTAATTAATTAGAAAAAGAAAAAAAATGATCTCTAAAAGCATGTTTACTGCTGCACCAGGCAGCTTAATTGGTTGATGGCTTCGAAATAATTTTGTCATTTGAAATGATAAAAAGCTTCTTTAGATTGATATGTTAAATATTTAATATGATGGATATTTCATTTCTAAATTAGATCTTGTAACAGTTTTGTGAACTCTTTTGAGCCCTTGTCTCGCACAGTTAAATAATGGACCTCTTCTTTCTTCTTAGCTTGACCTAACAAGAAAAAGGTCCAGTTGCCATGACTCAACTTCCAGATAAACTCACATGGATGACTGAGAATCTTTACTGACAGCCTTTTTTCAGGGTACGTCATGTCAGTATTGCATCTACACTAAAAGCACATTGAAAAGATGAGAATCCACTGAGCTCCAGAGCTAAAAAACATAAAAAAAAAAAAAAAAAAACAAACCACATCATTAGCCTTAAATCTAAAGCAATTAGTAAATGATGCTACGGCTCAGGGAATTCTATATTCTGCAAAATGGTTGATGGCATGCTTTTTTGCTAGTATAGAAGGGCTAATGAATATATGTATTTAAAGAGAGGAGAACAGAAATGTTTCTCAAATGGTGTGATAATGAGGAGGAAGTGAAGGTAACCTCTCTGATCCAAGAGAAGGTTTTGTACTGCAAACTATGCACTATGAAAATGGATGAAAGCACACATACATTTGAGGATTGCAGTAATGAAAGGGAAAGGCTCGCTTTTCTTTATAGGTTTTAAAAGGATTGTACCTACAGCAGGCTACTGTTTGAAGTAGTTTTAGCTCCCCGGTCTCCCTCCACTACTGAATATAAACCCTATTATATCAGAGATGACGTTTTTTTCTCTGCTATTGTAATCATACCATCATTTCTTTGAATCAAACCTTAAAAGGGACAATGGACTTTTTCTTTCCTTTATAATGGCTTATTCACACATGCTATAAAATGATCACATCTTTTCAAGGCTTTGCAGTAAATTTGGATGTGCATTTAATGTTTAACAACAACCAAATAGGTTTTCTATTAGTTATAACTATACCTTATTAAATAAATGCAGACAATGATGAAGCTGCATATACAAAATCCCTGATTTTAATGAAATATGTGCAGACAGTAACCTCCAGGTTTACAGTACTGTAATTCAGCTCTGCTCTGCTGACTTTGTGGCTTTGCTGAGTTACTTGCCTGGAGTTAACATCCCAGGGGGGTTGTGCAGTCCATTAACATTTTCCAAAGTGTTGCCATAACTAAGAAGATTCATTTTATTACAAAGTGTAGCATTCATTTCATCCCTAAAAAGCAATTATAGTGCACATTTGGTATAAAGCCTCTTTGTCCTGGATTTTAATTTTAGCAAGGACAGAAGCTGAATGCCAAGATAAACAGTGCTGTCACTTAAGGGCAAAGATTGACAGGTGCTTCCTGTCATTCAGTTAATACTCTAACAGTGGTGTCACTTGCAGCAGAAACCAAAGCCCCTTGAAACTGAAATTCTGGATTGTTCAGTGACATTAAAATGATGTTCGGTAACATAGTTAGGGATTTCTACGTATTTCACAGTGTTTCAACCATTATTACACTGAATAAAATAGAGCACACCTTCCCAGAACGGGAAGGAATTTGAGCCATCACAGGGCAATTGTCAGCTCTTTTCCTCACATTATAGCTCAGTAAGCATCCTTCTACCTCCTGACAGGTTTATTACTACATTATTGTTCCTTACAACTATGAAATTAACTAAGACTTTCTAACTGTTTCTTATTGTGCACTATGGTCCGCAAGACCATATTTGCAGTGTTTTGCCCTATTTGAGTAAGTATGTGTAGCCTATGTGGTTCAGTGCAGCGCCATGGTCCTGGGTTAACGTTGATTCGCTATTCGCTTCACTGCAAATGGGTAAAAGGACGGGTAAAAAACACCCACCTCACTTGACTTGAGTTACAAAATCAATATAGTTCCAAAATGATCACAGGGCTACAACCTTCTTGGGTTTAGACACTAACACCACAAGGTTAAGTTCAGGCACAAAAACCTCAGGGACCCGTTTGGGGCTCAAAAGTGAAGCAGAAACATGAGTGGGAAACAAACGGCTGTCTCTCACTTGAAAGTCCTCTGGCTTCTGCATCCTGATTCTTCAACTAGAGGAATTTTTACTTCATGTACACTAACATTTTGGAGTATATATGGTGGTCATGGAGCTAACTATATCTTGCTGTATCATCTGCCAGTGTTCATGCTTTTCTTCTTAAACATAACTTACCTTTAACATATATAGTCGGATTATTAAGCGCCAGTGCCGACGTGCTAAAATTCCAGGCCAGTATGTTTTCTGAGCTCAATAACCTTGCTCCAGTTTGAATGCACTTTCAAGTCTTCAACAAGTTGAATCAATCATTCATTACAGCAATAATTCTTTAATAAAACCTATTCATAAAAAGTAATGCAACTTCAGAAGCTGCAGTATTAGAATTATAACGCTTTTTTGTTATGTAAAAACACAAACAGTACACATCCGAGTAGAGCTTTAATAAGCATGTATAAGATATGCTGCTATGCTGCAATACGTGAAAAGGGAAAGTAAATTACATGAAAAATAAGAAATACTACTAGACAGTATTTTTCTGTCTGACCATTCTTCAGGCATACAGGGAAGGCAAGTTGGTGCTCACCAAACACCCACAGACAGAGCTTAGTTTGACACATGCTGGAGCTTGACAGCAATAACAGTATGGGGGGGAGGGGGGGTTAGCCACCCACCTCAATAATATTATTCCAACCCAACTGGGGAGGAGTTGAATGATTGTCCTACGGGCAGGTGATGTGCTGAACTAAAAAGCGGAGCTCCAAGATCATATCAGCAGCACAGAGCGTCTATAACAAACTGTGCCGACATTTGCTCCCAGCTCCACTCAGAGCTGGTTGGCATGTGCTGTTAAGTCAATCGTGGGTTGCGGTGAGCATATTGATTTTCTTATGGTGTCTCACATGCATCAAATCAATCCTCCTTCCCACCTCTTTTTCTTTTTTTTATATTTTTTTTCACCCACAACCAGACAGTGTCATTCAGAGCTGCAGATGGCACAAAAATGCTTAGATCACTTCTGTTTGATGTAATTTCTTATCACCTGTGTAAAAAGAATAAATAAATACAAAAAATAAAGGCTGAGACAGTGTGATGAGTCAGTGCAGGCAACGTACTGTACAAAAACTGCCAAAAAGTCAATTGACTGACGAGGCTGCTGGGGGGGACTATCAATGGTGTGCATGAGTGCAGATACATAATAAAAGCAAGCAGGCATGAAAACAACAGTATAAAACCTCTGTATATCTAAAGAAAAGGAGACTTGTTCCCGATCTTCCCACCCTGGTTTAATGTGAAATGGTGTGTTTTCTGAGGGGTGAGATATCTGGATTCCGTATACCATGAAGGGCCTGTGACCTTTTGGAACAACTTTACCAAGGTAGGGCCTGAGAACCACCACACAGAGAAACAAAATCAATAGCTGCAGTACGACCTTACGACCTGCAGCTAGTCAGAGGATCAGCACAGTGTGGTGTAGACACATGATGTCAGCCTGAAATCCATATAGACAGATTCGTTACATCATAAGGAAGCCATTAACATTAGTTTATCGTATGAATAGCTGTATTGAGATTTTATGCATTGTAGAATTGAGTTAAACATCTAACCATTAGCCATCTACATAAACGAATAAAAAAGAATTTCCTCTGGGCTTCCTGGGTCACTAACTAATGTTTAAGCAACTTAGCAGTGCCATTTTACCATCTACTTGCACCAGAGGGGAAATTGTGCTTCAAACACATACTGTACATCAATCAGCCATAACATTATTACCACCGGATGGTTTAACACTGTGCCTTAATCGACAGGTGTAAGGGCACAGAGCACTGTAGTTTGCTGTAAAGTGCTTCAGGCCACTTCAGACTGTGAAAGTCATTTACTGTATTTACACTCAAAATGGTTTAATCCTAGCTGCAAAACTGCTTTGCATTGTTAAAGTTGTAAACAATGCTGAAGAAATACAGAAATATGCAAACAAAATTGATGTACAATTATACAACTGAGTGTCTGTTGCACTTACTCTCTGCTTTTTCCCCTCGCTCATATATTAGAAGAAGCAAGCTATCCCATGGTTACCACAACATGAATCCTCTGTCACAGGAGTTTCCTAGATCAGCAGAAACAGTCCAATAAACAGCACCATTAGTTGTGGGTAGTTCTGTCATGGGACCAGAAACTGGAGGCTTTGTTAGTTGTACATCAGATAATCACAAGGCCCAGGACATCACAACAACAGTTGGAGGCCAATTTTATTCAAACAACGTGTTGACATACACATATCTTATTGTCACGCCATCTTCTGGGCACATGCCACCATCTGCTCATTTCCACATTCTCACCCGTTGGCCAAAAGAAAGCCACCACTGCGACGCCAAATTGAAATCAAATACTGAGCATTAATCCATGATAAGTACAAAGAAACCATAGTGCTTATTGTTTGGGTATTGCCATAAACAAAGCAGTATAAAGTATGTTCAAATCATACTAATAATTTAATGTAAAAAATGTGAGGGTGAGTCATTATTAATTTTCAAATCAATATTGCAACTTACAAAGTTTTTTGTTACAATAAGGTATGGAGCATCCTAAAACATCCAGCTATCTTAACATTTTCCAATAGATTGTTTTATTCTCTGTTATCATTGTCACCCAGTCCAATTTTTGTGGCGCCCAGTCCCATCTCATCACATCTTGCTCTTAAGTTGGCATTTACCTTGACGGCTTCTCTGACGCTTTTGCTCAAGGCAAAGCAAGATAACACAGAACCCATTTTCAAATATTAGACTTTTGCATTACATCTTCTTTGTCTTCCTACATTGTTGTTACTTACTTAAATGGTCTGTACTTATATATTTGCTACCTGATTAGATTTTTGCATTACAAAAGTCAAAAGTGCTTCAGACCGCTTCTCATTCACCTATTTGCATTCACAAACCAATGGGGGTGCTACTATGCAGCTGGCCTGATCACACAGTCTCATGCAAAGGCATGTGACAGAAGGAGCCAGGAATCAAACCAACAACCCTGGGATCGGTGGACGACTGCTCTACCTTCTGAGCCACAGTTACGTGGGTCCACTTTATGGCCATGCTGTCAGCTGCTGTCGTAGGAACTAAATCCAGGTACCTCCCACTCTTTTTCAATCAGCTCCATAACAAATGCATGAATAACATCCCATCAGTAGCTCCACATGGTACTGAATATACAATAAATCACATCACAGTATAACATGGTGCCCTTGCTCTTCAGTTTGACATTTTATGGGACCCACCAATCCTGATTCCATCACCCATTTTTTGTTTTCCTTCTGAATAGCTGGCACAATAGTACACTAGTGCAATCCACAGAGGGTTGACTTAGCGTAATCATTCTGTAGTGCAATAAGTATTAATGCAAACAAAACTACGCTGCATGATTTTAAAAATAATTCGACTAAAATTGAACAACTATAAGCCAGTGTGCATTTTGGGTGGAGTGCTGCAGTATTTCTGTGCAAAAGCTTTACTCAGAGCAGCCCTGGTGTCTGACTTCATAATCAGGAATTTACTGTACTGTATATACTCCTACTGTGTTGGGAAAATGCCAAGATGTAGTTCTTTTTTGTTTTAATAGTAAATTTCTTTGTTTTTTTGAGTTCGCACTCCAGATCCATTTAACCAATAAGTGAACAAGACAAATCCATTGCGACTTCTTGTGATGCATTTTGGTTCGCCCACCAGGAGCAACCACCAGCATATAGACGGAAGGAAATGGGAATCCAACCACCAGCCCCATGATTAGAGGAGAGGTGCTCTACCTCCCGAGCCAAACATGTCCAAAATCCAGTCAAATCTGAAGAATATACTGCACCAAAAGTATTTCATTTAGCTGTTTAACTGTTCTCTTGACCTGCCATGAGGACCAGCCAGTGAAGACCATGGATACAGCCCCTCTGGCCCAATATGGTTGGTTTTCTATTCCCCGAGTTATGAATTTTCCCATGGCTTTGAGTTCATTTTTGTTCTCTTACAGACAACAAAGGGAAAACATTATGCAGCCTCACTTTCTAAGATAGGATCCAAAAAAAGCAAAGACACCTGTTATCTATTATTATTAAAACACATGCATGCGAGGTGTACTACTTATCTTTTATCATCCACTACAAACAGTAGTTTGTAGTGAGGAGCAGTAACACCGACATGTTTTTTTTTCCCTTATGCTGCACACTTTGAGGAAGAAACGGATGTGTTTTCCTCCTTTACTACAATCCAATCTTTTTGGTAGTTTTTCTTTTTGCTTGCGACTTCTTGAATGTGACCTCAGTTCAAGCTTCTCCTGCCTCCATTTCGTTTTGCTCACAATTACACTGCTTTTGCACTCAAAAGAAAATCCGCGTTGGTACCCTGTAAATATGAAATAAAGAACTGGTGTTCCTAGACCTCTAAACCCAGGTGGTGTAGGAAGTATCCTGCATCTTAACTGCGTAACAAATTGCACAGTTGTTCCAGTGCCCTTGACCCCATTTGTGTAAGGCACATTTCAAGATCTACTGGACATTTATCCAACAAAAATGGTATCTAAAAATGTGCAGGTCCTTCTGAAACTAACACGGGATCTTGAAGCTTCATTCCTACATTCAGTTTATGATTATTGTTTGACATCTCTGCCCTGTTAAGCGCAAACAGCCCCCTTTAAAATGTGACATAAAAAAAAAAGTGTTCAAGCTGTGAAGATACAGTATTTTTTTAAGTCAACACATTTAACGGTCTAAGCATCATTTGGCAGTCACGCTTGTACAGTGGTAAGCAAAATTTGACATTCTGTACATACAATGTTATCACAGCTGCACATACTCAGCGGTACAATGCTTGTGTAACATCCATGAGTTTCACTTCTGTGCAGTTTCTTTAATCTCATCTTTCAGTGGACTGGAAATTCTCCCTCTAGTCACTGGGTCTTTTTTGGTACATTCTGGACTTCAGTTTGCGGGTCCCTTCGGTTTGCGTATTGGTTGGCATTCAGTTTGACCAAGGACATCAAATCTCCTGTTGCTTTGCACAGGAAATTTAATCTTGAAGATGTGTAAAGATCTATCACGATGTCGCTGTACACTAAAGGAAGTAGAGCCTAGTGCACCTAAAATCGGTTCTTCAAAATGATCCCACAATCCTGAGCTCACACAGTTCCATTCATATACCGTGTAAAAATGCTGTCCTGGATTTTTACCTTCTTTTATTTGTAAAATGGCTGCATGCAGCATGCTTTGCCAGGGAATCGTGGAACCCATGAAACTGGCTTCTCTAATGATCACGTTTGAGGCAATCTCACAGCTATCTCCTTCTATCCGTTTGTACTCACAGGCATCTCCCCCACTGTTGATGAAATACATCAGCTTTCAGTTGCTGTTTAGACTCTATGTGTTATGACCTCTTGCTGATTTTTAACAGTTTACCCCTGCTGTCCTTGGTACATCATAGTTGTCATTTGTGGCTCCAGCTGTAACCTCTTAGGCAAAACTCTGACAGCAAGATTTTTCATTTGAAATGATGTCCCGACATAATATCATTTTCACCTTGATGTCAGAACAGCAGGTACACTATAAGTATTTCTTACTACCTCTCAAGGCAGGTAAACTGCAAAAGGTATTGCTAAGGAGTTTTTAATTGTTTGTGATCTCCATGTTTTTTAGGGTGAACTTCATTTCTTCAATTTCATTCCCCCATGTACAATTACAGTAAGCTGCTTTAGTTTTAATGGTTATATTGAAATGTTGGCTTCTTAATGAAGCATCAATCGTCTAAGCAGCGTTTAACTACAATGCACGTCATTAAAATAAAACTTGTCTGCAAAAAAAAATGTTTCTTTGAAAGTTTGTATCTGGAGTCCAACTTACACTGATGCTTAAAAGATGAAAAAAAGTGTTTTAACAGAACCCTTTGTGGATTCTGAAGGTAATAGCTAGTAGATGTGGGGAAAAGAAAGAGTTATGAATGTAGGGTATGTTATTTTGACCATATACACTATGTTTTTTGTTGAGCTTTAAGGAGTCTCAATGCTAGACTTTTAAATTAATCAGTCAGTTACAAATGGGAGGCTTCTTTTCTTATACAAAGCACTTTTATGTTTAATTTATTGTGCAGTAAAAATCCTCATTGGATAGCTGAGCGAGTCAAGGTGAGATCACCTTACAGTACTACGAGAGCAGTAAGTAAGTTCATACTGGTTGGAGACCATGTGTTGCTGAAAATCCCACACTGCTCAGATGTTCGAATTTCTCCTCCTCTAAATGACTTTTAGTATATCTGTTGATGTTAGTGAAAGGTGGTTTTTACCTTCCCCCCCCCCCCCCAACCAAACAGCAATGCTGCAAACATTTTTCTAGTTTGAACTATAAATGTGCAAGGAAATAAAATGAAGCAGTAATTACTTTTCACATTTTGCTTCGTTGCTTGTTGAGACTGCAACTCACTAAACACACGGATTTATCATGAAGAAAAGAAAAACAAATGATATAAAATAGATGAATAGTTTTTGGTGGCACATTCTGATAATGCCCTATGACTGATGCAACTGGGGGTCTGTGTTAAAATCTCAGGAGGCTCCAGAATCCCGAGCACAGCCGGAGCACTTTCTGTTCACCTTGCCGCTTAATTAATTAACACTTTTGTCCCTTGAGTAGTCCATGCTCAAACTATCAATTCTGAATGTGTGTGCTCCCATCAGCAACCTTGATTATCAAAGCGATCTGGAAACCAAAAAGAACATTCTCTGATTAATAATGAATGCTGAGAGAGACGGAGATCTCCCTAACAGTGACAGGCACCGCAGCTACCGTATTACTTAACTTTTTGATCAAATGTCCAAAAGCAGGCGTGCGTGAGGGACTGCTTAAACATGTGTTATTTGTTGTGATATGTAACAAGACCATTATTTTCTCCAGCATTATTGTCAACACATCTGGGTTATATGTTTTCACATAGTCTGGACTGAAGCTTACCACTGTGTAGCTCCATCAGAGCAATTTGGGAGTGTTTTGCTCAAGGGCATATTGATAGTAGTGGCAGTAATCTTAAAGCCTGGTTTAAATGAAGTTCTGTTTTTGTCTTTCTACATTTATTTTCTTTCCCTGGATGTGACATTATTGTAATGTCCACATATATCAGATCACATGGAAAATGCCTGTAGCCTGAGACAGAATTTTATGCTTTCATGCACTGCTCGGTGCAATGGGGGGGGGGGGGAGGTTATGAAAGAGCACAGAGGCTGCAAAGTGAGATTACATGGGCTATGCTTGCTCCCTTTGAGAAACGTTGTGGCGTATGAGGCAGCAGGTATGCTGATTTCTGTGGCAATTAACGGGTCTCATAACTCTCATCCACAATATGCATTTTGTTTTCTAACATAAGCAGCATCTTGCAACAGCGTCATCTACTATGATCTTCTCTGCAGTTGACTCTTCAAAATGTGTTGGCTTTTTTTTACCTTAACATTTCTCAATTTCATCTCCTTTTTTACCCTCCTATTCATATTTTGCATGGAGACATTGCTTATGTATTCATGTGTCACTGTCACAATCCATTCTGATGTACTGACACTGACAGCACATCTAGTCTCCCCTGCTGACTTGAGTGCTTTATTGAGCCATGCTCAGTATGGGCTTTGGATCTAAAATGTGAAGCAAGTGTGCACAGTAAGCCAGCCATGAGTGGCGTAAGCTGTCTTGCTCCAAGATCTCCCTTTATTTCTCTCTCCCATCCTATCTTTCTCTCCCTCTTTCACAAACATTCTCGGCTGTTGTGATGAGCCACTGCAGTGGGAAAAGGACTTTGATCCACTGGCTTGACAGCAGGCTGCCAAATTCCCTCTCCTCACGCAAAAATGCACAGATCCTGCCTTCCAGCAGTAGGGCCCACTTATTTGTAATCTCATAGATTACTGTCCCCAGGCTTAAGTGTAATGAGCCACAAACATCCAAGAAAAACATGGTATTTTTCAGTCTAACTTTAAGGTTTATAGAAAAAGTCCCTTAGTGGGTCTAGACATACAGTAGGTCTAACTTTATTTTACAGCACAACTGTAGTATACAGACAGATTCAAGGCAAGGAAGGATTGATCAGACATTAAAAGGTGTCCTTTTATTTCGAACCGATTTTGCATTCCTTTGTTTTTTTTTTGTTTTTTTGATATGTAGATATGCAAAAGGTCGTTCAGGAAGACACTCAAGAACAATCTCTCTCTCTCTAAACTCAGCTAGCTGCCTGAGGGCATTTCACTTCTTTTAACCAATCGAGTTCTGCCACAGCATTTGTGCACCAATCATCCCTCAGCTGTCAAACTCTACGACAGTCCCAATCTATGCCGTTAACTGTCATTTAAGCGCTGGGTCAAAGCAACCCTCCTCCATCCTATTCACTGCCAGTTTTCATCACATCAGAGTTTGAGGTCTTCACCATGCTCATCAGACCCCTGCTCCAGCCTCATCTTTAGGGATCACCATCACATGGTTGCTCCATACAATCAACAGTGTGCGGACACCATTGGGGGATAATTTCTTCCTAAGCTGGCATCCTTTGGACCAGAAAAATGTAGTTCAATTAGGTCTAAAAACCAAACACTTCAATCATTTAAGACTTTCACGCGTCTTGTGCACATCATGGCAATGACAAACATTTAAGCACTTTCTGAATTGTCTCTCCTCAAAGTATATTTAATACAAAATGTGAAAAAGCCTGAGAATTCATTTACTTTTGAAGACTAGGGAACTGCTATATGATCAAAATACCGAACTAGCAGCTGCACATTTAGTTTTGAAGTTACTTATTCAACACAATTAAGCACAGTGTTCAATAGGACAACAAAGAATAAACCAAAAAGGAGTCATAAAGAACAAACACTCGACAGAGATTGCTAGCGGTACATAAGAAAACCAAAGTATTACAGAAGAAAACCACAGGAAAGGAAGAAGTGACACAAAGACAGGTACAAGCATGTTCAAACAGGATGCCCAACGCCAACTAGAATGTTAAAAAGAACGCTTTACTTTATATAGTTGAAATAATGGAGTTCTTTAATGATTTTGTCATGATGAGCAGGCCGACATCAGTATGAAGCAACACGGCTCAGACCTCTGTTGTTCTTTATTCCTCCAACTCATGAGGACACTGTTCCCTTTATACATTTCCACTGAATAAAAAAAATAAAAAAAATCTCATAAACTAGAAGTTAGCATTTTTCATTTCCCTCACTTCCCAACCATATTCACTAGGACCCCAGGGAAAAATGCCTCAATAATAAAAAAAAATAAAATAAAATATAAAACACCCCAATACTTTTCCTGGGCATGCCTGGGTTTGTAAAGCCAGATGACATAGGAAAATAAAGAAAAAATGTCCTTCAATATTTTCCTTTGCAGTATGTGCGCCTTTCCACTGTCGCCCTTTAAGCTGACTGTTCATTTTAGTCCAGCCTCGGCCTGATGCCACCTATTATTCTGTGTGTGCTTAAACCTTTTGATCGACTAATCTAACATGGCACTAAAAGGTTAATAATAGTTACTTAAGCACATCCTGTGTTGTATGCATTTGCTTCCAGCAAACTGTAACTTAGATTTACACACAGTGCTGAAACTGAAAGCAGCTTTTAGGAGGCCATAGGAGGAGATACAGGCGGTGCTTTTTGAACAGCTTTTAAAAGCTGTTACCAAGAGAAAATAGACAAAATCTGAAAATATAATGTACGGTAAGAAGTGGTCCTAGGTGTGTTAAGGTTTCAAACAAACAAGCAATCTATTCAGCAGTATAGCTTGACCAGTCTAAAACAGGGGACTACACCAATCAGCCACAACAATAATACTGCTAGTCTTAATGTCATGGAGGAGGTGGTTTGGAATAGCTACTCTGAACAGTCTGCGGATACACAGACACATATGTAGAAAAATGTGATACACTGTGTAGAGGTGGTAGAAGAACACAAACTCAATACCCAAGAAAAAGTGCAAATATTGATCTAAAAAAAAAAAAAAAGAAAAATTTTCAAATAAAAACTCTCAACTACATGTACCACTTAACAGTTAACTAAATGTTTTACTCGAGTAAAAATACTAACCACATCATCAAGTACAAAAGTCAAATTAATCCCCTAAGAAAACAATGTATTTAAATCATATTAATTATGGTAATTCTGAAAAGATCACCGTTGATAAAAGGTGGAACTTACTCAAACTCTTTATTTGCCGAAGGGTAGTTAACCCATAATGATACGTCAGCATTTGTTAGTTCCGTATTTGTTTTAATCAAAAACATATTTTATATGAATAACATTTATGATTAATGTGACATAATTAAACTTTTACATTAGTTCCCTTATTTTATTCTTACTGGGAATTTCTTTTTTAAGGGGGATTTTTTGTAGATTAGAATGTTAAATTGAAAACAAAAAGAAGCAGAAGCAAGCACAGAAAGTAAAATTTTAAAGTACTCAATTTTTATTTATGGCTTTATGGCTTTTTAATGTCATAAATATATTTAATATCAATACAAAATATATTTAAAAGACCTAAAAACTTAAATGCTATTAGGTATCCCTAGGCCCCTCTTAATGGGGAAAGCATTTTTACAAAACCATTTAGTAAGCGGACATTTACAAAACTAAATAAGGCCACATTTGTAGAGTACGATCATTTCTGAAACAGCTTTAATATAAATTGTTTAGTGAAAAAGTTTATAAATATAATAAAAGTTTTAGTATATACCCAGCATCCTAGATGTGGACGCTACATGTTTCACACTTAAACTACAGTAGCCACAGCAAGAAAAGCTCCTTTGCTGTATTTAACCTGATGTGAAAAAGTAAAAAAAAAAACGCGTTACCTTTTCACAAGAGCACTATATTGGATAGAAATAAGCATTCCATAACTTTGATGTGTGAAATTAGCAGCTAGCCTACATTTGTGTCACATTTGCACAACAAGCTGCATGGGGCAGCACACGGAAGTTTGTAACTTCCATCTGGACCCTCACGTATTTGGGAGCTGACAAAATCTGTGTCAGAGAGCACAGTGAGCATGTGAACATGAAAACAATGAAATGGCCTTAAAATGCAGCATCAAACTCCGCAAGCTCCAGTGCACGGTGTTCTGATACCTTTTAATCATAAACAGCATGTGATCTCCCCCCCCCCCAAACTCTAGACCAGGGCTCACTAGGTAGGACTGACGGTAATAAATGGCTGGCCTCAATGGCAGAGCTTTACAGCAATAACTCGTCAGTCAGCTCTCGATCCTGATCTGTATGTTCCCACCCTTACCCCTTTGCACCTATGTGACTGATGAGTTGGGCAGCCTTTCCCATGCAGGGCTACAGTAAAGAAAGCTTTGTGATTTTCTGCTCAGGAATGAAAGCTGCCTTCTCACCACAATTAGGACCCTAGGTTTTCTGTGACCTTATGTCGCCTCTGGTAAAATCACCTCTGCAAGCTGAGAAACACATACTGGACTTTGACCTTAAGGGTTGGAAAAGTCGGTGAGAACAAATTCAAAACTTGCTGGACAACAGTACAGGCCACAGTTCAATACTAAAAGCCATTTAAGTTTTCTGTAAGAGCAGTTAGCTTTGAAACGTATTACATAGGATTAGGTAATACCTGTAGCTATAGTAATTTATCAATGTTCGTACTCATCTCTAATAAGAGGGTCTAGAAATTTTGACAGTTTCTTCCATACAGAAAATGAGCGAGAAAATTAGTTTTGACAGCCTGCATTCTGCCAAAGTAATCAGTGACTTATTGGAAGCTATATTATGGCCATTTTGTGCAACGGGGCAGCAAAGATCATATCTCATTATTCTTACCTACTCTTTAAATATAAAGTCCAGTGAGGCAATTAAGTTCTTTGAGGAAGCAGCAGTTTGTGCAACATATGCAGTAGATAAGTCACAGGTGCTGATTCATGGACATGGGCAAGGTGCAAGGTATTAGATGTGAGGGATCGGATGTATTCATGGAAATCATGATGAGCGTGACCCTTCCAGCAGAGACACAAAGCAACAACAAGTACTTGGCACCAGCCCTTACGCTGATTGACTCGTCTCCACGGTGGGTGAGATAAGTCTCTGTCAACATTCGGCACACTGCGCCAACACTGGACCATTAACGTTGTTGTTTTTTCCACACAGCATTAAAATGCAATCAGTGTGACTTATTGTGGTCAGTTGTGCATTAAGACAAGATCACCACCAACTTTTCAGATCATTTACTTGATGCTGAACTCCAATTACAACGAAGGTCAACGAAGGGGCCATTTATTCAGATGTCTATAAATGCTGTAGACCAACTGGGAAGAACAGTTCAAGACAATAAGACGTATGTCTTTACAAGGCTTTGTATTGACATTAGTCCTTTACGTGTATTACAATCTGTATTTACATTTAAACACACCTAAATTGTTGACTTAATAACATTTTGAACAGCAACGCCAACAATAGTATTTTGATTGTCACTGCAATTAAAGAATCATGCATCACAGATGTAACGCACCACAAAATTAATGGTCCATTCTTTTGAGGTATTGAACTAAGAGCTTTAGTTAACAACAATTCCATAGTGTTCAATCGACGCTATAAATTCTGGCTCCAAATTCCATTGACAAATATATTGATTTGTTCCAAACTTTGCTTTCACAAACCTTTTTTCTATGAGAACATCACAGCCACAGTATTTATCATTGAGCTAGTGATAAATAGTTTAAATTAGTCTGAGTCAATGTCAAGCAACACTAATGTTAACCTTTGTTTAATTCTGAAGGTTTTCAACTTTTCTGTTGAACAGACTGAAAAATCTCAGCACCATCCCTCAACACCGATAGTTACACACTTTAAAGAAAAGAAGGAAAAAAACAGGGTTAGAGAGAGCAGCAGCAACAGGGTTCACATTTTAAAACTGTAAGAGTACAATCAGGACTGATTGTAATTCAATCCCTCAATTCTTCACTTTAAACGAGGGTTCTGCAAATGGCTGATCATGGTTTTATCTAGCGGTGTTGGTCACTGTGGGACTCAGCTTTACAGAAAGGAATACAGCTGACAGCTACATATGGCAGCAGAAATTCTTTTTGCCTAATTTTCCACTTAAAAATATGAAATTATCATTTTTCACGAATTAATTGTCATCAAACACATCTGTCTCTATCCCAATAGCCTCTATATCATTCATGATGGACGATTTATAAGGAAACTGAGTCAATTTAACTGACAGTTCAAAGTCTTGAAAACACATTCTTACTGTATGTCATGAGGATCTCAAATGTGCCTTCACCCAGAGACTATAATATTTGCAAAATGTTAATTAGTATTATCAAGTCTAGGTAATGTGTTTGCTTATTTCCCACGCAATTATGCCTGAGGTCATGTTCTACTGAATTAGACTAGTCATTTTCATATTCCTAAGAAACAGTGATAATGAACAGAATGGGAATATTAAAATTGCATTTATTTATAAAAATAGCCTAAGGTTCTACTGTATGTGCACTGAACCCAGTGTTTGTTTAGCATTTCTTTTTCTTTCTTTTGAATTGTAAGACAGAGGGGTTGTGCTATACCTCTGCACATAGAGCACTTAAAACATCTTTTGAATTTGAAAGACTGCATCAGAAAAGGAAAAAAAAAAAAAACATTGATGATGCATGAACATGAACTAAATTAAGGACGCCAATGTGTCTTTTGTTCAGTACAGCTTTACATGATTAATTTTAGTCCTATCTGTTTATCTATTATTTTACAATGTATTGTTATGGAAGTGCAATTGAGGTAATTATCAAACGAATTCAAGTATCAAAAGGCTCCTTGTTCCACTACAAATTGCTGGGTAAACTTTCCTGTATCTACAGTGGGATAACTTTAACAGGTCTTACACCAAGATGTGCTTAAGGGCGTCTCTAGAGATTGTGAAAGGTGTCACAGAAGTTTGCAATCAATAGTGCTGTAGATTATTTTCCTTGGTGCGGCAGAAACATTGATTTGCCAACCAAACATGCTGCTTTATGTGTCACCCCCAGAGCAACTAATATGAAATTGATTTCTTGAAATAAAATAATGTTTCTAACTATCAAGCATTAAATATTGCACTATGTAGATATATCATTGTATTATTTTGTAGGCCAGCATGGCAGAGCAGCGGTTAAGTTATGTTATGATGAATTTGAACCCACCAGCCGGCTCGTCCCTTCCTGAGGACTGGTATGTTGTCCCTGTGCTTGCATGAGTTAATCTGAGGTACTCTAGTTTCCGCTTACAACCCAAAGACACGAAGGTTAGGTTACTTCATTAATCAAGACGCGACCCGGTGTGAATGGGAGCCTAAATGGTTGTTTATTGCTCTTTGTGGGCCCGTGATAGATTGGCGATATGTCCAGGGTGTCCCATTCTCATTCGCCATGTCAGCTGGCATAGGTTCAGATCCCCCCGCATACCATAATTGGCTAAGCAGTAAAGACAGTGGATGGTGGCTGTATTGTGCATGGACTATACTCATGAGCTGCTGTTGTCATACAAACATAAGACAGATCAGTGGTCCTTCTGAAAATCTCAAAACTGGAGAACATCTATCTTGTGCAAGGAACTTTTTCTGATCCATAGTAGTTTTTGGTTTTACTTGTTTTTTAAATCACCTGCAAAATCTGTGAGATGGCATCAGAAAATGTCCTCCATGTATACAAAACAGTGGACAATTTTATGTTTCCCGTTTTAATCCGGATGACAATAACTATTACCTCCAACTCCAATACATTCGGGAGGTGGCTACGTAAAAGTAGTTGTCGTACATTTCTTCTCTTATTCTCTTAAGTGGACCTAGATAATAATTGGGTATATAGTTTACAGCCTTCGTGCTAAGGTTTTCAGAAAACACCACCACCTAGTTTAACCACCTCGGAGTGAGACGTTAAGTTAAGTTGCAGTGACTCTACAAAATATCAAGGCTGTATCAAATTCAAAAGGTTTGGTTGAATTTGCATTCATTTTTGTAATTTTGTGGAGTCTGTGAATAATAACAAAGAATCTGTGCAAATTACAGGCAGTACTTATGACAATTTAGCAACGTAATTGTATTACATATAAACTACCTAAAAAATTTGTTTCAGCTTGTGATTTGTATTAGACTTTTTTTTTTCTTTAATTAAAGGGGCACCATTTTATGCATTTAGCCGTCCTTTTGCATGCATGTATACATCAACATGCTAAGAGGTACATAAGCATTACATAACCAATACTTGGAGTATTGGAGTATGCTGAGGCTGGCATAATAAAGCTAAAATAATGACAATGCCGATCAACTAAATCTCAAAATGTAGACTATGCATCGATCCACCGAACCTGAAGCACTGAGCTTGTCTATGATGTGCAAAAGTCATGGGTTATTTGGCAAATCCTATTTCTGTATTATGTTTTCATGCTAAACTCCAAACATCTTAATGCCCCCTGAACTAAATATTTTCAATCAATTCTAGGCCTGTAAGTTTCTCACAATACTCAATTCAATCATCATTTACTGTGCTCTTCTGAGGATTTTCACATCAGATATTTGTTTATTTCCAAGAGATGAGAATTCCTCCTCAGAAACTTTTCAATGGGGTTCTCTGAAATAATTTGCTACTACTATTGCACTGCATTGCCATTATGTTCCACACAGAGTATCCCCCAGTTGTTTTCTTTCTTTAATGGGATGCCTCTCACATGCCTTGTCTTAGATGACACAGCATGCTCCTCTCTCCTCCCTGCCTACACTGTTGATTCATTGGCTGGTGGATTGAGAGGCTTCACTTGCAATTTGGAAAAATAATGTAATCTCAGGATGGGCAGAATTGTTGAACCCTCTCTGAGATTACTCTCTCCTGTCTGCTTCAGTGATTACTGATCACAGGAAAAAGAAAAGAAAAGAATGTCTTCCCTCTATTGTATGCTGCCATTTTCATTCTCACCTCATCTATCTGGTGAGAGTTATTCTCAATAGGTTTTGAGAGCTGGTACTCTCACTACTACGCCTCTTCTTTATTTTCTGTGCTTTTTTAAAGTCCAAGCGCATTATTTGTGTTCTTTCTCGTATCTGCTCTGAATGATTTGTAATAGACACATTTGTGAGTCATATTACAACACAAAAGAGGCACAAAAGTAATTTAGCATGCTCAGAATTATGTTGATCATACAATATGTAAAACCTTTAATCATTTCTGCCAGTTGTTAAAGCATCTGTATAAGGTGTTGATGCAAACGGGTGATACTGCTTTAAATTTAAATTGTGACAAATTCTGAATTGAATGTACATATTTATTCATTTATTTGAGTATGTGTGTCAGCTTCACAACAAAAGTGCCTGACATTCTGGAGTCTATATTTCATATACACGTTCAAGAGCATACATTAGAAAAAGAAACTGTAAGGGCAGTCACAATAATCACCAACTTCACCCATCTTTTTTATCGAACGACAAAGGCAGTGGCTCAATAAAAAGAGAAAGGTGCAATGCACTTGGGGGAAAAATTCTCAGATAGTAATAGGTGAAAATAGTTCATATGAAGGTGTTGTCAGAGTGTGTGTAGAAAGGACCACGTTTAGGTTTTGGAATAAAGAGAAAAACCGACTCATCGAGATATCTGTAAGAGTCGTTCCAAAAGCTAATGGTCCAATTAAAATGTCCATCCAAGTGACAAATTCCTCGGAAGACAGGCTATGAACTCCAAACCACAGAGGCTCTTCTTTAACAGAAGGAGAGCGCACACATCACCATTCACGCCCACTGTTAAACGATCTCATCTGCTGGGACTTCCTGTGATGAATGGTAAGACTAAAGGAAGGATTAGAGGGGAGTGAAGGCTGAATGGCTGCCTTGCATCAATGTAGGCCAAAGACAGAAGAGAAAGTGTGGCAATTGTGATTTCTGACACGGTGAGATAGATGTCACCATTATTTGCCATCTGATTAGAAAAGCCAGGCAAGGTGTAGCTCTCAGCCAGTACATCACATGGACGTAATTAAATGAGCGAGAGCACCAACTGTTCCTTTGAGCCACATTTTGGAGCCTGAACAAGAAGACCTTTAACACATTGGGAAAACAATGTGCACTGGCAGGTGTTATCACATGAGGGTGGAAATATATCTAGTAACATCAGCTGAACTACAGTAGGAGGAACTACGGTAGCAGGCCACTACCAAGACTGCACAATCCTCTAACATGCTTTTCATAATAGAACAGAAAGAAGTGTGTCTGTTTTGTAACGTCAAAAGTATAGTTTGTTAAAATAAAAACAGCTATAATATTCTACCAGACATTTATGCAAATCATCTGGTTTTACTCGTCAGCCTGCATTTTTTTTCCCCTTCTTGTGATCCTGTAAATGACATCCCTGTGCTTCCTGGTGGCCGTGTTTGGCTTTGTAGCTGCCCGACTGTTCTTTTTCATTCACCGTGTTGTCCATGATGCTCTGCCAGCTCTGTTTATTCAGGATTTCCTTGCTGCTGTGGTGTACAATCACCACACTCCTCTATGGTGGATGGCATTGGTCCAAATCCATGAGATGGTATTCATTAATCCTTGTTTACACTGTCTGTGCCTGCACCACCAAGGTCCAGCAGAGCCTGGGGTGAGAGGAGGATAAGGGCTTGAGACCAGGTGAAACTGATAGGACTGAGAGTGAGGAGATTTTGGAAAATGGTGCCGACTGCTGCTGGTGAGCCTCAGCTTGGCTTAGCTTAGTAAAAAACTCCACTTAAGATCTGGGGTACTTTTACTTTTGGATAAAAAAAGATATACCCATCTTGTGCTATTTTTACAAGAGGAAATATTCAACTTTTTACTGCACTACATTTTATTGAAAGCTTTAGTTACTAGTTAAATGACAGGTGTAGATTCCCAATTCAAAATATCAAAATCAACTAGTATTTTGTCATGTATTGCTATAAATAAAACCATCTGCAATCTCAGTGATGTTAATACATTAACAGAAAAATGAATTTAATCATTTGTTTAATACAAGTATATACAGTTTATCATCCTAATTTTGGCCACTGTGAATAACAAGTACTATTTCTTTTGGTATATTAAGCTGATTTTGATGCTAATGCTTTCATACTTTTACTAGTGCCTGAGCAGTGCACTGCAGAACTTTATACTGTTTCTATACTGATAATCTTAATGAAGTAAGAGTTTTGTGCATACTATACTAAACTACTAATAGTTACATTTATTAACAGGAGAAACGCAGTTAATGTTGAATGCTTTTTTCAAATAATAAAGTAATTAAGTTATATTAAGATCCTGGAGGAGAATGTCTTAATCAGAACATTATTAATATCTGCAGTCATGCAAATAAGGAACAAATCCAAACTACACTTGCAAAGACACGTTATCAACGCCATCAAGTTTTATAATACTCCATGAAGTTATAGTGAAGTCAGTAAACAATTTTGTCCAAAACTGATCAAAATCACATCACTACTTCAATAGGTCACACATTGCCCCATTGAAAATTATTTAGAAAATGAAAGTACAATTTTACACCCCGCACTAGTTCTATTTAACTGACAAATTTGTAGAGGTTTTACTATTCTCCTAGTTGCTTCTATCAAAGTGCCTCAGAGGTTGTTAAGTTATAGCAAAATGTATGACATCTTCCCAGATGTATTATCACCCTCATAAATCAACCATTAGCCAGAAAAGCTCTCCATTTTCATCGAAAAAGAAAGAGCTAACTCGGTGTGTCCAGCAGACAGGAGGCACTCAGGCCAACTCTTTACAGCCCACTGTGACAGCGTCTGCTTTAGCTGAGTTTGTCACACTGGGTGGCTGATTAAGCATTAAGCAGGCCAGTGTGATGGCATACACGGTCCCCAGGTTCCTTCTGCTCTACCTTATATTGGTTTTCATTTTTGCACACTGAATGGTGCCTTCGACCTTTTTTCCAGAATCTGTGGGATTTATGTTATATGTAATGTATGTTTATGTTATGTCTGGCAGCTGATGAAAAATTTTACGGTGAATCTCCCTTGAAATGATTTTGGTTCTGGGGATGTGCGACAGTAAGACTAAAATAAACCCAATAATTAAAATTATGAGTTTTACTGATTTTGAACTCGCCTCTTTTGGTTCTAGTTTGGGTAGTACATCTACATATATGGCATAAAAACTTCCCTTCAACCTTCCCATATTTAAATCTCCCTCTACTGCTACAACCGCCTCCAGATGACATTACTTTGAGGAACCTGCAGTTCAGATTACGTCATTTTGTTACTCACACTATGGAGTCTGTAATCATGTTCGAACTTTTCCAGAGCTCCTCCAGATGACATCATCTGAACTCCTAAAAGATAGAAAACTCCTCATCTGGAGGAGATTTTTAGCTCGAAGCAGAGAAATATTTTAATATAGGTAAGTCAGAGGGAAGTATTAAGGTACATACATACAGATAACTTGTGATTGCCATGGTATCTAGTGCACATCTGTAAGATACCAGAGTGGAAGGACAGTGCGTTAGGGCTGTTCTTAAGATCCACTTATGGCAAACGTCTAAAAAGCTCCACATTTTTCCTCTCAATTAAAGTATGTTCAACCCCCTTCACAATGGATATTTTACCGACTAATGCTGTCTATCATTGTAGAAAGTGAGATCAAGAGATTAGCTTTGCAAAGCTACTGGTATGTCTTCCCCTGGTAGTCTTTTAGGAATTCACAAATTATCATAATACATTTGTTTTTATACTTTCTGAATTAATGTGTGTGCATGTAAATGGGTAACCAAAAGGAATAATACCAGTTATAAAAAATTGCTTAGGTACTATTATAAAACTGCAATCTTATACCAACTGCAAGTTATTAAAATATTATGACGCGTCTGGCTTTTGATGAATGTCAATCATTTACATATTCACAACACCAAATTCCCCAACCAGAGATTGCAGATACGTCTCCACATCGAATTGTTTTCTGTCTACCTTTGTCCAAGCGGGGTATTAGTAAGAAGTAATTTCCCCTGCTCAGTCATGGCTCCGCGGTGCTTGTGAGGTGTATATTTTTTTGCCTAGAGCTGTCAAACTGCATCCAGACTTTTTCTAGCAGACAACTAAAAAGAATGACCTTCAACCCTGAGACAGTTATATAAAACTGAACAACAAATGCAAGATAATTTGTCACTAAGAATATACAGGATTTATTTATATAAGACTATTGTGGCATAATACTTAAACAGCTTCATTACTGTGCCAGATATACACATCAAATTAAGACATTTAATCTATGCAATGACTGAATTAAAAGCCTACTAATACAGCACATTTTCTTTGTGAATGCAGCTGTAATTTCAAGATATTTTTCTACTCTGAAACCTATAGTATTTTACTGACACATGCCTGGGATCAGGCATAAATAAATTAAAATGTGATTCACAGGGGCTAAAATGTGAGGTTAACTTTCTAGAATTGTACAAGTGACCACCATATATACCAAAATGCTGGTGCAGTTCAGTTAAATATCCTATTTAAATGCATGGGCTGCAGTTGATGGAAATGGTATAGAGTTGAGTTGAGGTATGCAGAAATGAGAGGATCTTGGGCGAGCCGAGAATCTGAATACTGGTTTGACTTATGGATAACTTCACGTTGGATAACTTCATTTTCTGTGACAATTGCTCATCTTTTTGCCACCTGTTAGTGAATTTCAAATGAAACAACTGCTCTCACCTCTGAGGTTACTGTACTATGGGGGAAAAAATCTTCAATAAAACACTTGTTATTATATACAGCGGAGGCTTTTCAGGTTAAGAACACGTGAAAGGAAGAAAGATGACCGGTAGCTTCAACTGTAATTAGATTTGAACACTACATTGATGTCTGCACTGCTGGAAAAACTACCAATAAAGTGTTAATTACACTCCCACTTATTCAGCCAATTCATTGACTTAGCTGTGTCCAAATCCTGTTGCTTTTATATCACATTGTTTGATGTTAAACTGCTACAGAGCTACATTAGAGAGCGGGTCAATAGGATTAAGAATGACTAATTAAACCACTAAAGTCTAGCTGATTTTTTTGGTACTATGCAGTTCTCTGCTTGACTTTAGTTAACATGTGTTTAGCCTACTTGTCTACATGACCTTAACCAACTGCTTAGCCTTGAGGCCATAAATGACTTCCCTCAATTAGCCAAACATGTGTCACAGTATATAAGACATCATCACAGGATATGAGAAACTAGCAGAACCTTTGGCAGCTGTTTTAGTATCTCTCCACTGAAGTCGGGTCTCATTATGTTTTCATATCGTGTGCGGCACCTGCTACAACTTAGCTTTTGTTTGTGTTAGACCAGTGAATGTCTTCTTTACACTTTAAAAGAGATCAGAAGAAGCAAAGACGAGCGGCTCTGTACCAGTGCCCTGACAGAATGACTGCTTTGTTGAGGCATTCAGATATTCATGAATATGCTCACTGTGGCATTACAATTATAATTACATATGTCTAATCCTCATTATCTATTGCATTAAGTCTCTGTCCATGAGTTTTCTTGGTTTAATATAGGCTAGAACTAAGCCAAAAAATGTGTTATCAAAAGGTGAATTATGAAGGAAGTTTTTTGTTTTTTTTAATAGTGTTGCATATTATATTCATATTTGCATTTCAACTTCTTCCAAAAACACAGAGCAAATGCATAATAGCAGATGCAGTGGGAGCTGGGACCCAAATGTTGAAATAAATCTGGACTTTTTTTCCATATATCATACAGCAGCTTTTTCTAATAAATTTTTTGTTGATTTGAAAATCATTTAAGAATGATCGTTTTCCTCTCTCACTTTTTTCCTGTTTTTCTCCCATCAAACACACAAATGTAAAGGAGCTATAATTCAAATGTTTTAGTAACTGGCTTTACAGTCATAATTTGGAGTGGACTTTTCCAGAGCCCATTTAAAAATCAATTTCATCAATTTCTTAATTCAAAATTGTTAATACAAAATAAATATTTGGTATTATTCTTGGTTCCTAGAGGAGGAACCTAGCTGATTATGGTTATGGTTATTATCTGATTTTTACAGTAATGTTTCCATTTGTACACAAGACTTGTGGTAGTCATTAGCTGTGGGTGCAGCAGTTTCATGTGTGCTCTCCAGATTTATTTGACTGTAAAATAACATTGTTATTAGTATGTTGCTTTGGGTTTTCAACAAATTATTGTAATTAAATAACAACAAAAAATACAAATTCTTCAAAACTGTAACGAAAACAAGTTCTAATAAGAGGCAAATCTGTGCCTAAAATGTATTAATAGTACAAATATCAGCATTGTGTGGAATTAGGGTCTTTAAAAATGTGATATTTCTTTAAGCTCTCTCAAAAAAATAGTTTTACATGTTACTTAATTACTTGTTTGCCAAGAAGAAAGGCAAACTATTTTATTATTTTATACCACTATGTATTGCTCTTAAGTTTTTGAAAATAAAAGAAAAAAACAGATACTTTTGTTGAAAGCCTAGTAATACAATTATGGCTCTATCTACAATATGATTACTGTCCAGGGAAACGTGGGAAATTTATAATTGATTTAAAACCGACTGTTAAAGCCTCACATTAGGTTAGATACACATGTCAATACACCAGAGATGGGGACTTAAATCTATGCCTTGGACTTGAAACTTGGCCTCAAAAAGCTTGAGACTTGACATGGTCTCCTGTAGAAACCCAATTTAATCACATAGTAAGAAAAATGTCGGATGAGCCAAATGATTGTTATTGATATCAGACCAAGAAAGAAAAAGCTGAATGGGGAATCTCGCCTGCACGCCCTTGATGGACATGATTAGGAACACGTTACATGCAGTTGATGAAATACAAGAGAAGAGAGGCTGACCTCCCTAATCTCCTTCCCCCCAAAGAGAAGTTAAAATCCAGAGCAAAATATTCTTTTGGATATGCCAAAAACCAACCATGGGTTGTCCTCAAGGATGAATATCCAGTTTGTGGAGGCAAAGCGGCTGCCTAAAGGTGAAACACGTTCATCCATTCAAGAATACCATTCCCCCCCATGCAGATTGAAGTATGTGTCCCATTTACAAACCTCCCTGACTCTAAAGCTGATTTAAGAAAGTGTGTGGTGTGAGTTGAAGGCCCAGAGGGGATCAGTCATGTTGTCACGCACCTACAGTAAAATGTCAGCTTTTTTTTTTTAATGAAATCGTTTCTCTGCAGTTGGATAAAGCGGAGTTTAGTATGAACAAAGATAAATAGTCTCACATTGATTGTTTAGTTTTGCCAGACAATTCAAAGGTTGATGTCTAGGTTTTGCGTTTACTGTTTGAAGATGAGATTTTAGAAAATGTGTTTTATAATTCTAATCTGAGAGATAAAGACAAAGATAAAGAGTCAAATTGAATGTGCTGAAGCACTGACTGGTCTAGACTGTAAATTTGACTGTTGAAATAAAAACATTGCGCTATCGGGTTTATTTAAACATACTTCTAACTTTAGAAATGAGGTAAAATTATTAAATATCACTGTGTGAATGAGATAAAACACTGACTGCTGTATTCAGTGCAAATTAAACACGATGTGGAATGTACTCAGGGAAAAGGCAGATGTTTGGTGGTGGAACTGGCAGCCATCCATTTTCTGTGGAATGATAACATGTCCTGTTGGTCTATTGACCAACAGGAAAGAAATCTCATTCCCATTTCTAACACTTTTACAGCGGCTCACACTGTGTATGGTCTGTGTTGGATGAATAATCAACAGTTCACAGTGGTAAATAAATTAAGAGAGTGCTTCCATGACTACAGCACCTCCTGCTTCACGATGATTTCAGATCGCCAAATGTGCTGTAGTCTGGCCTTCAGTCTTAACTTGGCATAATATTTACCTTCTTGCTGTGCAAATACATACTGCAAAGGTGCTTAACGCATGACTAAATACACACACACCCACCCACCCACGGTTTTGAATGAGAAAATAAATATTATGGGAGGTCAGCCTACTGCATTCACAGTCTATGTGAAGTTTAGTTTATTTGTTAAAAATCAGTTTTCATAAATATTCACCCTACTTTGCGTTACCCCAGATATTTTCACATTGACCAGGGAATCAACCAACTAGTCATAATTTTTGTGGCGAATTTGTTTTATTGTTTAGTGAATCGGAACAGGTGCTGAAGAATGTTGTACTCAGGGGTAAAATATGCCACTGATCCAGGATGCCCGATGTGTTTGCTTCTCTCTGCCACCTATTTTGACTCTAAAGCAGATGCTCATCATTTGTTTGAGTCAAGCGCCTCTGTTGGAGAAGGTCAAGGAGGGTGAGCAGACCATGCCTCACGCAAAGTTTGTATCCACACTATTAAATCCTGCACTGTAGAGAGTAATCACTACCACAGCACACAGCATGTCATGTCTGTGCTGCCTCATTTCGCCACTTCTCAGATATACAAACAGCCTTTAGATCTGCCACACACAGTGAATATTGGAAGCTTTATCCTGGCTTGGGATTTAATGAGTTTCTTGATATCCTCCAGGGACAGAGAGACTTATCAAATGTCTTTAATGAGCTCCTTAATTGAGGAACACTTGTTACACTCACTAATAGGACATGGACTAAAATGTCTGCGCTTCGGTGGCATTTGATGCAGGGATAGGTGAGTGGAGTCACACCAGCTCAAAACAAGCTGCAGTAAGACTCGAAAATAAATCCCGCTCTCTCCGTCTTTGAACAGGATGTACATGTAAAGCATATCAAATAATATGGAATGCCTTAATAAAATGTTTAATTAGGTGATCATAGATTATCAACTTCTATCAGTGGCCAGGAATTGTCATCTCTCAAAGCTCTTTCTTCAAAATTCCTGATAAACACAAACCTTTCACAATATAGACAAGTAAGCTAATTAGAACAGGAATTAACCAGAATAGCAAAGTCCACAATGGCAAGATAGTGTGACATTAGCATTTTATTATTGATTTAAAGTATTATCATCATCATCATCCAGCAGAGGTGTTTTAAGATTATTTTATTCTATCAGTATTTATCGTGACATCTGTAACAGCTTCTGCTAGAACTCGCTTAATTAAATTATTTCTGCTTCACATGTGTCAGGAGCAAAGATGGGATGACCTTCGCTCCTGGCATATGTAATTGTGAATTAAAATAAGGAATATGTCCATTCACAGTTAAAATCAGAAACAAACAAGCTAGAAAGAGAAAACCTTTACTTATAAAGAAGTTCTTAGAAACCCAAAGCATATACCCCACCCAAAAAAAAAAAACCTCCAGCAACCCGATGTAGAAGTGTCCATATCTGCCACTGCCACAAAATAAAGCACCTTGAACTTCAAAGAACCTGCCCAGAAGTAAACAAATGGAATCATAAACTGGAATACTGGACTACAAAGAGGGAGATGGCAACCTTACCTTCTGTAAATTAAGTTTCTAAGCAACAATTGTAAATCAGGAAAATACGGTTTCAAAATGCTCATTTAAAATTCTACGTAGCTTGAATTTCCTGTAGGCTTGTTCTTTGCTTCTTGTACGCCGGTTTTCCCCTGAATGCAGATGGTCATGCTTCAAAAACATACCACAACAAAGGCTGACTGGAGACAGTTATCGGTAGCAATGCAAAATGAAAATCAGTTTACTGAAAAAATAATATGGTTGGTGCTGGATGTGGAGAGTTGTTTACCTGTGTGAAAGGATATTATTTACAGAGCCATCACAAGAGAGAGGCTGCTGTGATATGACTGATGCAGGTATGTGAGAAAGCGAGAGACTGCTTGTGCAAGCAAAACATCGACATAACGAAAAGTAAAGGCGACCTGTGAAGAGCACCCTCACAGTTGGCTGCCATCAAAAACATGCATCAATCACACATGGCACAGATGTGGACTGTGACGAATGGACTCCTGACAAGTTGCGGTGACAGAAGTAAGCTTGACAAAGAACATGAACGATCGTGACAGTCAAACTGTGGGGTACAGCGTGAATGTAGTTCATCCTCAGATTCATTTTATTTAATGCACATAGTTGTATCGCATACAGTAAATTCTGTTTTTAGCACCGTTAAGGCAGAACTCATATCAGCCCGAGTTCCAAGCAAATCAGCACTGCCTTCTTTGTCTTAATATTTATCATCATTTGCATAATGCCATTTGGATTTAAGATTATTTCACACAGCAAAACCACTTTCAATGGTTGAGTCATGGCGCTCGCTTATGTCCTCATAACGGTCATCCGACTGTGTAATTGGACATTTTAAACTGTTAAGCAAGTTAGTAACAAGCAACACAGTAGAGCAGACCAGCGCATTAAAGTTGAATGACATTTGAATACAGATGGAATATGGCCATCACTGTCCACCACTTCACTGTGCGGCATGTTTAAAAAGCCTTGGTTAATGCAGATTAGGCCCACGTGTCCAATAAACACAGTGCAGAATGACAAATAATATTACCGTCAGGAGCCTTAACCCTTCAGAGATGAACTACAATTACTGTCAATTGACCTAAATGTGAATTTGCTATGAAATCATTCCTCGAGATTTCCTCTTTTCTGTGTGTGTCTTTTTGGGATATCTGCTGGGGAGATTAGTGGCTGAGAATCAGTTAAGAGTTAACTATGACAAGAGAATGACAGTTCATTTAGATGGTGAAAATTGCTGGTGGGATTTCTGCAGGAGTGCCACCAAGCTGGGTTAATACTGTTTGTGATAGCGACTGACAGGGTGCCTTTTGGGAAAAAGCATTTGGGATTGTGACCTTTGCTTTTGACAGAGGTCAGAGTTTATTTTTCTGTGTGTGAATACAGCTCCAATTTGGCTGTCGTCACAGCGGCAAAACCCAAAAAGGGAAGAACGAGCACTTGTGCTCCAAAATCACAGATAATCAAAGGATAACCATTATGTGCGCTTCAAATAGTCATTATGAAATGAATGGTAGCACTTAATGGCTAAAAAGTATACAGCAATGATGTGAATCTACTATAAAACTTGGACAGATTGACTATTTATAGAAGGTGTAGCCAAGTATGTAATGTTATTGTGATCTTCCTGTTAGTAAAAAAAAATGTTTATACTTCTACTGTATTTGTTGGTTTAATCCATATCCATGTCAAGAGGGTGTCATATTTTTAGTAATTTAATGAGAACATTTGCTGAGGGTGATGCAGAATGAGGAGGTAAAGTCATGCACCTAAGATCAGTCTTCCAGCACTTTGGAAACTGATCTGGTGGTTAATAACCACCAGACATAACACCATTACTGTAAGTACATTATAGCACTTCCCGGGGAAAGATCATATGGCAGGTCCTATATCTTACGGTTTTCAGTGATCAATACTTTTGACAGCACAGCTTTTCTGCACTCGCCTATAACATTATACAAAAAGCCTTTAAGGTGCAGGGAGTTTACTGTGTGAGGGAAAAGGATAACAATACCACCCCCACATCCTGCTTCAGTGAGCTTAAGGTTTGACATGCCTCAAAGAAACAACTCCTTGGCAGAAGGTCGGGGCATTTAAATAAAAAAAAAGTTTTGAAAACTTTCAATCAAACGTCAAAATTTAATCAAAATGACACAGTTTTTCTACACTGCTGCTGTATATACTGGCACTTTCATCCCATACATTACATCTGTTGCTATGCCCTCTCCATCTCAATCAATCTTCTTACTATTCTATAATACAATACTGAGCATAATCAGCAGGAAGTGGTGAAGATAAACGCCTAATCATTCATCCGCATTCCGCTTTCTTTCACTGAGCAGATTATGTTATATAAATCATATACATTTGAATTATTCCCATTTCAGTAGTTCAATATTTAATTTTAGGGATACTTGGCAGGGGGTTGGTTTATCTTTTGATGTGGAGGATATGCACACACTTTAAAATCATTGTTTCACAGTCACCATGTATAAAATAAGAATTCAGAAGGCAATAAAAACTATGAACTTTGACTTCATTTGGCCCAAAGAAAAGTTTGAAGCAAGATTAATACATTGCAGTCTGTTTCACTCAATTTTCTAAGACGCATTATGCCACGGAATATTTTCTACTAGATGGCGGCTCCAACTTATGTTTCTCTTCATTTCAAGAGCATGTATGTAATTAGACTTTAGTTATAATTAGCTGCAGTCTGTCTATTTAAATGGGGTAACAGAGAGGAGTATGAATCAAGCTTTCTCTGTGCCCTGGTAGAGCAGCGGGTCTGGCAGATACTAGCTTCTTTAGTGTGCTGACCACTTCTCCAAGCCTAATAATATAACTCTGAAAATTGGATATGGTCACTGAGGGACAAGCAGACTGAGGAAATCAAAATTACTCCTCATTTGTATGTGATTTACATTTTTTCCATTGGTCTTTAAAAGGCCAGCATTGGACTCAATAAGAAGATTAAAGGCAAATATAGTTAGTCAAACCGGGGGTTTGGGTGAGAGCTATTCACTTTCACGTCAGCTTTAAGTTGAAGATTTGCTGTCAGGCTTCATTGCTGCTGTAGCTTATTGGAGGATTTAAGTGGCCCAGGATCTTTTAACCAACCACACTGCTGGGTAATTCTGAATCATAAAAAGTGTGAGTTGTGGAGTGAAGAAAGTACGACTGTACAAAAGTCGTGACCTCCGTGCTTTTAACTACAATGAATTCTGATATTTATCCATGCCACTAAACATGTTCATCCAAAAATACAATGAACTGTTTGTGGTGTTTTCAGGCACAGGCTGTTGTTCAGCTCTGTCCGTCCATTCACCCACTTAAAGTGATTACCCATGTCAAGGGCTTTGAACTTAGGAACAAAATGGCAACTGGGTTGAAAAGTAGAGAAAGATGTCACAACAGTCTGCTAGATGGATGCCTACATAAGTCACAACAGCTTAGGAGAGCGGGGCTACAGTCTTTCCTGGTGGGAAAGTGTGTGCCATAGAGACATACGCCCTGGGAGGCAGTCAAGAATTGGAATACCCTGTCATTTGGCTGACAACTGACCCACATCCCTCAAGTCCCCCTGCAGTCACTGCAATGACAAACTCACACCATGAGCTTCCTCTCCTACCTGACTCACAGAATTCCAATGGGTTGACAAATGCCAAGACTGACCTCACAGACAAATGCTGTGTGCATGTCATCCACAGCGTTTCTGCATGTGTGTACTCACATTACAAGAGTGTACAAGAGTTTTCCAACATGGTGCCCCAGACACGAAACACTTGTTAATGTTGCCAAGTAAATCAATGTTGTTTCTACTGGAGACTAATTACAGCCAGTTTACATAATTTTGGAATTGTATTTTCTTTATCTTACTCTTTGTAAGAAACAGTTTGCTTTAGCTCCTCATATTTAATTCAACTCTGCAGTATATTGGCCACTAGGCAAAAGCTTGTTAGGGGAGCAAGCAGAACAGTAGAAAAATATCCCGACTCACCTGAGCCATGGATATAATATGAAATCGGGTTGACATGATGGTGTACTTCGTTGGTATCTATGCACTGATGACACTCATACATTCAACAGCTGGGAACGCTTTGAGAAACCAGAGAAAGTCACTGGAAACCATTTCAAAGTCTCTGAAAAAAAAAAGTGGACAGAGTCAACAGATACAAGATATAGACTCTAATCAATAGTTAACTTACAAATACTAATAAGCAAAAACAAGTGCAAAATGTTATTCTTTATGTTACATTATCTCACCAAATATCTAATAGTGCCACATAATATCTACATTACTAAACATTTTTATGGTAATATTTAAAACAGAAAGTGATTAAGGGCAGGGGAAGATCATCGCCTGTAGTTTATTAACGCTTTTTTGTTTGTGGGTTTTACTCTAACCAAAGTCTTTTATTCATTTAACCAGGCTATTTTTGTATTTTAAAAACTACTTACAGACAGGACTTTAACCCAAGTCTCTGATGTGCACAGTGTGCACTTCATAAAGCTGGCATCCACGCACCATCCCGAGGATCCACTGCCTTTAATAAATGTAGAACTTCATTTTTACAAAAACAAGGTGCTTTTGAACCTAATCCAGCCAGTAATTACACTTCCTACAAAACCGATTTGGTGTTGCAGTTTAACTTTATATAGAAATAATTTCCAGGAGACCGGGTTGTTCTGAGAATTCCTTCAGTCTGTTTTACTCCGATACTTTTACAGACTATGTCATTGCTCACTGTGGATATGAACAGACAAAACAAAAAAAAAAAAATTCAGACTTTTTCCAAGCATCTGTCTTTGAGCCATAAGACAGCACATTCTTATTACAAACAACTGATTTTCTGTTTTCCAAAGCGGGATGAGGGAGACAGACTGCTAAGGCTGTGACAGTGGTGAGTAAATAAAGTACTGTCAGAAAATAAGTCCTGAGACAAGTGTGAGAGACATACATAGAGTTCAGGCAAGGTAAGTCACAAACAACAGTTTCAATTATGACACGTTTTTAGGTGTAGCACTCCAACACCCTGAACAGAGTCTACGAGGCCATGGAGTGAGTGTAGACTAGAATAAAGCCGCTTTAGGGTTCTTTTACCAAGGTCACTTAGGAGCTTCACCAAATTGCAGTGGAACTTTATCACCTGTTACCAAACACCATCTACAAACTAGCTTAAGTGCAGGCCTCATTATTATACCCATTTCAATTACTGACCTCAGACTGTGCTTTAATGGAACATAATATTCTCATAGAAATTAATGTTGACGAATGTACAACTTAAACCCGCTAAAACAACTGAACTCTTTAAAATAAAGGTCGAAAAGATCAACAGAAACCCCACCAACTGGGGAAATAAATGAAAATATTCCCAAATCAAATAGTTTAGATACAACTCAGTTGGCTTATATAAAAAAACAAATAGTCGTTATGGAATTTTCACAGGATAAAACACAATAAAGTTAACTTACAGTGGAGCAGACAACAGGCGTGAATCTTGGCCAGAGGCGCTAAATGACGCCGCCTGACTTTATCGGTCAGCCACTATCAGAAGAACCGGGAAGGAGCCTCGGTACCCGCATGTCTTTCCGAGCTTACATCAGGAGCTGGGGGAGCCGCCAGTCAACGGGTTCACTTAAACAAGCGTCGCACACAGGCCCCAGAGACTACTGCGAACGTTAGCCCGTGTTTAGAGTGCTAATATTTAGCAGGTCCCTGCTACTGTAGCTGCGCTTAGCCCAATTCTCCCGCTAGCATAGCGGCTAAGAGCTAAGGATACACCGTTCCAGCAACTTTAGAGGAGTCTGGCTAACATTCACACAAAGGAAAAATGCGTCTGAATCTGCTCAAACTACTATTAATTATTTACTTAAACATACTTCCAAGTCCATATGGCTCGCTTGTGTTACGTGTGACCTCTACCGCATCTCCCGCCTTTCTTCCGCACCTGGTGCCAATCACAACACGCATTCTTGATTGACAAGCAACTGACCAATAACATTTGACAGATTTCAAACTAAAGGCGTCATCTGTATTTTATTTTGGTTACAACCCAAATTGGGCTGCTATTTTGAAGAGTTATGCAAAGTAATGAAACGGATTATGAACTATTTTATTATGAATTAAATTACATTAATATCTTCTGTTTTTCCACGAGGGCTACATATTTATAATGCCTCACAAAAAGCAGATTATAATCAGTTTTGGTAATTGCTGGATGGCACATGATGTTCTTCTACTTTGATGTGTATGTTAATTGTCTACAATCATCTACAGACAAAGAAAATTATATTTTCTCGTGTCAACAACTGTGTTTTAGCTTTCTGGTGGGGGGGGTGCTTAATATTGATATTACATAGTCTATGTTTCCTCTGTCGGCCTCAACAGGGCTTAATTGGCCATACTTCACAGGGACAATGATCCTAAGCCAAAGTTGCCTCAGAAGATTATAAGTTGTGTGCTTGCAATCCAGCAGACGTAATTGGGTGCTTAAAAAGTTAATAACTTTTGAATAAAAGTGCTCATCAGCTTTTTAGCACATCACATGTACTAATCTGTGACCGAGACTCCAGAAGCTTGCATGCTAATGACGACTATAGGGATTTAATTAAACGATTTTCCTCCCCTTCCAGTATATTTGACTTCATGTTTCAAATGCATTCCAACTTAATTTTTCAGACAGTGTGATTTGAATAATGCCTTTGCATAAACCACTTTGAATTTAATTAAGATGCCTGTTTGTCTTTCCAAATCAACAGATGCCCCGGTCGTAGTTAGTTCATATGTGTTTTGCCAGCCTGAGAGAGCAAACAAGAAGGATCTGGCTTTTGTGGATTAAATACTATGTATGTAGGCCCACTACATATGATGTAAATCCTTAACCTTTGGATTTCCTTTTTCTTTCTCAGCAATAAATACATAATTGCATATTTTAACACTTGGAACAAGGGAAATGTGACTGGATCACATTGCCAGGAAAGCAGTAAGTCTTCTGATGACAGAACGCCCTTAGGTTAAGTTTCATTGGAGAATAATTGAGCAATAGAAACCCAAATCAGATTTCTCACAAATGAAAAATGGATTTTTTTTACCACTTTGTATACACTGTTGTAGGTGCTGTAAGAATATATCAAGTCAATTCAGTAGATCAACGGCTTTCAGCTTGTCCCTTCTGGGGGGGTCGGCACAGCGGAAGGTGTTCCACACATTGATTTGACATGAGTTTTTACACCAGATGCCCTTCCTGCCCCCACCCTCCCATTTTGCCACCAGGCCCCCTATATCAAGTCAATTCAGTACTATCCAAATTTTAAGAAAGAGGATAAAATTGTTCACAGACCAAGAAAGCACATAAAGGGGAGACAGATAAAAACACAGCCTAATGTTTAAAAGGGTGTGTGTGTAAATGTGTAATGCTGGTCCACAGCGCTGACTTGCACAGTGGGGATATAGGTAAAACAGTAAGCTGCAGTAAAGAAAGAGTGTTGTATATGATCCCACCACTTGCACAGTGCCCCACAAAGCTTCCACCCAACAAGCCTGTTGAAACACACTTTATAGGCCTACTTGATGCCTCCATGACAAAACAAAACACAATAAAAGCAGAACAAAGCTTTTCCTCAACAAAAAAGGCCATCGCTTTGTTCTGTATTCATCAGACCTGATAAACAGTAATAATCACAGTAATGATGTCTGTTCAAGGGGGCTGGGGAGCTAGGGAGGTGGATAAGGGGCATGTGTGGAGGGGTGGAGGGAAGAGAAGGGTGTTGTTAATCTAAGAGGCTTGTGTGGAGTATAGACGGATAGGGAGGGGTGCAATGGCTGCTCACACTGAGATAAGGCTGCCTCCCTGCCACTGGTTAACACAGCCTCAGCCCCTTCCCAACAAGACTGGCCTAGTTGCTCGATTCCTAGGCCAGGGATTTTGCCTGCATGCGATAAGATGCTCATGAGCATTGCAATATAGGACAGGTATTAGCCTGCCCTCATCTCCACAAAGGAATGCCGCAGAATAGCGTGAGGGGACGGAGAGGATGAACCTTGACGGAAGCCAGCCGCCATTCTGGGTGAACAGATAAGTGGTGCTCTGACAAGGGGTTCAGAGAATGGGAAGGACGGCCAGTGGCACCCCTGCTGGGCCAGATGAAGACAAGCTCAGCATGTGGTCCCATCATAAACAGCCCACGCTGTACCCAGAAAGCAGCAGATTACTGTTATGTGTTTATCTGTTAGCTTACCAATAGACAGATGTAGAATAATCATGGCATAATTCCTCAATTAGTCTTGTCTTTTGTTAAGCTATACGTTTAGCAGATGCTCGCTGGTTTGTTCACATACATATCAGCCAATGTAGTTAGAAATGTAGTTAGAGTTCGTTTAGTATTGCATTGCGATATATATATATATATATATATATATATGTGCTTTCGAATCATAAAAGCTCTGCATGAATGAGATGAGACAATGGCTTTGTGTGTACATATACTTCCATGCCTACTACAATCACTTTCCTGGTTTTCTATTTCATATCGTATTTTTCTCCATAGGATGACTCTTTAATTAGGATTCTGCTGATGTAAGCCACCACAGAGTCAGTGAATAGGAATGTTAATTACCCTCCCAGAATGTCTAACATATTGCAAGTTCATGATTCTACATTGATTATGTGTGCTACATTAATCAGTATTCTATGGCACACGACTATTTCACAGTCAGGTTCCGGCAGCACAAGTAACTTCTGAAATAAACGAAACGAACAGATGTCCAAATCTACTCTACAGTGAAAGCAAGAGTTTAATTATAATGTGCACAGAAGTACAAGTGAACCTGCCTGATTGATGTAAACAGTGTGTGATCGTCAGCACATTACTTTCCCCCAAGAAGTAACTCTGTGTTTAATTAAGGAGGGAGAAGCTTGTGTCTGGGAGGTCTGCTCCACACAAGACAGGATTACTGTATGCTAAGTAAGCCACAGCCCACGTGTGGACACTTTTCAGACAGAGGAGGGGGTTTTCGTTTAAGAATGTACTGTCAGGGTGACCACTCTAAGTGTCACTGTCAACCACAGCACTGATAAGCAGAGGGAACAATTCAATGCACCACTGAAAGAGAAAAACTAGCTGCTGGTGGGGAAGCAAAGTGAATCACCATTAATGGCAGGTGCATGTAATTATTCCCCTCAATTTATAAGCTGTAGACACATTGCTGTGCAATTGTGCAAGAAATACATATATTTTCCTCTTGATATCACCAAACACCACCTGGCATGAAAATGTGTTTTAAGTGTGCAGGGGAAACTTCCAAAATACTTCTGTCAAGTCGTTACAAATGTGAACGTCTGTTTTTGTGGCTAGCACAGACTCCAAAACAGACACAGTATGTTCCTCATCACATCTCAGACTCCACCAGCCCACAGTCAATTTCTTCTTATCTCGCTCTTCTTATCTGAACTTTCAAAAATAAAGGTTCCTTTAGTCGAGTGGGGAGATGTGTTCGGGCATTTTCATAGCCGGAGAGTGTTTTGGGGGAACAGCAAAGCAAGTCGGAGAGCTTGTTTATAACCGTTTGCATTTATCATCTCCTCATTTCACCACCATTCAGGTTGCATTTTGTTTAAAAGATTTATGCATGAGATAGTGTAGTCTATTAAAATTGTTATACTGATACGGACGGCCTAAAGCAAACTAGCAAATAAACAAAAAGCCTTGTAGGGAAAATCCCCCGTGTGATTAATTAAGAGTGAGCAGCCATGACGATAGCAAATCCACTCTTACAGACACACACGCATGGCTTGGTTCACAGACGTTGCCATGGAACATTTCGAGCATTCTTAGTTTGGTGTGACTCTGACACTTTTAGTGTAAATGGATAAGAATTCATTTTTTTTAAAAACAAAGTCGGAATTACTACCTCATGATAAATTATTAACACATCTTTACTCCCGACTAGAACTTCACCACAACTCTGGATAGTCCCAAGATAATGGATGGATGAATGGATAATCAACTCATTCACAGATTACACAAACAAACTGTCGTGGAAAGTACTGTAGTTCAAGCAGGAAAGGACAAAGGCTCGTTTTTAGTTTGGTAAAGGTCAGCAGTACGATAACCAACTTAGGCTTTCAGTATATTATCTCACGCACTTATTACATATTTTATCACACTGATTCAGAAGCTTTCAAATGTGCAACTGGCACAGACATTTTCAACGTGGCCATCAGATGTAATGTAGTAGACTCCGAATGCCTCCAGCACCTGGTTTTTAATCCTCACCGTTTTGGCAATATGAAGCTTATTTTATTGGAATGCCAAGGCAGTGGGTGAATATAAATCGCTGCCATGCAATATTAACTACACTTTGTTCCAGCAAAATTGAAAAATTCCAGACTATGAAAGTATTAGGCCATAAACAGAAATTAATTCTGTGTGTGTTTTTGGAGGAACTTGTCAATAAAAAATCTCATACACTTGAGGTGAAAGGCAGACTATGCAGTTCATAAATCTCTACTGCGTACACTAAAACAGAACTTGTCAAGGATCAGTTGGGCACCTTTACTAACAAAGACATCTGGATCTGATTTATTAGTGTTATTCTATGGGAAATACAGCACCACGGGCTTTGCTGGTATCAAGATTTCAATGTCTATGCATGCAAATACACATTTCTAAATTCCTACAACGAGAAGCTGCAGCGAGTAGCTCTGTGATATTAAAACATGTTTATCAATCGTGTCAGCAGACAAGAATAATAATGAATATCAATGAACGCAAATGCAAAACCTCAGAATATATTCGGTGCTGATGATTTGTCTCATGCAAGTGTTTTGACAATGTCTAAGCATGAAAGTTGCATCTGGTTATAGGCAGATTTGGGGTAAAGTTCATGGGTAGGGGTGACAAAAATGTATTTGCTAATTGCAGATCTGTGACAGGAGCCACACTCAGGTCCACTGCATCACAGGGAAACATGCTGCACATCTGCACGACCCCCCACTGTAACTTTCCATGGAAAGGATTTGGCATCACAAACCAGGTCCCTTTTTACCACATGTCAGTACAGTGACAAGCTGAACAAGACCTAAAGATGTTAAATATGCTTTCACTATATTCTGAGACATTAAACCTAATTGATTCTGCCAATTATTGTAAGATCGTCATCATCCCTGATCTCTGCCTTCTCCGCAGGAACGGGTCTGGTGTCTGCGGTTCACCACAAGGCAAATTATTTATAGTCCTCCTCGTGGCTCTGTAAATATTCTTCATGAGAGAGGAGGCTGTCACCAAAGCACTGCACTTCATCAAAAACAACCCTTTCTTGTCAGGGGCTAATGTGAAGGTGTATATCACACCAGGCGTCCACTCTCGGAGTTGTAAGACGCGGGGATTGTGGTATTGTTACAAGTAATGGGGCTCCCAGAGGGCCTCTGCACCGACACTGAGTGCGAGTCTCCCTCGGTCTTTCCTGCCAGTAGCTACAGGAAGCAGTGGGACTGTTGTTGTACAATAGGCTGCAATGTGAATGAATGAGTATTTATTGGGGTAGACTTGAGGATTCTTGCCACTTATTACATCATACAGATTGTTCAAGTCAGCAGTCCCCCAAAGGCGGGTCACGCTGCGTGTCTAGAAATTAAATTCCTTCCCAGTTATGGAATGACACATCTGCCTCACTATAACAGTAGTCATAACTGTAATGGTGAAAGAGGGAAATAACCATCCATAATTTTTCAGTGTTGTCTGCGACTTGCCTGAAGTTTTCGGCGTGACCTCCTTAAGGAGCGGTTATTGGATTAGACTGTCATGCCACTGGACTGATGCGTGATCAAACGCTTTTATTCTGCTCGGTAGTCTTTATTACACACACTCTTTGGTGGGGAGGACGCATAAAGAGCCGTTATGAATCACTTACAGACGGATGCTTAGCCGGCAGTTAGAAATGGACAGTACAATATGAGATGGAGGCATCTAATTTGATTTCATTATGAGACTACTTTGCCATTATCAGGTTGTGAACCATTTGCATGGTCTCCAAAACTATTTGCTGTCTCTAGTCACTAAACGGAGCCCCAGATGAGGCCTGTGGTCTATTTAGAGGGACCTCCTGGGGGTTAATGAGCTCACCATGCAAGAATGCATAATTTAACCATATGCCTCGTGCTAGTGACTCTACGTGCTTCAATATTTGAAACATTTATACTGTAGGTTGTTTAAGCTGGTATATTTAAGGTTACATCTCTATGAGGTCATAGTAGTTCAACATATGTAATGACTTGGAAACATAACTAATTATATCTAAAGGCCTGCTGTGTGGGCTACTTCATAAAAGCCTAATGATTATCTGCTGACACACACACACACGGACAAATGACATAAGACAATATCTTAAGTGAGTCTTGCACGACTTCTCATTGGAAAAAAAAGTGAAAATATTAATTTGCTCTTAAGGTGACGATGACGTGTTCACAATCCCTCAACCTACACACACAAAAAACCCCAATAACAACTGCTCGCAATTCAACAGCCCCATGTTTTGCTAGCCCCCATATTCTATATTTACAAGTCTGGTACTAGTTTTTCGCTCATTAATGAATACCATGAGAGTTTCTTGTCTTTAATAATTATGTGAAGCACATTCTTCTTGGGCTATTTAGAAGAAGAAACAGCCGGTTTGCCAAAACAATGCGTGCTAAAGAGGAACAATACCTCTCATCACACAACCCACTCCTTCGCACCATCATCAAGAGGATAATAGCACCTTTGTCGGCCGACGATGCAAATCTAACACAACTTGTGAGCAAAAATGATAATTGCCTTATGAAATATGCGTCTTATCCTAAACATGAATAGACTTTTGTGTGCATATTTATAAAGTAAATTCATGTGGGTATACTGATTCAGGTTTTTGTTGATACCATAACAAGCGCCAGAAATCAACGGAAATGACAATGACGCCAATTTCGATTAAAGCCACTGAATTCACTTTTAAATTCATTCGCAGCCTGTCGGGAAGAATGCAACATCAATAGTAGTCAGCTTCTGAGACAGCACATCAATAGTGATGAATAAAGGTCATATTGTTTCCTGATCATTCTGTGGTCATTTCATCTGCAGCAACAACAAGCTGACAAATCGTGTTTTGCTGTAAACCTCTGAGCAAAGCACGGGTTGCATTAGCAAATCATTTGCGGTTAAACACACATTACATCAGGGGATCTGGCCTTGAATTAGGATGTCTAACCACTACACCTTCTTCCCCCCTGGTCTAGACCTGAGTGTATAAATAGTTTAGCTCAGCTGTGAATGTGGAGCACTTTTTTGTTGAGGTCCCAGTATCAAGAACAAGACTGATACCAGATCTAAATGAACTTTGTCGACCTTTTGACAAGCTTGAGCCACCGTATGTCTGTTGTACATAAAACTCAACAGCCCTAGAAATAGTGGGACCCTAAATCTGTTGGAGCTTATTTCCACCATGTGGCCGAGTTTATGGTCGACCAGCTACTGCATAGTTTATTAGTCACTTCATTGTGTTTATTATTAGTCCACGGGGGTGGTATCCTGAGCACTCATCCTGATGCCAATGCCCCACAAAGAGGATGAAGGACGGTATGCACGCTCATAATTAATGGCACAGTGTAGTAATCCATCAATCCCCATGAGACACTCTCTGCTAGAGACATATTTGGCCAAACTTTTTCTCCCGTTTTTTTAATAGATGGCCCTTTTGATCTGCCTTCAAAACTTGCTTGCGTTTAGATGCTAATTCAGCTGTGAATCACTGCCATCAGCACTCCACTCTGCCACCTAACCTTACATTACATCAATTAATAGCTGAACTTACTCAGTTCAGACCCACGGCTATTCCCTTACCGTCGAAATAGAGATGGGTATTAGCAGGTCAAACCCGTGGTGACCTGGCATGGAGCTCCAGTTTGAGGCCACTAAACATGCCATTTTTCTTGGTATTTTCTCAGACTGCTGCCACGCTGTTTTCGGGACATCACCTGCAGTCAACAGTCTTGACAATACAGGAAGTAGCGAATCGGTATCCTTTACAAAAAAAAAATCCCGTTGTTTTTCGGGTGGTCAAGTGATTCCTGCGGAGAAACCCTCTACTGTGTCTGAAAAGAAAGATGTCAAGCAACGTCTAGTTGAGTTTACTACATCTATCTGAGTTGGTACATACTAAATCATACATCAGACTGGAGGAGACATTTCTAAAGAGGACGTTTCTCTACCTGGACATTCAAGCCTCTTTTGTCTTGTTTCTAGATGACGGCTTGAGTACATACAAGGTCTCAAAATGTAGTCTTCAGCTGCTGTCTGCCTCACTTCCTCCCCACACTCATGCTCTTTGACAAGGCTCAAACTCTGCTGCACTGTTTGCAGTGTGTGGCAGGTGAAGCTTGAGTTGAGTGACTGAGCCACTGCCAATTGAATCTCATGTTCTTCCTAAAATTCGTCCTGAAAACAAGTGTATCTGCCATGAGTACAGTTTCCCTCCTGGGCTACTAACACCAAAGAGCTCTATGATTGCAGCTCCCTCTGACTTCCCTCTGAAAACCAGGTAGGGGAGTGTTGATAGCCGCATCTAGGAGGCTCCAAACCTGATCTGCTGACAGAGTGTATTCATCTGATCCCTACTGTACTGGACTTGATCAATGAGCACTAAAACCCCACATTCAGCCACATGACAGTTTTTACCTCCAACAGGAAAGTGCGGCCCATGCCGAGGAGAACATAGATGGGTCAACAGTGGCACCTCCAGAGCCATGCCGCCAGATTCATCGCTCACAGTGGGGCACAGTAACAAGAAAGAGACACAAACGATTGTTTTCTGGTGGCTGAAAGTGAGAAGTACAATATCATCCCACCATTTGTATCTGAGATGCCAGATTTTCACCTGACAATTGCAATAAGGCATGTGAATCCTTAAACCAACATGGTATTTTCATTAAGCAGCTGGTTGAGCCAAGAAGCCGTGTGTGTGTTTGAGCAGCTGTTGCGCCGTCTGTGTGCACCCTCGCATGCACCAAATTTACATCGTGGCTTCCATTGTAGATTCGGGGGGAAAGAAAACCTGAACGAGAAGGATTGTGTGCTTGTGTACCTGCTGAAGCTGTCTCAACCCAGCTCGTATGCGAATCACAGACTCTTTGTAATAGCCTGCCTCTTTCAGGAGGGAGGATGTAGCTGTCAAATCATTTAAATTAGTACAACCATTGTTGAGACGAAAATGCTTGGATCAGCGCTTTGACGTTGTGGAACTTCCGAGGACCTGAAAGTATGCTTCGCTGAGTTTTGGTGTCTTTGCAAAACAGAATTATGCTCTGTGAAATGTCTCTGTCCAAACTCATGGAATTGAATCAAAATCAACAAACTGAAGTTGAGCCTGGCTCAGTTTCACAACCACTCGCAGACCGTGCCGCACACAAACACACAAGCATTCGCTCGAGAAATGCACCCATACAATCAGTGCACATACAGTACATTAACATACTGGATGCAGCACAAATTACCGTCTGTCTTAATTTATGTGGTTAGCTTCATTTACAGCACATAGCTCACTGCAAACACTGAGGGAGATCACAGAGCATAGACAATAAAATGGAAACTATACTGCACACACTCAGTATACGTTTCATACTAATTAATAACTCTATAATATCTGTGTGCACTTTGCCCTGCAATTTAAGGGTCTTCTAAGTCGCGGATATTTCTCATAGCAGCCGAACCTTCTTCACACGAGGCCATGAAATTACAGACTCACCATCTTGGATTTTAATTGAATTTATATACATCTCACTCCTCCATGTTCCCTATAGTTAATGGCCTCTTGTAGACCCTTGACTGTTCATAAATCAGAAGTTCAGCGCTGGCACTATTACAAATTGAGTGATTTAGCCAAAGCTGCCGTACTCATGAATCTTCGGAGCCGAGCATTTTGGGGAAGAGAGCGGCAAACACAAACAGGAGAGCATAGAGTTTTTTTTTTGTTTTTTTTTTATGTTCCACATCACTTCCACATTAGAAAGTTGTATAGATCACGGTAGAAGTGCTTCCTCCTACCTGCGGGTCTGGAAACTGTTTTATGTTGGTGAACATTTTTGATCCTGCATAAACACATACACAGTCACGCCGGTAAAACCTCACACAGCAGCCTATTACGCCACTATTTTCTTTCATTTAATGACAACTTCAATATGTAAATAGTGAGTACAGTATATATCAATACAAATATTCTAATTTATTAATACAAAGGTATTAGATATTTTCGCCTGTATGTTAGGACAGAAAACTGGTCCTCAGATTTATGAATGTCTGGCTACTTCTCTCTGCTTTGCTTCGGATTTTTGTTCCCCAACTGCAAAGCCTTTATGACTTTTTGGATTATACCGGTCTGTAGTAGTATCTAAAGGGATTGTAATGTTCCATAATTGCAGTGTCTGACAAATTCACACGCCATAATCGCAGGCCTACAGGTTTGTGGGATAATGCGCAAAAACAAAAGTTCAGGCCTCACTTTGTGAAGTTGAAATTTTTGACGGTCACACCGTAGGGTTTTGTTTTCCCACAGTCAAGGATAACGTTTTAATGATAAAAGAAAAAAAAGGGCACGTCTAGTTGATGTCTCTGAAATCTTTTTTCAAACTTTCTGGGGAAATACACTGCTGTTATGCTCTGGATTCTTGAAGTACTCTGCGAGTAGAGAGCCCCTGCAGGAAAAACCTATTGCACCTTTTTAAAGAAGTGCTGGTGCCAGCGCTGCGAAAGAGACATATGAGGCTGTGGACATCCAATTGATTTTCAGTCAACACATCCCTCACGTAGTCTTTTATGTGTTAAATTATTTAAGAGCTGCAGCTTGAAGGAGGTGAGTTTATATCCTCTCAGAGGAATGGGCAACTTACGTGTGTCACTGAGTATTTCACATCAGGTATTTCACACAGATTCAAGTGTATTAGTTAAATGGGTTTTTCGGGATTGGCCTTTTCACCCATGGGTTGAGAAGGTCTTAAGCACATGCCCGGGGGCAATACACATTATCATCCGAGAAAAGGTCTCAATTATTATGTATTAGTAAATGGTCCATTCCAGCTTACCTCCTCATGCATCGTTTTATCATCTCACAATGAACTTCCCCCTGCAGCGTTCTTGGTAAATGGCCATATTCATTATTCATCAAGCATTGGTGTCATAATCGATTTTGTCCAAACGGTCTGCATTCCACAATGTGTTCTTAATCCAATCCCCAAGAGACGCTGAACTTTGTCACATAATTAGGTTGCACCAGTCAGCTCCACTGATACAGCCTTTACAGCTTACCCACTACATGCTGCATGATTGTGGAGCCATTTTGAAATTAGTCAACGCCTCTGTACTGATACGACAGCACGTTACAGTGCTGCGTGTACACGAAGCCAAACAGCGGTGAGCTTGTATGGCACAAACTTTGTGTGCGTTGTGTCCCACTTGGTGATTGGGCAAGGACGGGTGTTCAGCTTTTCGAGTCCCTGAGTATCGTTTTTGCGAGGCTGCACCCCTCAACCCTGGCCCTCTGGTTATGACCGCCCTGTTCTCTGTTCCCAGCTGCAAGATGGACCCGTGGTGCATATGACATCTGTATCTGCCAGTGGCTGTGATAAGCCTGTCAGCTCCGTGGCACTCAGCCTGTCAGTCAGCCTTGCCGCGAACAGCCCGGGACCACAGCTGTCATAACGATCCAACAATGGAAAAGAACAATCTGCTGATCTTCTTCCAGACCAACTCGAACTATGGGTGCTCTCCAAATGGTCGTCAGCTTGTCCTTTTCAGCTGATGTAGAACAGACACGGGGCACAGGTTCCCTCCGTGTCCTTTGCTCTTCCTCCAGTGTATTATGATGATGATGTTAATGGTTAGTATTATACAGCTGCAAAACACTGACAATAACGTTGCACCGATTGAGCAATGATTCGTTGGTTGTTTAAGGATATAAAAGCTTGCTTGCAAATTGAGAAGATTATCATTTTCAGCAACATTTACAGTAGGTCTTACCTTAAGGGTTTTGCCTCGGCTCTGGTCTTGCGTTCTCCTCCTTCAGCCTGGTTTCGAAACTTACCTTCGCACATGCAGCATTTCTTCCCACAGAGTCACTCCTAAAATAATGAAGCATGTTTTCCAGTCTTTTCAAAGAGCTGGCAAACAAAGCATCAAAAGCTGGTTGTTGTAATAAATCGAGCACTTTCACAAAAACCATTAACACTCATATTTCCCTAAGGCGGTAAAACTTGACAGTTATTCATTACTAACAGTACTGGTCCATTGGGTCTATCGCCTTTATTTTCAGTTACAGTTAAAGGGCTTTAAAGTGCTTTATTTGTAATTAAATGCAGCGCCGTTTTAAATGCACTCTAAGTCTTGACTGATCTTTATGTATCATATATTAGAATGTATAACATATACACAGTACACACATCTGACCCTGGGGTACAGTAAATTGCTCACTGGCTCTTTCTATTTTTTTTTTCTTCTTCTTTTGCCATTTAGAGACAACTATGAAAAGGTTAGTGTGTCAGGCATTCTGGGAGGGCAGTTTGCTAGTAGGAGCAAGTGTATGAATAGAGCTTACAAGAATAGCCAATTATATTTTAACAAGACCGCTCTAGACTGCTGATACTTCATTGATGTATACAGGCCTAAAGCCTTGAATCCCTGGGGAAGATTGGAAAGGTATTACGAGCCAGTTATTCAGACAAGATAAGTTCTGCCAGCCACTCATTACACAGCCTGTCACTGCAGATAAAAACCTGATGACTTGTCCTCTCTGATCGTAATTTGCATCATCATTAATGATCACGAGCCGTTCCTCAGTCTATTGATGCAGCTCAGGGCACGTGACTCCGTGTACTCGACACGAAAACACATTTTCACATTTTAAATCCATTAAAAACATACACGGAACAACACAAGCTCGTCGCCGCTTTGAGATTACATATGCTGCAACTAAAGTGAAAGATTGTGGATTTGATTTAAAGGCAGTTAGAAACACTGGGTGAAGTCAACAAGCTGGACCTTGATCTTCTGTAGACCCTAAACAGCAGCCGCGCAGCTCTAAACACAACTGTAGAACATTTTAATAAGGTTGTAGTTAGATGGATGTTGTATAGCCAGACTGGATATTTCTGCAGAAACAAAACAGCGTGGTGTAGTGTCAAGATCGGAGTAATATAAATATCACAATTAAGAAAACAGAACTGCATAGAATTGAAGCAAATGCAGATTAATAATAGTAAGTAAAGCGCTCGTGTGCTTTAGGGAATTTTAACAGGAAAAGTTATCTTACTAATGCCACTACTACAGGTTCCAAGTCTACTGTAAAACAAGAGCTGTGAATCTGTCAGAACGTTATTATCATGGCCATCTGTCCAGCCATGACAAATAAAGCGAGAGACGCGAACTGGGCTTCACTTTACTAGATCAAAAACAGAACACAGTTGCAAAAGAGAGAAGCTGTAATGTAGGGAGGAGCTCACATGCGTATGAAACCCTGTGGTAGTCACTTTAATGGTGTGTGTCTTAGCACTGGGCCCAGGTGCCCACGGTTACTTTAAGTAAACAGCCCACCTACCCGTCACCTGCAGATACAAACAAGCAGACACATCCAAGCAGCAATTAACTTCCAACAAGGAGAAGCAGCAGTGACTGCAGAAAGTTACCAAACCTGTGGAGAGGATTTTTCCTTTAGTCTCTGCACACTCACAGGTGTTTGCAGTTACCATGACTGATGCTGGATGTGTGTTTTTTTTTTCTTTTTTCATTTTCATCATCACAAATGTGGAAACTGTGCAGATATTACTGCTTACAGACTTGAACATGCCGTAGCTCTTTTCACTGACCCAGTGGGTGTTTCATAGGTTTCTTCATATAGGCTGACTTCACTAGTTGTAAATGAATGACAAACCCTCGCAAAGGGCATTAAAATCATAACATTTTCTTCACTGTTAGCGTAGCAAAGATTGCAGTGAGGCTGCCTTTGCCTGCTGTCACCCAAAGTGGAGTTCTAACAAGGGCGTCGGGAAGACAATGCTGTCATCCGGCTCCGAGTACGAATACAACACCGTCTGCATTCAGATTGCAGTCTCTCTCTCTCTCTCCTCACACAATGAATAATGCAAAGCTTGCAAGTCAGGTGATAAATTCTCGAGTGTAAATCCACAAAGCACACCAGCGTAGTGACTGTATTTTGACAGTACATCGTCTGATGGAGAGGGTTCGCACCGATCTGCAGAGCCGAGACAGGGAAACACTCCAGTGTTAACAGCCAGGCTGAAAAGGCTTTGTCGTTCTGAAGGATAAACGATCGCGGATGCTTTGTTTCCAATTTGGTCCTTGTCTGACTGATCAGATCACAGCATAATGAAATTCCAGTCACTGATAGCATGATCACAAGACAGGAAAATTGCACCCGTGACTGGATCGTGGACTATCAACCACATGATGCCCAATTATCTCAGCTGCTGACTTCAGACAGAAGTGACACTTACTCAGGTGATGATGGAGGCAAAACAGCTCAAATAAAATAAAATAAACAAAAAAAAAACAAGACCAATTGAATGAGTTCAAAGCATGTCCCCACTTAATTTCTCTTAAACACTTTATTATTCCTACAGACTTCCTGCGCTGCAGATTGCAGATTCTTAATACTGCGATATCTTAATACTGCACTTTTAAAGACACAGAAATACACTGTGCTGCAACCGAGGTGCCTTGTGAGACTTTATCTACCCGATATTGGCATCACATTTGCAGTTTGGATTGCTGGAAAGCTGAAAACACCTTTTACCATCTGACTAATTCGATGACCTTTTCTCCTGATGACTCTGAGTTCAGGTAGGCAAACACTTCCACACGTGATGTTCAGTTTTGTTGTTTATTAGAAAAAGGCACGAGCCCCAGTGGACTGCTTTAATCCCCTTCACTGAAAAGAAGAAGCTTCTGTTCGTTTTTTTGTTGTTGTTGGTTTATAATTATATTTCAATGGCAGTTCTAGCTTTGTGTTAGTTTTCCTTTTAAACCGATGATACTAACATATACTAAAGATCATCACAAATCGTTTTCTTATGTTTTCATTAAAAGACAACCAAAACTATTTGATCCTCAAACCATCATGTCTCTTCTCACATCACTACAACAAAACACCGAGACAAATCAAATAATGGAATCAAATTTTATAAATATATAAATACTTTTTTTTTTTTTAGAGGCAATGATTATAATTATTTTTGAATGAAACACAATTTCCAGGATCTCGCATTTCTTGGAGCTCTTTGTAGATCCTACTGCCCTGCTGATCCAAAAAGGATTAGACATAAAAACAAAGAAGTCTTACACGTCTTTATTATGGTCCCCAGTCCAAAGTTTAAGGTCAAAAGCTCCAATAATTTAAGCTCCAGTGTTTTGCTCAGGGTATCAGAAGACTGGAGTATGTGTTATGCACTGAAATTTAGGTCCAACACCTAATGTAAAGGCTCAAACACTGATGGCGGCGAATTAAACAGAATGTACTTTTTCACTTAGGGTAAAATATGTCTTTTTTTATTGTAGGTGTAACGTTGTTTTGCTAGAGAGCAGAGCCAGTACCAGAGGTTCAGGGGCCGTAATTAACTTTGGTCACGTGTTGGCAGCTTCAGTAAAATGTAGCTGTTTCGCCAGTTTCCTTGTTTTAGTGTGGAGCTGCGTGGGAAAATGAATGAAGCTAATCCTCTGCTGATAATGTAACTAGCAAAGTAATGCTGTGTACACGAGGCCCTAACCATGTTGTCTTCTGTTACTGACAAAGTGTGCAGGTCTCAAATGGACTCGGTCATTAACAGCGCGCTGAGTTGTGCACTCTCCTGGAGTCCGGCGTGATGTTACTGTGGTTTGGACTGTGAGTCTGGTAAAGGTGGTCTTCACGTGCTCGGGGTCACCACAGTGAATCAAGTAGTCTGCACACTGATTTGGTGCAGGGTTTTTTTTTCGCAGCCCTTCACATTTTTTACTACACTGGCTTGTGCCCCCACAGTGGCGGGGGTTGGGCAGGTTCAGTGTCACACTCATTTCATACTCACGGTCAACATGCTTTTACATGACTACTCCTGGTGATGTCATCTGGAGGAGTTTTTAAGCCAGAAGCAGAAAAATACGTTATTTTGGGGAAGTCGGAGGAAAGTTGAAAAGCATTATTGTTCAAATACAAACCAAACTAAAGCTGTAGAAAGCAAGTTGAAAACCCTTTAAAGCTGCAAGAACCCCAGCTATTGTTTCCCATGTGCAGTGAGGGGGAAGTTACTCAAAAGTAAAACATAAAACATGACTTATTACTGTTCATTGAAGGTAATGAGTCAAGTTACAATGTAAGTTTCATAGTCAGTAACTTAGTACTTTACTTACGTAAAACCATGAAGGTCCAGGTACCAAATATCACCTCCACATCTCGATGCCATTTCTCATGCTTTTCCGCGCCCTCCCACTCACAAAGCCCACAGCCTAAAAGTGTTCCAGCACAAAATGAGCTGCAGCTGAGCAGTTAGCCGCTAAAGACTCACCTTTTCATGCTTCCCCTGAATCCACTCGGCCTGAATGTGGCTAATGATTCTCACTCGCCACACAGCTGATGCTGTCCGCACATCGTCCAGCACACGCTCCGCTGCAAGCTGAATTAGCTGCTTCATTTTGTGCATGGAACTGCTGACATTTGTACTAAACTTATGAAGTAACAAGTCGTATAACTGCATTACTATAAAAGGTAATATACAGTGTATTACGTAAACCCCAACACTGTGAGGAACTGGGCTTGAACCTTTTGAGGCTCAATGAACGAGAAGACGTTCAGCACCCAGACTGAAGAAACAGTGGATTCATTTGTAACCAGAAGGCCGGGGGGGTTGCACAGTCTGCATTCACCATAAATAGTTCCACTGCAGGCTGTGGAGGTCCCCTCTATTATGCATAGTCATCAAACAGAGTTGCTTTTTCGAGTCATTAAGACACAGTGGTCCAGGTGTGTGTTTGTGTGTGTGAAACTGGGAAAATGACAGCAGGGCACAGGTGCAGGAAACCATATGTGTACATATGTTATGGAAGCAAATTGATGTTTTGTCCACTTCACCACAGACTCTCCTCTCTCGATGGCTCGAACCAGGACAAACCCAAACACTGCTTGCACAGACATTGATCTGTTATTGTCCAAACCAGTATGTAATATTTTTCAATTATCGTCACCATAACACACGGAGAGGGGAGGTGACTGCAGCACATAGGTGGATGAGTCCAAACAGTCAAAAAGATAGTCAATGTGTAAGGGGAGGACGAGTGAGCGAGACACCTGTGAGACATGTTGTTTTACAGTTCATTAGTCCCACTGAATGACTTATTTACCCAGTTTGAATTCTGTATGGACAAATCCTAAAGCCTTAATGTTAACGCTGGGAATGATCAGGCTTGATATTGCGGGCTATTATGATTTGAGATTCATCTTATGAGTGGGGTGTTTTTCAGTGACCCACTAGTTTTTACTGCTGCAAAAATGCAGTGCAATTTTCACCCAGAGAGCCCAAGTCTGAGCGCACGGGGCCGTAAAACCTGTGTCTTCAACTCCTGGTTGCCATCTGCCCGGTTTCAGGCATCAGACATGTGATCAGTAACTTTGGAATAGAACATACCGGCCTGTTTTTTAATTAGCAAACACAGATGCCCTTGTGAGCGACGTCCGGGATGTGAACACGAGAATGTGAACTAATAAGTCGGCGTGGTCATGTGATAAGGGATGAAAATCAATTCTCCATCATATGCAGTTATCTGTCATGGGATTACTTCCCATCAAACCAGCTGAAACACGTGTTATCTAATACTCATTGGAACATCAACAAACATAGTGCGAGGTGAGGTCAGCCTGAACCAAGCCTGAACCGGGAGATGAAGGGGAAATTAAGATAACAGATAAATATTACAACAGATTTCACTTTAGAAGCTTTAGAAAGAACAAAGACTTGTGTTTTCTGGCACTTTCATACCGCAAAATATCAAGGTTACACCCGATGCCCGATGTGTCTATTCCAGTACATTCCATTATTCCATTAAAGGGGCGACAGCCGTGTCCCCCTGCTTGGATGTGGGACAGTCTCCCTGTGCCAGGATTTCTTCATTTGCCATGTATAAAAATATACATGATGTTATATTTGTATCACAGTTGCAGGGACACGTTCTGTAAATACACTGACATGCTGACACATCACATGCACAACGAGCCGCCACGGCGAAATGAACAATGCAGGTGGCAGCACTTTATTTAGAATCGTTTGAACATAAGCTACGAGAAAGAGCATAAAATATAGAGCGAGTCACGGTTAGCGTCGAGTCGACCAGGCAGTTTGCCATGATGAGGTTGTATTGGGCCAAACGAGGAACCGACGAGGACGATTGTAGAACATGGACCTAATTCCTGGGTCTGGACAGCGTGATAATGTGCAACAGCCCTGTCTGACAGACAGCGTAAGATAATTGCTGCCTCGCAATAGTGTTTTGCCAGTAATGCATTTGAGAGCCACGCGGGGCCGAGCACGGGTCGCGGCCCACACACAGCTCCAGAGGCGGGTGAACTGTAGGAGACCGGGCAAGAATTCCAGAGAGAATGAGCTCATGTTGCACCAGGGGAACAGTGATGAACACTTGCTGTATGCAAATTTTGCTTTCCGTGTTTCAGTGGTATGGGATCAGTGCCACATGGACAACTTTTCAAACATGTGACCTAATGAATATTTAATTTGGATCATTACTAGCAGGTTACTGCACACGGCTGGGAATGACCGTTCCCTGGGCGGTAAAGAGAAACACACTAAATATAAAAAACACCAACGTTCCCTTGTGTCAAATGCAGAACAAACGTGCAAAAACAAAAGGCCTTTTTGTTAATGGTGAATTCACATTTCAGGTGCCGCTTAAGTTAAAGGTCTACACCCCGCAGTTGTACCATGATGAGTATGTGATAAGATATCTAACAGAAAATATTGCTTCCAGTAAATCAGAGCATTTTTAAGCCAGAAACACCTGCCGGCTAAAGCTTTTTTTTTTTTTTTTTTCATAGAGAGAAGGCGAGATTATCCATGACTTAATAATGTGACTCCCACTCTGAGGTCACTGCTGAATTGTGCTGACCTGGTGCTAACAGTCGGGTTAAATATTAGATATGGCTAAATGCTCCAAAAGTCATGGTTTAAAAAGTCAATAGGATTCACACTGCGGAGACTGTGGATGTCAGCACAAGCCCTCGTTGCAATCCGCCCGTAATGACCGACGCATTTCAGTCTGGGCCGAAGGAGCAGACCAGCTGACCTCGGCGCTGCCACCCCTGGAGTCACGCACGCAGCAAACACGACATTTGGATTTTTAGCCCTAAAGATGTGAAAAGGCAGATGGTTGTTCTGCTAAGTGCATACGATATGTTTGACATTGTTATTGCTCTGTAAATAGAGCACGGAGAGCGCGCAGCATCGGCTCGAACCTCACGGGAAACCTTTCCGACCACTTTTTGACATTGATCACGACTGATGGAAAAGTACCGCACGAAGACTGTTCTCACTTGTTAAACAGCAGGCACAATTCCCTATCTCCAGTATTGGCTTTCTGTCCACTGAGAGCCTTAAATAATGTTTTTAAAATGATTTAACTGTCCCTGACACCCTCTCACGGAGCTTTTCATCTTGTATGAGCATTAAACCTTAGACACAGCAACCAATATAAAGAGTGTACACAGTCTGTCTCCGGCATTTATGTCTGTATACTGTGTAAGATTAGCTTCTGCCACCTGGTTTGTTGATATTACAATAAAAGCCCCTCAGGGCATCGAGTTTATTGTATTTTGCCACCTAATTTGTTGAATGTGAGCTGGGATCCCCCGTGGCTGTGGAGCAATTCCCAGGCACTACCGCAGTAAACTGTTGGGTTAAACTTACTGCACACGCCAACGGGGTAATCCTGTATAAGTAATGAGACGAAAAAGAAAATAAAAAGAAACACTTCAGACTGTGACAGCAACACAATCGCATCAGTAGCCACTGGTTTATTTGTCTGCGCGGCCCATTTTGATGGAGACCATGACAACTACCTCAAGCGACGGCTAAGAACGAGCCAGGCCCATCTGTTTCAAAACAAGGGTATCAGAGAAGGTTTTTTTTTTTATTTTTCATCTATTGTGTTAATGTCTCCAAAACAAAATGGAACCAGTGGACTCTATGTGTGTTGTTGACAGCTGGTCTGACATCCGTGCTGTTTTCATACACATCCTATTACGCTGAGCGTCCAAATGAAGGGCGAGTCTGGAAAGTACCATTTGCACCTCGGGAACAAACTATAGTACCGTTTACTGTTAGTGTATTCAGAGCATCTGCTGAATTTCTCTTTGTATATTCCAGGCATGAGCTGCAACTCCTAAGTGTTCACAACGGCCAAGGAGGGTCCGCAAGAGAAGGAGGAGGAGGAGGAGTGGGTGTGCACTCATGTCACTCCTCCACGAGATCCGTTTTATTTTTACTGAACACAAATGGAAAGATAAGAAATATATGTTTGAAATAAAGATAACATATGATTAAAATGCTCAAAGGCACAGATGACGTATTAATCAAAGCACGTACACGTGTCTGACCAACTGTCACGGGTTGCGTATTTTGGCAAGAGGAGGTTCAAAGTAAAAGGGGTGTTTATTGTAAGGTATTAGGGGGGTGGGCGGGGGCGAACACAACTAAAAAAAAAAACCTCCACAAGGAGGACAGAGGAAATCAACATCTAATGAAACAAAATAAATCCAAATGGAAACTTAAATACCAAAAGCGGAGGACAAATTAAATTGTGAGTGTGGCAGGGGAGCAAGGAAAGTGGCCGGTTTAACACTAACTAATCAGGAGGCCACAAGGGCCACAAAGGGGGGACACAAAACAAAAGACAAGGGCAGGGGGACAAACTACACACGGGAACAGGATAGCGACACAAACCTTGAGGGAAGGACCCGTCCACACGATCTATGCTGTCCCCAGCGAGGAATGCAGCATTCCTGTGACGGCATCGCATCCTTTTGCACGTGCAGATCACTGCAGTGACGCGAACAACAAAGTGATGGGACCAAATTATTGCTCTCCCTCAGAATAGTAGAACAATGACCGAGCTATGACTCAAGATGTAAAAATGAGGAAATAAAAACAGACAATTTAAACTGTCAGCGATCTAAATAAGTAAATACCCGATATAAATGAGATAAAGCTATTTTTAAAAAGGATCAAAATAATCGGAGGCTTTGCAAGTTGTCTTTGCACATTAGCTGAACATAATGTCACATGTATGTCTGTGTCCACTGTGGTAATGGGAATAATTACTCTGTAGCAGCTCTGACAACCTTCAAATGCTGTAGCTCTAATCCTCAGGAGCCAGTGGCAGCCTGACAGACAGATAACAACCACAGCAAACGCAGAAATGTCACGATAGGCAACCCGGGGCCCTCTGGGAGTAGCTGGATACATTCGTACTTAAAGGTATCACCCAACAACAAAGTTCTATAGCTGGTGCATTATGAACTTTTCTTCAAGTTTGAGGGCGACTTCACCGATTTCCAATTCGCTTTCTATGGCTGTAATTTAGGATGCGAATGGACAATAATGCTTTTAAATTTCCCTCCGACTTCACTATATTAAAATATTCCTCTGCTTCCCGCTCACAAACTCCCAGAGGAGTTTTTCATCATTAGGAGCTCAAATGATGTCACCTGGCTGAGCTGCAGGAAAGCAGGTTGCCCGTGATTGCAAACTCGACATGACATAATGTGAGATGAAAGTTCCTCCGAGTGATGTCACCTGGAGGCATTTTCCAGCTGGAAGTAGAGAGATATTTGGACATAGGGAAGTGAAAGGGAAGTTTAATGGCATTTATGTACTCGCACGAAGGAAGCAGGTTTAAATCAGTGAGGGCGTCCAAAGTGAGTCTCGTGGCCTAATGTAGAAAAGCATTTACTGCACCAGATTTCTATAAGACTTGAATGTTTATGTGACGTGTGTTATGTAATTAGGAACGTGGTAGAGCTCTGGTTTCGTCTTCTTCTGGTTCAAACTTCCAGTTAGTGGAGATTTGAATGTGATAGGAATCACTGACAAAGTCCTGAGCGTGTGTCTCCAAAACATACTGTGTGTCCTAGAAAGCCCCGTGAGTAAATGCACCATAAGGAAAACAATATTTGTCCTTATAATTTTTGGCCCGTTTTAATTAATTATGTTCCTAATTTCCACATGCAATATGTTTATCGTCTTAAACAAGAGCCATTCCTGTTCCAGCCCGCTGCCGTGGCAGTGTTGGATTTCAGGATCTCTCTCAGAGGAGTGAGGGGTATAAAAATAGAACCTGTCATCGTTGGTTACAGTGAATGTCCAGCCTATAAAACAGACAGCGTCTAAGCTGCCAAGCTGTCTGCAAAGCCAAACCACCTCTCTCTTTTTTTTTATCGAGACATGAAGCCCGTTTTGAATAAATATCATACCTGCCACCAGTGATATTAATTTCCTATAGCTTTGAATAGCTAAGAATTCTACCTGCTTTGTGCATGTGCTTGTCAGCTCTGATGCTTTGTCCATTACTGAGTCACACTTCCCTCTAGTAAGAGTCCAAATCAGGCTTGATGAGCTGGTGTGAGGGAGTTTTTTTATGTGTCCCACTGACTGGCACAATCAAAGCAGCAGAGACACAGCAGCTCGTTGAAAACCCTCTGATACTACGGCACATATGATATGAAATACATACTAAATGCATTGGAGATGCTAATGTGACTCCCTCTTGCACCTTTATTATACAAAACTTGGTTGTGACAATTAAAATAACACAATGAAAATAGGTTTTAATGGGCGGCATCTGTCATCCTGAGCATGGAAGGAACTAAAAGGGCGGGTAGTGACAGACATGCACGAATGACAGTCAGAAGAAAAAGTCAGCAAACGAAAATTAAACGAAAATGAGTCCAAACACAGGAAACTTGGTTGGAGCCACAGCTATGATTAAAAAAACAACAGGCCCAGACATTCATGGTGAATCCCAGACGCAGGACAAGTGTTGCATCAGCACGTCACGCCGACCGACGGCGAAAGCAAAGACGAGATGCTTCCGCGCTGAAATCCGGCCAGATCAGAGCCTCATCCGGCGCGTTGTTTACCTCGCAAACGTTGTGTGGCTGGATTCCAAATTCAACAGAGCTGCAAAAGCAGACAGATCGGACGCGAATGGTAACGTTCTCGTTTTTGTTTGAGCAGTCGGGAGAAACGTTGGCAGAAAAGTGACTTGATTCACGGCGAGACATAAAACTAAATTTTATCTTCGCCGCAGAGGTCCCACTGAGATGGTAGCGGAGAGTTATAGCAACAGATATACGAGTTGAAGGTCACCCTTCAAAGGCCCAAACAGTCTTCGAAACTAAAACACTGCAGGAGGCCGGGCAGTGCAGAGCATTTAAAACCGGTGAGCTTACACATCACAACAGCGAATAATAATCTGGGATGGGACTCTCGCTTTTCAGGCCTATAAAACGCCTCAGCTGCACTTCACCTGTTATGATGTTACAGACTGCAAATGGCCACAGGACGGCCCAGCAGGAAGAGAGCATTACCCAGACACTACGGCTACAAATAAATGGATGAGGCGATAAATATTGTGGGAGACGATGACTATTCTGCACAGACACGGTGTCACGACATCAGGCAGACCTCTCTCTCCAAGGGGACAAGTTGAATAATGTACGGTGATCAAAATTTTATTAATCTTCTGCATGATTAAAAGGCAGTAAATAAAACATACGTGTGCATTGAGCGTTGTGAGACGTGTCTGCAGAAAGACAATGAGAGACCGCTGGGCACAGTGCGGAATTTAGTTCAGAGCTCTACACGTTTGGCAAACTGAGAGGCAATATTCTCGATTGGAAACATTGATTGTTCAAAAAAAAGTGCGGCTAACTTTGCCAGGGGACACATCAACGCGCGAGGCTGTGCACCGGATGTCGACAGGCATCACCTCCGAGCGTTGATGGAGGGAGATAATAAGACGCCGAGGCAGCCGCCCCTGTGTGGGCCTTATCCTCGCATTCTCCGTATGCAAATCATTAGCTACTGCCTCCTTTGTTAAGCAGGGTTTGTACAGTGTGCTCCTCTTCCTTTATCATTCGTGCTGCCAAGCCTGCGGAAATGGAAAGCAATGCAAATACGCCTGGCTTTTAGGAGTCGGCAGATAAAGCAGGGAGACCTTCAAACTGCACCGCTTCATAGGCTTCAGTTTAGCCTCGACTGAGGCATGCAAATTATACCTGAGACGCGGAGAGAGTGACGCTGCAAGCTGCACAGGCGCAAGGCTGGGGCTCGAGATAGGCAAATCTCTCCTGGAGCAGGGTTAATTGGCAGAAAATATCTATAGAGAGGTTTAGGAAAAAAAGGGTTTGGGAAGTCCCACGAGAAAAAGCACACATATTTATGCCCGGTGCTGTGTGAGTTTTGAGAGTGGAATGCTTGCGCAGCATTTCAGCCTCTCGTTTTGTCATTTTGCTTCTAGGCGAGGATGTGTTTTACTGCTGACCCAGGTACAAGGCACAATTCAGCACAGCTTTATCAGATCAGTGTTGCATTCTCAATTCTCACCGGAGTTTTATGGACCCTTTCAGACGCTTCCTGTAGCGGTGTGATCAGCATTGTGTTGCTGGATGCCTGGTTGGCGTACTGGGTGCTCCCAGGATCACATCTTTGAGCCAAAACCTTGGGTGAATGAGAGCTCGCAGCGAGACTAAATCGAGTAGTAGTAAACAAAGCCTAGATTATACACGTCCACTGAGGACGAGGAGGCTTATTAACGGCACGCATTCTGTTAGACAAGCAACGATGCAAAAACATTCTCAAACATGCACCGAATGCCGCTACAGACGCCTGAACATGCCCATCTCTCAGCGCGTGATCGTCAGTGCTTTATTTTAACGTTGACCTTTCCCGCCGATTTCCCGCAGGCTTCTGCTGAGGCTTGTATCATTGAATGCCTCACTCCCTCTGCCCTGTCCCACTTTGTCTGACATTGTCAGCACCAGCGGGGGCCTTTATGGGGCCTGACTGCTCCACGCGGAGTTAGCATGAATATGAAGCCATTAACGTAGCTTTAAAGTCAAAGGGCATTAGCGCCCATTGACCTAACGACTGGTCACGAGCAAATGGCCACAGCTAATGCGACGAATTGAGGACTCCTACTCCGTAAGGACTTCTTTGAGATTTATTGAAAGACAGGATAAAGCAACCCAGCAATGGAGATGAAGACAGGTAGAGAGTCAGAGAGGTGAGAGAGGAGGATGGAAAATGGTAGGTGTTCCCCAGTGTGTTTTCACCTGCAGTTTGAGCCTGCTCATAACAATCCTGCCTGTCTCCCTGAAGTGCGGCGAGACATAAGCTGCTAGCGCTCCACCTAAGATGAAGGTGAAGGGGAATAAAGGATGTGACAAAAAAGTCTCAGTGGTTCATCGTTTAACTATGGAGTTTTACTCAAACACTAGAAGCTGCACTCTAATTGAGAAAAACCAATGCTGCTGCTCATTTTTGTACTTTACCATTAAGTCTTCATCAAAATGTCTTTTTTTTTTTTTGTCACATCGTGTAGACTTGTTCAGAGAAAAGAAACCAATACACTGGCCAATGTGACCTGTGGGGTGGTGGTGTCTGGGGGGGTCACACCCCGATTTTGGTTCCCTGTTATTGTTAGCAGTGGCGTCCGTTTGGCGCAGCGCAGAAACAGGCTCATTCTAATCCACACGACAAACATGAAACAATAATACAGACTGTTGCTGAGTCACTGAGAAGGAACTAGTGTGATGCAGATCATCAGCAGTCACATTCAGCCACACTAAGGAAACAAAGTCAAGCTCATGTTTAAAGATTTGTTTTTATTTTTATTCAGCATTCACTTGTTAGACAATGTTTAGACTTTACTGTCCTGCACCAAGAGGGAACGAGCACTACGTTTCCATACGCTATTAAATGTAATACTTTTGCAATTGATTATTTAGGGATTATTACTAAAGTTTCCTAATTTGACTTTTGCAGATTTGGCCATCATTACATTAAGGTAATATTTTGCTCAGCACAGCGATCGCTGAGATCTGGCAACAACAAGGCGAAGGCCGATGGGTCAAGAAACACCCGCTGTCAGATGTTCACGCGGGTTGTAAACAAGCCGACAGTTGTAGGTGGTAAAGCAAAAGGTGAATGCACCCATTATGTTAGCGGTAATGGCTCATTGCGCTGCCAAACCGTGCTCGCACCCACAGCGAGTACGGTGCGTCAAAGCTGAGCTGGGTCCGTGAACTGTGACGGATGTTTGCAGCTGACAATTTGGGCAATAAATTTAATGTGCCCATTGCTTTCTGGCAACTAATTCTGGCTAAGCAAGGTGTTTGTTTAAAGGCTGTAGGAGCATTTGACTGTTTGTGCCTCGCCGTGTTCCCAGATCTCAGCAGCTGTGCAGCGTGTGTTATCATAACTAACGGAAACAAAGGACATACAATTTTTCATACACTGGATTCACCTTGTAACACCACAGGAAAATACACTGAATAAACTGTCCTCAGTACAATCTTAAACATCAACACTGTTGCAGTCCTTTCCAAAAGGGAATATATAGGTTTCATTAGTACTGTAACAGTTCTAATTATTAGTACAGTACATTCCTGTGTAAGTATTTATATTCAGTGTGTAGATAATACCTGTACACATGTAGTGTAAGCAAAAGAAGAAAATGAGTCAATATCCATCAAAGGTCAACAAAGCTCTGAAACTAGATCATAGCTGTCAGCAGATTAGCTTGGGAAGCAGTTAAACGGTACCTGGTTCATGGGTACTGCAAAGGTTTCATGCGGCGGCATTAATTCACAAATTACAGCTTACATTTGTCACGTGACACTGGGATTCACGTTCAGGCGACAGCGTCCGAGGCCACTTTTCCTCGTTGTATTTTACTGAACAATTCCGGCCGACGGTCGGATGTTTACATGCTTCTGATTTGTAGTTGCGAGGAGGAGGAGAAAACCTCAATGTGCCTCGGACAAATTTGAAACGCGACGTTTCTGCTTCATCTGCGATGAAAGGATAAGTCGAGAATCCACGTGTGGTGGAGGGTCTAAGCAGAGAGGTAGGTGGGGGGGGGGGGGGGGGGGGGGGGCATGATATCACCATAACCTTTGCCTTTGAAAATCCACAAAGCTACATGTATTGCCAGAGTTATAGTGCTGTGTCCCTCCACAGACTGTGTCAACTCACCTTTGTCAGGGACATAGACGATAGATGGACGTCCACGTTTACAAGGATGCTAATGCTACGCTAATTTTAACTTACGGCCTCTGAATATTACCCACTGAATGCTTCTCATAGCAGCTCTGGTTCAGCCTCCTGCAGCTGTCAGATTAAAACAGTGTATTTCCACAATCTCCTCATCTCACAGTTAAGACAGACAACTCCCTGTGCATAACCTTTATACCATATTCTTGTAATTCGATGCAGTTTAATAAGCCTATCAGGTTAAACACAGAGCATGTCATTTTTCTGCTTTCCTGAAAACGTGATACAAATGGAGATGCGAGGTTTCCAACCAACAGGGTTGACAATTTGCTTATGTGCATTCTCGCATCCTGATCATGAAATATTAATGTCTGCAATGAACCCAAAATATTTGCCAACTCTTTTTGCATGAAAGCTGAAGGAAAACAAGTGTTGAGGGAACAGAATTTAGATAACTAGGGCTCTGCTTAGTATCACAGGTAATATATGAGGTTTCCAGCTAATGCTAGTTGTGTATTAACAAGCCTGTGCACACATTTGTTTGATCTAATTGACAGATGATCTGGCATTAATAGTACTTGGGCAAGATAATATTCTCATTAACTTTCATTTCCCTTAATCAGTTCATAACAATTACAGCAGCCTAGATGCTTATAATTTTGTTTTGCAAAACAGTTTTTTAAAAACCCCTGTGCCAACATGACCTTTCAGAGCAAAGTCATGGCGAGGACACGGCGGCGTCACATTGTTCCCAGGCAAAGATCTTTTTCGGTTCCTATTTTTGATCATAGATCCAATTTTGAGACGTTACAGAAAGTATCCTTCATTCACATTGTATGGGAATTGAGAAAGGCTGGCAAAGCTAATAAAGTGATGCTAATGTCCTTTGTGATGCAGTGGTAGGTCCTCAGCTCCAAACAGATGGGCTCTGTCCCACAGGATCAGATAAAAGACGTCCGTCTCTAACTCTGCAGCGCGTGGCAGCCCCAACAAAGGCGGCCTCTCGACCATGGGTGCTCACATAGACGTCCTTCACGTAAAATAAATGTGCCAGACCACACGCAGCAATGAGATTAAATGGAGGCATATCAGCCTCCAGTCGGAAGGTTGAACCAGATCTAAATAATCACATGGAACTACTTGGTGGCTACTTTTGCTGAGATGATGATGACATTCAATGCGTCCTATGGGCTGGCAGAACCTCTACAGTATGTCTTAGTTTCCTTTTTCCACAGGCTGAATCATGTCAAGCTCTAAAACACTGGCAACACCTTCTCATCATCTAGTCAAATCCTCTGAATTTATGGAACAGGTGATTCAAGGTTAAGGTGGGTAGACATCCATTAATACACCCACCCTGCAATATATTTTTCAATTTTTTCACACTGTCAGAGGAAGCTGCCACACCATGAGAATATTCTCTAAACCTTCCCCACTGGTCCCAGTACCTGCTGTTGCTCCTTCCTTCAGTCGGCGGAAGCCCTTTCCTCCAGAGATAACTGCCGCAGAGATCACTCTGTCCCTGCGACCCAAGTCCTTTTTGCAGGGACGGCCTCTAACCCACATATCAGGGTCATCACTGAGCTCGTAGATAGATCCATCTTCCACGCTGTGCTCCAACGACTCTAGGGAGGAGTCTGATGCCTCGTCGCCCAGCGCCGTCAACGGACATCCAGGTAATCCCGATGTGGAGCGCAGCCTGTACTGCAGCAGAACTCCACGTCCTTTGCCGGCTCCTTCCCCGTGATAAGGCTGTTGCAGCGATTCCTGAGAGGAGCTGTCGCTGCGGTCCTCGCCTCCACAAGCGGAGTCCAGGCCATCGCCCACGGAATCCCTTTTCAACAGGTCTGGGGACAGGGTGCTGGTGGTGGCTACCAGGAAGTCCACAGGCCCACAGTGGGCATTTAGAGAGATCATTCCTTTTCCTGAAGAAGGCAGACACACACACACACACACACACACACACACACAATAATTAAAAGACAGACAAAAGATACAACATACTACCAATCAGTTAAACATCCAGTGTTGAATTGGAAATGGCTTCCCTGCATCACGCTATATGTCACCAACACATATCTGCAATTATTTATAAGAATTTACTTTGTAGTGTATTTATACATTATTCAATAAGATACCTTGGAATAAGTGGATCATGAAGCAAGGATAAAAAAGCGGGAAAGCAACAACCTCATTCACATGGCGTAATAAACAAACTGCTGCCAGGCAGTTTTTAAATTACCCTGCAGGAAAATATATACAGTGTGATTTGTGTGTTGCCTGCCTGGTAATATTGACACTAATTCCCAGAGCCACAAGAAAAATAACCTCGATAATCAGCAGTGCAGGAAATATTCTCTCTCAAAAACTTCTTGGCTTTTCTATTGACCTCTCGAGGGGCTGTTGAGTCACAGTACCTGTTATTTTGGGGATGCCCTCCAGTTTGGGAACCGGAAGAGTGATAATTAAGCCTTGAGCAGTGCCCACCCATAGCAGCCCCTGGCAAATGAGGAGACTCGTCACTCGCATGCTCTTTTGACCTGCAAGACAACAAACATCAACAGAAATTAAACAGAGTTTTTCTTCACCACCTATTGTTACAGAATTACAGCCTGAAAAAAAATAACATAACTCCCTACTGACAGAGTGATACAACTTCTGGAGAGTGAATTATGAACTTCCATTGATTGGAGAGGTTCTGCCAAAATACTGTATTTCCTACAATGTCCTAGCATCTCAAGGCCTAGCATGATGAAAAAAAAAGAAAAGAAAAATGAAGCAAATATACTTTTATATTGCCAGTTATCAGTGTTAGCTTTGGCAAGGTTCAAGCTCTGTGATCAATCTGTATTTGACAAGTTCAATACATGCACAGCACAGCTACCTAGGGCTCCGGGTTACAGAATATTATGAAAAATTTGGATTTGTCTTCTTGTAACTGACCCAGTTGAAACAGAAACTCTCATAAAAGTTCCTACAAAGTAGGAAATATGCAAGAGCAAACCTGGTATTAAACATTTCTTATTATATGTTTGAGGTCTGACTGGTTTTTAAATACTGAGCTTTTTAACTGTACATAGCCAAACTCATATGCAGGGAGCTTCACCTTTATTGGCAAAATGACAGACACTCGAGAAACTGACATCTCAACCCTTCCAGATAAGTAAAGCTATATACCGGTGTTTTAAATCATTCTAGGCGGTTAGAACAAACCTCTGCTCAGCCCAGAGTAGCTGTGTACTGTACATTCAGTGCTTGACTGGCATCTTCCTGACCTTTAAGAACACACAACTAGGGTCGGTGTCTACCATTGTGTGTGTGAAGTGAAATGGCCATTTTTATTTTACCCGTTTACCATACTTTTCTATAACCAGTCAGCCCCCACCACCTGGACCATAGATGACAGTAACGAGTAAATCTGACAGCTGCTTTCAAAAAAACCCACTTGGGCAGCAGGCTACGCAAAAGTGAGAGGTTTTTTTGGTGTTCTTAAGTGTTTTTAAATATTGTGGTCCACTTTAACAAGAGGTAAGAGACAAAGCAAGGCCAAAGGTCAAAACTGGATGCATGAGATCTTTGGGGCCTCGGGCCTGATTCTTTACTGGACATCTCTGCATGGGCTCAGGATCACTTCCAGAAATCACTGTCTGTGACCACAGTTCACTGTGCAATGCAGAAATGTAACTTAAAGCTGTATCACGTAAAGAAGAAGCCACATGTGAACACGATGCAGAAACGTCATGTTCTCTGGGCCAAAGCTCATTTAAAATGGTCTGAGGCAAAATGGAAAACTCTTCTGTGGTCTGATGAATTAAAATTTGAAATTGCTTTTGCAAAACATGGACATCATGTCCTGTGGACTAAAGAGGAGAGGGACCATCCAACTTGTTATCAGCAGAAAGTTCAAAAGCCTTCATCTCTGATGTTATGGGGGTGAATTAGTGCCTATAGCGTGTGCAGCTTACACATCTGGAAAAACTCCATCAATGCTGAAAAGTACATAGAGCTTTTAGAGCAACATATGCTCCCATCCAGACAACGTCTCTTTCATTGAAGGCCTTGGATATTTCCGGAAGACAATGCTAAACCACATACTGCACCCATCACAACAGCATGGCCTAGCAGTGGAAGAGTCCGGGTGCTGAACTGGCCTTCCTGCAGTCCAGACCTTTCACCAATAGGAAACATTTGGCGAATCATAAAACGAAATGAAAATATGGCAACAAAGGCCCAGAACTGTTGAGAAGCTAGAATCCTCCATCAGACAAGAATCCTCTCCTAAAACTGCAGAAACTGCTCTCCTCACTTTCCAGACATTTACAGGCAGTTGTTAAAAGAAGAGGGGATGCTACCCAATGGTCACCATCACCCTGTTCTGACTTTTTTGAGATGGTTTGCTGCCATCGAATTCAAAATGAGCTAATATTTTCCATGACATTTTACATTTCTCAGTTTCAAAATGCGATATGTTGTTTATGTTCTATTGTAAATAAAATACGGGTTGATGAAATTTGCAAACTATTACATTCTGTTTTTATTTAGGTTTTACACTTGTCCCAACGTCTTTGGAATCGGGGTTGTATGATGCTTAACCTGATCCTAACCCAAACCATTTACCTGTGCCTGCTCCCATGCTCCGGTAACTAATGTTTACTGTAAGAAATGCTCTTTGTTGGACCGGTAACCACACCCAACATTAATATCTCAAGGTTCTGAGGTTCACCTGTATGTACATGGACTTAGTAGGGCAAGGAGTGCCTTGAGGTAAATGGATTGAGGTCAGGAAAAACATCATTTTCAGAGGGTGTTAGGTTAGAGCAGCTCATACAAGACATAAATATCATCCAAAGAGGAGCACGGTGCCTGCTCACTGCTCTTTTATGATAAAGACAAAAATAACCAGTCCAAACAGTCAGAAAGATAAACTTTATGATAATTAAATATATTGCATGGCCTTTTATACAAAATGTGTATAACTGCAGAAAGTACACAAAGTGTGTGTGTGTGTTACTCTTTAGCTAGTACAGCCTGAAAATGAAAGCAATACACCACAAACACCTTTTGTACTTTTTAGTATAAGGTCCTATCTTGTAAGACCTAAGAGAGAACAATGACTTTTAATGATATGATTATTACAGGGGCTATTATGGTGCCTTATTCATTAGATACGTGGAGCTCGAAAACAGTATTAATTTGAATTTCATTTCAGAGAGTGGCCCTAACTCTCACATTTCCACTTCGAGTCTATTCCTCATCTTTCAAACAGAGCTCTATATATAGCTATGAATGATGTGAACCTATTAATTTAAAAAAAACTAGACAGCTGTACATGTGAACTCACATACGCACATAATCTTATTAAAATAATAAGCATATTTTGTCTTCACATAATTACTGTGCAAGATTCACCCTCGCATATGAATTAAAAGCATGTTTGCATTAATTTGCTTGTAGGTTTGTTTGTGGATTCTTGTGTGTAACTTTTCAGGTCAGAATGTGGCGCAAGACGCAGAGCGGTTGTCCACCGATTGCCACCAGTTGCTGGTTCGATCCACGGCTCCTCCGGTCACACGACGAAGTGTCGTTGAGCAAGACACTGAACTCCAACTTAGTTGCTCCCGGACCCAGCCCCGTCGGTGTGTGAGTGTGTGTGAGTGTGTGTGAATGGGTGAATGAGAAGCAGTGTAAAGCGCTTTGAGTGCCAATGGGTAGAAAAGTGCTATATGAGTGCAGACCGTTTACCATAATATCCTTGGCAACCATAATGGAATTACACCAACACTCAAGTGATCACAACTAAGAGAATCCGGATTTACATGAGTATTTACGTGTTCGTTCGGCGTCATATTTCGATTAAGTGGATTCACACGGAGCGGTTCAACAGTGTCATTAATTAATTAATTTCACTGTGCAGAGATGAATAATTTCTAGTTGTAAGCTGTCACAAGATGTATTATAGGAGGTGGAGGTTGAGCAAACGGAGAGCAGAAGCCTTTAGGGGCAGAGCTTTGAGGGTCACAGCAGTGAGTTAGGCCTCGGCAAAAATGACCTTTATCTCGAAACTGTCTGCCACCTGCTCACAATGCCTCCGAGTCTATTTGTACTGTGGTTAGGGAGCTCAGGGGAGAGAGAACGCCCACTCTTGGGTTACCATGAAATCTGAAGTTAAGTCGGAAAATGTGGGTGCCAGGCATTGTCTTTAAGAACTGTGATAAAGAGGGATAATGACAAAGGCACTTGAGATTAAGGAGGTATAGCTTAACCTCAAGCAATCTTGCACCTCCAAGTTTTGCAGCAGAACACACACTCTGCAGTGTGCAGTGGGTTTATCGTGGGAGCCAGTATATGCCTTAAAAAGATGTCTCCAAAGACAAATGTTTCCCTGTGATATGTCACCAAGGACTTTATTGTGGAATATTTTGCAGCCTAAGGACAGAACTATTAAAGGCATTAGTTGAGGAAAGATCAGCAGTTTCCTCTGCCTAAGAAACTTCTCTGTTGTTTACTGCGACTGGAATTCCCTGTCGAGTATAAATCACATTAAGGGAAGAGGATTAGGGAGTATATCATTACTGCATGTCCTAGCATAAGTCAAGTAGAAGGAGCAGAGACTCACTGACAAGAAAAAACTATCAGCATTTCATGTGCAGTATCTTTGGTCGTAGAGTGTTTGGGGGGGGGGGGGGGGGGGATGCACCCTTTTTTTCTCGAGAGCTCAACAAATCACAAAATAAGTCAAAGATCGTCTTCCTGTTGTGGACCCTGCAGACATGAGCTGAACAACTCTTTTTCTTTTCACCCTATAACTTTCCCCAGGGCCAGGCTCCGAGGCAACTACCCTCCCTCAAATCTGCTGCATGTTTCAAGGCGGGGGCATGGGTGCTGGGTGAAAATGACCTCTGGGTCACGCGTTTTCTCCAGATACCATTGCCAACCCTGTTCTTGAGCGAAAAACTTTGATCTAAGAGAGGAAAAAAAAATGGTCTGAACCACATGCGTGTTTTGATTCTTTGCACTTTAGACGACTCACAAGAGAAAGTATATTTCTCTGGGAGAGAGTGCTACCACAGCTTTGAGTATTGCTCTAAATACATCAATCACAGCCTGGTGTGACTCAGTGAGAAGGACAACATTTTTTTTTAAATCCAGATGCATTTACTATACCACTCACTGAAGCTCAAATCAAATCTTCACATGCACTGAATGAGCTGATGGCCCACGTGACACAGCCTGAATATTACGGAGGCAAGCTGAGAGTGAGTCACATGTTCTATAGTTACCACCATTAGACTAATTTTTTTTTTTTGGTATCCTTCTTTGCAATTTATTATTATTATTTTTTTTAAACCACAGTTCTTTCCTTGAAAAAGGAAAAACACCCACACTGGCCGATAAATATTTCATCCATCGTGAAGAACGGCGCACAGGAAGTACGGGGCTATCTGCGGCATCCTAAACGGACTGCAGTGAGAAGTGAAATTGGGGGTGTGAGGATTTTAAAGCAGAGCGGATGAGATGAAACAGCGAGTAAGAGGGAGAAAGTGGGACAAAAAGAAAGCAAAATATTAACTCAAAAAGGAAGAAAGTCAGAGGGTACATGCAGAGAAAATAAGGTAAAATGGGCCTGATAACACAGGTGCAAAAAGACAGGAGTGTTTCCATGGGAACCCTTGGTATGAAAATCTTTGACTGCCATTTTACTGCTCCTCATTGACTTTATTTCTCCTTTATTAATCCCCATCCCTCACCTCATGACTCTATTATGGCTTGGTGAAGACCTGAGAAGGATGCTTATTCGGGTCAGTCCCCAGAGTACACGACCCAAGGAGCAACTTGGACAAGACACGAATACCATTCTAGAGAATCACCAGTGTTCTGCTGGTGCTCGCCTGTTCCTCATATGTAATTACGAAAAAGATGTGACCGGTGAAATAAATATCATTTCAAAATAACAATTTGCTGAAAAACAAGTGTGTGTGTGTACCCGTGTTCAGCAGCGTTGAGCGTGATGAGATGTTGATTTCTTGAAGAAGTTCCAGTGTTTCAGTATGAAAGAGACGAATAGAAGAACCCTCAGAGAACGCCATCCACACGCCTCCACCGGCGCAGGTCATGTGTGTGACACTAACCATTGGATCTGGGTGGACTTCAAACATCTGTAATGGAAACCATAACACTGTTAGAAATAACAGCAACGTGGGAAGAAAATGCAATCAACATTAGAAGTAAAGAATGAAAAGGAGGAAGTAAGTTTGACTTAACATTAATGGAATGGACGTCACTACAGGCCACACCTGATAACAGCTGTGATAACTGCCATGATGATATGATGACATGAGGAGGTCAGTGGAAGCCCACTCAATCGGCTCCACACTTGTTTTTTTTTTCCGTAAATAAAGTCTAAATGTGCCCCCTAATTTTGTACTTTGAGTCCCTGACACACGTGACATGTTGTTGCTTCACTCCCGTGGCTTCTATCATTTTAAGAGCACAATGCGAAAAGAGAGTTTGAGGCACCCAGTCTTAATGAGGCGCTCGAAATAAATGCAATAAGCCTTATCACGGTAACACATGCAGCCCCTGCGGTTCAAGGCGTGACAGGGGCTGGTTTGGGCATCATCTCGGAACTCATATCACTGTCAGTGCATAAGTTGCATGAGGGTGAGCAATTAGTCAGTCAGAGAAAGCGAGTAAAGATGAGAATATACCCCCCCCCACACCTCTCCATCCCAAGTGCACCAGCGGACAGGGATTAGCACCTGTTTGTGTGCCCTTGCCAGTGGGTCCTTCTTTGTTTGAAATTAGGGAAAAGGAAAAAAGCCTTTGATGTGTTTTCTCTTTTAATTGACTCCTCAGCAGTGGGTGCCTGCTTCGCCTGGGAAACGGTATGCGAAGCATCTCTCGGTTTTTCAAGTCTAGCCATAAAAAAATGTGATATCCATAATGAAAAGGAAAATTTCACCTTCAATAGCCCATTGCAATTCTGCTTTGGGAAGATGAACACAGCTCCATTGTACTGTATATCCCGTCTAATTATCACATTTATCATTAGCAAGCGTGGTGACTTGCAGCTAATCAGCGACTGACATACTGTAATTGTTGAATGTAATCTTACCATACGTAATATGAGGCCACATATTACAGGATGTTTGAATGTTTTAAGGCATCTTACCATTTGACCGAGACTGTAGAATCTCAATCGTTTTCTAAAAATGTGCTTGAACCAAACACTCAGTTTGAATTCTCCAAATAATTTATCACAAATGTAGACCCAATATTCAAAATGCCTGCCACAATGTGTCAAACACAGGACAAGTCTGAGCCACAGCTGTTGCCCCCATCCGACAACTTGGTCTGACTGTGCTGAATCTACAATTGCACACAGAGATGAGGCGGTCAGTGAAGCTTGACAGCAGTAACGTGCCCTTTCCACCAAACTCAGCAGTGTCACACTAACAGCAACAGCCCTCGTCCACCACCAGCAGTGGGATTCGAAAAGCAGAGCTAAGGCTGCAAACACTACAGCTGGTCTGAACAACTCATTAGTCCTTCATTACGGGCAGGTGAGAAGGTATCTTTGTCCACATATCCATTCGGAGCTGTGGCGGGGGAGTCGAGTGGACATGTGAGTGATGAGAGAAAGCAGGTAGAAAAAGGAGCAGCAATGTGAAGATGAAAGAACAAGGCCTGGCAGTCAGTATTAATCAAAGCTTGTATGTCCACGCATGTCCTACTTTGCTATGGTTTGGTTACATGGAAGAAATGTCTGAAATCATGACACATATCAAAAATGAAATTGATGTATAAAACAAATGAACAAAGGCTCGTGATATCATCAGATCCATATAAACTCTGACGATGTGACTACCTCCACAGTAAAATATACACAGCCCAAATACCACCTGGTGCTGGTAATGTTAAAATAAAAATCTGATACGATTTAACTAATGCTGATGTTTCATTATGAGGTAACCACCTATTTTATTTATTAATTACTCTACATAATGGGCCATAATAACCTTAGTGAACATAGTTTACTTAGTGGAGTACATTTATATTTATACCTTAAGTAAAATGTGGATAAACTGCTTAGTACTTTTACTTGAGTATTGAGTTTGTGTACTTCTACCACCTCTGCACACAGTGTATCACATTTTGCGCTGTGGCTGCAGCCTGCTCGGCTAAACTTTGTGTGCCATGAATCCTGCCGATACCGAGCCCTTTATCTGCCCTGGTTGCATTGTTAATAGTTTTATCGGAGTCATTTTACCAGTTCACGGAAAAAAACACATGCTTTGTCAGAAGTGAACACTTTTAAACAGTTTTTCAGTGACTCTGGTACAGTGACAATGCTCACTGCGTTCTCACTGTATAGTGGGTCCTCTGGTGGTTGAAATAGCTCAGAACATGTCTGTAGTAATTGAATGGAAGAAAACACAATTAAGAGCCGTAAGGACATTGTTTGACGGTGCTCCCCTTACTTTTCCATTTATTGCCTTTGATAGTTTAAGTTGTTTCAACAGGAAAACTGATGACATTCCCCATCAGGTTCAAGTGCTTTGTATTTAGAGAAAATTATCTAACCTTACAGTGGTAACAAAGTGAAATGATGCACACAAAATTCATTATACCTGCTCTGTTTTTCCTGTCAGCACTGTCATTTTCAGCCTAAGGCAGCACTGATACAATCCAACAGAACTGCTAACTTGACTGCAAACTCAATTTTGTTCTAAATCATTTCATTTGTTTAAGCCTTTGTCATAATATTAAGAAGTTAACACTGTCAAATATATAGTTGTATTATTGTATATATAGATGTATCTGCACGTTAAGACAGATGAAACGGTTTGTAAATCTGCACACTTGTTCAGCCACATTCGTCTCGCTTTTTTCTCATAGCTATTGTATTTTTGAGGGTTTGTCAGCACTACGGTATAATTTTCCATCTATCCCCACTGGGCTGGAGAGTACATTGTCAAAGCTGGAGAGTACACACAAATGTTTAAGTGATGATGATCCTTTTTCATCCAGGCGATTTCATCACAATTCAGTAGTAATCTTATCGCCTTGTTTACCCAAAACAGATTGAAAAGGTTATATTTAAATAATACTGTACGTTCAAGGCACTGGCCATGAAGATTAAAACAAATATATAAAAAAAGCAATGTCAAGCGGCAGGGTGCAAGGATCAGTGACATCAAACGAGACGTGGATAAATGATTCAAAATGTGCAGCAATTCTGACAGTGATGAACATCGGTAGGAGAAAACACTGAAAAAAGTGAAGTGAATAGGATTCCATGACCCCCACTAGCCTTGCTCCATGTCATATCTCTTGCTACAGGTGCCAAGCATTTCTTCTCCAAACCATGGATATGCATCACAGCCCCTGTGAAATAAGCCCACTTGAGTCCACATTAGTGAGGAAGACAAGGTTAGCAAAGAAGTAACCAGAGCTGACCCGTTAAGCTCTGGGGGAGATACAGTGAACCGGAACTGTGCTTCCACTGCGTGGCCATTCAGCTGATTAAGCATGTCTCTGGAGGACTGAGTAAGGGGAAAGAGGTGGAGAAATAAAAGGAGATATCTCTAGCCCAGCTAATTCCTGAGAATGTGGCTCATCAACTTTGTATTTTACATAAACGGAGCTGCCAAGTGTGCTACTTGTACATCTCTACCTGTTGTATGTCGGCAAAATATAAGCAATGTCAAATAAGTGGTTAAATGGAGGTTATAGCCCATTTACATTGAAAATGGAAAACTAATTTATAGGATGGGGTGATTAGTGTTTTCAGTTGTTTGGCAGTTCAAATTTACCACAGTGTTTTTATATGTCACCAGTGTTTATTTATATGGGGAAACTTTGCATTGCACAAATGCTCCTTTCCGACAAAAAGCTTTCTACCTCTTTATACAGCTAAGCACACTACATCTTGCAGCTTTAATTAAACGGTAATGGTTTGCAGTTCAGCATCTGAAAAGCATATTACCATAGCCCAGAAGAGCTTGTTGTCTGTCATTCATTATTTTCTACCACGGCCGGAGAAGTCGCCCACCTTGTACACCTCTAATGACAGATAGTGCAGATTAACACCTTGGAGAATGACAGCACACAAACAACACCCAGGCTGATTTCCTACAGATAATGATGCACATTCCCATACCATAACGCAGAGCTCAGGGTGCAACAGAACAGTGAAGCTCATTTGTGTGTGAAAAATCCAACAAACACTATATGAATCCACAAGGAGTTTGATTCCTTGTCCATGCAGCAGCTCCAGGTTGTAAATCTTGAGGATATCACAGATTAGGATGCTGGGATTCTAAGGCTGTGTGCATAAATCTTTCCAGAAAAGGAAAGGAAAGGAAATTCTCCTCAAAACTGAAAGGAGACAACATTGCAAATAAAAAATAAAAAAAAAAGCACTTTGTCCAAACGTTTCGCTTATGAAACCATCCATTTACATTTTTAGACCGTGTTTTAGTGAAGACTGTGGATATTTATCAGGGGTGGAGTTGACCTTGCAAGCATGAATGTGAAGAAAAGTAACCCATGTTGTTGAAGCCCATCTTTAACTAGTTAGAGTGTTTTTTTATTCCAACAAATGCTTTTGTATTGCTAAATATTATAAGCTTGCAAAGATTTTTTTTTGGTGAAAGCGTTTAAAAATAGCTTGAACTACAATTTCAGCGTTGTGGTGGTTTGTCTACATGCACGTCTGTCCAGACTCAGTTCATCCATGAGTCAAGGTGAATGTTTTTGCCACATTAATAGAGTTTCCTCCATGCGAAAGATATTGCGTTAATGAAAATGGGATGGACATGAGTTTGAGCGTTTTTGACATTTGACTTTTAAACTCCAAATTTAGTTCAGTTCTTGAGTTCTAGTTCTGAATTTCCAAGGCAATTCCAAGCTGTTCCTGTGATATTGTTCACAAGCAAACACAAACAAACACAAGTTCAAGTCATCATGACCTTCGACCCCCAAATAATCTAATGGTCCATTCTTGAGTGACATTTGCACCAAATTTGAAGAAGCTCCCTTTAAGACGGATGGAAAACCTGAAAACGTTACTCAATATTACAAAACCATTACTCTACTACAAATCATGTATATGCACAGTTGACTGGCTGCAGTTCAGGAAATGCCAATGCGGAGCATGAGGGGAAATGTCCAAACGTTACTGAAAGAAGAAATATGTCCCCTGTGAACGGAGGACTATGACCCAGTTGAGAAGGCTAATCCAGATTGCAGACTCATAAGATAGCAAATATGAGTAAAGGATCCATTGTTGGATTCAGTGTCTCTATAGTGATTTTGGACAACTGTGGATAAACATGTAGAAACCTCTAGTGCTAAAGTTTTAGCAGTGTTTAACACGGTTATCTTGGTTGCTGCCACCCACATGTTTCAACCAGGACAAGATTGAAACGTCGTTCAAACGACTAAGCGAGCAACATTACATTACAATGATTGATTTGGTTAGTTACCTGAGTGGTGAGGCTGGAGATGTCCGTGACCGAGACCGAGTTCCCACAGCTCGCCCACACAGAGTCATCCAACACCAACATCGTCCTCACTGGTTCTGAACCCAGGCTTACACATTTGCAGGCATTGGGGTCCCAAAGATCATCTAAGGAACACACAAAACAACATCAAATACACTGCTCAAAATACAGCTAGCCTTCAGCTAATTAATGCGAGAAAATTCAATTCTTACCACACACACACACACCACAGGAAACTGCGTGTATACTAATAAATACACTTAAAGTTCTTTTATGGCAAAACCAAAAGATCAGCAGTTTGGGTGCTGAGGAGGCCAGTTTTCATACCCCCCACAAAAAAAAACAAAAAACAAAAAGAAACAATAAGAGATACAGGTTGAAATAAAGACTTTGGACTGCTATTTCAAATCACCGCACACTGTGCAGCCCCGTGGCTGCACCCTTATCACCCACATCATAGGTCTGATAGGTCTGGCTAACACTTTAACCCACTTTCCAACTCCTTTATCACCACTTCTGTTCTCTTTCTCATGTTGTTTCACTCTCTCTTTTGCCTTCAATAGTGTGAAAATGACGCACAATATAAAGTAAATTACAAATGCGTTTCCTTTGCTATGCGTTAATGAAGCAAAATTAGAGAAGGCAGTGCACCCAGCCATTTAATTAACATTTTGAGTTGTTTATTTCTGCCTTTCATAGAAGAATAGCTTTACAATGCCTTCTGACTTCCACAGGTTAATTGCTTGGCATGTTATAAAGGTCATTTTCCCACCTTTTCAAAAATCCACTCTTGTAAACGTCCCTCCGGCTATCCCAACACTTCTCTGTCTTTAACACCGGGGGGCCCAGGCTTGTTGCGCCAAACCTAACATCTTACATAATTCTAAGCTAACAGGGTGTCTGATGTGCCTATGTGGAGTGTGGCCGCATTATTCAGTAAGCAACAATGTGGTACGTGTATTCACACACCTTTTGATACAGGTCTTAACTGAAGCCTCTGCATTTCCTGGATGCTGCAGAGTTGTTGTTAAGACAGTAATGTGCTAGTCAAGGGCATAAATCTTTAACAGATGTGCTGAATTCACAAACATTCCCAAGCAGTGGCCCCCTCCAGAGCTTCTCTCCTGTCCTTTTTCTGCATATACAAAGCATGAATAGTAATATTTAATCGGCATGCAGCAGCTTGGTGTAATTAATCATCCTTTCTGCTCGGGAGGAGAGAAAAACACAGGAGGAAGCCTGGCACGTTGACATACTCTGGCCAGGTAAGAAGAACCCTGTGATAGAGCTACTGTGTTCCTGCTGGCTTTGAACACTGCAAACCACTACTGAGGTGGTGTTAAGCCCCCCGCCCCCCCGGCCTTTTGTAATGCCTGACTAAACATGGCAAGCCATCTACTACATGGTGAAGTGTTATTTTCATACTTACGCCAGGTGTGAAACTCTAGTAATGGGAAGTACGGTGTAAGGGAAAGTGAATCTAGGCCAATTGTTTCAAGAGGTCTAACATTTTCTAAATACTCTCATTCTAAAAAATGGTCTCTTAAAAATGTATTACTCTGTGCACGTGACCCATAACAGTATTATTTAAAGTCCGAATGAGTTAAAGCATTTTATATTGGAACACAGCAGATGCATGGTGCAGAGGTTTTTCAGAAACGCGTAAAGTATGACCCTAAATTGCACATAAAAAGCGAATGCAATGATTTGGAAATATTTAGAAATCTGATTGTAAATGAGAACCGAGAAATGTTATTGTTTTTTGAAAAATATTTGCCTATTTGGAATTCGCAATACAATCCCGCCATACATCCCCAAAACAATGTTAGGAAAGGAGCATGTTTAGTACTGTGTTGTTTTGCCTGCTTTCGAAAAGCAATTTTTCCCCCCATTTTGCTTGCTGCTCAACAATCAGGCCTCCTTTGTCATATTTCTGACTTCAAAGTGCAGGAAATCACACAATTTTTTGCACGCAGAGTCAGATACATCAGTTTCTTCTCGGGCTTTAAAATTTGTATACATTTAGAATCCGACCCAATCAGGTTTGCCATAAAATGCGCTAAACATAATCATGGACAAATGGATTCTTAAATTACACACACACACACACACACACACACACACACACACACCAATGTATTGTTAATTTCCTGTTATTATTAAACTGGTAAAATATTAAAACATAAAAATGATATAAAGATACTTGTATTCTAACCTATAAAATGCTTTATAGTGGAAATCGACCAAACATACAGTTTGGTGCAAAGGTTTCTATCACCTTATTTTGAAATGGTCAATGTCCCTTAAAGATGTTTAATGAATTTAATCCAGTGGGATACAATTTTCATAATTTTACCATTTTTTTTAACTTTAGAACATTTATAGCTGCATTTTTACGGTCAAGTTTTTATCCCCGCATATGTCATTTTCATGTAAATAAATGAAAACCTAATGCTTAACATAACAATAATGTCAACAATAAATAAAAATATCAGTGCAAAGATTTTTACTGATATAATTCAAAAGAAAAACTGTATTGTATCATATTTTTAAAATGTATTTCAATATTTTTTTAAATTAATTCTATAATATCACATAACTAAATCCTACATCAGTGTGAAAACAAACATCTTACCGCTGTTATTTCTGCCATAAACCATCATGGTCCCATTCTGCAGGCCTGCAAAGAGGAAGCCAGAGGAGTGCTTCAGGCACAGCACAGGGCAGCTCTCTGGGTTATGGAGGGTCAACAGGCATTGCGCTGCAGTGTCCACGCTGCCGTAGACCAGTATGCTGCGAGAACAAAACAGCACCAGCCAACATGATAAATGAGTGTCATATAAAATGACAGAGTGGCTCGTTTTCATGCCGTTTGGTTTAACAGTGCACTTTGGAGCAAAGCATTGTGTATGTGCAACCACTCTGTCTTTCTCATGTTTGATATGCCATCTGAACTTTGCTGCATCTTATTGTGTTCTTCAGCCTGACAAATGCACATAGCTGTTTGTTTCTTTCTGTCTGTGGAGAAAATGTTAAGCAGCATTGGAGCTGACAGTCTTCTGAGTATAGTTAAAAAAAATGTATTTTATTTTACTATATGTAATTTTTTCTTACCCTGAATAGACACAAACTGTATATTAGAAGCATAAACACAGTGCTGACATAAGATTTAGGTTCTTACACAAATGACTATACAGTCCTGTAAAAAGTGGTAAGAAAAAAGTGGTAAGAAAATCTGAAAACTCAAAAATATTCTGTCTTCCATTACACACAGTAGAGATCAGAAGGTTTATTGGATTGTGATCTTAGCAGTGGCATTGATGCTGTGTTGTGGTATCAACTCTGATTTCTTGCTTTGATGAAATATTGACAAGTAAATCAACTGTATATGGCTACAAATCGCAGGGGACTGACACAACAGATAATGCAGGATATTATTTCACAACAGGAGCTGAGGAGCAAACTTAAAAGCATATGTGTACTGCTCTGTAAGTTGCTTCTTTTTCTAGACAATTAATCAATTGTTTTACTTTTTTCCCTTTTTCTAAAGCCAGTCATGTTTCTCGTCTCTCTGTTGCTTTCTTTGATATAAGTGTCTCACCGGCTGTCTTGTAATCCAACACAAATGTTGGCGCCAGTCCCTGAGGGGGCCCTGTGAACTCCAGCCTCCGCTTCCTCGTTCGGAGAGGGTTCTGGCACATATTCCAGACATCGGACAGGAGAGCCGACCTGCAGGCTCTTCACTGCCCTTGGTGTGGGCCTGTTGAGTGAAAATATCTCTATCTGCCCCTCAGAGCCTTCTCCTCCGCTTGCCACCTGTAGAGAGAAGAAAACACACCTGGTTATGAAAGACCTCGTGTTAAGCTATACAAATGGACCGAATCGTGATGCCACAGGTAATAAACCCTAGTAGTGAAGCAGAAAAAAAAGATGAACAGAAAGCAAAACCTTTACATCCAGCTTACATTGTGCATTCAATGTCTTATTCAAACTGTGAAGGCCAGAGGATAATGTGTTATTTGTTATTCTCTACCTGTCAGCAATTTAAATAAAAAAAAAGAAGTTCAAATCTATTGTCCTTTCAGATCTTGTTGCTTGTAGTGCTCCTTTACTTTTTTTGAATATCGCTCAGAATTGAAAAAACATTTCGTAATGGATTCACAATGTCATCTCTGGAACGTCAAACAATTGTAAAAACTTTGGCATCTTTTCATCAGCAAAGAACAGAGAGTCTCTCCTAAGTTTCTGAAAGGCTTATGAGTTGCTTAACAATGAGCCTTTTTTTTTTTCTTTTTCTTTAAATGAATTGACAAGATCGAGTCACTGATCTATTGCTGGAGTCAAAAATAAAATCCTTTTCAATTAAGTAAAATATCGTCTGATTCTAACATGAGTTCCAAGGTCAAACTTGAAGCTCTGCGATGCTGTTCTCAATACCAGTGACGAGATAATCACAATGTGAAGTATGAAGTATGTTTCTATCAATGTGTCTCTCTCTCTCTCTTCTGTTCACAAACATGTAGGTTATTATAAAAAACGTTCCACCAATCATAACAAGCATGCCAAGGCGAGTCACACCCCACAGGCCGAGCGTCTGGCCTAATACGGGCTCGGTTTCCTTTGGACCACATTTATATTGGTCTCTGTGTAAACCTGTCAATGCCAATGTTGAGAAAACAAAGACAGCAGGAGCCCTCCAACCTATCACTGATGCAATTCCAATTAAAGTGGCATCGCTCCTATTCCCAAACAATTAAAGTGTCGCAGTGGGTTTTCAATATGATTTAATCCATTAGTCCTTTGTGAGGCATAGGTGGATGTCCAGACAGAATACATTGTCCTTCTTGAAAAAGAAGCATGGTTAGATAGCCAAGATTTATTCTCTGTATGAATCACATCGTGTGAATGTGACATGAGCTAAATATAGTCTTTAGCTCCTCTCCTCCATCCTCACCCTTATTTGCATGCAATCATTTGTTTGATTTGTATCAGCGTGCAGAATCTGGACAGGAGCGATCCTGTGGGTTCTTGAGAATGAGCCAGAACAAATAATGGTCTGTTGCACAGGGCGAAAGGAAGATAGGGAGGACTTATCTCGCAGCAGTGAGCCCAAAAAACACAGCTTCAAGTTGAGTCGGTGTAAAGCCAGAGGCAAAGCCCCCCCTTACCCAAACACCTCCACAATATTCACATTCTCATGTCCATCTGTACGTCCTGAACACTTCCACACATCCCCATCATCTCGACCCCTGTCTGCGAAACACGTTGACGTCCTTTTTTTAAAATTCAATTCTCCCCTGATATCCGGTGCAAATACTGTGTCCTCACAAAGTCATCGCTACTTATTTAGAGAAATAGATATCTGGAGTCGTGCCCTGGACCGAATCATCCTCTCAGCTTGGGAGAGGCCAAAACTTCCCAAACAGCAAGTGCTCTGCCAACATTAATTAGATTGCCCTGGACGCTGTAAGGAAGCGTGGGAGAATGGTCATGATAGCACACTCTGCTCAATTGTATTCACCACATTAAGAAGCCAAAGCCTGGGTCAACAGATTGTTCATGTACTCTGAAAAACGATGCATTTCCTGTTCCTCATCACCGACACTTAGTACGAACGGTAATGTCCCAAATAAGTGTGCAAGACGAGAAGGACACCGTTAATGGAGACTTCATTTAAAAATGCTAAGTAGTATGGTGGGAAAAGTGGGACAAGTAAGGTGAAGGCAAACAGAGAAACACTGGGGTATCAAGCTGATTAGACACAATGTCATTACTCTGATCAAAGCACACAGAAATCCCCATAGCCCATCTCACTTTAACATGATTAGTGTCATCCCGTATTTGACAAGCCTGCCAGGGAGGTAGAAGCAACTGGGGGCGGGAACACTCAGCCACTAATTATTCTTGCTGGATCTGCAGGGCTTCTACATTATTTTTTTTTTGGTGGTATACCAGTTTGTTTGTTTTAATGGGCAAACTTGGACCCTCACCAACACAAAGGTTGGTATTGGAAATGACCTGTTACCTTCAATTATCTCTAAAACCAAACCCAGACTATTACGCACAAAGCCCAACCTGTTATGTTAAAACAACACACATAAATTAATTAAAGTAGTTTTTAATTAGTATAATAACGGGGATGCAAACTCATATACTTTTGTTTATACTCAATAAATATCGTGTTTACATCTGCTGATGAAAGAACATTTGTACTAGCTGAATTTGTATTAAATATTATGTTGATGAAAAAAATCTTTGTTTTACTTTTTTGCTCCCAACTGTCAGAGGTTTTATTGACAGATTAAATCCGACACAGTGACCAGGGCAGAGCTGTGCACAGATTTTAATCAGACTTTAATTTTACTTTACAGGCCAGGTCTGTCTGCTGTTGCTGTGGCACCATCAAGGTCTGAGGACGTTCCAGCAGCTATGTGGTGTTTTATGTTTGAAACTGACAAAATTCGATATTTTTTGAATGGTTGCCTATGAAATGCAACACAGTATTTTTTTTGCGTTTTGTTTATATTTTACCTTCTGCTTGTCCCCATTGATTTCCATTTTGTGCCTGTCCTTTGTTATACATGTATATTTTGTTTATCTGTTACACTTAATTTCGGTGGCTATGAATGCAGTGCTCATCTCTTGCTGTGACATTCACTATACTAGAAGGTCAGATGTGCTTGGTATTGCTGCTTATTCTAAAAACTACTGAAAATGAATTGCAAAAAAATAAATACATAAGGAAACACACTTAATCTTGATATTTTAATTCTATTAAAAACAACATTGTCTGCTGAATGTTGAAACTCCTACTAAAGGAGAGACCTCCTACATAAGCTCCAATGTATTATTGAAGACATACAGGTGTAAAGGAGTTGCAACTTTTAAGCAATGCTTTAGAGTAGACTTCACCTACCTATTCTCTAACCTCCCTCGAATAGTGTGGGACGACATGGTCAGGGACATTTAAGTCTGTCTCTGTAAAAGTGTGTGCTCTAAAAGAGCTTAAAGGTCAGAGTGGCCTAAGCTCCCTCAAACACAGATACCGTAATGCCCTGAGTTCCAGTTCTATCACTTCTGTTCTCCCAAAGGCAAAAAGCATCAATTAAAGATTAATATCAAATTCTCTACATTATTGTTTGACAGTCCCCTTTTTTCTGGAACCAGCTTCATTTCCAAGTCCAGGGTTTAAAATAGTGATGGAGTTATAGCAGTCATAACAACACTCTGCAGACGTTACCTACTACTCGGCTTAATACTGAAACTATTTCCTCTGAGACATTTTATAATGTGCACTGTACGTGGCCCCTCATTTGGTGTGTTCATGGTGTGGTGAGTGCCGTTTAACACTTTAGTTCAAAAGCTTCCATAGGTGTTCAATTAGGCTACGATCTAGTGCAAATATAGCATTTGACTCATTCATACACCATTTACTGACTGTTTGAGACCTGTGGATGGGGCAATCTTATCCTGATAGAGGCCATCTACCATCAGAATAAAAATGTTTAATCATAGGATAAAAGTTATTTCCCTCTAAGGGGACAAGTAGAACCAAAGTATACAGCAAAATGCCCCACAATGCATAGGAGAGCCACAGGATCCCCTCACTGTAGGGGTCAACCATTAGGCCGTATTGTATTTGAAATACCTGTCTGTATTTTAACAATGTATGAGAGCAGAATTAATACATCAAATTCATGGCAATTGTGTGAAAATTGTGCCTTTATTTGGCTTGTCACCGATTATTGCCGTTTAGCATTTATTACATTGTGTGAGTGTTTGTGTATATACAGGAAGCATATGCATATGTGCATGCTTACTTTGTAAGTCACTCCTTACTTACCCAAAGGTAGCCTTGTGGTAAGGAGGTACTTGCTGCAGAGAAGCCCAGCAATGCACAGCGTACAGGATTGTGGAGGGCGGCTTCAAGCTACGAGAGACAAATGAATATTGATTTAAAATGTGGTATGGAAATACAGCAACCTTATTTGTTATTCTTATGACATACTTGGTTCCTAAAAATACCTTCAAAAAACAAGCACTGCTTTTCACTCTTTTATTTGGATGCACAGTTTTTAGAAACCAAAATTCCTGCAAATGACAAAGTGCCATAACTCTGCCATCAACAACACCTTTATTATTTTACATGGAGGTTGATGGCTTTCCACCCACATGATGAGCTGCAAATATTGGCGTAGAAAAGTGCTGTTTAGAAGCACTGGCTGTTAATACCTTACATCTATACATACGACATAATACCGGACACAAATGTGGATTTGCTGTGTGCCCACAATGAATTCCTCTTTTGATAGACAACAGCAACAACATCAACCTGTCTTAAATGTATTCTATGAACAGATTTTTTTTTATGACCATGACAAAAAGACCAACTCCAAAGAAATTCTTGATGTTTGTAGTTATCAGTAGTTTTGCATGTGTCAGTTACCAAACAAACTAGGGTTTGGCCCCGTTTCAGCTTTTCCTAATAATTCTTGATTTGTTTTCAGAGTCTTGGCTTTACTTTTGCATAGCTTTGGTTCTTTTAGCAGGTGTGCTATCCTTATCAACATAGGAGATGCATAAGCACCAAATGCCTTTCCATTTCCAAGTAATTTTCAAATGCATAGCAAGATGCAAGATTGAGTTGATGATTATATGAATGGCGCAGACATGTTCAGCACTGCAATCATTTTCAGATGTGAAGAACCTTTACTAAAAGGACACATGGGGTTAGGGTTATAAATGGTACAGTAAGTGACATTTACTTTTAGAATTGAAACTGGTCAAACACGAGTCCTTAAACGAAGCAGCAGTCCAACTTTTTTTTTTTTTATGAATAAAGCCCACATCTTAGTAAAAGGGAAATAAATTCATATTCTTAGACACATATCGGCTTGGTTTGCCTGAAACAGAGAGATTGGGGTGGAAATTTACAGTATAGGTCTGTGGCTGAAACATCAGCATCAAACTCCCCAGGGTGCAAGCTGCTCTCCTAACCAGCGGGCCATCTACTAGCTAATGATCATTTTTTTGGTGTATGACCAGTGGTCAAGTGACAGACAGAACACAAACTGTGTTGTCAGGATGCTTCAGTGTGGGAACAGGTAAAATGGTGGGTTGGGAAAAAAAAAAAAAGGAAGAGTGGAGTGAAGAGAGGGTCAGTGATGAGCACCACATGTCTTTAACTGTCGTCCTCCAAAGGTAGCAAGCATCAATCATGGGTAATTTATAGCCTTCCTTGGCCGGGACCCTCCCCCTTTTCTCTCTTGCTGGGTGTGTTTGTAAACACTAAAAAAAAAAAAAAGGATGATGGTCAGACTGCTGCCCTACCCATCTCCACATCTCCAGGCCTGTCTCCATCTATTCATATTCACGACACACATGCATGGCTCTTTCTCTCTATCAAGCTCTCAGTCCCACTTTGCCTTTTCTCTTTTCCATCTTTCACTTTTTTTTAATGCCCGTTTTTCTCGCTCTCCCCTTCTGCTAGCCCTCCGTCATGTGCAGTGAAATGTTTTTGATAGGTAATTAAGCAGCAGCCATAATAGGTGTCCATATGGAAGCCCTGTGGTTAAGAGACGGAGAGTGGCTGCAGACCAGAGGGACTGAAAGCACTACAGCAGACGGTGCTGGTAGTTCGATGGTGGTTGGATTTTATCAGTCACCGGAGAGTGGCAAGCACCGTGGGCCAATCTTCCCAGGCCTAGATTGATTTGTAAGTTAGCACTCTCCAGAGTCAGCAGGGCAATACTGGTGGGATCCGTCCACTCTATCAGTGTCATCCAATCATATATTCTCAAGGTATTTAAAGGCAGGAATGTGCACTGGGATCATTCTGATAAAGAGCTGATGTGTAAATGAAGAGGCTCATTTATTAACGACATATCAACCATTTGAAAAATGTGATGACCACTCTTGTAAAATAATTGAACAATGAAGAGGAAAATGTAAGTAATTAGCTAATGCTATCCTATTATGCTTAAACAGCACATCTTTCCATACAGGAAAACTATTTAAATCCACGCAATTGTGCAATAATTAGTATGAGAAATGTGTTCCATATTATCAGTGGGAATAAACCCTTTGGCTGCCACACGAAGCAACATTTTGTCTGTGAATGAATCACCGAGCTGGAAGTACATTATGATACCAACGTGAGAGAGGATAGATTGTGTTCCCATTAAACTGCAGACAGTGACAATGATCAATACAGTAAACCACTGGTCCACTTATTGAACTTATTTAAACAGCCAATGGAAAGAGCCCGGGCGAAAATAACAACAGGCTGAGAGATGGTTTCTGCCTGTGAATTTGAGCAGGACAAGAGAAACGTGAGTCTTTGACCATGTGACCATATCAGTGGCAATACCAATCATATTAAGACTGCAGTAAGGCACAATTTAAAAATCTATTAGATTCAAGCTTTCTTGAAGTCAATTGTCAGTCTTGTTTATAGCACAGTCTGGGTTTTTGTGTGTGTGTGTGTGTGTGTGGCTGCAGAGCTCTAGAGGTGTGAAGTTGAGGAGCTGAAGCTATTCCCAGGTGTGGAGGCAGGATGAGAGTGGAAGGTTAGCCTGTAAGCTGACTGAGGGAGGTTTGATGGAGGACTTTAGGGAGTGAGGGGAGGGAATAGGAGGAAACTTGCCGGTGAGGTAATTAAAGCAAGATTTGTTAATGTGATGAGAAGGGCGGCCACCCAGCTGCTGGTTACCAGTGACCTATTGGTTGACAGAGATTCTGCCCCGCTCATTACCCCAAGAGGGCGCTAAGCCATATGCAGGTTCCAGGTGGCAATGGTTAGACACAGGAGCATCTATTGCTTTTCCGGACGATAAATGCAAATTGTGTATAATTACGACCACTCCTGCAGGAGAGAATGGATAAAACCATTTATTGTGTCTATCATATATCTACTCTGAACATGTTTAGCATAATTACACGCTGCTACAGCACTTGGTTCTGTAGGTCAACAAATGGACGTAGTGGCAGCTTTGGTATGGTCTTATATGACAGGGATTTAATGATCCCTACTCTTCTATGTCTTCTTCTATGACTGTCACAGAGGTGTCTCCTTGGTAAGAAGACTTCCCCAAATCCAATTGATGATGTTTTACCTCCCAGGATTGTTAAGTTTCATATTCCATATAGCAGTATTCCTCTGTAAGCACAGGAAAATCTCCTCGGGAGAATGTGGGATAAGTGCCACACATCGGATTTGTGTCAACTGCTATTCAAAAAGGGTCCATGCATCATCTTCACCAGTGGCCCATAATGTTATCAATGAAAAGACACACTGCAGCCAGCATTGCATTGTTTGGCCTCCACCATGCTTATGTAATGGATTCTTTTTATTGGAAACAGTGCTCTATAGTCACTTATGAAACACTTCATTAAGTGAAACTCCTGAGCACACATTCTGGGCTGTTCAAAAGAAAAAAAAATGAGTTTGCAAATACTTTATTTTTTACTGTATAGTCCGCTGAAAATGAAATACATTTCTCCATAAACGGCAGGCATACAGAGAACTGGGTACTGTATCTTAGACCCAGGGATAGAAATGCTTTTTTTTTTTTTTTAAATTTCATTGTAACAGAGCCTTCCCCCAATTCCACATACCGACAATCTTTTACACGCCCTAACAAGCACTAACAGAAAACTTCCACTGTTTATTAACTGGTAATTGACTGGCGCTGGCACTCCCTCCCTGCTACAACCCCCCTGCCTAAGGCTGCAGGCAGGACAGCCACAAAGTGAATCGCCAGTCAACCTGAAATTACTTACATCTACAGCACTGCTACAGGTAATACACACTAAACAAGCTGCTAACATGGGACATTTTTGCAAAATTGCTGTTTAGATTATCAAATGGGCAAGCTCTGATGCAAAGTGACATTCCTTTATTGCTAAAATATCAAAGAATGCTGAATTTGTTAATCATGTTCGGCCCTGAATGAACAGGATGTGTAACTCTACATCTATGTCTGCTAAGGAGCATGTTCTATCTCAAGCATTTACCAAAATGTCTGCAGCTGTCCTAACGGATTCCTGACCTAGCACTGAAATTCTCACCAAACTGCTAATATACAAAAAAAAAAAGAACAACAAAAAAAAAAACATACTATACATTTGGTGAGATCTTAAAAGATCAATTGGGCAAATGCTTAGATTGACCAGTTTTACTTAACCCTTGGATCATGGTAGAATGATCGACTCACATGATTAGTTTAATGGGAAACCTCTTTTGATGTGGTGCATTACGGTAAAAGCTAAAGTTTTCAAAAGCCACTGCAGACTCCTAAGGGCATTAGAAGGACAATCAGAGATGCAAGGTTTATCTGCGTAGTTTGAAATCACTACACTACCAAAATATAAATCAATGGTTCAACGACATTTTTTTATTTGCATGAATGTCTAAACAATTCACTTTTGTCTGTCAGATGATGACAAAAGGGTGTTGATGCCTGGTTGTCTTACATAATGCTTCTGCTTAAACACCTCACCTTGGGCTTTATAGTGACATTAAAAATGATTTTGCCTTTTTCATCTGGGAATAACTGTGCCACAAACATTGAGATACATTGCATACTGTATATTTAAAAAGCTCTGACTACAAGAAAATAGATTCTCATATTTGATATTTGCACACTTTTTGTGGTCACGTGGTTGTTTGCTTATTATCAGTGTTTCCACATGAAACCCTCTAATGAACCTAATACCAAAGGATATCAAAATCAAAGTTGAAACTTGCAGTTCATGTTATGATTTCATGGGCTAGATGTCACCCAGTGATTAAAATTCCTCCAGCATCTAGAAGTGGAGATTAAAGGGCCAACCACCTGCTGTGCTCACAGGCCTGTGTTACACTGAGAATATTCAAAGTCATTTGAAGACAATAAGATTAAACCATTTGTAAGAGAAGGCTGAGTAGATGGCCTGATTTTTAACCATTCATAGGCTTGTATCGGGTCCTTTAGAGGTGGCTTGGACTTCAATAAAACCACATGGCTTACTATTAACACTGGCTCAGGATATTTCCCTCAATTTAATAACCACTGTCTGTACAGTAACGATGCCCTGTCTCCGCTGGCTATGTCACAGATGATATCAGCAATAAGTGGAATGAAGTTGGGAGAGTGGTTTTGCATATCAGTGCTCAGAGCCACAGCCTGACATTGGTAGGACATCACAAACTCATATTCATGAGTCGACTGAGATTTTCTCGCTCGTGTCCTTCACTGCTCCTAGCTGAACAACTGCAACACGCCCAACAAATGTGATGCAAATTCACTGTGTCGCTATGCCCCCTGCTCAAACACACACACACACACAACCACACACACACACAAATCCACTCTCCTGCAACCACAGCAGTTCCAACTCTGAGTGAAAGCAGTGTGCTACCCCTGTGTTAATAGGTTCAAAAGAGGAATACAGGTCAAGACATTTCTGTGTAATCATTTACTTACTCCCATCTTTCCTTTTGCCAGGAACGTTTGCCAGAAACCAGTGACATCAGCACAAGGTCCTTAAAGACAGAAACTGACAACTTTTTGTCAGTATGGGATCCTAAATGAAACTCTGGGCACGAGAGTGGACAGAGCTTTCTATAACCCTTAATATCAGATGGCAGGAAATGCAGAACAAAGGGAGTTATGGTGCCAGCTCCGTCCGAGCCATGTGGCAGCTGCAGCCACTTTTGCCAAGGAAGCTCTGGACATCAAGGAGTACCTCCTGAATTGGAATCTGCCCCTTACAATCCTTGGATCCTCATTAAATGGTGGCCTGTTTGGCTTAACATAAGATAAACACAAATCACAACTGCTCAGAAATAGTAATCTGGTTGTTCGACAGCCACAGTTTACGCCCGTTGTCTCAAAACTGATATTTTGAAACTGTGTTATTATTTTCCAGCAATGATCTAAGATTCTTGGAAAGTATGAAGCCAAAAGTTTGTTTTTAAAACAACACAAAGATTAGGTTAACTCATAAGGCAGTGTCGAGTGCAAACACTTCCTAAATCCCACGAAAGGGAAATTTACATTTGTTCCAATGTTAAAATAGTGCAGGTGATTCGAAAGCGTCCTTAAATCTGTTAACAACAATAAACTGAGTAGCATTCACTGTGGTATTTGTCATGTCTTGAAAGCAAGAAGCTGAAGACTAATTAGCAGTGCAGAGAATAAGCAGAGAACACATTGATGCAACAGACAGGACTGGTTAAGCATAATATGAAATCAAAGAACAGAAGGCTTTCTCCCTTTTCCCTTTCAATAGATGCAGTTTTAGCCCATCATCCTTACACACTGATGTATAATCACAGAGGAAGAATGTGACCGAATTAGCACATTTAGCAGATCTGCAGAATTTCCCTTCTGGGTACATAATTTGTTCCTGCATACTATCTTGACAAGTACAGAGTGAGCACAAACCAAGCGCCAGAGAAGGAGGATTCTTCTCTAAGGCATTGCTAGAGCATCTATGATTCTCTGTAATTAGTATGTTAACTGCCACAGATTAGGCCCTTCGCAAATGTTCTCACTGTTAAATGGTGGGTGTGTCTACCCCGTTCACATGTATACAGGCAATGCATTGACCTCCATTGGCAAGCAGATGTCGCACACACCAGTGTGAGCGCCGCAAAACATGTTATTACTATGTAAATAACATGTATATTATAAAACAACTGACCATACTATGAGTCAATGAAACTCTTGAGCAGATCCTGTAAAATTCAGACGCAGCAGTTCTAAAACCATCTTGATCCTGTGAAATTAAGTCACAAATCCTTTCCGCCACCCCTGTTGTGTTGTTTTATTTACTATATTAATTAAGGTGCAATGATGACACGACTATACTAGTGTGTTAATGCTAACAGCCTCTTGAGTATCTCTTTCAGGAAGCCCACTCCCGCAATAAAACCTGTATTGCTGATCTGGCAAATAAAAGCAATAGAGAAAAGAATGTACTGAATGAACACTATTCATAATTATGTACAATCTCCATGATCTCACATTGTTAATAACATCATGTACTTTGTAAAATACATCTTTACAAAAATCTGAAGGCACGCAAACTCCACATCGTACCTTACAATGACAAAAATGTGAACAAATTCACCATGTCTAATAAGCTCTGAACACGTTTTATCTTTGTGTGAATTTTTTTTTTTCTTCTCCAAATTAGTTTCACAGGTGCTTCTGGAAATAATTTAAAATCACACCACCACAGACACCCCTTGTCAGTAACTTTGCATCACACTCACATCTCTGCCTTTGAGGTAGACAGACACCAACTCCAATGTTGCTGGTGTAAGACTCAAATTTACTGCAAAGGGGGGAAGCAAAGCCAGCAGATGCTTCTTTTGGCATGAAAGTAACTTCTAAGCATTATTTAAGTTCAATGCTTAGCCCTAGGTAGAGAGCAGAGAGTGGAAATCCACATCTACAAAGAAGAAAGCCTGACCTTTGGACACTCCTGGAACATTAGCCAAGATGTTGGAAACTGTCACTGCTCCTTCAGAGTTGTTCTATCCGAATGCCAAAGTTTGACTTCTGCCCTGACCTCAGTGAGAGGTCCTCTTTGATCGAGAGTGTTAACAGCCAGAGCTTGTGTGCTGTCACTGTCCGCTGTATTTGTGACAGTGACAAGCATGGTATGTCTGCAGTTGGGTTCTGCTGAGCTGCAGCGCGCCGGCCAGAAGGGCCAAGCAGTATCAGCTCCAGCGACAGGTCTGGTGTGATCCACTTCACATAGAGAAATTAGATTGACACCTCCTGTACTCTGAGATTCTGCATGCCAAACGCTTGTTTGCCCCCTTTGAACTGAAAGGATGAGCAGCAGCTGTCTGTTTTTGTAAAGAGAACTGTGATACGTGTTTACAAAACTTCTTGGTCTGTGAATGGCTTTAAAACTGAATTAAAAAGAGCTCATATGGGGCTGGGGATGAGAATGGGCTGCTAGAGGTTTAGTGTCTTGCCCAGAGACACTTCGACATATAGCTGGGAACGGGGATCGGACCACACGACTGCCTTACCAACTGAGCTACAGCCGCCCCCTTCATACACTGTATATAGCTCATTAATAAAAATGTAGCAATATGCTATACTGAATTACATAGTAAATACTTCTCACTGGAGAATATGTTTATAAAATAATAAATAAAATTGTAGAAATGTACTGAGGAAAAGTCTTATTTGATTTGTTGTTTTATCAATGCAAACAATATTTACTTTACACAGTTTTTGAGAATTCAATAGAAAAATATGGAAAATATGTACAACATATTAAAAACACAAAAATGCTGGAAGAAAGTGTCTATAGGGCAAAGTGACAAGTGATTTCCTCCTGCACTCCTGCACCAAATAGGGGTGGAAAACTCTCATAATCTGATGAGAGTCTTCTCAAAGTTTCTCCTTTGAGAAACCATAACAGGTCCAGCAAGGACCTGGCTCAGCATCTGGCAGCTTGATCTTGATGCCAAGTTGATCCTTCCGCACTGTGAAGAAGCTTGATCAGGAATGGCCATTGTGGAAGGTTAGCAGCCAAGAAACCATTTTTTCAGAAAGGGGATATAAAGCAGTTTCTTGGCTGTGATCCTTCTGGTCAGATTCTGACAGTTTTCCTGGTGTTTCTCTCCTATTTGTGGCCCAAAAGAATTCAAGATATTTTAACAGAAGGAGAAGGTCACTTGTCACTTTAGGCTATAGAAACTTTTCTACCCACATTGTTTTGTGTTTTTTTTAATACTGACAGGCAGATACCACATCTTCTGCTTCATCTGCTAAAACGTGGGAATGCGAACACTGGTTGCACTTACTTTTGTGGGTTTACATGGTTTGTGTAAATCATAATGAAGCAGAAATAGGCAATAAATAGCCAAAATAAATGAGCATAACAGCACAGCAGAGTCGGAACTTGTGGTCTTCATCAACTGCAAAAACTGATCTCGACAAACTGCTTTGAGAGAGAATGGTGTGCTCTCCCCAAGAGTCTCAAGTACTTGCGCATCCTGCTGTTTGTGCTCTTCAGTTTGCCAGAAGGATATTACTGCAGACTTTGAAAAGGAGGTGCTACGCCCCAGTGGATCTGTGGTTAGAACAAGCTTTAATTCATGCTGTGGCATCTATTCACAACAAAGCAGAGAGGTGGCTGATATGTGCTACTCTGAAAAGGTAGCAAATGACCTGCTAGAACAACAGTGGGGAAGGAATTGCATACGACGTCAACGTGATGTCTCTACCTTAAAAAAAAATTAGCATTTTAAAAAACTGTGCAAACGGGGTAGAGGAAATAAATCACCAGGGAAAGGACACCTATTCCCACTGTCCTCCTTTTGAATCCATATTTCAAAACACAGCATCTCATCTGCAGTGTGCTCCACACACATACAGCCTTCATACACAACCCCTTCCCTTCATCTTGGCTTTAGGAGCATTGAATAGTTAGGTTTGTTAATCATT